>NC_139996.1:15758098-16958098 GCF_964263955.1 Coregonus lavaretus
GCCGAAATTGTCGCAACCCCTATTACTAGCCTGTTCAACCTCTCTTTCGTAACGTCTGAGATCCCCAGAGATTGGAAAGCTGCCGCGGTCATCCCCCTCTTCAAAGGGGGTGACACTCTAGATCCAAACTGTTACAGACCTATATCCATCCTGCCCTGCCTTTCGAAAGTATTTGAAAGCCAAGTTAACAAACAGATCACCGACCATTTCGAATCCCACCGTTACTTCTCCGCTATGCAATCCGGTTTCCGAGCTGGTCATGGGTGCACTTCAGCCACGCTCAAGGTCCTAAACGATATTATAACCGCGATCGATAAGAGACAGTACTGTGCAGCCGTCTTCATCGACCTGGCCAAGGCTTTCGACTCTGTCAACCACCGCATTCTTATTGGCAGACTAAATAGCCTTGGTTTCTCAAATGACTGCCTCGCCTGGTTCACCAACTACTTCTCAGATAGAGTTCAATGTGTCAAATTGGAGGGCCTGTTGTCTGGACCTATGGCAGTCTCTATGGGGGTGCCACAGGGTTCAATTCTTGGGCCGACTCTTTTCTCAGTGTATATCAATGATGTCGCTCTTGCTGCTGGTGACTCTCAGATCTAACCTCTACGCAGACGACACCATTTTGTATACATCTGGCCCTTCATTGGACACTGTGTTAACAAACCTCCAAACGAGCTTCAATGCCATACAACACTCCTTCAGTAGCCTCCAACTGCTCTTAAACACTAGTAAAACTAAATGCATGCTCTTCAATCGAACGCTGCTGGCACCCGCCCACCCGACTAGAATCACTACTCTCGACGGGTCTGACCTAGAGTATGTGGACAACTACAAATACCTAGGTGTCTAGTTAGACTGTAAACTCTCCTTCCAGACTCACATTAAGAATCTCCAATCCAAAGTTAAATCTAGAATCGACTTCCTATTTCGCAACAAAGCCTCCTTCACTCATGCTGCCAAACATGCCCTCGTAAAACTGACTATCCTACCGATCCTTGACTTCGGCGATGTCATTTACAAAATATCCTCCAACACTCTACTCAGCAAATTGGATGTAGTCTATCACAGTGCCATCCGTTTTGTCTCCAAAGCCCCATACACTACCCACCACTGTGACCTGTACGCTCTTGTTGGCTGGTCCTCACTACATGTTCGTCATCAAACCCACTGGCTCCAGGCCATCTATAAATCACTGCTAGGCAAATCCCCGCCTTATCTTAGCTCATTGGTCACCATAGCAGCACCCACCCGTAGTCTGCGCTCCAGCAGGTATATCTCACTGGTCATCCCCAAAGCCAACAACTCCTTTGGCCGCCATTCCTTCCAGTTCTCTGCTGCCAATGACTGGAACGAATTGCAAAAATCTCTGAAGCTGGAGACTCTTATCTCCCTCACTAACTTTAAGCATCAGTTGTCAGAGCACCTTACCGATCACTGCACCTGTACACAGCCCATCTGAAATTAGCCCACCCAACTACCTCATCCCTATATTGTTATTTATTTTGCTCTTTTGCACCCCAGTATCTCTACTTGCACGTAATCTCTTGCACATCTAGCATTCCAGTGTTAATACTAATTGTAATTATTTTGCACTATAGCCTATTTATTGCCTTACCTCCATAACTTGCTACATTTGCACACACTGTATATATATTTTCTGTTGTATTTTTTGACTTTATGTTTTTTTACCCCATATATAACTCTGTGTTGTTGTTTTAATCGCACTGCTTTGCTTTATCTTGGCCAGGTCGCAGTTGTAAATAAGAACTTGTTCTCAACTGGCTTACCTGGTTAAATAAAGGTGAAATAAAAAAATAAAAAGAGACACCAAGCACTCCTTGTCCCCTTGTTTCCCCCTGGTCTCCTGTCCCGTTCTCTTTCTATAGAGGTAAAGGAGGGGTTGGGGATAGTGGTGCGCGGGTCAGCTGTTTGTTCACCTGCACCCGCCCGCAATTCCTAATAATCAATCCGCAACCGCCCGACTATATGTGATAAAGTGAAAGTCTGAGGGCCACACCCGACCCAAACCTGTAAATGTAAAAAAAAAAAGTGCTATAGGCTACAGTCAAAGATGGCGGAACGATTTTTTGAGTGAGGGTACAGATTTTTTTTGTTGCCTGATTTAGATACAGTACCAGTCCAAAGTTTTTCTTTATTTTTACTATTTTCTACATTGTAGAATAATAGTGAAGACATAAAAACTATGAAATAACACATATGGAATCATGTACTAACCAAAGAAGTGTTAAACAAATTTTATATTTTATAAAGTAGCCACCCTTTGCCTTGATGACAGCTTTGCACACTCTTTGGCATTCTCTCAACCAGCTTCATGAGGTAGTCACCTGGAATGCATTTAAATTAACAGGTGTGCCTTGTTAAAAGTTAATTAGTGGACTTTCTTTCTTTCTTAATGCGTTTGAGCCAATCAATTGTGTTTTGACAAGTTAGGGGTGGTATACAGAAGATAGCCCTATTTGGTAAAAGACCAAGTCCATATTATGGCATGAACAGCTCAAATAAGCAGAGAGAAATGACAGTCCATCATTACTTTAAGACATGAAGGCCAGTCAATCCGGAAACCATCAAGCGCTATGATGAAACTGGCTCTCATGAGGACCGCCACAGGAAAGGAAGACCCAGAGTTACCTCTGCTGCAGAGGACAAGTTCATTAGAGTTACCAGTCTCAGAAATTGCAGCCCAAATAAATGCTTCACAGAGTTCAAGTAACAGACACATCTCAACATCAACTGTTCAGAGGAGACTGCGTGAATCAGGCCTTCATGGTCAAATTGCTGCAAAGAAACCACTACTAAGGACACCAATAAGAAGAAGAGACCTGCTTGGGCCAAGAAACACGAACAATGGACATTAGACCGGTGGAAATCTGTCCTTTCGTCTGGAGTCCAAATTTGAGATTTTTGGTTCCAACCGCCGTGTCTTTGTGAAACGCAGAGTAGTTGAACGGATGATCTCTGCATGTGTGGTTCCCACCGTGAAGCATCGAGAAGGAGGTGTGATGGTGTGGGGGTGCTTTGCTGGTGACACTGTCAGTGATTTATTTAGAATTCAAGGCACACTTAACCAGCATGGCTACCACAGCATTCCGACCTCAACCCAATTGAGATGTTTTAGGATGAGTTGGACTGTAGAGTGAAGGAAAAGCAGCCAACAAGTGCTCAGCATATGTGGGAACTCCTTCAAGACTGTTGGAAAAGCATTCCAGGTGAAGCTGGTTGAGAGAATGCCAAGAGTGTGCAAAGCTGTCATCAAGGCAAAGGGTGGCTACTTTGAAGAATCTAAAATCTCAAATGTATTTTTATTTGTTTAACACTTTGGTGGCTACTACATGATTCCATATGTGTTATTTCATAGTTTTGATGTCTTCACTATTATTCTACAATGTAGAAAATAGTAAAAATAAAGAAAAACCCTTGAATGAGTAGGTGTGTCCAAACTTTTGACTGGTGCTGTATATTTCTGTTTATAATTTCCAACATTTTGGGAGGCTATTTCTTAGTCACCTTGGCAATAATTAGATACATTGCAGCTTCTCTTCTGTCATTATACACTGAGTATACAAAACATTAAGAACACCTGCTCTTTCCATGACATAGACTGATCAGGTGAAAGCTATGATCCCTTATTGATGTCACTTGTTAAATCCACTTCAATCAGTGCAGAGGAAGGGGAGGAGACAGGTTAAAGAAGGATTTTTTAGTCTTGAGAGAATTGAGACATGGATTGTGTATGTGTGCCATTCAGAGGGTGAAGATATTATTAGACAAATTATTTAATTGCCTTTGAACTGGGCATGGTAGTAGGTGCCAGGCGCACCGGTTTGTGTCAAGAACCGCAACGCTGCTGGGTTTTTCATGCTCAACCGTTTCCTGTGTGAATCAAGAATGGTCCACCACCCAAAGGACATCCAGCCAACTTGACACAACTGTGGGAAGCATTGGAGTCAACATGGGCCAGCATCCCTGTGGAACGCTTTCGAAACCTTGTAGAGTCCATGCCCCGATTAATTGAGGCTGTTCTGAGGGAAAAAGGGGGGGGGGTGCAACTAAATATTAGGAAGGTGTTCATAATGTTTGGTATACTCAGTGTATGTTACCCTAAGAAGACTAAATAAACCCTTGCTCACCAGAATAATGTCATACATTGATAGAATGAATGCTTCAATCTAGTTGACCTCTGTAAACCTTTCTCTGTCATCTTCTTTCACGGAGCAAAGACATTTAGGGGCCAGAGAGAAAATGCAATAACAAAACAAAAAAAACGACAAATGACATCAGTTTGACCGGTTTTAAGGAAATAGAAAGCTGTGAAAACGACCCAACATGTTTCTTATAAGATTTCAATTTGGCTTGGATGCATATTTTATGTGGTTGAAATACTGTCAGCTTTTATGATGCTGATAAAGATAGCACCTCTACATATGGTATCTAACTGAGCATTCGCATTATTTCAAGATGCTGAAAGAAAAATCATATTTCTTCACTCCAGTTCCCAGGTCAAAATTTTGCCCACATTTGGTGTATCATTTTATTGCAAGAAATGCTTAATTCTGCAGGAGTTAATATTAAGGCTATGTGAGAGGTTATAGACCTACAGTCTGTGTCCATATTTCAGTTTCCATTAACCCATTTGAACAGTAGGCTACAGTTCCCTTGACATGCCATAGGCCTATTTGAAGTCCCCGTTTTGTGACTGTCAAATTTGCATAGCGTCTCACAATCATCACACATAACATAGCTGGCACTGCCATCATCCTCTTAAACCTCTTCACCAAATCTTTCTCAAACATGACTTTTCTGGCCCTCCCTTCTCTTTATTTTCAACTCTCCTTTCACAGCTTTTATCTTATGGAATTAAACTCTGACATTGTCTTTTATACCTCCTTGGATTGACGTTAACTTTTTCTGCCCGTTCCCAAAATGTTTGGGCAATTGGCGTGTAGGCTTTTCGGCGCGCGTACAGTTAGGCCCTATAGCTTAGGCTTATGCACTAATGCCAGATAGCCTAAAATAATTAAAGAAAAACCTCAAAGTACCCTATAGATATAAATTGCACAAGAATGATACATTTATGGACTTTTATAGGTATTGTTTTCTCTTTATTCAACCCGCCCGTCACCCACCCGCCCTTCATCCACATGGATATAACCGCGGGGACTGCGGGTTATGAGTCAATCCGGCAAGAACAAGTCAGATGTCTTCAGAACACGTTTATTGCAGATATTGGGTTCAACACATCACACTCCTCTGTAATGATGGCTCACAGTAAAAGTGAGAGTGTGTTAACGGAAGTGGTTCTATGGATAAATAATATAAATAGTGTACAGTAATGAGTATGCAGAGTCCTGGGAGTAATACAGTTACATACTTGCATACACAGATACATACAAATGGCCTCTAATAGGTAAACTAGCTCAGCATATACTATGGCCTGTACTGGCTTAGCATAGTAGTATGGCCTGTATACAACAAATAGACTGGCTTAGCATAGTACACTCCGATCTTCGAGTACACCCAACAGTACATATTTTTTGTGGTGGCCCCGGACAAGCACACCTGATTCTACTTGTCAACTAATCATCAAGTTGAATCAGGTGTTTTTGTCCGGGGTTACAACAAAAATGTGTACTGTTGTTAAGCATATAACTGAAAACGTGACCGTACCGCAACCAGGGTATGCACATGCACACGAGACCACGACCAACGTGGAATAGTAACTGCGCCACAAGGAAAGGCACAGGCTAAATTAGGCTACATGCTACATAAGGCTAAACACAGTACACGATAGCATGAGGCTACATAACGACACTAAATGTCCATAAACACGGCTATTAACCAGACAGTATGAACAGAATATATAATAGGCTATCCTAAATGAGGCATGTGGTAGACAGCGCCCATTCCTTTTCAACAGGAGCACGCAGAGCAATGCGCATGGGATTGTGGGAAGGTGAGCGCAGCGATAGAAAAAGTTCAGCTCTGCTCTACTTTATGCAAATTGTACGCGGCCACCACTGCAGATGTTTGCTTGAAAATCTTCCGTTCCTGAAACATTGTTCCGCCTGTCATTATCTCCGGGCAAGCACAACCAAAAAAGATGGAGGAAAGCCAATCATCGCTGTGTCTGGTTTTCCAATTCTATATGATTTTGCTTCGCTAGAATACAGAGACAAAATAAGGTAAATGGCATGGAGGATTGCAGAGATTGTTGGTGTTAATGGTGGGTGAAGAGAGATTTGCACAACAATGTTTGCTTGTGCTGCTAGCTAGCTATGAACATCAAGCAACATAAACCTTAAAACTGTGATCAAAGCCACCATTTGTAAATGTGTTGAGTACATTTTATTGTGAAATGTGCCCACCAAAGGATAGAAATCACCAGTAGCACACATTATAGCATTGTAAATGATACACTAAGCATGACTTTCCCATGTAATATGGTACCAATTGGATTATGGTATCTTGACATTATGATTCTCATATAGCATAGCTTTTGGCTCTTTCATTATACTTGTGACATGCCAGTGATGATTATAGCTCACTTCCAGTAAAATACATAGGTCTAAATGCACATGAATGGGCACTTTGGGAAAAGGTAATTGTGGCTTTGACTTGCAAACATTGTTGTGCAAATCTCTCTTTACCCACCATCAACAGCAAAATTTCTGCAATCCTCCTCCATCCCGTTGACCTTCTGATTTTGTCTCTGTATTCTAAAAGAATTCTCAGCAAATAAACGAGGTAGAATTACAACGCTCCCCACTCCACATTAGTTTCCTTTTTGATATGTTTAATTAGCCTACAAATTGCCAGCTCTTTTTTTTCATGTACAGTACTGTACCTAAAATAGAAGGGTTGGATTTGCACTAAACCATTTAATGTCAGAAAAAGGATGTCGAAAAGCTGTCTTATCGTTAGCCTCATATACATTATCTAAATTGGAGAGCTCACAACTGGACAAAAAGGTAATGTTCATTTGATAAAGCAACACATAAACACAAATTAGAGACAGATCCCCTTCACATATTTGTATTGCAGAATTGTGATCTGTGATGATTGAACATTGACACTAGTTCATCTTGAATAATGTTTTTAAACAAATAAAACAAGTTTAAACACTTCACTTCAATGAACCAACACTGAGTGAATCAAAATATAATTTCAAAATGTACAAATAATCTAACTTTTGTAAACGTTAGACATCTTAGTAAGTAGGCTATTATTACTAAAGCATAATTTCAGGTGAACAAAAAAGGCCATACCAGAGGTGGCCAACCTTGCTCCACTCCCTGATCTACTGGGTGAGCAGGCTTCTATTGCCCAGCAATAATACACATTATTATCAATCCATTAGGTTTGATAAGTTGAATCAGGTGTGTTAGTGCTGGGCTGTAACAGAAGCCTGCACACCCAGCTTACAGTGTACCTCCAGGAGAAGGATTGGCCTGCTACAGTTGTAAAATGTTTGTAGCCTATAATTTGTGTGTGACTTTTAACTGTGTTGTTGTATACAACATTTGCTAACATAAGTACACATACAACCCATGGCATACAAGGATGTGCCAGCAGTCTCTTGGGACATTCACTGGGACCTCTTCATCTGCAGACAGGCTTTCACAGCTCTCCATATCTGAGGACAGACATCACAAAGAAACAGGCTTACTTTTATTACCATTAGATAGTCCTGACTATTATCTCTCTGTCTGTCTTCATAGTTTTCCTCTCTAGGGACTAAAGCTGGAGAATATTAGCATAATGTCATCCCACAACCCTATCTAACTAGTATACCTACTCCCTTTTCTGACAGCTGGAGCAGAACATCCTTTCACCCTCTTCCATTGCTGTTATCTACAAATGCATTTGGAGCATTAGTTTTTACTTTACAATGATAGGTTTACATCAAGATAACAAGCTAATATGAAGTTAACTAGCTGTAGTATATAAAGTTGGTTAGCTAGCTAGCTAACGAGCAGCTCATAAGCCTACACAGAGTGCCCTGCTGTAGTTAGCTAGCTAATAATATATATATTTTTAACATTTTCAAGATGTATTTACTTACTTGAATAGATTCACGCCTACACCCACGTCCACAAAGTGGCCAATCTTTTGGAGCTATAGAGTTGTCAAGCGGAGGCACCGCTTCTGGTTGAAACGTACCGTAAGGGCTGGCCTTTTAACATCCACCATAATGCCAAATAATGAATGTGTGGACGTTGCAGTTGTCCTAGCAAGAAGTGATTTTCTAAGGGCTCAGACATTAACCACAAAAAATAACATCTGAGGTTTAGAAATAATGTAAATGTTAGTGGCTGGTGGGTTTAGAGTTTGACATGAATGTTGTTCTCATGACACAAAACGTCTCCCTGAGCACACCTGGAGTTTCTGGGTAAAGATGCATCGGTCGGCTACTCCTCAGCTGTTTATACAATTTTATCGGTCGAATACTGTCTGGAAACGAAACACAACCATAGAAAGTCATGGATGAGGGATTCTAACTGGGCTCCAAACGAAAGCTGCCAATTCATGTTCTTCCAGTTCAGAGGGGTCTGCTTCCTCCCACGCCAGGCCTGAGTGCTGTTGCTCAAGTCTCTGGGTCGCAGTGGTGCAACACTGAAGCAAGTTGTTACAGGATCCAACCGTTAAGGAGGATTCCTGTTTTTGTTTCTGGCAAATCAATGTGCCTTTGAGGCTTTGCCGTGGTGACCCAAACCCATTTCTTCTATCCTTTTTTTTTTTGTTGGGAGTAGATGTGTTATTACGGAATAAGCAAAGTTTTGAAACCTGCCAAGATAAGAGTGTCAGATGATTCTTTCCTAGAAAATGAACTCTTTCACTTTCTATGCAGCAGTAGCAAGACATACTGCAATAAAAGTCAGGAGGTTCACAGTTGTTTGTAGTGCCTCTCCTCTCTGACCCAAAGAGGTAACTTACAGTCTGGCTAAACGTCTGGAAACGTTGTTTTGACTACCAGGTCCACTCCATTAGTGGTGAGAAATGGCATAATACCAGGCCCAAAATGATGTTTGTCTATGACCTTAATCAATCAACAGGGCCCAGGTCCTCAAAATGGAACCCATTCAACAAAAAAAAATACGTTACTTCTGTATAGAACACAGTCTCTTGATTTACTGCACTAGAAAAAAAATGCTTTTTGTTTTTGGCTGTTACTCAAGTTTCCAGCTTTAATTAATTTATAAGTTAAATGTGTATACAGTCCATCTCACCCACCCAGGAGTTGGCCCTGGTGAGCATGGCAGGACCAGGCAGGCAGGCTGGGTGAGCAGAGTGGAGTGGAGAGGAGGCCTGGGGATGGATGCTGTGGGGGGGGGGCATTGAAGGGGGTGAGAGGCCTGCAGGCCGGGCCAGCCAGCCGCTGCTCACAGTGAGCTTTCCATCGCAGGCGTCCCCACTTAGCTACATACACGTTTTATCCTCTGCATGAATATCAATGAGGCTAGCCTAAAATACAGCCATTCTTCCCCCCCCCCATATGCAGCACCCACCACTGGCTCACCAGCCCCAGAGTGGCAGCCTCTGTCGATGACCCTTGTTCTGCAACAGACCTGTCTTGTCCTCCGGGGCCAAAATTCACTTAGGCCCCATGCTTAGTGTGTTGTGTGTGTGTGTGTGTGTGTGTGTGTGTGTGTGTGTGTGTGTGTGTGTGTGTGTGTGTGTGTGTGTGTGTGTGTGTGTGTGTGTGTGTGTGTGTGTGTGTGTGTGTGTGTGTGTGTGTGTGTGTGTGTGTCCCAGTGTGTGTGCACACATATACACTACCAGTCAAAAGTTTGGACATGCCTACTCATTCAACGGTTTTTCTTTATTTGTAATTTTTTTTACATTGTAGAATAATAGTGAACACATCAAAACTATGAAATAACACATATGGAATCATGTAGTAAACAAATAAAAATATATGTTATATTTGAGATTCTTCAAATAGCCACCCTTTGCCTTGATGACAGCTTTGCACACTTATGGCATTCTCTCAACCAGCTTCATGAGGTAGTCACCTGGAATGCATTTCAATTAACAAGTGTGCCTTCTTAAAAGTTAATTTGTTGAATTTTTTTCCTTCTTAGTGCGTTTGAGCCAATCAGTTTTGTTGTGACAAGGTATACAGAAGATAGCCCTTTTTGGTAAAAGACCAAGTCCATATTATGGCAAGAACAGCTCAAATAAGCAAAGAAAACAACAATCCATCATTACTTTAAGACATGAAGGTCAGTCAATACGGAAAATGTCAAGAACTTTTAAAGTTTCTTCAAGTGCAGTCGCATAAACCATCAAGCGCTATGATGAAACTGGCTCTCATGAGGACTGCCACAGGAATGGAAGACCCAGAGTTACCTCTGCTGCAGAGGATAAGTTCATTAGAGTTACCAGCCTCAGAAATTGCAGCCCAAATAAATGCTTCACAGAGTTCAAGTAACAGACACATCTCAACATCAACTGTTCAGAGGAGACTGTGTGAATCAGGCCTTCATGGTCAAATTGCTGCAAAGAAACCACTACTAAAGGACACCAATAAGAAGAAGAGACCTGCTTGGGCCAAGAAACATGAGCAATGGACATTAGACCGGTGGAAATTTGTCCTTTGGTCTGGCGTCCAAATTTGAGATTTTTGGTTCAAACCGCCGTGTCTTTGTGAGACGCGGTGTGGGTGAACGGATGATCTCCGCATGTGTGGTTCCCACCGTAAAGCATGGAGGAGGAGGTGTTATGGTGTCGGGGTGCCTTGCTGGTGACACTGTCTGTGATTTATTTAGAATTCAAGGCACACTTAACCAGTATGGCTACCACAGCATTCTGCAGCGATACGGCATCCCATCAGGTTTGGGCTTAGTGGGACTATCATTTGTTTTTCAACAGGACAATGACCCAACACACCTCCAGGCTGTGTAAGGGCTATTTGACCAAGAAGGAGAGTGATGGAGTGCTGCATCAGATGACCTGGCCTCCACAATCCCCCGACCTCAACCCAATTGAGATGGTTTGGGATGGGTCGGATGGCAGAGTGAAGGAAAAGCAGCCAACAAGTGCTCAGCATATGTGGGAACTCCTTCAAGACTGTTGGAAAAGCATTCCAGGTGAAGCTGGTTGAGAGAATGCCAAGAGTGTGCAAAGCTGTCATGAAGGCAAAGGGTGGCTATTTGAATATTCTCAAATATAAAATATTTTTTGGTTACTACATGATTCCAAATGTGTTATTTCATAGTTTTGATGTCTTCACTATTATTCTACAATGTAGAAAATAGTTGTAAAAAATAAAGAAAAACCCTTGAACAAGTAGGTGTGTCCAAACTTTTGACCGGTTCTGTATGTCTTTGTCCCTTTTTCACTATAAGAAACTGTGCTGGTAAGGTGCTGATGTAGTGCTCAGGGCTCTGTGCCCTCTTTCCTGTTTTGTGGAGGTTGTCATTAATAAATCAGCCCGTGGCAGTGGCCCAGCAGCTAACACAGGGGTGTATAATAAGTTAATTTATTTGTCAACACTGAGCCACAAGATGAGAAAGCGCCTGGCTCTGCATGTTAAAAAGGCAGCGAGGGGCTGCTGCAGCAGCTCTCAAAGGACCTACCTCTTTGATTTGGAGAGAGAAAAAAGAGAGAAACTCCCCTTCAGGGCCGTTGCACACACACACAGTTTGCTTTTGCTATTGAATATGGCAATATGTCAATGCATCGGCTGTTTCTCTATGGCTCTGTCCACTCCTCAAGCCCAAAGGTGGCCCGGCTACAGAGGAATAGCTGTGGATGGAGGTAGGAGGACGTGGGAGGGAGACCGACTCTTTTCTTCTTCCAAAAACTCACAAGGGTCTGGACACAGACTAGAGAGCGATGTGCAGCGGAGCGATGCCCCCCCCCCCCCCCCCCACCCACCTCCCCCCCCCACCTCTCCCTCCTTGTCCACTACTCTCCCCCTTGTCCCTACTCTCCCCAGAACCACAGTTCCCCCTCCACTACTCTTTGCACAGCCGTCGGATTTAATTGGTATCAGCGGAGAGGGTCTGTTGCCGGGTCTCTCAATTGGGTGAGATGAGGTGATGACATCAGACAATGGAGCCACACTCTCCTGCCTACCTCTCTCAGCCACTGGCTGCACTCAATTAATATGCAAAAAAATAAATAGGCGCTCCGCTAATACAAATCACTGGCTGTTGTTGGGCATGTGTGCCATTCAGCCACCCCAACTAGAGGAGCTTGTTTAAAAAATAATTTAAATATACAGGAAAAGATAAGAATGAGAGAGAATGAGTGAGTGGAGCAAAAGGGAGAAGGAATTGAAACTGGGGGGAAAGGGGGGCAGAGAGCAGACAGACAAATTAAAGGAGTAGAAGATGTGTTCCACCAATTCGGGGCCTTATGAGAAGTGTAACTTGGTAAAAAAAAAAAAAAAAAATGTTTAATTTCACAAAATGTGTACATTCTGCCATAAAGAGCACACGTTCAACATCATTAAAAAACATGTTTTCCAGTGTCAGAAAATTTTCCAGTGTCAACAGTCAACCCTGTTGACCGTAACAGGGTTGACAATTTCATCTTAAATCAGCCATAAATCCCCTTGTTACATGGATAATGAAAGCTTATTGTGTGCAACAGGGAGTGCAAGCTTCACAGAACATTTTTTATTGTTAAAACATTTCTAGCCTATCTATGGGTAACAGGGTTGACGTGTTATGCTTGACCGCTCAGTTTTCCACCACAAAACACCAGAAAATGGCCAGCTCAACTGCTTTTACACTATGATTTGACTATTAGATGTTCAATGTTTCTTTTGAAAATAATATTTAAAAAGGAATAGTTTCACCATACTAAAACGAGAGTTCAGTTCTGATGAGTGTAGCTCTGATTGGCTATGGCGCACCGGTCTGCGTAGACTCCGGTCCTGGACAAGACAGATGTTTTTATTAGGTTTTATTTACTGCTGTGTCTATTAATTGTCCAAACGCATGGCTGCTTTCACACTATATTGCTATAGAATTTTCACAAATGCCTTACTATACGTCATTCCCAAATATTCTAAGAATTTATGAAAACGTGAAAATGACCATATTGAAGTGCTCGCTTGTCAGAAAATGTAAAATAAAATTGTTATATTCTTCCTGGGGGTGTATATAAACAGATTTTAATAAGATTTTATGTTGCTAAAATGCTGTCAGTTCCACTTTAAAGGGTACATCGTTTAATATAACAGGCTTTTAAAATGCAATATTGGTGCACATTTCTACTTAAAATATCAAAGGGATGCAAAAGGCACTCTTTTCGTGTAACAACCCAGAAGGAGTCTTAACCTAGGAGTTTATTTTCTCTTTTCCCTCCCTCTCTGCCAGTGGCCTTCCTGGTGGCCAGTGGCCTTCCTGGTGACCAGTGGCCTTCCTGGTGGCCAGTGGCCCGTTCACAAGCTATCTTATTTGCATTATGAATGACAGTGAGGGGAGCTAACAAGGTTATTGGTCTTTGAGACGCACGCCTGCAACCACACGTGGAAAAAGGACCTACAGCAGTGAGCATTGGCAGAGGGACTGTGGCTCTTTATTCCACCCTTTCCAAGAGCTATGGGGCATTTTTCAGACAGCACACGGTTTACTCAGGAGCTGGAAGAAAAGGGGCCGACCGGGGAGGTTGACTGGGACAGGGGGGTGGAGGGCTAGCCTTTCAGCTCCTTTACAAGCCAAGTGAACCCTCATTACCCAGGGCCCTGGTCATTAGTGGGAGCCAGCGCTAAAGGGGATTATTTATGACCACCAGATTAGCCAATCAGATTGTCTCTAGGGGGACGTGTCTGCCTGTACCCCTGTTGTGTCAATTGTGAATTTAAGAAAACGATTCACGTCTCACTCATTAAATGTAGTGGCCTTTGCTGGCTCACCTGGAGTGTGTGTAGTGTGTATGTCTGGATGAGTTGGTAAGTGTAAATGAGTTTTAACTGGGGATATGCTCTATAAAATTGACATGTTTTATAGCGTTACTGCTGGGTACCTTTTAAAATCAGTTTTACCTCCATCATAACTGTTTTTGACAGACTAATGTATCCTCCATTACAGCCATGTAGTCTTAGAATAATACTTTTTCATATGACTTCAGCATGTTTTTCGTCCTCCAACAGACTTCAACTTCGCCATGTACCCCCCATCCATGATCGCAACGGGCAGTGTTGGAGCGGCTATCAGTGGCCTTCAGTTGGACTCGGGTGACCAGTCTCAGTGGGGGGACAGTCTCACAGACCTGCTGGCAAAAATCACAAACACAGAAGTGGTGAGTGACCTGTCTTTCTGGCCAAATCTGACTTGAGAGAAAACTCCTTCAAATGTTTTTCTTCTGGTTATTTCCTCAGCCAAATCAGTATGAGTAAGAGCAGAGGTTGACGTCTACACAGAATCTTTCTCAGAAGCATTATTCATTTAGGTATATCTGTACCTACACTCTCAGTAAAGTTCATTTGAAATATTTGAGTCAAGGCCTGTATGTGAGTCAAGGTTGAACCACCAGTAAAATCACAAGTCTTTGATCTCTTCAGCCAATCAGCCTCTCCGGAAAAACCAGCCCATACAGAAATACCTCAACCACTGATTACGATTGATAGACAGCATTTGACTGGGTCTGTCAATCTAAATGTAGATCAATGTCTCTTTCCCAACCCTTTCATAGTTCCCTAGTACTCTGTGGCAACATTCCATCTAATTCATCCCAAATGGTCACATGCCACATTTGCGTGGAGCTGCTATGCAAAGGTAGTGAAATGTCATCCTGTGATTTCCCCCTTCAATCCAGGTTAGTTTCCCACAGCCTAGTCAGCAGCCCAGGGCCTTGCAGGTCCCCGACATAAAATATCTGTTCATCCAGGCAGAATGTGGTGCTCAGATGCAAACTGAGGAAGCAGAGCCAGGCCAGGCGGCCCTCTGTGTTGCTCTGGGGTTAGCAGCGCCGTGGTGGATTGGAGGTGGAGGGGTGCTCAGTTCAGTCCAAACACAGGCAGGCAGGCTGGGCCTCAGCTGGCTCCCGTGCCTGGCTTTCGTCAGGAGGGGAGCAGGGGGAGCTAGCTGGGGTAGCTTCAGGGGTGGGTTGGTGAAGGGTCTGCAGGATGGGGGTAGGTGAAGGAGGGCGGGTGTACAGGGGGGTGGTAACAGTGCTGTCATTTAAAACTCCCTGATGGCAGGCACTAACCTCCATTCTGTTGGTAGCTTCCTAATATTCCTGGGGCATGTGTCGTGGGCATTCCTCCTCGTTTGAGGCAGGACTGAGTGACCTGAGGGCTTCCTGGCCTGTCCTGACCGGAGTCCTTGAACCTGTAAGGCCAGTCCACCCTGCTGTGGTTGGCGGGGAGAGGAAACCTAGGGGCATGAGGGTGGGGGGGCCGAGGCTGCCTGAGCTGCATTGGCCTCTGTTCTGGCTCTCTTCTGCTAAACTTACTGCCAGACAGAGCAAGAGACAGACTCTGAGCTTCACAAGGCCTGTCCCGCTGTGGGAGAGGATAGGAGAGGAGGAGGAGGGGAGAAAGCTGTTGAAGTGTGAAAATGGACACCAGGGGAGCATAGCCAGTGTCCCGCCTCACTTGTGATGGTTACCCCCTCTCTCTCTCATGCCCCATAACGCGTCTCTGCTGGAGAGGCTCCCTCCCCAGTGTTTGGTGTGTGACGTCATGCTCCGTAGCCGATGAACAACAGATAGCTGGCCTGAGCAGCACAGGCCCTCTGCTACAGTAGACTGGCCTGCCAGAATAGCATTTTTGGAAAGAAGATGCTTGACGATTACTTCCCACTGGGCAAAAACTGGTTGAATCAATGTTGTTTCCACGTCATTTCAACAACAGAAAAATCAGTGTGTTGACGTTGAATCAATGTGGAAAACTGATTGGGATTTGCTAAAAGTTGTCAACATAAGGGAATTTTGTATTTTTCTTCACCCAACTTTTAACCTAAATCCAAATAATTTTTTTGTTGAATTCACGTTAGTTGACAACTCCACCAAATGTAAATTAAAACTAGATGTTGAAATGACGTCTATGCCCAGTGGGTTAGCACTGCTCTGTCTATGGTCTCGCTATAAAACCAAAAGAGGAATTGGTGTGTCATTTCACACTTACCCTACCTTTTCCAAGCTCAGCCACTTAATGTCAATCCCACACCTAATGGCTAAAACCACCTCAATTATATCAATTTGAACGCGGTCGTCAGTTTGGTATGAAACGGAGTGTGAGAATGTACACACATTTGGTTTGGCGCTCTGGCTGGGGAGATGGCACGGAGCTGGGATGGAGATGGCCAGGCAAAATATGAAGTAAAGTGAGCTCTTGCCAGCCTGGCTGCTGATGCCAACAACACCCCCTGGCACCCCACTGGAATATTTGGTATCCAGAGTGTGGTTTTCAGAGAGGACATGTGATAGGGCCAAGTTACCATCTCCCGCCACCCCGAGGAATGTGTATATAGCCTTAGATACACCTGGTGTGGCACAGAGAGTGGTTAGTCAGGCACAGCAGCCCGGTCACTGAGCCTTCAGGCCAAGCCATGATGGGAGAGGCTGGCACTGAGGAATAATTAAAACGTTGTTACTAGGAGGTTTCGATTGGTTGTGATTCCTGTAAGACTTAAGGGATTCTCTGTTGCTGGGCTACCGTCGGTTGTTTGCTGCTTCTGTTTTGATTCTCCAAGAAGCTGAAAGCTAGGACGAAAGAAAGTGGATTAACATAAAACGTAATGTAGCTCATTAAATGTGAAACCTTCAATTGAAGCTCAATGCGCAGAAGGTCCTTCTCTGTTCTAGCACACAGCAGGCTGAAACAGGAAGAGAGGAAGGGGCTAGAAAACTGTTTCCCCGTTTTTTGCCTGCTTTGCTTGGCAAGCATCCACTCTCACTCTCTCCCGTTCGTCTTTTCTCTCGGAGTAGCTCACAGTACACCAGATACACACACACACCCCTGTCCTCCACATCCCCTTCATTCCTCCCCTGACCCTCGCTCCCTTTTCTTCCCTTCCTGCGCCCCTCCACTCATCATCCACCCCTCCTGACTCACATTGAGATCTTCTTTTAGCCAAAGTTGTTTCCATTTTAATCTGGAAGTTTAGTCTATTGAACAATCATGTGTGTAATAATGTGGGTGTAACCCAGAAATATAGCCAATGGGAATGCTCCTTGTGATGCTCAAACATGACATTGCTCAAAGCAGATTGAACAGCGAGACAGAGACACATCACATTTGAGCTAACGTTGAGCTTGTGTACATGGGGTCATGGGTTGGTCTGACCAACTCCGGGGTATGGCATGATCCCCCTCCTAAACACAGAAGCACACCCGCCACCGCACGCGCACACACACACACACACACACACACACACACACACACACACACACACACACACACACACACACACACACACACACACACACACACAGACCATGCTGTCTGCACAGAGTAGCACTGTGGTGTGTGGTACAGTAGTTTAAAAATTCCATGGTTTCACACATTTCTTCCTCTGGTTTTGTCTGTCTGCTCGACTTCCTTCTTGAGGCACTGTGACATCACAATGGACGCTCATGAATAATCCCAGCAGCGTTTGTCTTGTGGTTCCTCCTCACACCCTTGATTGAATTGTCAAAATAATTGTAATACATTTTGATTTATTTTGGTTGAGTTTAAGATGTAATAGTGGGGGAATGGGGGATTCATTCCCAGTGTATTCCAAGTGCTGCCTTCCCTTGTATCTAAGTACCAAAAAACCTTTCTGAAAACCATATTTTTGTTTTCAGTAATCATGTTGAAGCCATTAAAAGTTCTCAAATTAAGCCTGTGGGCCTTGGCATGGGATCCAAACTGCAGCTATAAAGAGCAGCGTAGAGGGGAATGTCTTTTAAGAAGTAAAGGCCTGCATTCTTGCGGTAAGACACAGGCAGTTCCTTTACATGTTTTGTGTTTTACTTAATCTCGGAGGAGTAGATTTTTTATGACTAATGGAGCACATGTTGGTGGGAAGTTGGGGACCTCTGAAGCAGAAAATGGGGACGCTGGGCGACTGTCATGTTTCCTCCACGTCAGCGCAGCCAGTTAGCGACCATGGGAGACGCCCTCCCTGAGGCTCCTCAACATGTTAGTGCTCTTCCAGCCCTATTCTTAGGCCCCCTAGCCCTCATACAGCCTTCTCACATCTGTCCACATCCAGGGCCACTATATGTAGAATACAGAATAAATATTGAGTTATTCAGGTATGAAGTGAGTCCATTTATCAGATACATTTGCCTCGTCCTCGATTGAGCCCAAATACAGAATTTGAATTATTTCATGAGTAATTCACTAGGATCATATATCTAGTCTATGTAGTGCATTTTTGATTTAGCAGTCATTTGCACAAGGCTTTTCCTGGAAATGTTTGCACTGTGACCTTTGACCTTTCGTAACTCAGCTGTGTTCAACTCCTGAGGAGCAATTCCCATGTGATAGGCCTCTGTTCTCATTTCACCAAGGCAGCAGGCAGCACTTGCCCAGGCCCAGAAGCCATTACACAGGTTCAAACCATGGCCCATCAGGTTTAAATTAGCTGTAAATGTCTAAGGAATGTTCCCCTCCTCACAAGTCTAAAGCTCCTGGCCGTGGGGCTCTCTGTCTTATTTCCCACAGCCGCCCGGCTGTTCCAACAGAGGTAAGGGTATATTACTGTTGTGTACCACCAGAGGGCTGCACTGTCATACACTGCAAGCCATAATCATAGTTATTACAGGGCACTAATATGTTAACCTCTACGGGATCGGTGTCCCGTATACGGGACGGTTGAGCTAACGTGCGCTAATGTGATTAGCATGACTGTTGTAAGTCACAGCAAACTTTCCAGGACATAGATATGTCTTATATGGGCAGAAAGCTTAAATTCTTGTTAATCTAACTGCACTGTCCAATTTACAGTAGCTATTACAGTGAAGAAATACCATGCTATTGTTTGAGGAGAGTGCACAACAACAGAAAACTTATCACGGCAACTGGTTTGATACATTCACCTCTGAAGGTAAATAATGTACTTACATTCAGTCATCTTGCTCTGATTTGTCATCCTAAGAGTCCCAGAGATAAAATGTAGCATAGTTTTGTTTGATAAAATCAATTTTTATATTCAAATGTAGGAACTGGGTTCTGCAGTTTGAACCCTTGCTGTCTCTGGCTCCACACCCACCCCGCCCGGCCATCTAGATGTGTGAAAGTTAGTTTATAAGCTAATGATCCATCATGTATGACATTCCTGGGAGTGTGTAAACATACATTTTGTATTAACATATCATTTTTGTATGTTTTCTATAGTTATGTACTTGAAAATGTATCAATTGACCAATTCGGCACATTTGGGCAGACTTGATACAAAATTGTCCAGTATTGCAACGCTTGACTGGATCAATCTGAAACTTTGCACACACACTGCTCCCATCTAGTGGGCAAAATCTAAATTGCGCCTAAACTGCAATATTATAGTGGCCTTTCTCTTGTATTTCAAAGATGATGGAAAAAAATGTTTTATAGAAAACACATGTTTTTTGGTTTGTATTATCTTTTACCAGATCTAATGTGTTATATTCTCCTACATTAATTTCACATTTCCACAAACTTCAAAGTGTTTCTTTCAAGTGGTATCAAGAATATGCATATCCTTGCTTCAGGTCCTGAGCTACAGGCAGTTAGATTTGGGTATGTCATTTTAGGCAAAAATTGAAAAACAGGTCAGATCCTTAAGAGGTTAATAGTCAGATCAGAACTCTTCTTCTCTAATACTTCCAACCTGAGAGCTGCATCTTGGGGCCACAGCAGGCTGAACTACTGGAAATCTCATCTCTCCCACAACCTTTGAGGCAGATTCCTAAATCCCAATCCTGTAAAAACAAATCACAGTCCTCCTCTCTTCCTTTCCTTTCCTTTGGTCTCCTCATGTCCCCTCCATCATCTCCCCATCGTGGCGGAGACGAGGTCTGAGACGGGGCGGGGGGTCAGGGGTGTTGAGAGGTTGCTTTCTCTGGAGGATTCTCAGGTTCTTCCAGCTCTCTTTGATGCTGAAACCCGATCGGCCCGCTCTCAGGTGGATTCCCTGCAGGCAGAGACTGGCTCGTTAAAAAAGCACCACCTTTGTGTTCCCACAGGACGTGGATGTAATTAACATAGCTTAGCTTCAGTACTGGGGCCTATACCTGTGTTTTCACCGTTGTCAAGGCTACTGGTGAGTTGTGTGTGCTGGGGAGATGAATGGGGGGGATGGGGAGGCGTTCAGTGCTGGGCCCTAGTGGGCTGAGGTAATGCTTGGCCTGATCCTAACCACCTCTCAGCCGTAACTCTCTGTCTGTGGGGGCGGCAGTCAGGGTAGCGGTCATCCAAATTCTGCATGGGCCATGTTCCCACAGTAAAGCACAGTACAGTCAGGAAACTGGAGGTCTGTGTCAGTGTCACTTCTGTTCTGTCAGGGCCAATTATTTATATATACACTAGATCACTGACAAGGGGTGCTGTGTTGAAGCCACCGTGCCTCCATCTTGGCACTCCCCCATTATGTAAAATAATATTTTGGAAGCTAGCCTATAGAAATGTATTTATTAATGTCTCCCATTTGTTTTTTCATTTATTCTATTACACCTTAACAGACACCTTAATGCATACTTTTACATTAAATTATGTGAGCTATACAAATAAAAAAAGAAAATAAAACTTTTTCCTTAAAGTATAATTTTTTATAAAGTTCTAATGTTACTGTCCCCAATACAAAAAATACTTAAATAGATACCATTTCATTGAAATACTGTAAAATTCTATTCATTCCTATGGAGGAGTGCTTCTGCTGGGGAGTGCCAATATGGCCGACCGGTGGCTTCAAAGCCTCTCATTGGCCATTACATAGCATCAGCAATCCAGGGTTTATACATCAGGGGTAGGCAACTATAGATTCAGAGCTGATGGTCGGGGGACAAAACATAATTATAACAATTTATACAGTGAGGGAAAAAAGTATTTGATCCCCTGCTGATTTTGTACGTTTGCCCACTGACAAAGAAATGATCAGTCTATAATTTTAATGGTAGGTTTATTTGAACAGTGAGAGACAGAATAACAACAAAAAAATCCAGAAAAACGCATGTCAAAAATGTTATAAATTGATTTGCATTTTAATGAGGGAAATAAGTATTTCACCCCCTCTCAATCAGAAAGATTTCTGGCTCCCAGGTGTCTTTTATACAGGTAACGAGCTGAGATTAGGAGCACACTCTTAAAGGGAGTGCTCCCAATCTCAGTTTGTTACCTGTATAAAAGACACCTGTCCACAGAAGCAATCAATCAATCAATCAGATTCCAAACTCTCCACCATGGCCAAGATCAAAGAGCTCTCCAAGGATATCAGGGACAAGATTGTAGACCTACACAAGGCTGGAATGGGCTACAAGACCATCGCCAAGCAGCTTGGCGAGAAGATGACAACAGTTGGTGCGATTATTCGCAAATGGAAGAAACACAAAAGACCTGTCAATCTCCCTCGGCCTGGGGCTCCATGCAAGATCTCACCTCGTGGAGTTGCAATGATCATGAGAACGGTGAGGAATCAGCCCAGAACTACACAGGAGGATCTTGTCAATGATCTCAAGGCAGCTGGGACCATAGTCACCAAGAAAACAATTGGTAACACACTACGCCGTGAAGGACTGAAATCCTGCAGCGCCCGCAAGGTCCCCCTGCTCAAGAAAGCACATATACAGGGCCGTCTGAAGTTTGCCAATGAACATCTGAATGATTCAGAGGAGAACTGGGTGAAATTGTTGTGGTCAGATGAGACCAATATCAAGCTCTTTGGCATCAACTCAACTCGCCATGTTTGGAGGAGGAGGAATGCTGCCTATGACCCCAAGAACACCATCCCCACCGTCAAACACCAGAGGTGGAAACATTATGCTTTGGGGGTGTTTTTCTGCTAAGGGGACAGGACAACTTCACCGCATCAAAGGGACGATGGACGGGGCCATGTACCGTCAAATCTTGGGTGAGAACCTCCTTCCCTCAGCCAGGGCATTGAAAATGAGTCGTGGATGGGTATTCCAGCATGACAATGACCCAAAACACACGGCCAAGGCAACAAAGGAGTGGCTCAAGGTCCTGGAGTCGCCTAGCCAGTCTCCAGACTTTAATCCCATAGAAAATCTGTGGAGGGAGCTGAAGGTTCGAGTTGCCAAACGTCAGCCTCGAAACCTTAATGACTTGGAGAAGATCTGCAAAGAGGAGTGGAACAAAATCCCTCCTGAGATGTGTGCAAACCTGGTGGCCAACTACAAGAAACGTCTGACCTCTGTGATTGCCAACAAGGGTTTTGCCACCAAGTACTAAGTCATGTTTTGCAGAGGGGTCAAATACTTATTTCCCTCATTAAAATGCAAATCAATTTATAACATTTTTGACATGCATTTTTCTGGATTTTTTTGTTGTTATTCTGTCTCTCACTGTTCAAATAAACCTACCATTAAAATTATAGACTGATCATGTCTTTGTCAGTGGGCAAACGTACAAAATCAGCAGGGGATCAAATACTTTTTTCCCTCACTGTACAACGGGTGAGTCTAATCCTGAATGCTTATTGGTTAAAACCGCATTCCAGCCGGTGTCTACTCCACAAGTTACCACCGGCTAAATCTATGACGTTAAAATGCCTATTTACTCTGTTCCAATAGCCAAAGCTATTTATAAACGTGATCTCCACTATAAAAAGCATCTAGACATTATCTCACATTTCTTTTAGACTAACATTTAGTTTTCAATAGCGAAGATTTGTATAAACCTTGCTGTCTGTCTCTCCGACATTTGCAACATTGTTTCAATATTCCCATAGGAATGAACATGTCGGGACGAGACAGAATCAAAATAACGTTTAATGAAAATATGTCAATAATTATTTGAATATGTTGGTAACCCTTTGTATAAAAGTGATAATGCCCTCGAAGCCGGTGTTTGAAGGATATATTGGCACGGTTTGCCAACACCCGTGCCAATATATCCTCCAAACACCGGCTTCTCTGGCATTATAACTTAATTGTAAACTGCAAATTGACCACAACTAAGCCTGAAAAATGATTGTATTTGAAAATAATAATTTCATACCTTGATTACATTGAGACACGATCACATATCTTAGATTTCCCAAATTAAACACATTTTTTGCTGAATTCCTGGTGATTTTACAGTATTTTACACATACACTACCAGTCAAAAGTTTGGACACACCTACTCATTCAAGGGTTTTTCTTTATTTTTACTATTTTTTACATTGTAGAATAATAGTGAAGACATCAAAACTATGAAATAACACCTATGTAATCATGTAGTAAACAAAAGTGTTAAACAAATCAAAATATATTTTATATTTGAGAATCTTCAAATAGCCACCCTTTGCCTTGATGACAGCTTTGCACACTCTAGGCATTCTCTCAACCAGCTTCACCTGAAATGCTTTTCCAACAGTCTTGAAGGAGTTCCCACATATGCTGAGCACTTGTTGGCTGCTTTTCCTTCACTCTGCGGTCCAACTCATCCCAAACCATCTCAATTGGGTTGAAGTCGGGGGATTGTGGAGGCCAGGTCATCTGATGCAGCACTCCATCACTCTCCTTCTTGGTCAAATAGCCCTTACACAGCCTGGAGGTGTGTTGCGTCATTGTCCTGTTGAAAAACAAATGATAGTCCCACTAAGTCCAAACCAGATGGGATGGCGTATCGCTGTAGAATGCTGTGGTAGCCATGCTGGTCAAGTGTGCCTTAAATTCTAAATAAATCACAGACAGTGTCACCAGCAAAGCACCCCCACACCATAACACCTCCTCCTACATGCTTTACGGTGGGAAATACACATGCGGAGATCATCCGTTCACCCACACCATGTCTCACAAAAGACACGGCAGTTGGAACCAAAAATCTCCAATTTGGACTCCAGACCAAAGGACAAATGTCCACTGGTCTAATGTCCATTGCTCGTGTTTCTTGGCCCAAGCAGGTCTCTTCTTTGCAGCAATTCGACCATGAAAGCCTGATTCACACAGTCCCCTCTGAACAGTTGATGTTGAAATCTGTCTGTTACTTCAACTCTGTGAAGCATTTATTTGGGCTGCAATTTCTGAGGCTGGTAATTCTAATTAACTTATCCTCTACAGCAGAGGTAACTCTGGACCTTCCTTTCCTGTGGCTTGATGGTTTTTGCGACTGCACTTGAAAAAACTTTCAAAGTTCTTGAAATGTTCTGCATTGACTGACCTTCATGTCTTAAAGTAATGATGGACTGTTGTTTCTCTTTGCTTATTTGAGCTGTTCTTGCCATAATATGGACTTGGTCTTTTACCAAATAGGGCTATCTTCTGTATACCCCCCCTACCTTGTCGCAACACAACTGATTGGCTCAAACGCATTAAGAAGGAAAGAAATTCCACAAATTAACTTTTAAGAAGGCACACCTGTTAACTGAAAATCATTCCAGGTGACTACCTCATGAAGCTGGTTGAGAGAATGCCAAGAGTGTGCAAAGCTGTCATCAAGGCAAAGGGTGGCTATTTGAAGAATCTCAAATATAAAATATATTTTGATTTGTTTAACACTTTTTTGGTTACTACATGATTCCATAAGTGTTATTTTGATGTCTTCACTATTATTCTACAGTAAAAATGTAAGAAAAACCCTGGAATGAGTGGTGTGTCCAACCTTTTGACTGGTACTGTACATCATTGGTCAGGGCTGGGGTTATGGACTATGAAAAGGATATGTAACCTTATCAAATATCAGGCAGATAAGTGGCTGTGACGCAATATATTAATCCAGTAATCTACTAAACATTCCAGTGTTTGCTTTGGCTGTAACTTGGAAGGTTTTTATATTTGTACTGACAGTCTTATTCCCCCCCTCCTTTGTTGATAACTTCTTTATTGAGAAAATGGTACTTAATACTATGATATGTGGTTGTCTTACCTAGCTATCTTAAGATGAATGCGCTAACTGTAAATCGCTCTGGATAAGAGCGTCTGCTAAATTACTAAAATGTCAATGTGAAACATTTTTATATGTTTGTGCGTGTGTATATGTAAATGCACACACAAGTCTGACTATTTAGATATTTATTTCCATCTCCTTGTGTACTGTGCAATCTTCCTATATTGACGGACATGTCTGTTTGGTTGTGTGTTGCAGGACTGTCTGAAGGAGTGTCAGGAGCAGATAGAGAGGGTCTTGGTGAGCAGCCTGCGTGAGGGGCGGCAGCAGCAGCAGCAGCAGCAGGTCCAGCATGGCCCCTGCAGTAAGACCATGGACGAGCTGGATCAGTCCAGCACCCCAACGGATGTTCGTGACATCAACTTGTGAGCCTGCAAGGAGCAGTAGCACATCCGAAATAAGCATCAAATCAACATTAAAAAAACAAAAAACAAAAAACAAACTCCCCCTCGAAAAAAGTGCTTGCTAGTTTTTGTAGAGATGTTAAAAAAAAATTAACACAAAAACATGCGCCCATGTATTTTACGATATATCAAAGCTATTTTTAGATATAAAATAGATATCCTTTAAAAGCTCTGACTTGATACAAGAAAGCTCAATGGTGCCTCAGATATACAGAAGGGAAGCCAATCATATTTTGAGTTCTGTTTTTGATTGTTTAATCATAATAAAGTTATATTGAATATGAAAACAATAGCTTAATAAGGCTTTTTAAAAAGTAGTGGTGAGTCCATTCAAGGCTTGCATATATGGGATCACATTTGGGGCAAGGTTTTTCTGTTTTGTTTTGTATTTTTTTTTTGGTACATGTTGGTCTGCCTGAGATAGGAGCCCCATATGGGCTACACTGAGAGTGAATGGCAGGGCTCAACATGACATGGTTTGGCTGTGTGTTGGTGTTGAGTGGAGCACTTTGCATGAATTGCGGCATATTGTGCTAAGAAAGAGACAAGTAGGGTCCCAAGTCCAGGGAACAGCCAAGTATATAATAGTGAATTACATTATTATTATTATTAAGAAACATATTCGTGAATAAAGAGTAATAGACGTCAATAAGCTCTTTTTGTCAGGCTGCTTGTTCGTATGTGTGTGGGCATGCATCTCTGTGTGTGAGTGGGTTGGTGTGACTGCCGTGTGTGTGTGTTGAAGCGTTATGGCTTTGCACTTGAGTGGGAAGACTAGACTAGTGATAAACTATGGAACAGGCAGGAGACCGGGATTCTTTGCAGGGCATCTATGTTAAATCACTGCCTTCAGTTAATATGCTTTGTCAGCCGACAAAAAGCAGGGGGTCTGAGTCCACATAGTGGGTAGAGGAACGGTGAGAGGGATGGAGAGAGAGGAGAGAGGGGTGGCTGTTTTCCCTCGTTTTGTTTGGAGGAGGCAGCAGTGGACCCTCTGTTTTAGAAGTTTCATTTCGAGGTGTTTGTTTTTCACTGCCAGCATACCAATCAAATATAGGCAGATAGCGTTTGTATTTTCATGTTATTGTTTTGTTCTTTTGGAGTTATGGAAGGAGCTTCAGGCTGTATAGTGTCAGTAAGGAGGAGTGTGTGCCTCTAGGTGGTGGATGGAGGGGTTTGGGGGGTGGACATGCTGCTGTGTAGAAGAGGGAGGAGGTGTAGGTGAGTTGCTGAAAGATACAGGAGAGGAGCCTAAAGGCCTCATATGATATCTATCCGATTTCTGCGTTTTGGGCCGATCGAGGCCACGGATGACGAATTAGGATCAAAACCAGACTTTACGCTGCCACCTCATTATTTGAGAATGAACTTTATTGGTTCATTAGAGGACAGAGAAATGTATTGGAGCAGGGGAAGATTTGTGATCAATGCATCTGTAGTCCCTCATAGTTATTTCAACACGCCTATGATTTCAACAGCAAAGCACTTTGAAAACACACTCCCCAAGGGACAAATTAAATGGTTACGGTGTGGGGATCTATGGATGTTTTCTGTTTTCTTGTGAGCTTTTTCTTTGATTTAATTTGTAGGGCTGGTTTCCCACATTAAGGCCTAACACCTTACGATATGAGGACATTCCGATTGAAAAACATTCCGAAAGAAAGTGCAAGGTGAAAGGGCCATCTTGACCATTTCGTGTGTTTTAGCAAATAATTAGTGCCAATGCCAATTTTAAAAAGGCTACAGACCTTTATGATTTCAGTTTTATGATTTTGTTTTAGAAGTTATCACATTATGAAATATTTGTTATACTTGAATTTTCTATTTGATCTGCTTCACAGCAACAAAAAAAGTTACATGGGCGATGAACTATAAAGAAAATGTTACCATAACATCTGATCTTTGCACATGTTCTGAGGGCAATTGAGGTATTCTTTCAAACAGATGAAGCTGGTCTATATTCAAGGCTACCTTATCGATTGTTTTGCTCGTAGAGCCTGGCCTGTTGTCTATGGTGATGCCCATGTGTAGCGGTCTCTGTGAATCCCTCTCCTCCCGAGTGATTTGCTGCTTCAGTCACTTCATTGGCATGGGGTTCAATCAGTTACCCAAACGTCAGAATTAAACAAATTCACTTCCAAGACTGACAACAGGGTACATCGCCAGCACAAGGTAGCTTTCCTTTGACTCACACAAAATTCTCAATGCTACATTTAAAGGGGGATTGGGGCTTTGGTGTGTGTGTGTGTGTGGGTGTGTGTGGGTGTGTGTGTGGTAGGTATGAGGGGAAGTTGAGGATTCAGTGTTTTAGCAGGCTAACGTTTTCGAGAAACGAATCCTATAAACCAAGCCATTTTCAACCTCTCAACAAAACTAGCCCCTGTTCATCATTGTCAAGAATGTCAGCCTTTTTTTGTTTTTTGCAAGCTCTATTCTGAGCAAAGGTTATGGTTTGTTTTGTTTTTGGACTGTGTTAGGTTTGAATTTGTAAATACACCTCCTTAAAAAGTTGTGTTTGTTTTATTTTATGGGGTGTCCAGACCCAAAAGAGTTTGTGGAGTGTTTGTAAGGGGTTAGATACTGTATTCCAAAGTGAAGAGAGATGGAGGTGGTGTGAAGACATCACAAAGTGTCAATATTTGTATTGAGTTATTATTATTATTATTATTGTCTTTTTGCGCTGCTAATAGCTATGATTTTGTTTCATTCTTATATATAAAAAAAATAACATGACTTAGTTGTGATGTCACTTGAGTGTGCTGCTATTTTATAAACATTTGTATTATAATATAATGATTTTACTGCTTAAGAGATACATTCAGAATACTGAAGTAGATGGTGATAGAAAACCATGAAATAAGTATTCGACTGGAAATGTTCTTTGTACAGTTTGCTTAGATAGCATGTTTTCTTTTCCATTGGATCTATTTTGCTCTCCTTTCTCGGTCACATTCTGCAAATGCGGTATCTCTATACCTCAGGTTTACTGGACAAAAAAAAATCATATCTCAATACCTCTCAACTCTACAGTTTAAGGAGCCTGGGAAGGGTAACAGTACAGCAGAAAGCACAGTAGTTTGTCTGTTGTGAAATGTACTGACCGTGTTGGGCGGCATACAATGCAAGGCTCCCACCTGGACTTAAACCCTAGTGGAGGGGACACAACAACCAGTCACCACTTCCTCGGTCAGTTTAAAGTGATACCATGTTCATGGTGGTGCTAAATGTGAGACTCATGTGGCGTTCATTGCAAAGACAAATGTGAAAATGTCTCAAATATCATTGATGATTACATGGTTTGTAACATTTACATTGAATGTCAATAGATTTTGGTTCCTACGCTTGATTTGATGAGCTTAGTTGACCTGGTGTGTGCCAGGTTTTATTGTCTGGAAAACCAATACAAAATGGCTAAACCAATCAAACACCTCACCACATACTGTATCTGACATGAGGAAGTGTGTTTCAACAGCGTGGATTTCTCTTTAGTTGTCCCCTTCCACTAGGAATTACATCATGTACCTCAAATGTCTGTTGCACAACCTCTGTTCAATAAACTTCTGCTTTAAAGAGTGTGACACCATATCAGTCCAATGTTATTCTCACTTCTTTCTTTTTGTATGTCATTATGGTTAGTGGAGCAGATTGTGGGCTGTGATTGTGAACATACAGTGAGGTGAACATTAGAGGTTGCTGTAGTCATGAAACCAAGAGGACTGGGGAGATGTTAGTGGAGTGGCGCTGAGATTGTGTGGCGGGTGGCAGACCGCAGTATTATGAAGGGCTAAAATAAATTCTCATTAAAAACAAAAGCTAAGAAGACAGACATCATATTTACCCCCTGCTCGAAAAACATCCCATTAAGAACATAGACAGCTTAAATCAATTGGGCGGTAGACAAACAAATTGGGTGAATGTGGTTATTTCTGTTGCTTCCCTTGTATGACATCCTCTGAAGTTTAAACACACTCTAATCAGTCCAGTTTCAGGCAAGTGGGGGATTGGTGTCTGAGTTTGTCCACTGACTCTGGGGCCCTAAGGCACTCTTATGCAGCTTGTTAGGCTGTTTTTGAGGGGGGGACTGGTTCATGTAGGCCTAGTAAGTGAATAAGTTGGTTTCAAAGTTCTGTATTGATAACTTCTGTTTATGATTAATCAGCTCTTTATTGGTCTGTTTGAAAGGATCAGTTAAAGTGTTGTTAAGGATCAAGGCATGCTGTATGATCAATAAACTCACCATGAATTAAATCCATTGTCCCTGCTCTTTTTATGTTAATGACAAATTGCTTTATTATCTCACTCATAAAATCTTCTCTCACTCATAAAATCTTGGAGGACCTTTTTATTGCAAACTGTTAAAAGGCCAGTGCAGTCAAAAACGTGATTTTCCTGTGTTTTATATTTACATTTTAGTCATTTAGCAGACACTCTTATCCAGAGCGATTTACAGTTTTAGTGAGTGCATACATTTTTCATACTGGCCCCCCGTGGGAATCGAACCCACAACCCTGGCGTTGCAAGCGCCATGCTCTACCAACTGAGCTATATATCTCCACACAGGTTGGAATAATACTGTGAAATTGTGAAAGTTATGATAATGCCATTTTAGTGTAAGACCTGTTTGAAAAGACAGCCTGAAATTTCAGCATGTTTTGGTGGGATGGAGTTTCGGCCTGCCTGGCGACATCAACATGCATTATAAGTTAATAGACCAATAACAAAGAGTTTCATACCTCTTTGCCAATAACAGCTAGTTTTCAGGTTACATAGCCCTCCCATTAGGCTTATCCAATTAGGCCACGCCCAGACAGTCCTAACAAAATTCTTGATTGAGAAATGTCTTCCTATTTTTTAACCATTTATATTGACAAAAATAACAGTAAGGTACTTCATTGTTACCCAGAAATGATATGATATTTAGATACAAACGTCTGCATTGGTTCTTTAAAGCAAAAAATACAACAAAAAAACAGATATGAACAGGGTTCACAGGATGACAGAAACTACACAAGATCAGTTGGATAATACAGTTTTTTACAATCACTTTGGCACTAATTTCAGAACCTTGACGTCATTTTTCAAAACTAGACACAAAACTCACAACCAATGATCAAAATGCAAATTTTTCAATTGCTTGGATACAATACACATAAAACTAAGATAATTTGTTCATTTAACAAAAATCACCTGTTCAATGACACAACTTAACATCAAAGTACTACTATTTCAAAAGGCAATTCACACATTACATTTCAGATGAGTGTCTATTTATTTCATTACAATTATCCAACTATCAATTGATACAACTGCTCAAAATGACTGTTGCATTACTCTTAATGTATAGTTGTATGGAAACAGACAAACAATATTCCATGTTTAGATCATGAAAGTTTCAAGATAACGAGATTCATTGTCACCAATTAGCGTGGAGCATGAACCAATTAGACTACATTATCTATAGATGTAATATTTAATCATCATTCTTTATCAGACACTGTTTCTATGGTCCCATGTACCACCTTTTCAGACTATTTACAGTATTGACAGTACTGCACTGTATGGATGCAGGCCCTTGTAATTGCTTGTCCAATTCTGCCAACTCGTTAATGATGATTGACTTCACATTGTGGAACGAGTATATCAAGAATTGATTGGGATCCACTTGCAACAACATAGCGATACGTACTGTAACATGGAGCCGGCAGGTGATCCAGGTCACAAGAGTGGTGGGAAGAAGACGTGTTGGTCAAAGGAATGGCAGGGGACAAGCACCCCTTCTGAGAGGTGGTCGTGGGCCTGGTTTGAGAGGTGTGGGGGAACGTGGTAGAGGACAAGGCCACGGACCAAGACAGCGGCAGCAACAGCAAAGAGTGTCCAATGAAATCCGAGCAATAGTTGGAGACCATGTCATAAATCATGGCATGACAATGACTGAGGTGGCTACAATGATACAACCAAACCTCAGAAGGTCAACCGTGGCCTCAATAATCAGAACTTTCCGCAATGAGAACCGGTAAATCGTCAGCATGCACTAAACATTATGCTACTCTCAATTGTCAAATGACTGCATACCAATGTGTATCACAGAGTATGTGATGTGACCAAGTGTCTTCTTACTGTAATGTTCCCTGTAGAATTGAGACTAGGCCAAATAGGGGAGGCAGAGGAAAATTCTGACTGACCAACAAGAGCAGGCTGTGGTCGATTTGGTTCGGGCCAGAAATGATATTCGCCTTACAGAAATTCGCTAGCATATCTTGGACAATGAAGACATGTTTAACAATGTGGAATCCATAAGTTTGCCGACTATTGCACGCATGCTGAAAAGGCACCAGGTGTCTTTAAAACAACTATACCGTGTGCCTTTTGAAAGAAATGCAGACAGAGTGAAGCAAATGAGGACTGAGTATGTTCAGGTATGTTCAGTTTCAAGATGGCTGTTATAATTCTACATTGTACAGTAATCAGTAAATCTCTTTCCAAAATGTATTTTTAGAGGGTGATGGAGCTGGATGCTGATGACAACCATCACAAATTCATATATTTGGATGAGGCAGGCTTTAACCTGGCCAAGACAAGGAGGAGAGGTCAGAATTTCATTGGCCAGCGGGCAACCATCCAAGTACCTGGACAACGTGGGGCCAACATTACCATGTGTGCGGCTATATCAGAAGATGGTGTGGTGGGACGCAGACCTCGTATTGGATCATATAATGCAGCTCTCCTTGTAACCTTCCTTGATGAGCTCGATCAGGTCTGTAGAGCTGATGGCGTGACCTATGTCATTGTGTGGGATAATGTCAGGTTCCACCATGCTCATATGGTACAAGCATGGTTTCAGGCCCATGCACAATTTACCACCCTGTATTTACCCCCATACTCTCCTTTCCTTAACCCGATTGAGGAATTTTTCTCCACATGGAGATGGAAGGTTTATGATAGGCGCCCTCATGAACAAGTCACTCTTCTCCAGGCCATGGATGACGCATGCAATGACATCCCGGCAGACCAGTGTCAGGCCTGGATTCGCCATGCCTGAAAGTTTTTTCCAAGATGTTTGGCTAATGAAAACATCCATTGTGATGTAGATGAGAACCTGTGGCCAAATCCACAAGACAGAGTTGATGAAAATGTAGAAGTACAGTAATCACTCCTATGTTTTGCTTTTTACAGTACAAGCAAGTTGAGGAACACTGCATTTGATGTTTTACAGTACTGTATTGTTTTTCATCAATATATTTCAGATTTTGTTCAATGATTCCACTGTGTCTGTAGTATTCTCTCTACTACTGCAGTACTTTTACAGGGATGTATTTACATGTAGTACCATAATGAAACATGCATCACCTATTTTGTACTACAATATTTAATGATTGTTCGTACAATGACAGTGAAACTATCGGTTGCTTGTGTGTGGGTGATCTAATTGTTTTTTGAACCAATGATTGTGCAAGTGCAATATTTCTTTAAAGATATGAATGCACAATGAAATGTTTTGAACATTGGACAGCCTGTGTTACAAGTGATGACCGTTTTGAGTTTTGTGTCTAGAGTTTTGAAAAATGACGTCAAGGTTCTGAAATTAGTGCCAAAGTGATTGTAAAAAACTGTAAAGTAGGCACTCTCATGTGCAGAACTCTCGCTATTAATGTGCAATCATGAGTCAAAATGCAAAATCTGGAGTGAATCTGATGTATGGTTCATGAGAAGATGATTTTGAGCATTAGCGTTACATATCTTAAGAATGAGTTAAATTTCCTTGTTTAAAAAATATATATGAATACCAAATTCAATGTGGTTCGTCTTAGGGACGTCCATTATAGCGATGACAAGTTGATAGGCCACTGTGAAGTGGATTTACAAAGGATTTAAATGGACACGTAAAATCAGATTTCCTGATTTATCAATAACTTATCTCTTAACCAATCCCTTAGCTTTTCTCCAACTAAGTACCATGGGCTTACATACCGATTTGTGTTGTTTGGACTTATGGTTCATGAGAAGCAGTTTTTCAAAGTTTTTCCAAAATGGAGGACAATTTATCCTGACGGACTTTGTGGGTCATTGAGACAAATTTGTTCAGCATGAGGAAAGATATGTACACACAAAGTTTAAAGTCTCTAGGTAAACGGGGCGGCAGATATGACTGTTTAAGTGACTGCTTATAGCAGCGCCACCTATAGGCCAGTCGGTGCCATTATTTCTCACCAAGTTACTCATGGCCTCTACTTTCTGTGTGCCAAATTAGAAGAAGAAAAAAAGTTACCAATCTATGCTTTAGTGATTTGACTATAGGAAAATAAAACAAATCTAAGATTAACAATAGGTTTCACAGCTTTGCTGTGAACCACTAATAATGATGTATAGACAATTTGTTTTACTGCATTTGACATTAAATACACCGTATAAAATGCTCTCTTACCTTTTTGATGTCGGTTCCTGAACTAGAAGGGACGTGGCCAATCATATTGCAGAGCGTCTTTACGTCATTACCGTATACACAGACGTGCTCGTGCTGTGTTTTGTCGGTGACAGGAAGAAAGTTCATATTGAAGAATTGTGATTTGAAGTTCCATCAACTACCTCATTTAAAGCATAACAATGCTTACCTTTGGCATAACGATAGTTCGACAGTAAGTGTGCATTATTCAGAAGATACTAGCGGTCGCTTCATTACTATTCAGTGTATGTCTGTTTCCATTTGCAATGTAACTGTTGTCCGATACTGTTGCGACCTACAGTGAATGGTTATTGACAACGTGTTAGTCAAAAACGGCTGAATGCTTATCATAGTCAAATTTTGAATTTGAATGGCTTGCATGCTATCGGTGCACGGCCCCCGCCACAGACGGCGCTGAGCTGGTGTCACATTACTCCGGTCTCCAGGGGCTGGAGTGGAAGTCCAGATAAAGGTCAGACTGAGTGCGAATGTTCAGCCCTGCTTCTCATGAAATGTCAAAACGTTACAGCAGTCCTGTTCAAGTCGATCATTGCTTCTATAGTAATACAGTATGACTAAAGATAAATACCCTACTACTAACTAAACGATGCATTTAGATGTATTTCTCATTAGATGGGGCTAATGTCTTCTGAATTGAATTGTATTATTATATGTTATTGTTTTTTTCCCCAGTGGTGAAACAGAATGGAATAAAAAAGGCCTCCTACAAGGTATGATTTACTATAAAAGCACATCTGTGTCTTTGGTGCTACTGTTTTGATACTGTTTTGGATACATTAGAGCAGTGGTTTCCAACCTTTTTCGTTTACTGTACTACCAACTGAATTTTGCTCTCCCCGGAGTACCCCCGAAGTACCTCCCCCCGTACATTTTACCAGTAAGCCTATGGTCTCATGAGCCTTCTCAAGTAACACCTGTGGTCCTAGTACCCCTGGTTGGGAACCACTGCATTAGAAAGACATGGATGAAACGTGTCAAACAGCACAAAGTAAAATATTTGGAACAGATCATCCCAATAGATTATGTTTCAATGGCATATCACTGTGAGGCCTAAAGTATCACTCCAATCCTGGGCATTTCCCAATCCCCAGGCCAGGCGATAGACTCGTCTCTATCAGACATAGGGATGCAGCAGGCAGAGGCTGCAGGAAAATACCTGGAAGACGTCAAGTTCACCAACGTGTTTGTCAGTGACATGGCCCGTGCCCGCCAGGTGAGTGGTGATGTCGTCACAGACATCATAGCATCTTTTAGAATACAATTCAACTCCATTATTGTGTGTTGGGATGGCCTGCGGATTAGATTTTATTGTGTAGGTAGAAGTTTATGAAAAAAAAAACTCATTAGAAAGATGTACAGTGGGGGAAAAAAGTATTTAGTCAGCCACCAATTGTGCAAGTTCTCCCACTTAAAAAGATGAGAGAGGCCTGTAATTTTCATCATAGGTACACGTCAACTATGACAGACAAATTGAGAATATTTTTTCCAGAAAATCACATTGTAGAATTTTTTATGAATTTATTTGCAAATTATGGTGGAAAATAAGTATTTGGTCACCTACAAACAAGCAAGATTTCTGGCTCTCACAGACCTGTAACTTCTTCTTTAAGAGGCTCCTCTGTCCTCCACTCGTTACCTATATTAATGGCACCTGTTTGAACTTGTTATCAGTATAAAAGACACCTGTCCACAACCTCAAACAGTCACACTCCAAATTCCACTATGGCCAAGACCAAAGAGCTGTCAAAGGACACCAGAAACAAAATTGTAGACCTGCACCAGGCTGGGAAGACTGAATCTGCAATAGGTAAGCAGCTTGGTTTGAAGAAATCAACTGTGGGAGCAATTATTAGGAAATGGAAGACATACAAGACCACTGATAATCTCCCTCGATCTGGGGCTCCACGCAAGATCTCACCCCGTGGGGTCAAAATGATCACAAGAACGGTGAGCAAAAATCCCAGAACCACACGGGGGGACCTAGTGAATGACCTGCAGAGAGCTGGGACCAAAGTAACAAAGCCTACCATCAGTAACACACTACACCGCCAGGGACTCAAATCCTGCAGTGCCAGACGTGTCCCCCTGCTTAAGCCAGTACATGTCCAGGCCCGTCTGAAGTTTGCTAGAGTGCATTTGGATGATCCAGAAGAGGATTGGGAGAATGTCATATGGTCAGATGAAACCAAAATGTAACTTTTTGGTAAAAACTCAACTCGTCGTGTTTGGAGGACAAAGAATGCTGAGTTGCATCCAAAGAACACCATACCTACTGTGAAGCATGGGGGTGGAAACATCATGCTTTGGGGCTGTTTTTCTGCAAAGGGACCAGGACGACTGATCCGTGTAAAGGAAAGAATGAATGGGGCCATGTATCGTGAGATTTTGAGTGAAAACCTCCTTCCATCAGCAAGGGCATTGAAGATGAAACGTGGCTGGGTCTTTCAGCATGACAATGATCCCAAACATACCACCCGGGCAACGAAGGAGTGGCTTCGTAAGAAGCATTTCAAGGTCCTGGAGTGGCCTAGCCAGTCTCCAGATCTCAACCCCATAGAAAATCTTTGGAGGGAGTTGAAAGTCCGTGTTGCCCAGCGACAGCCCCAAAACATCACTGCTCTAGAGGGGATCTGCATGGAGGAATGGGCCAAAATACCAGCAACAGTGTGTGAAAACCTTGTGAAGACTTACAGAAAACGTTTGACCTGTGTCATTGCCAACAAAGGGTATATAACAAAGTATTGAGAAACTTTTGTTATTGACCAAATACTTATTTTCCACCATAATTTGCAAATAAATTCATTAAAAATCCTACAATGTGATTTTCTGGAATTTTTTTCCTCATTTTGTCTGTCATAGTTGACGTGTACCTATGATGAAAATTACAGGCCTCTCTCATCTTTTTAAGTGGGAGAACTTGCACAATTGGTGGCTGACTAAATACTTTTTTTCCCCACTGTATGTGAATGGTTGTTTTAATCTGTTTTGTTACAGACTTGCGAAGCGATTGTAAAACACAACAGTAGTTGCTCAGGCCTAGAAATTGTCACCGAGCCATCACTTAAAGAGAGGGTGAGTACCCTTTCTCTGGGCTAAAGGTTGTCAATATCTTATTTCCATAGATGCTGTTCTCATTCTCAGTGTGTGTGTGTGTGTATGTATTTGTTTGTATGCAAGGATGCGTGTGTGTTTGTTTGTTTGTTTGTATGTATTTGTGTTTGTTTGTGTGCAAGGATGCGTGTGTGTGTGTTTGTTTGTTTGTGTGTGTGTTTGTGTGCAAGGATGCGCGTGTGTTTGTTTGTTTGTGTGCAAGGATGCGCGTGTGTGTGTTTGTTTGTTTGTGTGCAAGGGTGTGTGTGTGTGTGTGTGTGTGTGTGTGTACAGTTCTATGACCATGTGTGTTTTTGTACTCAAAGCCATCCAGTAAAGAGCCTGTTATTTTTCAGAGTTTTGGGAGTGCCGAGGGGGGCCTGGTGGTGGACATGAAGAACATGGCTACAGCGGCTGGTCAGTCGTGGCTGGACTTCACTCCTCCAGGGGGAGAGACTATAGAACAGGTGAGTCACTCTGGGGGATCCTGAGTGCATCGCTCTCTCTCTCGCTCTCTGAAATACTACTCTAGCCACCCAAAGCAAGCTGTAGGCCCCTCCATCAGGATGGTGTCAAGCAGTCTATTTTGTGGGTGGAGGAAGGGAACGGGAAGCATGAGTCTGTGTTGTGAATAAGAGTGCTTTGTTCTGTGTTAGATGAAGACGCGGATCAAAGAGTTTCTGGAGCACCTGTTCCAGCGCATGGTGGCTGACCACTGCAGACCAGGACAGAGGGAGACAGTGATGCCAGAGGGGGCTCTCGCAGGCAAGCCGGACGATGGGATCAGAAATGTCCCTGCCCATGCCCTGGTGGTCAGCCATGGGGCCCTCATACGTGTGGCCATGCGCTACCTTGTGGACGAGCTAAAGTGTCCTTTACCCCAGGGGTTGGACATGTCCCATGTGATCGCTCTCTGTCCCAACACGGGCATATGTCGGTTTATCTTCACTGTGACAAAAGGGGATGCGGGCATCACCCTCTCAGCCATCCGCTGTGTCTTCATCAACAGGTGCGAGCACATCTAAGAGGAGGGGGTTGAAGGAAATCATCTCCTGGTTCACACTATAGGGCTGACTAGAACCGTACTGTGCCGTTTAGGATATTTTCTTTTCACATTGTCCTTTCCAGCATGGTTCCAGCAACTAAGGTAGATATCGTAACCAGGCCAGCCTAGTACAGCTTGGCCTGACTCGCCTTGGCCTCTAGAGTGTGAATCGGGCTGACTAAGATATACACAGACTCCACATAGGAATCTGGTTTAGTTATTTGAAATTATTTTAAGGCATATATGTATGTTTTGTCTGAAAGTATCTTAAATGTACATTCTGTAAAACAATGAAGAAAATAAACAATCATATTTTGAAGCTTTCCCATTCCATCTCATCACTGCACAGTGCATAACCAGCTGACTTGTTAAAAACCTACAGGACTGTCCTAAATTCAGCCGTTCATAACTTGAGTTGAAGAGCTTATTTTTATTGTTTTATTTTTTACCCCCTTTTTCTCCCCAATTTCGATCTTGTCTCATCGCTGCAACTCCCAAATGGTCTCGGGAGGCGAAGGTCGAGTCATGTGTCCTTCGAAACATGACCCGCCAAACCGCGCTTCTTAACACCCGCCCGCTTAACCCGGAAGCCAGCCGCACCAATGTGTTGGAGGAAACACTGTTCACCTGCCGACCGAGGTCAGCCTGCAGGCGCCCGGCCCGCCACAAGGAGTTGCTAGAGCACGATGAGCCAAGTAAAGCCCCCCCGGCCAAACCCTCCCCTAACCCAGACGATGCTGGGCCAATTGTGCACCGCCCTATGGGACTCCCGATCACGGCCGGTTGTGATACAGCCCGGGCTCTAATGTATTTCTTTATGCATCTTTTAACATCACATTTAACATAATATCTCCTTCTTGCAACTACTCACATCATGTTCTACTCACATTCATGTTCAGTTTTGGGGGATTTCAACCTCCCTACGTCTACATTTGACTCATTTCTCTCTGCCTCCTTCTTTCCACTCCTCTCCTCTTTTGACCTCACCCTCTCACCGTCCCCCCCTACTCACAAGGCAGGCAATACGCTTGACCTCATCTTTACTAGATGCTGCTCTTCTACTAATCTCACTGCAACTCCCCTCCATGTCTCCGACCACTACTTTGTATCCTTTTCTCTCTCGCTCTCCTCCAACACTACTCACTCTGCCCCTACACAGATGGTAATGCGCCGCCGCAACCTTCGCTCTCTCTCTCCCACTACTCTCTCCTCTTCCATCCTATCATCTCTTCCCTCTGCTCAATCCTTCTCCCTCCAATCTCCTGATTCTGCCTCCTCAACCCTCCTCTCCTCCCTTTCTGCATCCTTTGACTCTCTGTGTCCCCTATCCTCCCGGCCGGCTCGGTCCTCCCCTCCAGCTCCGTGGCTTGATGACTCATTGCGAGCTCACAGAACAGAGCTCCGGGCAGCGGAGCGGAAATGGAAGAAAACTAAACTCCCTGCCGACCTGGCATCTTTTCACTCCCTCCTCTCTACATTTTCTTCATCTGTTTCTGCTGCTAAGGCCACTTTCTACCACTCTAAATTCCAAGCATCTGCCTCTAACCCTAGGAAGCTCTTTGCCACATTCTCCTCCCTGCTGAATCCCATCCCTCCCTCCCCCCCCCTCCCTCCTCTCTCTCTGTGGATGACTTCGTCAACCACTTTGAAAAGAAGGTTGACGACATCCGATCCTCGTTTGTTAAGTCTAATGACACTGCTGGTCCTGCTCACACTGCCCTACCCTATGCTTTGACTTCTTTCTCCCCTCTCTCTCCAGATAAAATCCTGCGACTTGTGACTGCAGGCCGCCCAACAACCTGCCCGCTTGACCCCATCCCCTCCTCTCTTCTCCAGACCATCTCCGGTGACCTTCTCCCCTACCTCACCTCGCTAATCAACTCATCCTTGACCGCTGGCTATGTCCCTTCCGTCTTCAAGAGAGCGAGAGTTGCACCCCTTCTCAAAAAACCAACACTCGATCCCACTGATGTCAACAACTACAGACCAGTATCCCTTCTTTCTTTACTTTCCAAAACTATTGAGCGTGCCGTCTTTAGCCAACTCTCTTGCTATCTCTCTCAGAATGACCTTCTTGATCCAAACCAGTCAGGTTTCAGGACTGGTCATTCAACTGAGACTGCTCTTCTCTGTGTCACGGAGGCTCTCCGCACTGCTAAGGCTAACTCTCTCTCCTCTGCTCTTGTCCTTCTAGACCTGTCTGCTGCCTTTGATACTGTGAACCATCAGATCCTCCTCTCCACCCTCTCCGAGCTGGGCATCTCCGGCGCGGCTCACTCCTGGATTGCGTCCTACCTGACCGGTCGCTCCTACCAAGTGGCGTGGCGAGAAGCTGTCTCCGCACCACGTGCTCTCACCACTGGTGTCCCCCAGGGCTCAGTTCTAGGTCCTCTCCTATTCTCCCTATACACCAAGTCACTTGGCTCTGTCATATCCTCACATGGCCTCTTCTATCATTGCTACGCTGACGATACACAACTAATCTTCTCCTTTCCCCCTTCTGATAACCAGGTGGCGAATCGCATCTCTGCATGTCTGGCAGACATATCAGTATGGATGACGGATCACCACCTCAAGCTGAACCCTGGCAAGACGGAGCTGCTCTTCCTCCCGGGGAAGGACTGCCCGTTCCATGATCTCGCCATCACGGTTGACAACTCCGTTGTGTCCTCCTCCCAGAGTGCGAAGAGCCTTGGCGTGACCCTGGACAACACCCTGTCGTTCTCCGCTAACATCAAGGCGGTGACCCGATCCTGCAGGTTCATGCTCTACAACATTCGGAGAGTACGACCCTGCCTTACACAGGAAGCGGCACAGGTCCTAATCCAGGCACTTGTCATCTCCCGTCTGGATTACTGCAACTCGCTGTTGGCTGGGCTCCCTGCCTGTGCCATTAAACCCCTACAACTCATCCAGAATGCCGCAGCCCGTCTGGTGTTCAACCTTCCCAAGTTCTCTCACGTCACCCCGCTCCTCCGCACACTCCACTGGCTTCCAGTTGAAGCTCGCATCTGTTACAAGACCATGGTGCTTGCCTATGGAGCTGTGAGGGGATCGGCACCTCTGTACCTTCAGGCTCTGATCAGTCCCTACACCAAAACGAGGGCATTGCGTTCATCCACCTCTGGCCTGCTGGCTCCCCTTCCTCTGCGGAAGCATAGTTCCCGCTCAGCCCAGTCAAAACTGTTCGCTGCTCTGGCACCCCAATTGTGGAACAAGCTCCCTCACGACGCCAGGACAGCGGAGTCACTCACCACCAGTGGCGGCTCCTGAAAAAATTCTCAGGAGGGGCAATTTTTCTGATGATTTAGGTGACCTACACACGTGCACGAGTCCGTGCACGCGATTCCAGATATCTTTACCTCTGAATAAACTGCCTTTATTATACCATATCCACCCTGTCCAAAGTCTCTACTTGGTCTCAGTTCTCCAGTAAACTTGTGATTATCAACAGTACACAACGGTAACAAACAATTGGGGGAACTCACGGGGCAGATAGTAACCACTTAAAAGGAAGCGATTCCCAAACCTTCCATAACAAAGCCATCACCTACAGAGAGATGAACTTGGAGAAGAGTCCCCTAAGTAAGCTTGTCCTGGGCCTCTGTTCACAAACACAAACAGACCCCACACAGCCCCAGGACAACAACAACAACAACAACAACAACAACACAATTAGACCCAACCAAATCATGAGAAAACAAAAAGAGAATTACTTGACACATTGGAAAGAACAAACAAAAAAACAGAGCAAACTAGAATGCTATTTGGCCCTAAACAGAGAGTACACAGTGGCAGAATACCTGACCACTGTGACTGACCCAAACTTAATGAAAGCTTTGACTATGTACAGACTCAGTGACCATAGCCTTGCTATTGAGAAAGGCCGCCGTAGGCAGACCTGGCTCTCAAGAGAAGACAGGCTATGTGCACACTGCCCACAAAATGAGGTGGAAACTGAGCTGCACTTCCTAACCTCCTGCCAAATGTATGACCATATTAGAGACACATATTTCCCTCAGATTACAGCGATCCACAAAGAATTCGAAAACAAACCCAATTTTGATAAACTCCCTTATCTACTGGGTGAAAAACCACAGTGTGCCATCACAGCTGCAAGATTTGTGACCTGTTGCCACAAGAAAAGGGCAACCAGTGAAGAACAAACACCATTGTAAATACAACCCATATTTATGTTTATTTATTTTCCCATTTGTACTTTAACTATTTGCACATTGTAACAACACTGTATATATACATAATATGACATTTGAAATGTCTTTATTCTTTTGAAACTTCTGAGTGTAATGTTTACTGTTAATATTTATTGTTTATTTCACTTTTGTTTACTATCTACTTCCCTTGCTTTGGCAATGTTAACACACGTTTCCCATGCCAATAAAGCCCTTAAATTGAATTGAATTGATAGTAAGGTCGCAATGACACAGAAAGCAGTTCAATGTCGGGGTACAGAGTCGCTCTCTTACCAGGATCGCGGTCCGCTCTGACCAGGGTGAAGGTGGCCGGCTCCACTTCTCTGTCCGGGACTCATCCAGCCAAGTCTCCCAGCTGTATTGGGATTCAGCTGCCAGCAGCGTTTTCATTATTTAGTCCGTTCGTAGCGGGTATGTACACGATCAACAAGATCAGTCCAAAACCAACCACTGGAAATCCATGGTTGGCAGAATGTTTGTAAACTAAGTCTACAAATTAAAAACATAAAATAACGCCGCACTGCAGGTCGCAACAGAGACGCTTCTAGCCGCCATTGTCTTAGTTACGTTCAACGTTACGTCACGTATGACGAAAGCGCGTAAGTGCAAGCCCACAGACACCCATAGAGAATGTATTGAAAGCTTTGAAATGTGAAAAAAATAGATTTTACATGACAGGCTATGAGAGACTTCTGGGCGATTTTCAACTTGACTGAAATCGCCCAAAAAACGGGCGGGGCCATTTGAAGCACGACTTTAGCCTGATTTGACATTTAGTGGCTGGCAGATCAGACGTGAACACTGATAACTGCTGTTGCCGTGATATAATTGATTAGAAAAAAAATCCCTTCCTTTTCCCGTTTGGCAGTGCGTCGCCCATATCGCCCTATTGAACAAGCCGTCCCTGCTCACCACCTTCCGGAGACATTTGAAACCCCACCTCTTTAAGGAATACCTGGGATAGGATAAAGTAATCCTTCTACCCCCCCGCCCCCCCCCCCAAAAAAATAATAATAAAAATAAAAACATATTGTAAAGTGGTTATCCCACTGGCTATAGGGTGAATGCACCAATTTGTAAGTCGCTCTGGATAAGAGCGTCTGCTAAATGACGTAAATGTAAATGTTCTATCTGTTTTTGTCAAGAAAAACAGAACTTCATGCTCATGAAAGGCTATTTGTGATTGACCACAGTTTTACCTCTTGGAATCCAACCACCATGTTAATGAATGAATGCTGGGTAACACTTTATATTAAGTTGTCTAAACCTATGTAGTAACACTGTAATTACACCAGTAATACATAGTCAGGACAGTAGGATACTTATTTTAATTGCATAGTAATTTAGTTTTTGCCTTTACAAAAGAGGGAGATGGACCGTTCTTCATTCTACTGCCGAAATAACTAAAACCACTCAACCCCATTACTATGCTATTAGAAAATGTTTACGTAACAATGTTGTGACTACTAATTACAGCATTACTACTAATGTAAAGTGTTACTGAGAGCTGCATTGAAAACAGTGTGAACAAGGTATGATTATGAACCTAGTGTGAAACAATTCTTTTAAATGCTATGTACAGTAGTAATATTACATGTCAGAATTAGTCATATTTAGATCTGTTTACATTTACACTGAACAAAAATATGAACGCAACATGTAAAGTGTTGGTCCCATGTTTCATGAGCTGAAATAAAACATACCCACTAAAAGCTTCATTTCTCTCAAATTGTGCACAAATTTCTTTACATCCCGGTTGGTGAGCATTTCTCCTTTGCCAAGGTAATCCATCCACCTGACAGGTGTGGCATATCAAGAAGCTGATTAAACAGCATGATCATTACATAGGTGCACCTTGTGCTGTGGACAACAAAAGGCCACTCTAAAATGTGCAGTTTTGTCACACAATACAATACAGCAGATGTCTTAAGTTTTGAGGGAGTGTGCAATTGGCATGCTGACTGCAGGAATGTCCACAGAGCTATTGCCAGAGAATGTAATGTTCATTTCTCTACCATAAACTGCCTCCAACGTCGTTTTAGAGAATGGCAGTACGTCCAATAGGCCTCACAACCACAGACAACGTGTAACCACTCAAGCCCAGGACCTCTATATCCAGCTTCTTCACCTGCGGATCGTCTGAGACCAGCCACCGGACAGCTGATGAAACTGTGGGTTTGCACAACCGAAGGATTTCTGCACAAACTGTCAGAAACCATCTCAGGGAAGCTCATCTGCGTGCGCATCGTCCTCAACAGGGTCTTGACCTGACTGAAGTTAGGCTTCGTAACCGACTTCAGTGGGCAAATGCTCACTGGCATGCTGGAGAAGTGTACTCTTCACGGATGAATCCCGGTTTCAACTGTACCGGGCAGATGGCAGACGTGTATGGCGTCGTGTGGGTAAGCGGTTTGCTGATGTCAACGTTGTGAACAGAGTGCCTCATGGTGGCGGTGGGGTTATGGTATGGGCAGGCATAAGCTACGGACAACGAACACAATAGCATTTTATCGATGGCAATTTGAATGCACAGCGATACCGTGACGAGATCCTGAGGCCCATCACCTCATGTTTCAGCACGATAATGCAGCAACTTCGCACAGCCATTCAAGTGGGACAACATTCCAAAGGCCACAATCAACAGCCTGATCAACTCCATGTAAAGGAGATGTGTTGCGCTGCAGAGGCAAATTGTGGTCATACCAGATATTGACTGGTTTTCTGATCCACACCCCTAGCTTTTTTTTAAGGTATCTATGACCAACAGATGTACAGTTGAAGTCAGAAGTTTACATAAACTGAGTTTAAATGTATTTGGCTAAGGTGTTTCACAATTCCTGACATTTAATCCTAGTAAAAATTCCCTGTCTTAGGTCAGTTAGGATCACCACTTTATTTTAAGAATGTGAAATGTCAGAATAATAGTAGAGAGAATGATTTATTTCAGCTTTTATTTCTTTCAACACATTCCCAGTGGGTCAGAAGTTTACCTACACTCAATTAGTATTTGGTAACATTGCCTTTAAAATTGTATAACTTGGGTCAAACGTTTTGGGGAGCCTTCCACAATAAGTTGGGTGAATTTTGGCCCATTCCTCCTGACAGAGCTGGTGTAACTGAGTCAGGTTTATAGGCCTCCTTGCTCCCACACATTTTCTATAGGATTGAGGTCAGGGCTTTGTGATGGCCACTCCAATACCTTGACTTTGTTGTCCTTAAGCCATTTTGCCACAACTTTGGAAGTATGCTTGGGGTCATTGTCCATTTGGAAGACCCATTTGCGACCAAGCTTTAACTTCCTGACTAATGTCTTGAGATGTTGCTTCAATTTATCCACATAATTTTCCTTCCTCATGATGCCATCTATTTTGTGAAGTGCACCAGTCCCTCCTGCAGCAAAGCACCCCCACAGCATGATACTGCCACCCCTGTGTTTCACGGTTGGGATGGTGTTCTTCGGCTTGAAAGTTACCCCCTTTTTCCTCCAAACATAACGATGGTCATTATGGCCAAACGGACCTATTTTTGTTTCATCAGACTAGAGGACATTTCTCCAAAAAGTACGATCTTCATCCCCATGTGTAGTTGCAAACCGTAGTCTGGCTTTTTTATGGCGGTTTTGGAGCAGTGGCTTCTTCCTTGCTGAGCGGCCATTCAGGTTATGTCGATATAGGACTCGTTTTACTGTGGATATAGATACTTTTGTACCCGTTTCCTCCAGCATCTTCACAGGATCCTTTGCGGTTGTTCTGGGATTGATTTGCACTTTTCGCACCAAAGTACATTCATCTCTAGGAGACAGAACGCGTCTCCTTCCTGAGCGGTATGACAGCTGCGTGGTCCCATGGTGTTTATACTTGCGTACTATTGTTTGTACAGATGAACGTGGTACCTTCAGGCGTTTGGAAATTGCTCCCAAGGATGAACCAGACTTGTGGAGGTCTACAAAAAAATTTCTGAGGTCTTGGCTGATTTCTTTTGATTTTCCCATGATGTCAAGTAAAGAGGAACTGAGTTTGAAGGTAGGCCTTGAAATACATCCACAGGTACACCTCCAATTGACTCAAATGTCGTCAATTAGCCTATCAGAAGCTTCTAAAGCCATGACATCATTTTCTGGAATTTCCCAAGCTGTTGAAAGGCACAGTCAACTTAGTGTATGTAAACTTCTGAGCCACTGGAATTGTGATACAGTGAATTATAAGTGAAATAATCTGTCTGTAAACAATTGTTGGAAAGATTACTTGTGTCATGCACAAAGTAGATGTCCTAACCGACTTGCCAAAACTATAGTTTGTTAACAAGAAATTTGTGGTGTGGTTGAAAAACAAGTTTTAATGACTACAACCTAAGTGTATGTAAACTTCCGACTTAAACTGTATATCTGTATTCCCAGTCATGTGAAATCCATAGATTAGGGTCTAATGAATTCATTTCAATTGACTGATTTCCTTATATGAACTGTAACTCAGTAAAATCTTTGAAATTGTTGCATGTTGTGTTTATATATTTTTGTTCAGTGCATCCATACAAAACATTACACAATATAAATAACAATATGTGAATACATTTAATAAATACATATTATATTGTGATGGGTCATTGCTTTCTCCTAATGGTGTCCAGCACCAGCTAACATTTGGTCTGGGTGACTGCGAAACACAACCTTGATATACACTACATGACCAAAAGTATGTAGACACCTGCTCGTCGAACATCTCATTCCAAAATCATGGGCATTAATATGGAGTTGGTCCCCCATTTTCTGCTATAACAGCCTCCACTCTTCTGGGAAGGCTTTCCACTAGATGTTGGAACATTGCTGCGGGGACTTGCTTCCATTCAGCCACAAGAGCATTAGTGAGGTCGGGCACTGATGTTGGGCGATTAGGCCTGGCTCGCAGTCGGCGTTCCAATTCATCCCAAAGGTGTTCGATGGGGTTGAGGTCAGGGCTCTGTGCAGGCCAGTCAAGTTCTTCCATACCGATCGACAAACCATTTCTGTATGGACCTCGCTTTGTGCACGGGGGCATTGTCATGCTGGGGGCATTGTCATGCTGAAACAGGAAAGGACCTTCCCCAAACTGTTGCCACAAAGTTGGAAGCACAGAATCGTCTAGAATGTCATTGTATGCTGAAGATTTCCCTTCACTGGAACTAAGAGGCCTAGCCCGAACCATGAAAAACAGCCCCAGACCATTATTCCTCCTCCACCAAACTTTACAGTTGGCACCATGCATTGGGGCAGGTAGCGTTACCCTGGCATCCGCCAAACCCAGATTAGTCCGTCTGACTGCCAGATGGTGAATCGTGATTCATTATTCCAGAACGCATTTCCACTGCTCCCGAGTCCAATGGCAGCGAGCCTTACACCACTCCAGCAGACACTTGGCATTGCGCATGGTGATCTTAGGCTTGTGTGCGGCCGCTCGGCCATGGAAACCCATTTCATGAAGCTCCCGACGAACAGTTCTTGTGATGACGTTGCTTCCAGAGGCAGTTTGGAACTCGGTAGTGAATGTTGCAACAGAAGTCAGACGATTGTTATTCACTACGCGCTTCAGCGGTCCTGTTCTGTGAGCTTGTGTGGCCTACCACTTCACGGCTGAGCTATGACGGTGCCACGTTGAAAGTCACTGAGCTCTTCAGTAAGGACATTCTACTGCCAGTGTTTGTCTATGGAGATTGCATGGCTGTGCTCGATTTTATACGCCTGTCTAATTTGAAGGGGTGTCCACATACTTTTTTATAATGTATTTACCATATTTAAACATTGTGAACATCCACCACAACCTATAGATTGACAAAATATAGGAAATCCATTACATATCTATTGAAAAATGGTCTGCAATTAATAGAAGTTACAATGCATTAATGCAATGTTGTATCAAATAACATTTACTGGTAAATTACAATATTTCATACAGAAATGTTGGTCCATTTTGACATGCATAGCAAAATCTCATGCAAACAAATTATTGCGACATCATCAGGCTAAATGCCAAACCAGTTTAAAATGTAACTTTTTAAAGGGGTTAAAGGACATCATGACACTGGTTCAACCCAGTCTTACCCTAAAAAGGGAAAATGATGTTGAATGTTGCCTAACAGGCCCCTCATCAACTGCTACTCAAACGTCTCTCTGTATGAATTGATATAAGACTCTATGTAGAAAAGGAAATGATGGGTGACCTACCTGAACTGTTTATATGCTGTCGTAAAAACAAGAAGTGCCCATTTCATAATGAGCCTGCACATTTTCAGGATCAGCCGTTACAATAAATTTGATTGGACTTTCATCCTTGACAGAGAGAAAACCAAACTGTTTGAAAGTCTTTTGCAATGTCAATATTTATAAAGTGCAGGGGGCGGACTGGCCATCTGGCATTTTGGGCAAAATGCCAGATGGGCCAGTAGATTTTTTTAACCTTGTGGGCCTGCCTAAATACTTTTTTTTTGCTCAAAATGATCATTATCTGGCTAAGAATAGCGGCCACAAGGAAAACAATTAATTGGCCGCTGTCAGGGCCTCGAGGAAAGAAATGGCCCGGTGTGTTACAAATGCCAGGGCCGATTTCTGGTCCCAGTCCGCCCCTGAAAAAGTGCATCACACCCTTGCATAACCAAAAGGTTGGCTTGTCACTGCACTAAACACATGGTGTCATCCACCCATCCTCATCCACTCATTTCTGACCTTAGGAAGCACTACCTCAGTATATACTGTAAGACTTTCTCATGACCATCACTGATCATCTTTCTAATTCACCTCCTTGTTTCAATCTAACATGCTCCCTCTCATGTTGTATTGTGACCCCCTCAATCCAGACTACGATTGCCAAATCACAAACTCACGAGGATTGATGCACTAGTGCATGGAGATACTGTATATCCCTTAATGTTATCTAGCAAAAAGTTTAAACATTTTCCAGACCAGCTTCAAATTCATAGCCCATTTCTCTAGCCTTTCCAGTCAAGTTTTTCCTTTTATAAAATATATATTTAAGCTATTTTCTGACTTTATTGAACAGATAGAGCAGGAGTAGACAACCTTGGTTCTGGAGTGCCGCAGGCACTTCATGTTTTTGATTTAACCAACCTGGAAGACCAGGTGTGTTGAATTTAATCAATCACTGAACTGATCAATTAGCTCATTTGGTCTGGTGTGATGCCTAGTTGGGACAAAATCCTGCAAGCACTCCAGGAACAGGGTTGCCTACCCCTAAGACAGAGAGAATGACAGTGGGGGAAGATAGAGAGAGGGCAGTAGGTCGGATTCAAACCTATGCAGACTCCATAGACGTGTGCCGAATGCATCGGCTTAGACCGCTAGACCACCCTGGGCCACTTTCTCTGTCTTTTCCACAGCCATTTTGATAGGACTGCCTGGGCTATTGGAATGCAATACCTGCAAAGGGTCGTCACAAGAAGTGATGGTCTCCTTGGAAATGGCGGCAGCTCGTTCTTGGTCCTGTTGCATAGCCAGGTCCTGATCCTCCTTGATGTCCTCTGCATCGGAGTTCTCCTGTTGGCTCCTCTTCCTTCTGTAAACCATGCGTCTCTTTAACAAGTCATACCCTTTAACAGGGATCTCAGCCCCTTCCAGTAGGAGCAACAGTCCGTTGCTGGATGAATAGAACACGTCAACATGGTTCTCCATACGCATGTGCTGGAAAAGGCACTCTTTCCTGCTGAACATCATCTTGTGGGGAGTGACAACAGAAACACAACTTTAATTTCACATGAATAGGTTAAGTGACTCTACAAAAATAAATGAATGTGAATAGTGATTTGGGAGAGCAGATTTGACTGTTCCCAGAGTGGCCATCCATGGATGACCTTGCCATGCAATACCTACAGAACTGAACCACTTTTCCTCGACGTCCACACATAAGAAGTGTTTACTTTTCAAGTCCAATATTGACACAAAGTCACTTGTTTCCGTTCTTATTGGGAGGACAACTATGGAAAAATAAAAAAACATGTCACAATTTCATACTGTAAATAGACAGACAATTTATTCCTTTTGGTAAATGATTAAACAATCATAAATAGTTCATTTTGACATCAGGACAGTTGCTTTAGATTGTGTGTGAAAACTTGAATGAAATCTGTGTGTGAAATTAAGTTAACTATAAAATAAAGCATACCCAGCTAGCTAGCACAACGTTCTGAGAACCATATGTTTCTTAGAGCTTGGTGAGAGTGTGGTTGTCCTATGGTTATTTTGCATACAACCTTCCCACAACTTTCTGGGAATGGTGCAGGAATTTTAGGAAAGGTTCTGTTAAAGTAATGAAATGCCAAGAAAATGTTTTTAACAGAACCTTTCCTAAAATTCCAAACATGGTTACAATTAATTTCAATTTTGGTAATGTTCTAGGAACGTTCTCCAACTGTTTTGGAATATTGAAATAGTTCAGAGAACATTAAGAAACAACATTCTTCTGTGGGAATTTCAGTACTTCAGCATAACGTTTCCTCGTGGTTCCATTTAAAGTTGTGTTCTCAAATTGTTCCAAGAACTTTAAGAAACAATACTGAATTTCAGTACTTAAGGATAAAGTTTCCTACAGGTTTCCTCATGGTTCTATTTAAAAGTCATGTTCTCAAATAGTTAAGAGAATGTTAAGAAAGCTTTCCATAAAAACCACAAGAAAACTTTCAGAGACCGTTTTAAGAATGTTATTGAAAAACATACATTCCGTTCTCAGCATCAACAAAACTCTCCATCCTCTATCTTGTGTGTTGGCCATGCCCACTAATTGGCCACACCTGATCTTAATGTGTGCTTGTTTCCTTTGAAATAGGGTCTGTTTGGATCAACTAAAAAGAACAGCTATGTATTGTTAAGAAAACATGACATGCTAGCTCCATCCTGGTGGCGCAGTGGACTAATTCCATGGATAGAGAACAGAAAAGTATAGTTTAGAATCTCACTGATGCCTTGTCACAATAAAAATGCTTAAGGAAATGAATTTCCATTGTCCCATCTGTGCTTGGAGTTCAAAAAAGGTTAACCCAAAATAAGCTAGCAGCATTATTAAAAGTCTTATTGAAACATTCAATGAAAGTTTTAAAGGAAGTTATTCAGAAAACTCAAAATAACCTATAATTTCCGTTCTCAGAGCGTTAATAAAACCTCCCAGGAAAACATTTAAGGAACCAGAGCAAAACGTTCAGAACCTTCCTGTGTAACCGGTGTGAAATGGCTAGCTAGTTAGCGGTGCGCGCTAGTAGCATTTCAATCAGTGACGTCACTCGCTCTGAGACCTAGAAGTAGTTGTTTCCCTTGCTCTGCAAGGGCCGCGGCTTTTGTGGAGCGACGGGTAGCGGTGCTTCGAGGGTGACTGTTGTCGATGTGTGCAGAGGGTCCCTGGTTCAAGCCCAGGTAGGGGCGAGGAGAGGGACGGAAGCAACACTGTTACACCTGCAACCTAAAAATAAACGTTCCCAGAACAGGCGAAATTTTCATTTCTGCTCTCAGAACGTAAAACGTGATGTTTTACAAGTCAGGAAACGTATGGCTTCGTTCCTACAACCAATGTGAAACATGTGGCGAGACAGCTTTTGCCCCAGTACTTTTCAATCTGGTGTGGCACCACTTTCAAAGCAGCAGCACCAAACAGGTTTAAAAACGTTTTGCAATGGAAAAGAAAGCTGGCGTTTGTTATTGGACGAGTTGACATAGTACCTCCCCCAATTACAGCCCGTTTGCTTCTGTTTTGTCAAGTCCCTGGGATTTCACGTGGTAACCCCCACGCTCGCTGCGACAGGTGGGTTCAGTCACAGTGGTCTCCTAGCTACAGCCTACAGAGCCTCATCAACCACGCCTCTCAACAACTAGTTTGATTGCACTAGCACCTCGTTGTTTGACTTTGCACTTGATTTCTTTCTTCGCGAACGCTCCTCTCCACAAAGTCAGAATTGCCTATATCGTAAAAATTCATGAAAACAAACATGTGCTTCTTGGTCTTCATTAAAGGTTAGGGTTTGGCACAAGGTTAGCAGTGTGGTCAAGGTTAGGGTTAAAATATGATTTTAAGATGAGAAAATGTAGAAATAGGCGGGGTGTATGACTTTGTGGCTGTGTTAACTGGTGACGACTCCTCTCCTGCCTGCCTCATGAGAGAGCGTATACAAATGTTCATGGAAAACAAGGCATGTGTTAATAAAAGCAGTTTAGTTGTCCTCTAAAACTAGTTAGAATTATCTATAGCTAGCTAACAAAACTACTAACTGTAGCTTTAGTAGCCTAGCTAGATATCTGCCCTTAAGCAAGGCAGTTAACCCCCAACAACAACTGCTCCCCTTGCGATGATGACATGGACGTCGATTAAGGCAGCCCTCCCGCACATCTTTGATTCAGAGGGGTTGGGTTAAATGCGGCAGACACATTTCGGTAGAATGCATTCAGTTATGCAACTGACTAGGTATCCCCTTTCCTTCCTTCATAGCTAGCTAACATAAGCTAGCTAGATTGACGCAATCATGCAGTCCCCTGTAGCTCAGTTGGTAGAGCATGGAGCTTGCAACGCCAGGGTTGTGGGTTCGTTTCCCACGGGGGGCCAGTATGAAAATGTATGCACTCACTAACTGTAAGTCGCTCTGGATAAGAGCGTCTGCTAAATGACTAAAATGTAAAAATAATGTAATGCAGCCAGCAGCTAACATTTATAATTTTGAAATGTGTATGGCACAGTATAAATGTGTATGGCACAGTATAAATGTGTATGGCACAGCCTCCAGCCCCATAGTCATAGCACAGATGAAAAGGGAAGCTACTGTATCTATAATAATACTACTTTGTCATAGCCTACGAATAGGACCGAGTTTTACCTGACCTGGGCCCAGTTTCCCAAAACCATTTAAAGGCTACGTTCATCGTTAGAACCTTCGTAGGAGCATCGTTAGACCTCCGAGCTGTTTCATAAAACCATCGTTACTAAAGTTGCTCTTGAAAACACTCATTATTTAACGACTGCCTCAGACCACTCGAACAGCTAAGTACTTTGTGAATGCTTTTTTGCCCTTCCGTGTCACTTTATACACAAAAGATTTAAGTTAAACACAAAATCAAGATTCATCTTTGTGACTGCTGATAACTTTAGAATGAATGTGACTACAAATACAAAGCTTCCCATTTCTTTGCATAACAAGCGAAGGATATAAAGACGCTTCAAATGAAAACCCAGATGACTGTATTAAAATAAATACAGTATAGGCTACATAGACCTATATATTTGAATGATATTGAAATAAATTTATGTTAATTCAATTGAGTTTTATTTAGCCATTTGTACACTACTGACATTTTTGCCTCAATATATTTCATGTTGTGTAATGTATGCAATGATGTGCCAAATCTTGATTTAGTGCATTATTATAAGGTAAGCATTAGAATAAGCCGCCTCAATATTTGTACATTTACATTTTAGTCATTTAGCAGACGCTCTTATCCAGAGCGACTTACAGTTAGTGAGTGCATACATTATTTTTTTATTTTTCATACTGGCCCCCCGTGGGAATCGAACCCACAACCCTAGTGTTGCAAACGCCATGCTCTACCAACCGAGCTACATCCCTGCCGGCCATTCCCTCCCCTACCCTGGACGATGCTGGGCCAATTGTGCGCCGCCCCATGGGTCTCCCGGTCGCGGCCGGCTACGACAGAGCCTGCCATGCCATGGGTGATAATATCTTTAGGAGCTGTTCCATCGTCAGTATTGTGGAATAATGAATCAAATGTTAAGGTAAGATTGGAAAGGGAGAATGCTGATCCAAGAGCAGTGATCTTTCTTTTGATCCTATCAGTATCGACACATGCCTCAACCACACACTTACTGAACATTCTCGCTGCGTGGTGTTTGGGGAAACACATGCTGTAGGAAAGATGCATTGTTAAAACACTAGTAAGCCTAAGTTTCATCACTATCAGGAAACTGGGCCCAGGTCATGAGATCAGGAAAAACTCCAGGCCCCAGAAAAGACACACAATAATTTTGTCACACCACTTTAGAACCTGCGGTGCCACATCTGAACCAAAAATATAGGTTCCCACAACTTCCAAGGAACCAAATGTGCTAGCTGGGTAGTATGAAAATAGTTTATTAATAAAAAATACACTTACTGAGAGAGTTTGTGGAGATGGCTTTCTTTACATGTCCATTCAAATTCACCTTCCATAAATAATCTTCTGTATCGACAGACTCCGAGCGCGTGCGGGTTCCTTTGATTGTCCCGTGTAGCGTCGACTGGTCCAGGTGTACAGGGAAACAATTCACCGGAATGGATTGTTGTAGAGCCGCCAGCCAGATCACGAGGAAAGCCGGGTGCATGGTGGGGAAATGTTCCGGTTCACACGCTAATCCTGAGGTGCTCAAGCTGCAGTGTTAAGCACAATTGACGGGAAAAGAGGCTAAAGGTCCTATTTGAAGACTGACAGCTCTGTGACTGGCCCAACCCTGTCGAGACTTTATTGGCTGACCGGACGTGAGTTTGAGTTTCAGAAACTCTTTAGATAACACGGCTAACAATACATTATGCTCCCTTTAACCTAAAAAAAAACAGGTGTCACGCTCAACAGAATGATGTATGTATTATGTAATCGTTTAGCCTACATTTCGAGGGAATTTCACCACCGCTCCTCACCTTAAAGGTTAAAGGTAATTGGCCCATGTGCCATTCCTGCTCTCTGCTAATCGCCTTCACAGTGGTTTGGGGGAACCATATTCTTCCCAAAACGTGGCCATATTTTTTTTTGCCAGAGGAGGGAGCCCCAGCCTCACATATATCAAAGGAATTTGAGTGTGTTGAGAATTGCAGTATAATCCTTGAAATAGTGCAATTTACTTATCAACTGCCACAAAGAAACATGTAACTCGCTGGCATATTTTGTCTTGAATACTGTATAACCTACTTCTCAATCTAAAATACTCAGGGTGGCCTTGACCAAATCAACACATAGGAGGTTCAATCATTCTAAATCCAGTTCACAATTGACATGAACCATAGGCATAACATAACAACCCATAAAAAACATTTTTTTTATTATTATTTCAGGAATACAGTTGACTGCTGTGCACAGCACATACGTACAAAAATAAAAGGAAAACCATTTTTAATATATTAGTATTCTTACTTGTCATCATATTTTTTTTCAGAAACAAATGATTGGAGAAGTCTGTTATTTCAAACTAATTTACAATCATTTCAATAAATCGGAACTAAGGCAGAAGGTGAGGTATATGTTAAAAAGAGGAGGGGGATTCAGAAGGAAGCACACTACCCTCAGTGCAGGAATATAAAACAGAGACACACAAACTTAGGCTGCTGACACACAGGGACACACACAGAATCGCTACCACCCTTCCCTTATCCACTACCACCCATAGCACCTTTGCACAAGTTGGAGAGCCTGCAACACACTGTATTGTAAGTTACTGTAGGCTTGAACACCATTTGAGTATCTAACACTCTTTAAGCAGCTTTAATACATTTGGTACAAATACCTATGGTTAGGCCTAACAGGTGTACACTGAACTAGGTGCCCCTTATGACATGAAAAGCCATTGTGACAGAGACACATTCTCACACTTCCAAATATCTCTATTTCAGTTCACGTATTTGCTTGTTGTCATGATAATTTCCTGTTGCCCATATGGACCAGCAAAAAAAAAAAAAGAATGATAAGGATGTTGTAATCCAAACAAATATTATTCACCTTCATGAACATTCACATTGCATGTCTTATTATGATTACATTTTGGGGAGAACGGATGGAAAATAAGATGTCGCACCATCCAAATTCAACGAAACCATGAATCCTGCTACGTTATCATCCCACACAGACACATGCAAGACAGTGGAAAAGCTTGTTTTCATTCATTCCTCAATCACTGATCATCATCCTGAATAGGTGGTGGTGAGGAAATGTTTCAGTTCCATTGTGACAATGAAAGTGGGCTTGATCTGGTGCTAGCTGTAGAGATAACTCTACTTGGCAGACTGAGCAACACTTAACTTGCATAACTATTACAGTAGCTATATCTCCTGGGAGCACCAATTGTTTTCAAGGCATAGACCCCTTCAGCACCATGGTTCAAGCAACAGCACTACTTGTTATCCATATAAAATCATGTTTTGTCTCATAACGGTCCACATCCAAAACAGCCTTTGTGTTACATATTTTCATTGTCTGCTATCCTCCTTGATGGAAGCAGTGCCTTGCTAGCACATGGAGACAATTTCAGCTTGGTAAATTGATTTGATAGGAACTCTGCTTTCTCTTTGGCTGTGGCAAATACGGAGTATGATGGCTGTTCACGCAGATACTTCCCGTGTTCCATCACAACCAGACACTGCATCAAGCCTCAGCCTGTCTCTTCTTACTACTGTAAGTACTTGTGTTGGAATAAGAATTTAACAGGCGTAAAGTTAAAGGTTGGTAAAAGAGGTCAAAGATGACCTTTCCTATGGATTTTACTCAGATGCACTAAACATACTTATAGCATTGTAATAGCCAAAGAGAAATCTTTAAATCAGATTTTGCCACTCCATTCCCAATAAGTCCATGCTCATTGACGACCAGTCAAAGAGAGATACAGAATCAAACCACTTACACCTAAAAATCACCTTATGTCATTCATGCAAGGTTTTCATCGAGCTACACACCATCCATAAATAAATAAAGGAATAACAGAGCAAATGTAGGTCAAAGTGGCGTCAAAAGGGCAAAGTGATCCGGGTCAACCTGAACACCACGTGCTTAGACACAGTGAAAGAGGTCTATGACTCTGACGTGGACTAAAATGGCTCCAGATGGGAGAGGAAGGATACTTCTGGAATCTCAAGACCGTTGTTGAACAAAGGGTTTTACAGTGTCAACTGGCCAAGGGGGGTCTGCTCAGGTATTTGGGGAGTAGCTTGTCCAACATAATCCGCATCTTCAGTAGGTTAAAACAACAATGGGTGCCACATGCACGGTCCCATATAAGCCCTCTTCTGCATGTCAGTACAGCCCTGTATATTTGTTTCCCTCCACTATGGAAACGTACAGTATTCGAGGAGGAGAGCAAGCAAGCATTGACTTCAAGTATGCTGCATACTGTACAAAGTCCAAACATCACTACTGTAAGCCTTTGGTGAATTGCTTTGAGACATTGCTTCTGTTTTTCTTTCACACAAGATCTTACAACTTCATAACCAGTTTAAACAATGAAAGAGAGAAACAGGTACGTATGAGTACAATCCTTATTATCTAAATATCAGATATTAGATATACTAGCCAGATTGAGTTACCTGAAATATTGTTAGCAAATCTTAGTTGCATGAAATAAGCATCCCTTCTCAAAAAAAATTAATAGGAATATTTACATTATTTCAAATAATGTAGAGTGAACGTGAAAACAAGCACTATTTTTATGCAGCTCGACATTTACTGCAGAAATGGAGATACTGTAAAAGTGCTAAAAAATTTTTTTCAAACCAGCGGATAAGTTAAGGTTTCAACCCTCATCAGTTTAAAAACTAATCAAACTGTTTGATCGATACAGCAGGCTCCCAGTTAGTCCAAGACAAGACACACACACATTTCAATCTGGTCTAAACATCAAACCATCTCACACTTAGCCTCATAAAACCATCTAGCCTCATAAAAGTCAGGATTGTCAAAGTCCCCCTAGGATGGTGGGTCTCCAGTTCTAGCTTCCCACACCAATGGCTGTGAGCTCCTGAGGGGCCTGGCCTATCTGACAGTCTCAATTACTTAACTGATCTCATTCTGGAAAGAAAATAAACTGAAGATACTTTTGGCCCTCTAGGAATTGGGCTAAAGCCCCCCGGAGCATGAGGGAGTGATGACTTGCATGTCATCCCTATTTCTGACTGAGGGGAGCGTTTCTCGCATGCAAGGGAAGGAGCCGCAAGTAGGAATCAAAGGCAGCCACCACCTCATCACAAAGCAAGAAAACAAATATTTGGTAAGCGCTCTAGTTGCCCTTACTAGACAATGATATAATGTTGACACAGATTATGGAAAATGTAGAGTCCTTGATGGATAATCACAAAAGTTCAAAGTAAACAGGCATTCTTCTCAGTAGAAATATCATGCACACATTATTTAATTTGGGACGTGGCGCTTTGAGGTAATAAAAAGTATCCATTTCACTTGTAGAGGCTGAGCTGAGCTGTCATCCACTGACAGGGCAAGGTCTCCACCATTTATGTATGGCAAGCACCCATATAAAGTGAAGGGGACAGATGAAGCTTCTCCATCCCCTTATATAATACTGATTAAAATAATAAGCAGCAATTAATGGCATTTCCATGAGTTCTAATACAAAGTAAGCTACCGAAATATACATATAAAGACTGAATAAATACTATCATATAATGGTATTTCTTTCTTTTGCAGTCCATTTGTATTGGTGTATACAGTATAATGTTACCTGGACAACAATCCACATGTGCAAATAAGTGAGTTATTGCCAGTTTTGCTCATATTCGGGGGAGGAAGTGTGTGACAGTCATGGCAGTGGTGGCCTTGTTGCCTCTCTTCAGACGGCCATGCTTGCTGAGAGCAATGTAGGAGCCTCTGTAAACGGAAGACTCATAGGCATTGTAGTTGTTTGGCAGCATGCTCTCTCTGAACTTGCACTCATCATGGAAGACTGTCTGAAAATAGCAAAGGAGAAAAGGTCAAAGAAAAAAGTATGGCCAAGTTTAGTTTCACAGTTACCAGTTTGATACAGTTGTACAAGATGCACAGAAAAAATACTCGCCATGCATACATTTCATCCTCATCCAGAATTGGTTCACATGTAAAGTAGGGGAGCCATACACTAACATATTGTAGCAAATTTGGGGTTGATGGAAGAACCTGTAAACCTTTGTCTCTGAAGATTAGCACATCTCTTGCTCCATCCAAAATTCCTAATAAACAAAATTGTTTATCAGACCGTACATGTATGTCCTTGAGGGGATACCTAACCAAAATTACAGCATGCTCTCTTTTTTATTGAAAACTACAATAAAAACTTGGAATCGACTGAGATCATCCTGAAATATCATACTCCCTCAATATAAAAATATAAAAAAAGTACTGTGAATGTTGCTGTTTTGGAGTGGTTTACACATGCTATTGGGAGCATACTAACAGGGGCCTTGCCTACCACTCCCATAGTTTGTGCTTGATGAAGACAATGCTAAGCTGCAGCTAACTGAACAAAAACAAATGTTGGTTTGCTTATTCCCTGGGTGAACTCTCCTTTTAAAACGTCAATGACTGAGTATTACACACAGGTAGCACTGCTGTACAACTTATTTCTCAACCATATGGGTCATTAATTAGCCTATTCACCAATGGGTTATTAGTGCAATAATTAAAGAGATTATCCGGTACTTTTGTATACTTTTTAGCCAGTAGTTCTGAAAGTAGCACTCACAAACCAAAAGTGGTCCCCGAAGATTGCGTACTACGTTACATATGTGCAGATATGTGCACCACGTCATTGCTCTCGCTCTGCTGTGTCCACTGAGCCCTTAGGCCCACCCTGCAACCTCATTGGATAACGCTGGGCAGACCTCTTGCTAGTTGTCACTCAAATGCTTGAGGGGCTGAAGCTCATTGGCTAGAAATCGAAATGCTAGGGGGCTGGCCCACGTGGCAGGAAATGTAGGGAAAATGGCACGACACAGCTTCAAGAAAACAGTCACTTTCAAACTAGGGATTTCGTGGCTGATTGAGGTAAGACAGTAATTCTGCTCATAGATTATGCATGTATGAACTACACATTGACACATCCAGCCCAAAGCGGGAGGTTTAAAAAATACTTTATTAGTTGCCAAAATACTGGAGTACAGTGCCTTGCAAAAGTATTCATCCCCCTTAGCGTTTTTCTAATTTTGTTGCATTACAACCTGTAATTTAAATTGATTTTTATTTGGATTTCATGTTATGGACATACACAAAATAGACCAAATTGGTGAAGTTAAATAAAAATAAATAACTTCTTTCAAAAAATTCAAAAAAATTAATAACAGAAAAGAGGTGCGTGCAAATGTATTCACCCCCTTTGCTATGAAGCCCCTAAATTAGATCTGGTGCAACCAATTACCTTCAGAAGTCACATAATTAGTTAAATAAAGTCCACCTGTGTGCAATCTAAGTGTCACATGATCTCAGTATATATACACCTGTTCAGAAAGGCCCCAGAGTCTGCAACACCACTAAGCAAGGGGCACCACCAAGCAAGCGGCATCATGAAGACCAAGGAGCTCTCCAAACAGGTCAGGGACAAAGTTGTGGAGAAGTACAGATCAGGGTTGGGTTATAAAAAAATATCCTAAACTTTGAACATCCCACGGAGCACCATTAAATCCATTATTAAAAATGTTAAAGAATATGGCACCACAACAAACCTGCCAAGAGAGGGCCGTACACCAAAACTCACGGACCAGGCAAGGAGGGCATTAATCAGAGAGGCAACAAAGAGACCAAAGATAACCCTGAAGGAGCTGCAAAGCTCCACAGCGGAGATTGGAGTATCTGTCCTTAGGACCACTTTAAGCCGTACACTCCACAGAGCTGGGCTTTATGGAAGAGTGGCCAGAAAAAAAAATAAGCAAACACATTTGGTGTTCGCCGAAAGGCATGTGGGAGACTCCCCAAACATATGGAAGAAGGTACTCTGGTCAGATGAGACTAAAATTGAGCTTTTTGGCCATCAAGGAAAATGCTATGTCTAGCACAAACCCAACACCTCTCATCACCCTGAGAACACCATACCCACAGTGAAGCATGGTGGTGGCAGCATCATGCTGTGGGGATGTTTTTCATCGGCAGGGACTAGGAAACTGAAGGAATGATGGATGGCACTAAATACAGGGAAATTCTTGAGGGAAACCTGTTTCAGTCTTCCAGAGATTTGAGACTGGGACGGAAGTTCACCTTCCAGCAGGACAATGACCCTAAGCATACTGCTAAAGCAACACTTGAGTGGTTTAAGGTCAAAGCCCAGACCTCAATCCAATTGAGAATCTGTGGTATAACTTAAAGATTGCTGTACACCAGCGGAACCCATCCAACTTGAAGGAGCTGGAGCAGTTTTGCCTTGAAGAATGGGCAACAATCCCAGTGGTTAGATGTGCCAAGCTTATAGACACATACCCCAAGAGACTTACAGCTGTAATTGCTGCAAAAGGTGGCTCTACAAAGTATTGACTTTGGGGGGGTGAATAGTTATGCATGGTCAAGTTTTCTGTTTTTTTGTCTTATTTCTTGTTTGTTTCACACAAACAAATATTTTGCATCTTCAAAGTGGTAGGCATGTTGTGTAAATCAAATGATACAACCCCCCCCAAAAATCCATTTTAATTCCAGGTTGTAAGGCAACAAAATAGGAAAAATGCCAAGGGGGGTGAATACTTTTGCAAGCCACTGTATGTATTTTAATGTAAACATGTTGTTAATTGCATACACTATGTAACTGTATCCTTTTGGTGATGTTCATTCATGCGCAATTGGAGAGCTGCATGGGCCTTCTTTTGCTCACCTTGCACGTTGTTCATTGTGAATCGTATTTGTCTATCTTAATAAACATTTCACTAACAATATTTTTCAGAGTGTTTATTGGATATACATGATGTGTGAACCTTTTTGACAATTTTCTGCTATTATAAATTGTGAAAAGACAGCATGTGCTGGGACTATCGACAAGACAGGGAGCTGATGACGTCCGTCAGAGATACCCTAATGCAGGGGTCTCCAACCTTTGAAAGCAACTTTTAAAAAATGAAAAATGTCGCAAGCTACTATTTTTTTCTAGCTTTCAAATAGGCACATTCTTCCCTTCTCCCCTGCAACTCTTTCCCGGGTCCTTAGTGTACAGTCGTGGTCAAAAGTTTTGAGAATGACACAAATACTAATTTTTACAAAGTCTGCTGCCTCAGTTTTGATGATGGCAATTTGCATATACTCCAGAATGTCATGAAGAGTGATCAAATGAATTGCAATTAATTGCAAAGTCCCTCTTTGCCATGAAAATGAACTTAATCCCAAAAAAACATTTCCACTGCATTTCAGCCCTGCCACAAAAGGACCAGCCTCCATCATGTCAGTGATTCTCTCGTTAACACAGGTGAGAGTGTTTGACGAGGACAAGGCTGGAGATCACTCTGTCATGCTGATTGAGTTAGAATAACAGACTGGAAGCTTTAAAAGGAGGGTGGTGCTTGAAATCATTGTTCTTCCTCTGTTAACCACGTGCCGTCATCATTGCTTTGCACAAAAAGGGCTTCACAGGCAAGGATATTGCTGCTAGTAAGATTGCACCTAAATCAACCATTTATCGGATCATCAAGAACTTCAAGGAAAGAGGTTCAATTGTTGTGAAGAAGGCGCCAGGGTCCCCAAGAAAGTCCAGCAAGCGCCAGGACCGTCTCCTAAAGTTGATTCAGCTGCTGGATCGGGGCACCACCAGTGCAGATCTTGCTCAGGAATGGCAGCAGGCAGGTGTGAGTGCATCTGCACGCACAGTGAGGCGAAGACTTTTGGAGGATGGCCTGGTGTCAAGAAGGGCAGCAAAGAAGCCACTTCTCTCCAGGAAAAACATCAGTCCTGTGTCATGCCAACAGTAAAGCATCCTGAGACCATTCATGTGTGGGGTTGCTTCTCAGCCAAGGGAGTGGGCTCACTCACAATTTTGCCTAAGAACACAGCCATGAATAAAGAATGGCACCAACATATCCTCCGAGAGCAACTTCTCCCAACCATCCAAGAACAGTTTGGTGACGACCAATGCCTTTTCCAGCATGATGGAGCACCTTGCCATAAGGCAAAAGTGATAACTAAGTGGCTCGGGGAACAAAACATCGAAATTTTGGGTCCATGGCCAGGAAACTCCCCAGACCTTAATCCCATTGAGAACTTGTGGTCGATCCTCAAGAGGCGGGTGGACAAACAAAAACCCACAAATTCTGACAAACTCCAAGCATTGATTATGCAAGAATGGGCTGCCATCAGTCAGGATGTGGCCCAGAAGTTAATTGACAGCATGCCAGGGCGGATTGCAGAGGTCTTGAAAAAGAAGGGTTAACACTGCAAATATTGACTCTTTGCATAAACTTAATGTAATTGTCAATAAAAGCCTTTGACACTTATGGAATGCTTGTAATTATACTTCAGTATACCATAGTAACATCTGACAAAAATATCTCATAACACTGAAGCAGCGAACTTTGTGAAGACCAATACTTGTGTCATTCTCAAAACTTTTGACCACGACTGTACAAGAGAAAGTAGTGCACTGTTTCTGTCAATATACCTGGAACAATAATGGTTAATAAACAACTCTAAGGGGGGCCCTATACAATCTGTGATTTTTTTTCTCAAATTATGTTTTCTCCGTTTTCTTTTTCCTGGTTTTAGATGTTTTCTGTTTTTAACTCTCAAAATTACAATTGTTCATAGAGAAACAATGACATTGGAACGTTCTGAGTCCATGTCAATGCTTAAATCACATCAGAAGACAATTTTTTGGGGGGTCTGGAAGAAACGAACACATTTTGATATGAGTGTAATTCCCCTTTAATTGCGCATCTAGCAAGTGAGGAATGTGCCATCTAACGTGTGGGTCTAGCATGGTTCTGTACTGCTGCTGCTCATTTAATGGCAAAGTTTGCAAATAACACATACAAATGATATACTTATTCATGATATACTTCTACCAGGTAAGCCTACTTTGCAGTGCAGTTAACATTTAATTTATAAGGTTTTGGGGAAAGTATTTCTGTCAAGCCACAAGACGGTTATCAGGTCAACTGGCTACACCCGGAGTGATATACAAACGCGCGCACCACAGACAGACGGGTAATATTGCTGGAAATTAATTGGCAGGTTTGTGTTAGGTTTGGCCAATAGTGGCTAACCAGGGGTGGGATAATGTCAATGTTGCGTTGATTAGATAGCAGGCCAGCTGGGAGCTTGCGGTGTCTGATCCTTGTGAGAACACGTGAAAATTGCATGTATACTGAACAAAAATATAAACGCAACATGTAAAGTGTTGGTCCCATGTTTCATGAGCTGAAATAAAAGATCCCAGACATTTTTCATAAGCACAAAAAGCTTATTTCTCTCAAATTTTGTGCACTAATTTGTTTACATCCCAATGAGTGAACGTTACTCCTTTCCCAAGATAATCCATCCACCTGACAGGTGTGGCATATCAAGAAGCTGATTAAACAGCAAGATCATTACACAGGTGCACCTTGTGCTGGGAACAATAAAAGGCCACTCTAAAATGTGCAGTTTTGTCACACAACACAATGCCACAGATGTCTCAAGTTTTGAGGTAGCATGCAATTGGCATGCTGACTGCAGGAATGTCCACCAGAGCTGTTGCCAGAGAACTGAATGTTAATTTCTCTACCATAAGCCACCTCCAACGTCGTTTTAGAAAATTTGGTAGTATGTCCAACCGGTCTCACAACCGCAGACCACATGTAACCACGCCAGCCCTGGACCTCCACATCTGGCTTAAACACCTGTAGGATTGTCTGAGACCAGCCACCCGGACAGCTGATGAAACTGTGGGTTTGCACAACCTAATAATTTCTGCACAAACAGTCAGAAACCATCTCAGGGAAGCTCATCTGCGTGCTCCTCATCCTCACCAGGGTCTTGACCTGACTGCTGTTCGGCTTCATATCCGACTTCAGTGGGCAAATGCTCACCTTCGATGGCCAATGGCATGCTGGAGAAGTGTGCTCTTCACGGATGAATCCCGGTTTCAACTGTACCGGGCAGATGGCAGACGTATGGCGTTGTGTGGGTGAGTGGTTTGCTGATGTCAACGCTGTGAACACAGTGGCCATGGTGGCAGTGAGGTTATGGTATGGGCAGGCATAAGCTACGGACAATGAACACAATTGCATTTTATCAATGGCAATTTGAATGCCAGAGATACCGTGAAGAGATCCTGAGGACATTGTCGTGCCATTCATCTGCCGCCATCACCTCATGTTTCAGCATGATAATGCATGGCCCCATGTAGCAAGGATCTGTACACAATTCCTGGAAGCTGAAAATGTCCCAGTTCTTCCATGGCCTGCATACTCACAAGACATGTCACCCATTGAGTATGTTTGGGATGGTCTGGATCAACGTGTACGACAGCGTGTTCCAGTTCCCAAAAAATATCCAGCAACTTCGCACAGCCATTGAAGAGGAGTGAGACAACATTCCACAGGCCTCAATCTACAGCCTGATCAACTCTATGTGAAGAAGATGTGTTGCGCTGCATGAGGCAAATGGTGGTAACACCAGATATTGAATGGTTTTCTGATCCACGCCCCTACCTTTCTGTGACCAACAGAGGCATATCTGTATTCCCAGTCATGTGAAATCCATAGATTAGGGTCGAATGAATTTATTTAAATTGACTGATTTCCTTATATGAACTGTAACTCAGTAAAAATCTTTGAAATTGTAGCATGTTGCGTTTATATTTTTGTTCAGTGTAGTTTCAGAATTGTTTGGTGAGCTACTCATAGGTGGGCTGCGAGCTACTGGTAGCTCTTGATCGACCTGTTGGAGACTAACTCAAACTCAAAACTATTGGTTCAATGTCCATAGGACGCACTTCACTCAAGCCCCGTTTATACCTGGTTCTAACTTGTGTCCTTTGTCCTGCTCTTGTCCACATTCTGATTTTGCCCACATTTGTAGACAGGTGTAGACAATCAAAAGACACATTGTGATCTGATTGTGATCAGGTCATCCTGCCCATCTCCGGAGGTAGTCAGTGACGCATTGTGTGTGGATATCTTACAAGTATAGACAGATCTGGACAAAGAAACCATTATCATCATTATTCCGCCCTCTAAAATCATTGACAGGTGGCACCATTGCCTGATTACATCAATATGTGTCTTACAATAAATAAATATTAGTTTGAAATAATTTGCATAAATGAAGGGACCAGGAAATCTGGTCACAATGCAGACACAGTGGACGGATAAGACCCATTTTAATACCATGTGTAGACAGATTTCTGGAAATGTGGGCACAATCAGAATGTAGACAAGATCAGGACAAAGGTCCCATATTAGCACCAATTATAAACGGGGCTTCAGTGATAGGCATAGCCTACAAGTGTAACCTAACATGTAAATAATATTAATCTTCAAAGGATGAATTTCATATGGTCCCAAGTCCCGATGACAGGTTCTGGAGTGTCGGGGGTCTTTCCCCCGCACGCAGGGCCATATTACAGAGCGTGACACAATTATGCGTCTGTTAACCTCATCATTATTGCCCAAGGCAAGTCGACCATGAACAGGCCCCTAGCTCATTTACTGCCTACAATTTCATACGAATGCATAATAAGAAAGGGTAAACATATATATATATATATATATATATATATATATATATATATATATATATATATAATGAACCATCGAAAATAACAAAATAGCATTCCACTAGCATATGTCTTATCACATAATTTACGGCACATGTTAAGATCGGCACACCCAATCGCTTTAAATGACATGCAAATAAAACCCGATCAGTCATAATAGCAAATGCCACGCGGAACCATTAAAACAAATATTGCAGGACAATAAATGTAATACTGTGCATACCTACCGTTCCGTATAACCTTCCTCGGCCATTCATTGCGACAAACAGCTCACTTCTCACCCCATACAAGCTAACCACTCCTCGCTCTACAGTTGAGATCTCTAATAGACCTAATTGAACAAAATACCAGATATTAGATATTGGAAAAACACATCCGATCAGATTGGCACAAAATATGGTTAAAAATGGTTGTAGGCTATAGCTAGCATGTGCAATTCGTCTGTGGGTGTAACCTTGCAGGTTGCTACGCAGGATGCTGAGTCTTTGTTCTATATTCATTCCCACGTCCAATTTTCGATATTTGCAGAGCTTAGGCTATCATGTAATAATTGCCCTTTTGGAAGTGTACGGTGTCGGTGACTGTTCGTTTCTGTGCCGCTGTAGGAGCCAGTGTCTAAATACGTCCATACATTCATGTCATGTTTGAGCTTTGGGAGATATTTAGCACTGGTGGATAGTGTTTTTAATAGATCTGTCTTTGCTCTAGAAGTAATCCAATGCTCCCTTCGCGGCTTATTACACATCATGCAAAATATGGGCTATAGCCGCTGTTAGATGCATAATTATTGACGACCCCTTCATGTGATGTCTATTGCATTACTACATCTGTGGAAGCAACTCACTGTACTGGTTTTCATTATGTACACCATTAATCCTGCCGTCTGGGAGGACCTGGAGGTGAAACCCGATGCCCACGTTGCAGTAGAGCCTCCGGACTCTTTTGATACCTAGCAAATAGTCACTCTCCCAGTTCAGGTCCGATCTCTCCCCCGAGATGCCCAGAATGGAGCGGGAGAAGAGGGTCTCCCATCTTTTCTCCAATAAAGTTGCATTTGTCCTGCTTGGAATAGGATATGATGACGCAATCCCCACTAGGAACCCCAAGAGAACAATCGCAATCAACGTCCAGTGCGTGCTGGCCTCGTAGGACATACTGATGAGGAGACTTTGCGCAATGGCCTTCCGGTGTACCTTCGGGGCACGTGGTCAGAATTAATGGCCCTAAAAATACCACTCTTCTTGTTTTTCTTCCTTCGGCATGCTGGCAGAGGATTATTTTTGTAACGCAGATCTGAACTCTGGGTATGAAACGAGAGCCCCAGTGCAGAGGAGTAGAAATAGGAGAGTGCACGGCAGATCTTGAGGTGGTGGCGATGATGATTACCATGTTTTGCAGCTCCGCGCCTCTCTCTCTCTCTCTGTAGGCAACGCAGGCCGTGGAGAATAGCACTCACCAAAACCCTGTTTCACCTTGCCAGGCTATCGCATCTCTAGATGACGTCATGCTGACTTCACCGCTGCCCAGTCGAATAATACAAGGGCCGAGGATGGAGAGAGTGAAGTTGCAAGCAAGCAAGAAAAGAGTCGCTGAACTGCAGTGCCTAGTCTGTGGAGAGTTCAACGGAACACTGTCACAGCGCCCGTGAAACCGAGGAAGGGAGAGACCTCATTGGGTGGCGTTAAGCAACTGCGGGACACGATGGACACTTTGGCAGCTCCCAAATTGGGTCGGTGGTCATATGTCTGACAGGTTGCTTCCTTATTTAGAAGGAAGGTGTAAAAAACGGTCCACTTGTCAACGGAGAGCAATGGCACCCTTGCAGGCCACATCATATGCTGCATGTTTATTAACTTTTTCAACCAATTATTATTTTAGCTACAATTAAAGTAGGTTGCATTCATGAGCACTGTGGTGCGTATTTCGGTTACCCCGAAACGTCTCTCATAGCCTATTCCTTCCCCTGGCCTGAAACATAAAAGCATATCATATTTTCTTTGTAACGCCACCATGGAGCATGCCTATACATCAATAGATTATATACATTTGCGCGCTTCCACCGGACCCCTTAATAAATGTCATCCATTTGGTTGGAAATTCCGATGGATGGCGCTATTTCCAAGGTTTTAACTGTGCTTCATGCGCAACCATCATTGACCATAGTTCAAATCATTTTCACAGACTGTACAAAGTTGTTCTTAGTGACATACAACATCTCTGACAAGCATTTTACAATGCAGTACATTTATTTGTATACAAATATATTTGGTGACTGCACAATGATACCCAATCTGGATTTATAATAAAAATGATTTGATTTCTATGAAGGCTGAAAACGCCAAGGACAACACATTTGGAGCATCAGTGAAAACTGAGGACATAATAGCAGATTCATAATCATACAGTCATCGGCAAATAGGCCCAATGTGAAGATCCTTGGCACTTGCTATCATGAAGCACAACTAACTCAAACACTGGGCATTTGGACAAATAAAGGACCTTGCTAACTTGTTGAACACTTGCTAACTTGTTGAAAAAAAAAAGAAGAAAAAAATCAATGGTTACTTATGTCTAAGAAATATCAACGAAACTTAATATGGGAGGAACTCAAAACAGAGGAATAATGGTTATAATTGATCCAGATGCAACAGTATTGACTACTTCATATTTACAAATAAATAATGATACAGGAGGTGTTTACCATACTTTGCACATGCATTAGTCATCATCAGGAAATGCACATTCAGCAAAGTTGCTCCCTTAAAACCAGAACTAATACAGGAAATGGTCAGGATGAAAAAAAAGAAAAACAACTTAAAAACAAAACAAAACAATGTTTTTAAATATTATGAGTGTACTATTCTGCATGGTCAACCAGTAAATCATCAACTTTGTGACTTGAGTTCGATTCCTCACAACCTACAGAACTAAAATGAAATGTATTTATTATTTATTTGCAATCCTATAGGGAAATATTGACAGCAGTCGAGATCAATAAGCTATCTGAGAGTAAGCAGCCAACGATGAAAGAGTGGGATGGAAGAATATTCCAATAAATTATAGCGCAGAAGATGTATTTATGCCACATCTATACAAAATTATAATTTATCATTTTTTCACAGAAATAGCTTTTGCACCTTACACCTTTGACAGATGCAATGAAAATAAGGAAAAATACTTTAATATGTGCTTATGATTTTTAAAGAACAATAAATACATATTTATGTACAAAAAATGCTGACATTTGTAGTAGAGGCACTTGCAAAATTGACTTATTTTTCCAAGCGGTCTGGCAGTATGTCCTTATGTTCTACAGTAAGTCAGATAAGTATTGTCTGTGTGTGGGGGGAATTTCCTCAGTCATCTTTTATTTTAAAAAAAAGTTAACCTGTCTGTCTACTAATTGGTTTTCATTGATTAAGAGTGTCCCTAACTGCCAATAAATATTACACTTGAGGCAAAAAAACACATTCTTTTCGACTCTATTCTCAAAATGAGAGTATACAGTGCCTTCGGAAAGTATTCAGAACCCTTGACTTTTTCCACATTTTGTTACGTTACAGCCTTATTCTAAAACGGATTAATATTTTTTTCCCTCATCAATCTACACACAATACCCCATAATGACAAAGCGAAAACAGGTTTTTAGATTTTTTGCAAATGTATTAAATTTTTTTAAACGAAATACCTTATTTACATAAGTATTCAGACCCTTTGCTATGAGACTCGAAATTGAGCTCAGGTGCATCCTGTTTCCATTGATCATCCTTAAGATGTTTCTACAACTTGATTGGAGTCCACCTGTGGTAAAATCAATTGATTGGACATGATTTGGAAAGGCACACACCTATCTATATAAGGTCCCACAGTTGACAGTGCATGTCAGAGCAAAAACCAAGCCATGAGGTCGAAGGAATTGTCTGTAGAGCTCCGAGACAGATTTGTGTCAAGGCACAGATCTGGTGAAGGGTACCAAAACATTTCTGAAGTTTGGAACTACCAAGACTCTTCCTAGAGCTGGTCGCCCGGCCAAACTGAGCAATCTGGGGAGAAGGGCCTTGGTCAGAACCTGATGGTCACTCAGAGAGCTCCAGAGTTATTCTGTGGAGATGGGAGAACCTTCCAGAAGGACAACCATCTCTGCAGCAATCCACCAATCAGGTCTTTATGGTAGAGTGGCCAGACGGAAGCCATTCCACAGTAAAAGGCACAAGACAGCCCGCTTGGAGTTTGCCAAAAAGGCACCTAAAGACTCTCAGACCATGAGAAACAAGATTCTCTGGTCTGATGAAACCAAGATTGAACTCTTTGGCCTGAATGCCAAGCGTCACGTCTGGAGGAAACCTGGCACCATCCCTACGGTGAAGCATGGTGGTGGCAGTATCTTGCTGTGGGGATGTTTTTCAGCGACAGGGACTGGGAGACTAGTCAGGATCGAGGGAAAGATGAACAGAGCAAAGTACAGAGAGATCCTTGATGAAAACCTGCTCCAGAGTGCTCAGGACCTCAGACTGGGGCGAAGGTTCACCTTCCAACAGGACAACGACCCTAAGCACACAGCCAAGACAACGCAGGAGTGGCTTCGGGACAAGTCTCTAAATGTCCTTGAGTGGCCCAGCCAGAGCCCGGACTTAAACCCGATCGAACATCTCTGGAGAGACCTGAAAATAGCTGTGCAGCAACACTCCTCATCCAACCTGACCGAGCTTGAGAGGATCTACAGACAAAAATGGGAGAAACTGCCCAAATACCGGTGTGCCAAGCTTGTAGCGTCATACCCAAGAAGACTCGAGGGTGTGATCGCTGTCAAAGGTGCTTCAACAAAGTATTGAGTAAAGGGTCTGAATACTTATGTAAATGTGATATTTCCGGTTTTAAAAAAATATATACATTTGCAAAAATTTATAAAAACCTGTTTTTGCTTTGTTATTATGGGGCATTGTGTGTAGATTGATGAGGGGGAAAAAACAATTTAATCCATTTTAGAATAAGGCTGTAACGTAACAAAATGTGGAAAAAGTCAAGGGGTCTGAATACTTTCCGAATGCACTGTATATCCAATAGGGCCAACTGTATTTAGCAACCTCATCATTGCATAAATGGGCTATTAAATTATGTTTGGTTACGAAAAAGTACGAAAATGTATGCACTCACTACTATAAGTCGCTCTGGGTAAGAGTATCTGCTAAATTACTAAAATGTAAATTACTATTTAAATATACATCAACGGATGAGATACAGAAAGTCTGCAGTATTCTCTTAGGTGAGGAGAGACTGCACTTATCCAAAGTCATACCATGTTGCCCTGCTCTCTTCACAGCACTCACACTTGCACTTTGAAATTCTCTCTCTTTCACACACACACACACACACACACACACACACACACACACACACACACACACACACACACGTTGACCTTCAGAAGAGATGTATGGTACACAGAACAAAGTCTAAAAAAAAATAACAGAACACAGAAAACTGTCATCATACCAAAACTATTTTCAGTAACCCAGTTCACAGTATCGCTGCAGTGTTGACTTTTTGGTATTTTGCTCATGGGAATATTAAGTGTACCTCGATTTTTAAAGTGTTGGATAATTAACCTCATTTACTTTCCTAGATTGTCATATCATGTTGAACATAATGGCAGTAGAGATTATGTAATGAATGGCACTATATGGCACTGTCTGATATTTCTAGAAAAGAGGGGAATATCCTGAGATGAGACGTTCTTAAAAAAAAAGCAATGATACCTTTGAACAACTTCATCCTAACATCTCAGTTACACAGATGACCTCACAGATGACCTCATAGATGACCTCTACCAAAAAGGTTACATAAGAAATTCCCATAGGGATATACAGTGGGGAGAACAAGTATTTGATACACTGACGATTTTGCAGGTTTTCCTACTTACAAAGCATGTAGAGGTCTGTAATTTTTATCATAGGTACACTTCAACTGTGTGAGACGGAATCTAAAACAAAGATCCAGAAAATCACATTGTATGATTTTTAAGTAATTAATTTGCATTTTATTGCATGACATAAGTATTTGATCACCTACCAACCAGTAAGAGTTCCGGCTCTCACAGACCTGTTAGTTTTTCTTTAAGAAGCCCTCCTGTTCTCCACTCATTACCTGTATTAACTGCACCTGTTTGAACTCGTTACCTGTATAAAAGACACCTGTCCACACACTCAATCAAACAGACTCCAACCTCTCCACAATGGCCAAGACCAGAGAGCTGTGTAAGGACATCAGGGATACAATTGTAGACCTGCACAAGGCTGTGATGGGCTACAGGACAATAGGCAAGCAGCTTGGTGAGAAGGCAACAACTGTTGGCGCAATTATTAGAAAATGGAAGAAGTTCAAGATGACGGTCAATCACCCTCGGTCTGGGGCTCCATGCAAGATCTCACCTCGTGGGGCATCAATGATCATGAGGAAGGTGAGGGATCAGCCCAGAACTACACGGCAGGACCTGGTCAATGACCAGAAGAGAGCTGGGTCCACAGTCTCAAAGAAAACCATTAGTAACACACTACGCCGTCATGGATTAAAATCCTGCAGCCCACGCAAGGTCCTCCTGCTCAAGCCAGCGCATGTCCAGACCCGTCTTAAGTTTGCCAATGACCATCTGGATGATCCAGAGGAGGAATGGGAGAAGGTCATGTGGTCTGATGAGACAAAAATAGAGCTTTTTGGTCTAAACTCCACTCGCCGTGTTTGGAGGAAGAAGAAGGATGAGTACAACCCCAAGAACACCATCCCAACCGTGAAGCATGGAGGTGGAAACATCATTCTTTGGGGATGCTTTTCTGCAAAGGGGACAGGACGACTGCACCGTACTGAGGGGAGGATGGATGGGGCCATGTATCGTGAGATCTTGGGCAACAACCTCCTTCCCTCAGTAAGAACATTGAAGATGGGTCGTGGCTGGGTCTTCCAGCATGACAACGACCCAAAACACACAGCCAGGGCAACTAAGGAGTGGCTCCGTAAGAAGCATCTCAAGGTCCTGAGGTGGCCTAGCCAGTCTCCAGACCTGAACCCAATAGAAAATCTTTGGAGGGAGCTGAAAGTCCGTATTGCCCAGCGACAGCCCCGAAACCTGAAGGATCTGGAGAAGGTCTGTATGGAGGAGTGGGCCAAAATCCCTGCTGCAGTGTGTGCAAACCTGGTCAAGACCTACAGGAAACATATGATCTCTGTAATTGCAAACAAAGGTTTCTGTACCAAATATTAAGTTCTGCTTTTCTGATGTATCAAATACTTATGTCATGCAATAAAATGCAAATTAATTACTTAAAAATCATACAATGTGATTTTCTGGATTTTTGTTTTAGATTCCGTCTCTCACAGTTGAAGTGTACCTATGATAAAAATTACAGACCTCTACATGCTTTGTAAGTAGGAAAACCTGCAAAATCGGCAGTGTATCAAATACTTGTTCTCCCCACTGTACATATCTGTATTCATATGCAAAATATATATGATAAACCTGTTAATTACCAAAAAACATCCAACACTAGGGGCAAGTGACACTTATCATTCCCAATTTTTCTATTCGCCGTTTCTTCAAGGAACAAGTCCAATGATCTCATTTGACTTATCACTTGTGTGTGATAACATGTAAGTCTCTGTGAGTAATGCATAACTCACTCATTGTGACCGCAAGCACAACCTGGCTGATAAGAACAAACAAAACATGGCCCTAGAGTAGCAGCATGTAGCTATGTGAGACCGGATTCTTTCCCAAGCAGGTAATGGGCTCTCCAGATTGGCTTGTTCCTATCTCCCGCGGCCAGTCTGAATGAGAAGTGAGCAATAATCTCCTGTTGACTTCGACTAAGAGCAGACTATTTTAAAGATATAATGTTGACAAACTCCACCACTTCACACATAGATGAGAGTAAAATGTTAATACATCTGTATTTCAGTTGTCTAAGGTCTGATGGAGTCTGATCAAGCTGTGTAGCTAGTTGTACCCGAGGAGAAGGAGAAGGGACCTCTCTGAGCGGCCTTCTATGTGACTGAGGGGAACAAGGTGAGAGACACTCTTAAGTACACAGACAGCGTCGACAGACCAGCTAATGCCTCTCTCTCGTAGCCATAGTAACTGCCTGCAGTAATCTCTGGAGGTAACAATTGTCATTTTCCTTTAATTCTGCCACACACATACATACAAACGTACAGACGGCTGCCTCATTGCAATGCATTGGTGATGCCATGGCAACGGCCAGCAACAACACTGGAGCGTTACATGCTGGAAGCAGTCGTGCATCCAAGGGTGCATTCCTTCACTACTGGTTCCTGGTTCTTTCAGCTATTGAGGTCCTTTTGGTCAAAGATGATCTGGTTGGCCAGATAAATAGCAATGATGCCAAAAATGGCGGAGGAGGCCATATAGGCAGTGACAGACTTTGTGAACTGAACTATCATGCCCATGAAGAGAGTGGGGAAGACCTGAGAGAGGAGGAAGGTGCTGTCCAGGATGGCAAAGTCCAATCCTACGCCGCGCTTCTCGTAGCCCTCCGGCTCATCCTGCTCGGGGCCCGTGGCGCTGAGGGACGATCCATTCTGGCCGTGGGGAGGGGGGTAGTAGTCTGAGCCGTCCTGGCTGAAGAAGGCATGCCCATTGGTGCAACCCAGTTTGTGGGTTAGCCACCCCTCCTCGTCCATGGCTGTCAAATGCGTGATCGAGTCCCGCTTGATCGCAATCCCATTCTTAAGCATGTTTTGGGTTTTCTTATTTGGCATGTAAACCTGAAATGCAAGGAGATATAAGTACATTCAATATACAGTCTAGGCCTAGGCATTGTGTGCAAGGGAGTTTGTGTGTGTAGGGCTAGATTTGAATATGTGTCAGGAGAGAGGTAGAAAAATTATGAGCAAGATGTGAGAGTTTGTTTGTATTGGAATATGAGTAATATACATGGCTGTTGACTCAGCCGATACATGGCGTCTAAAGGAGTCAACAGAAATGTATCAGGGTTAGAATATGATCCCATATGGGTCTTTCTATAAATAATGGGGCCAGTGTGTGACATTGGGATCCAAAATGTCAAAATGGTTTGAAACAAAAATAAAAATGATTTTTATGCAGTTCCACATGTGTACTTAGAGGAATAAAAGTGAATATATGCAAATTAGCCCAGAACTCCACCTACAGTGAGGGAAAAAAGTATTTGATCCCCTGCTGATTTTGTACGTTTGCCCACTGACAAAGAAATGATCAGTCTATAATTTTAATGGTAGGTTTATTTGAACAGTGAGAGACAGAATAACAACAAAATAATCCAGAAAAACGCATGTCAAAAATGTTATAAATTGATTTGCATTTTAATGAGGGAAATAAGTATTTGACCCCCTCTCAATCAGAAAGATTTCTGGCTCCCAGGTGTCTTTTATACAGGTAACGAGCTGAGATTAGGAGCACACTCTTAAAGGGAGTGCTCCTAATCTCAGTTTGTTACCTGTATAAAAGACACCTGTCCACAGAAGCAATCAATCAATCCATTTCCAAACTCTCCACCATGGCCAAGACCAAAGAGCTCTCCAAGGATGTCAGGGACAAGATTGTAGACCTACACAAGGCTGGAATGGGCTACAAGACCATCGCCAAGCAGCTTGGTGAGAAGGTGACAACAGTTGGTGCGATTATTCGCAAATGGAAGAAACACAAAATAACTTTAAATCTCCCTCGGCCTGGGGCTCCATGCAAGATCTCACCTCATGGAGTTGCAATGATCATGAGAACGGTGAGGAATCAGCCCAGAACTACACGGGAGGATCTTGTCAATGATCTCAAGGCAGCAGGGACCATAGTCACCAAGAAAACAATTGGTAACACACTACGCCGTGAAGGACTGAAATCCTGCAGCGCCCGCAAGGTCCCCCTGCTCAAGAAAGCACCTATACATGCCCGTCTGAAGTTTGCCAATGAACATCTGAATGATTCAGAGGAGAACTGGGTGAAAGTGCTGTGGTCAGATGAGACCAAAATTGAGCGCTTTGGCATCAACTCAACTCGCCGTGTTTGGATGAGGAGGAATGCTGTCTATGACCCCAAGAACACCATCCCCACCGTCAAACATGGAGGTGGAAACATTATGCTTTGGGGGTGTTTTTCTGCTAAGGGGACAGGACAATTTCACCACATCAAAGGGACGATGGACGGGGCCATGTACCGTAAAATCTTGGGTGAGAACCTCCTTCCCTCAGCCAGGGCATTGAAAATGGGTCATGGATGGGTATTCCAGCATGACAATGACCCAAAACACACGGCCAAGGCAACAAAGGAGTGGCTCAAGAAGAAGCACATTAAGGTCCTGGAGTGGCCTAGCCAGTCTCCAGACCTTAATCCCATAGAAAATCTGTGGAGGGAGCTGAAGGTTCAAGTTGCCAAACGTCAGCCTCGAAACCTTAATGACTTGGAGAAGATCTGCAAAGTGGAGTGGAACAAAATCCCTCCTGAGATGTGTGCAAACCTGGTGGCCAACTACAAGAAACGTCTGACCTCTGTGATTGCCAACAAGGGTTTTGTACTAAGTCATGTTTTGCAGAGGGGTCAAATACTTATTTCCCTCATTAAAATGCAAATCAATTTATAAAAAATTTTACATGCGCTTTTCTCTCACTGTTCAAATAAACCTACCATTAAAATTATAGTCTGATCATGTCTTTGTCAGTGGGCAAACGTACAAAATCAGCAGGGGATCAAATACTTTTTCCCCTCACTGTATACAACAACATAGGCCTAGGACTATACATCCTTTAAGCAGGGTTCATACAGACATTGGCAAGTCAAATTCAAGGACTTTCAGGGACTTTTTCAAGCACTTAATTGTAATTTTCAAGGACCTCAAAGTTATACAATTGTACAATTTATATAATTGTACATATAGGGCCTAATATAGAACACACAAAGTGCATGCAAAAAGTGTCAAAAAAGTAGGCCATTACCACTTTAAGAATAATTAATATTTTAGGCCTTGCCAATGCATTGATATTCAAAGTATTATTACATTCTAAAATATGTGTGAATAATGTGGACATTGCCTGACTAAATAGATTGGATGCATGCACTGCAATTCTTTTGTAGCCTATGTGGCCGACGCAGGCACACATAATAAAGCCATGAATAGCGGTAGCATTTATCTCACCATTTGAATCTCACCATCGCTGTTTTTATAATGAGAAAGTGACCAAAAAGTAGGTTCCTTTTTTAATGGAAGGATTTGTATGGAAAGCCAAGTTGGAGCCAACATTAGATGTTGTCGTCCTCATAATAATCCACGTGGTTTTACCGCAACAGAGTAGCGCAACACCCTTCAATTGAAGCGGCGGGAAACAAGTGGCCACATCTCTCACAAAAATTGATCAAAAATGAAATCACAGATAATTATAAAGGAGCAGGAGAACATAAATTGCCTACAATAATTACAAGGACTTTTCAAGTACCAAATTGAGGAAATGTCTGATTTTCAAGGTAGGCCTATTCCAGTACTTGAATTTCTGAGCTCCAAATTCTAGTTGAAGAAGGCTACTTCAAGCCCCTTGTATTGTTTAAAATTGCAGGTCTAACATGGAAAACAAAATGTATTTGTCATGTTATTTCATTACCAGATCATTTTGTGAATAAGCCCACTAGACTATGTAATTTGTTGTCATTATATCCAGAATAATTAATAGGAATAGTGTTGGGTGTTGCACAAGTCTATCCTATACAATTGCACACAGTAGACTCAGTGTCCAATCCGAGGCACAAAAACATATGAAAACATGAACTCATTACCTTGATGCTTTCTCTGTTAAATCTAAGGAGACCCTGCTGTAAATCAAGCAGACAACAACAGATGATCAACATCAATTCGCTAGGAATATTAGATCCAACAGTGGATCCAGACACAACCTTCTTCACCAGTGAAACGAATGAGACACCAAAATATTCTGGACATTCCTTGCATTCCTTTTTCCAGCACTTGGGCTGTTGTTGCATGGCATGTGCTATCATAACAGCTGTTCCTCACTTGACTGTCATTCGGAAAATTCCTTCCTGGATCAGATGATGATGTGTGAAAATATCACGGTGTATATTATATAATTATTGAAGAACCACGTTAATGACAGTATCGATGTAGGTGTTAAGTATCAAGGTAAGGTGACTCTGTATTGGTTAGAAGCATTCGATTTTGCAATGCATACATTATTTTGGATTTGTGTGCCCATGAAAACTGTTTTCACCCCATAACATAAGGAAATGTTATGTACCTGTACTTACACTGCTAGATCAAGGATTCTATTTTATTTTTATGGTACTTTTTACCCCCTTTTTCGTGATATCTAATTGGTAGTTACAGTCTTGTCCCATCGCTGCAACTCCCGTACGGACTCGGGAGAGGCGAATGTCGAGAGCCATGCGTCCTCCGAAACACAAACCTGCCAAGCCGCACTGCTTCTTGACACACTGCTTGCTTAACCCGGAAGCCAGCCGCACCAATGTGTCGGAGGAAACACCGTACAACTGGCGACCGTGTCAGCGTGCATGCGCCCGGCCCGCCACAGGAGTCGCTAGAGCGCGATGGTACAAGGACATCCCAGCCGGCCAAACCCTCCCCTAACCCGGACGACGCTGGGCCAATTGTGCGTCGCCTCATGGGTCTCCCGGTCGCGGCCGGCTGCGGCACAGCCCGGGATCGAACCCGGATCTGTAGTGATGCCTCAAGCACTGTGATGCAGTGCCTTAGACCGCTGCGCCACTCGGGAGGCCTAGATCCAGGATTCTTACAGGGTTCAAGTTCAATGTCTAATTTAACTGATTAATGCTTAATATATGATAAGGACAATTTACACTGCCCTAAATGCAAGGACAGAAAAGTAATGTTTTATGGCTCATGATTTTGGACAAATCTGTCAAGACACCAACAATGATGAAGGGTTAAACATAGGTTTTAAATCAACTTGTTAATTTGATTGAATATAGCTATGATCCCCCTTTATATCTTAATGTAATGACATGAAAAAGGCAGATTATTATCAATGATTTATCAACAGCTGTAACAAGTTGTTCATTGTAGGAATCCTAGTTTATAGAATTACCCATATACAGCTGTGGAAAAAATTAAGAGACCACTGCAAAATGTTCTTAAATCAGCATCTCTACATGTATGACAGCCATTCCATTCCAGTGTCTGTTGAATTCCAACACAGGCACACCTCATTCTACTGAATTAGGTACTGATTAGGTTATCACCTGAACCAAATCCTATTTAACGAGGAAAAGTATAAAAACCACTGCTGTGGTCGTCACTATCCTCTTGCAATAGGACCAGCTGGATGGCAAAAACAGTGCTAATCGTACCTCAAAAGTAATATTAATTTTAAAAAATAACTATTGACCATGCCAAAAGAGTTGAAAAGGAAAGTTTTGAGTGAGGAAAAGAAGGTTTCAATTCTGGCTTTACTGGCAGAGGGATACAGTGAGCGTCAGGTTGCTTCCATCCTTAAAATTTCAAAGACGGCGGTTCATAAGAACAAGGTCAAGCAGCAGACATTGGGGACAACAAAGCTACAGACCGGCAGAGGGCGAAAACGACTCTCTACTGACCGGGATGACCGCCAACTCATTTGAATGTCACTCAACAACCGTAGGATGACATCAAGTGACCTACAAAAAGAATGGTAAATGGCAGCTGGGGTGAAGTGCACGGTGAGGACGGTTCGAGACAGGCTCCTAGGGGCAGGGCTGAAGTCATGCAAAGCTAGAAAAAAAGCCCTTCATCAATGAGAAGCAAAGAAGAGCCAGGCTGAGGTTTGCAAAAGACCATAAGGATTGGACTGGAGTAAGGACATCTTCTCTGATGAGTCCAATTTTCAGCTTTGCCCAACACCTGGTCGTCTAATGGTTAGATGGAGACCTGGAGAGGCCTACAACCCACAGTGTCTCGCATCCACTGTGAAATTTGGTGGAGGATCGGTGATGATCTGGGGGTGCTTCAGCAAGGCTGGAATCGGGCAGATTTGTCTTTGTGAAGGACGCATGAATCAAGCCACATACAAGGTTGTCCTGGAAGAAAACGTGCTTCCTTTTGCTCTGACATTGTTCCCCAACTCTGAGGATTGGTTTTTCCAGCAGGACAATGTGCCATGCCACACAGCCAGGTCAATCAAGGTGTGGATGGAGGACCACCAGATCAAGACCCTGTCATGGCCAGCCCAATCTCCAGACCTGAACCCCATTGAAAACTTCTGTAATGTGAGGAAGAGGAAGATGGATGGTCACAAGCCATCAAACAAAGCCGAGCTGTTTGATTTTTTGCGCCAGGAGTGGCATAAAGTCACCCAACATCAATGTGAAAGACTGGTGGAGAGCATGCCAAGACGCATGAAAGCTGTGATTGAAAATCAGGGTTATTCCACCAAATATTGATTTCTGAACTAAAACATTAGTATTGTGTTGTTTAAAAATGAACATGAACTAATTTTCTTTGCATTATTCGAGGTCTGACAACACTGCATCTTTTTTGTTATTTTGACCAGTCATTATCTGCAAATAAATGTTCTAAATGACAAAAAAATGTGGAATTTGGGAGAAATGTTGTCAGTAGTTTATAGAATAAAACAAAAATGTTATTTTTACCCAAACACATACCTATAAATAGTAAAACCAGAGAAACTGATAATTAACTTTTTTCCAGAGCTGTACACGATTCTCAGTGCAGGGACCGCAGAGTCCTTTATGTATGTGTGCCTTTCTGTCCTTACCTCCATTTCCTTGTGGTAGTGGCAGGTGAGGGTGTAGGGCAGCGTCTGCAGCGTGGCGTAGGCAAAGCCTGTCAGAGCTGACATCAGGGTGACCAGGACCACGCTCTTGGACATACATATGACCAGGGCAGAGATGGTGAAGCTCACCATGCTGCTCAGGTAGACCCGGCGCGAGCCAAAATGGCGGACCAGTCGGCTCATGAGCAGGGAGAAGACAGTTGAGGTAGCACACTGCAGGAACAGGCCCAGGCTGCCCATACGGATGCCTGCAAGACAGGATTGAAATTGTGGCAACAAATTAAGATACAATATTATGTTATATTAATTCTATTCCCTAACATTTAGGTTATTGGTTACAGTAATTCTACATTATTCTAATTCTGGTTAGTTAGCTAGCCATTAGATTACTAATCGTCCTTGGTTCATGCATACACAAACAGGCACAACCCAAGAACAAGGTCAAACACAGTACTAATACACCACAACCTGCTGCGGTTGCAAATGTAAAATACAACCAGTAACCTAATCCGGACACTAAGTATTCAAAAATACCCCTGTAGGAGCCGGGTTATGATTTGTGTTATAAGTGTGTTTTTTCCATTTCACATCATACTTTCAACCTGTCTAAAGATACAGCACCACAGATTAACCTATATATGTAATGGTTCTTTATGTGTTTTGCAATTCTGTTTGCACAAGCCATCAACACACAGAACAGATGTGCTCTGTGAGGAATTTAAAGACCAGCAAACGGTTGAGTCAGCAAACAGTTTGACTGGACTGTATCGGAAACCATCACAGACCAAATTAACATTAAATAAACCCTGAGTGAGAGCTCTGCGGGCGAGGAAGGAGGAGGCCTGTGTTTGCTGAGGCGGTGGCTCTTGCTCCAGTCCCACCAGATCTAGGTAAAAAAACTATATGATATATTTTCAAATACTTAAGCTGTGCTTGATTGAGCTTGCATGGCTTAATGGACCAATAGAATAGTCCCAAAACTGAAAACCCTGCCCATCTGGCACTCCAGGCAGGCTAGAGCAAACGCTCCAAAGAATTCAACTAGTATTTAAACCCAGGTCTGGGTCCCACCAACTATTTTGGATTCCATGTAGAACCCTTTCCACAGAGTGTTCTACATGGAACCCAAAAGGGTTCTACCTGGAACCAAAAAGGGTTCTATTTTATAACCAACCTTTTTTCTAAGCGTGTAGGGGATTATGAACCACACTATTAAAGGGTAAAAGCCAATTTATGGTTGATCTGAAAATGTGGTCGGAGGCTCCGTATGGAGGGTGTGACGCAATTGTGGAGCCTCTGGAGGCATGCAGAGGCCAAATTGAGCTCCATACCGCATCGTCATGCACTTCCCACATTTTTTAACAACGCGGAGGGCTCCATATAGCTACGTATAGCTCCCCATTGACATGATTGGTTGATGGTAGGTGGGGGCAGGAGGTCCTGTGTAAACACAAACTCACTTCCTTGACAACAGCTCTGCACAACAGCTCTGTGCTGCTCTGAGAAGCACAATACGTATGAATGCCCTGACTTCTGCAGAGGCCTTATCACCGTAAATGCTGCACGGCCAATCCAGACGTCGGATTGACCATGCAGCGCCTTTTACTCTCAACCCCAATTTCAGCCTTTGCCCAAACCCTTCAAATAAAAAAAAATGCATTGAGGTGAGAAGTTGTGGGTGGGGGGAATTGATCATAAATATTCATTTTGGGGGTGGGTAAATATAGTTGTACCTGATCCCAACACTTTCTCACTAAAACATACTTACTAGAAGACCACTGGCACGCTCTGATAATAAAATGATGTACATTACAAGCAAATACGGCTCTTGACAGTTAGTTTCAACAAAATATTTGAAATGTGGACTAAAATGTATTGCGGTATTGTGTTGGGAAGAAAAGTGCAATCGTCACCTTGAAAATGAAGATTAGGCGCTCAATTCAATCCAAACCCCACTGCAGTAGCTCTTTTTCCAGTAGTCAAATTAACTCATAGATTGGTTTTGGGTACTGTATAAAATCCTACAACTACTACCAGGGCAACCCCTCTCACAGGTATGCTTTCACTTTTCAGAATTAGAAGTGTGTGGGCACGGGATGAATATTGTAAATAAAGGATTTGAAGAAAAAATATATATCTGCCCCATGTGGGATTAGAACTCACAACTATGAGCCAACTGTCTTAGCGGACAGTGCCACCAATCAGTCATAGCGGTTGGGAAAAAATACAACGAGTTGAAATGACCACCATTGTCATCTATTTCTTGTTACGATGGATGTACCTACGAATATAAACGTGTAATCCTCATAGCCTACATGTTTTTTTTTATCTTCGTAAAAGCACATACAGTATCTGGATTGAAATGTACTTAAGTACAGTGGTGGAAATGTAGTACATTTTCATACTTGAGTAAAAGTAAAAGTAAATGCTATACATCAAATTCCTTATATTAAGAAAAAAACAGACAGCACAATGTTCTTGTTTTTCTAAATTTAGGGACAGCCCAGGGGCACACTCCAACACTCAGACATAATTTATGGTCCAGAGGCAGTAGGGATGGCAACACGTTATATTGATAGGTGCTTGAATTGGACCATATTGCTGTCCTGCCTGAGCATTCGAAATGCAACAAGTACTTTTGGGTGTCAGGGAAAATGAGTAAAAAACACATATTTTATTTAGGAATGTAGTGGAGTAAAATTAAAAGTTGTCAAACATATAAATAGTAAAGTAAAGTACAGGTACCCCAAAAAACGACTTAAGTAGTCCTTCAACTTATTTTTACTTAGTTACTTTACACCACTGCTCTATTGGCCATTTGAGAACTTTGGGTTCTCTGATTGTGAATCCATCAACGATCAAGGATCTAGTCCCAATGAAGCAGAGCTTGCCCAGCCAAAGTATTTATGTGATAATATCAAATAGTGTCTACATGAGAGATGGAGAGGCACTCTGAAGCTTGCCCTGCCAAAGTTAGTGATAGAATCACATAGTATATCTACAAAAAGAGAGTCAACTCACCGTCGTCGTAGCGTTGCCTGGAGGCGGTCCCGGGGGCAGCGCTGGGCATGCCCTCGTACAGCCCCTCCCCCATAAAGTCTGTATAAAAGAGCATGAAGGACATGACGGCCATCCAGCTGCAGAGCTGGGCCACACACAGCTGCCTCATCACCCGGGGCACGTGGCAGTAGCTGCGGTAGATGACCGGCGTCATGGACCAGCACGTCCTCAGCAGGCACAGCAGCGGATCCAACTTGAGCAGCCGCAGCTTGCACTTGAGCAGGTAGCAGCAGGAGCGCGGCACGCCACAGCGGCCTGCCTCCAAGAGAGGACCGGGCTCCAGGGCCGCGGCGCCGGCACACGGCGACTCCTCCAACACCTTCATGGTGATCAGCACGCTGGTCACGAAGATGAGGATGAGCATGAAGAAGAGGCACTCTGCCTGGCCGCCCAGGTAGACGGACAGCAGGCCCCGGCTCCAGTCCAGTGCAGGCAGTAGGTAGCCCACGCAGCCTCCCAGGCTGACCATAAAGGAGAACATGGCGAAGGCCTGGTTGCAGTCCTCCTCATCGCGGTACAGGTCAGACAGGAGCGCCTCCAGCGGCGTGAAGCACACCTGGCCACAGAAGTCGAGCAGGCCCACACCGAGAATGAGGAAGGCCACCTGCAGGGTGCGTCCGCCCCAGGAGAAGTAGGCAGCCAGCAGGTCGGCATGGGGGATGATGAAGAGGGCTAAGAGGACGCCCAGGGACAGCAGCCAGATGAAGGGCCGGCGGCGGCCGTAGCTGCTGTTGCAATGGTCACTGGCTGAGCCAATCAGAGGGATGAAGATGAGACCTAACACTGGGCCAATACCTGGGGAGAAAAAGGAGGGAATTAGTGATGTTGATTAATTGGTTGTCAGTATCAAAGTCAAAGCCAACATAATAGTTATTGGATTTGAGTTTTACCACAATATTTACCTGTGAACTGGGAAATCTGCAATCCAACAAATGTCCTGGCTGCATCTGATGTTTTCTGGTATCGTCCAGCTTACTATTTCACTACCTTCCCTATGCTGACAGGGCTTGGAGGCAGGCTCTGTGGCCCCACTGGCCCCCTCACTGCTCCATCCATCTCTTTGAGTGCTAGTGAAGGCTGACTACCAATGGTTCTGTGCCCCAAGCTAACTCACCATCAACCTCCCTCTCCTCCCCACTGCTCCCCACTGCTAGCTTGGGCTAATTGGAACACCTCATGAGAAAGGCTGCTTGTGGAGCAACACAGCTCACATTCAACTCACATTCCCCACAATGGCCAGATGTACGCCTCTGGTTTTGCAATGGGAGCATGCAAGGAATGCTTCTTTTAAAAACATGGTTTCAAATTCCATAGAGAATAAAAATACAATTATATTAACTAAATCCACATGAGGGATGCCATAAGTGTCATGCTGATGAAATATGTGTGGAGACTGGAGAGTATACTGTATGAATAGAGAAATTCCATTACTCCATTCCCAGACAATTACCTTTTATGTATGGGTTTTATCTACCTGGATGGATATCTGACAACAACACTTTGTTGGAAACTGTTACACAATGAAATGAAAGAAACCAGATACTATTTTATTGGCATTAAGTTGTGTAATGGTTCCCAGGAAAACATTTCCTAAGGTAAAGAATATGTGGTTGGTTTGTTGGTTGGGGGTTTAGTTCATGTTGACAGGCTCTCAGTGGAGCAGCCCCACAGACAGACAGACAGACGGACGGAAAGACAGGCGTACGGAAGGCCAGAGACAGAGACAGAGACATACAGAATGGGTCACTGCAGTCAGACCCTCAGTCACATTTCTGCCTGGCTGCCACAGCTTTGGAGGCCCTTTATAACAATCCAGTGTGTACAGTCGTGGTCAAAAGTTTTGAGAATGACACAAGTATTGGTCTTCACAAAGTTTGCTGCTTCAGTGTTATGAGATATTTTGTCAGATGTTACTATGGTATACTGAAGTATAATTACAAGCATTCTATAAGTGTCAAAGGCTTTTATTGACAATTACATTAAGTTTATGCAAAGAGTCAATATTTGCAGTGTTGACCCTTCTTTTTCAAGACCTCTGCAATCCGCCCCTGCATGCTGTCAATTAACTTCTGGGCCACATCCTGACTGATGGCAGCCCATTCTTGCATAATCAATGCTTGAAGTTTGTCAGAATTTGTGGGTTTTTGTTTGTCCACCCGCCTCTTGAGGATTGACCACAAGTTCTCAATGGGATTAAGGTCTGGGGAGTTTCCTGGCCATGGACCCAAAATGTCGATGTTTTGTTCCCCGAGCCACTTAGTTATCACTTTTGCCTTATGGCAAGGTGCTCCATCATGCTGGAAAAGGCATCGTTCGTCACCAAACTGTTCTTGGATGGTTGGGAGAAGTTGCTCTCGGAGGATGTGTTACCATTCTTTATTCATGGCTGTGTTCATAGGCAAAATTGTGAGTGAGCCCTCTCCCTTGGCAGAGAAGCAACCACACACATGAATGGTCTCAGGATGCTTTACTGTTGGCATGACACAGGACTGATGGTAACGCTCACCTTGTCCTCTCCGGACAAGCTTTTTTCCGGATGCCCCAAACAATCGGAAAGGGGATTCATCAGAGAACATGACTTTACCCCAGTCCTCAGCAGTCCAATCCCTGTACCTTTTGCAGAATATCAGTCTGTCCCTGATGTTTTTCCTGGAGAGAAGTGGCTTCCTCGCTGCCCTTCTTGACACCAGGCCATCCTCCAAAAGTCTTTGCCTCACTGTGCGTGCAGATGCACTCACACCTGCCTGCTGCCATTCCTGAGCAAGCTCTGCACTGGTGGTGCCCCGATCCCGCAGCTGAATCAACTTTAGGAGACGGTCCTGGCGCTTGCTGGACTTTCTTGGGCGCCCTGAAGCCTTCTTCACAACAATTGAACCTCTCTCCTTGAAGTTCTTGATGATCTGATAAATAGTTGATTTAGGTGCAATCATACTAGCAGTAATATCCTTGCCTGTGAAGCCCTTTTTGTGCAAAGCAATGATGACGGCACGTGTTTCCTTGCAGGTAACCATGGTTAACAGAGGAAGAACAATGATTTCAAGCACCACCCTCCTTTTAAAGCTTCCAGTCTGTTATTCTAACTCAATCAGCAGGACAGAGTGATCTACAGCCTTGTCCTCGTCAACACTCTCACCTGTGTTAATGAGAGAATCACTGACATGAGTTCATTTTCATGGCAAAGAGGGACTTTGCAATTCATTGCAATTCATCTGATCACTCTTCATAACATTCTGGAGTATATGCAAATTGCCATCATAAAAACTGAGGCAGCAGACTTTGTGAAAATTAATATTTGTGTCATTCTCAAAACTTTTGACCATGACTGTAGAGCATGATGGTACAGTCTGAACTCACACACAGTCCTACTCCGCTAAATATGAGCTCTCTTTCCCTCACCACACCACAAGCATTTCACTACACCCGCAATAACATCTGCTAAATATGTGTATGTGACCAATACATTTGATTTGACATACAATCCCAGTATGTACACACACAGCAATGTGCTTTCTCATATAGAATACACACACACACCACATGTGCTCTCTAACTTATAAGCAGTATACACACCCCACCATGTGCTTTGCAACTCAAATACAGGACACACACTATAATGTGCTTTTCTAACATGAGACATGCCCCTGAGCCACTCTCCAGAAAGCCTGACAGAGACAGAGAAGAGTAGATTAAAGAATTAAAGAGAGGCAACTGGGAAGTATAAATCCAGAGAAGTAGCCATTAGATAAAGTAGATGGAGTGCATCTGAGAATCTGACACTACTGCTAGGAAAATTTGCCTTCAGCCTCCAGGACACAATATCCATCTCCATTCACTTAACACTCGGCCGTTCCATTAGAAGAAGCTAAGGGGGAAAGTGAACAAGGTTTTGTGCCATTTCCAGATCAGGTTTACGGGTTGTGTCGGAACGATACAAAGACATTTTTTCTCCCGTTTGCATGCAGCTGTTTACAGAGAGGGAGAGTGGAGTGTACGTACATCATATTATCCGTCCATTGGAGCTGTAATTGCCATTTGCTGGCGACAGGATAATGCAACTATTCACATCGCCTACACAAAGAATCCACTGCAACACATTGACTATATATACACAGAGCCAGTGGTGTGGTGTCTATATTTAAACCTGAACAACTGCGGGCCTCTCGAGTGGTGCAGCGGTCTAAGGCACTGCATCGCCGTGCTTGAGGCATCACTACAGATCCGGGTTCGATCCCAGGCTGTGTCGCAGCCGGCCGTGACCGGGAGATCCATGAGGCGGCACACAATTGGTCTATCGTCATCCGGGTTAGGGGAGGGTTTGGCCGGCCGGGATGTCCTTCTTCCATCGCTCTCTAGCGACTCCTTGTGGCGGGCCGGGCGCATGCACGCTGACTTCGGTCGCCAGTTGTACAGTGTTTCCTCCGACACATTGGTGCGGCTGGCTTCCGGGTTAAGCAAGTAGTGCGGCTTAGCAGGGTCATGTTTTGGAGGTTGCATGGCTCTCGACCTTCGCCTCTCCCGAGTCCGTACGAGAGTTGCAGCAATGGGACAAGACTGTAACTACCAATTGGATATCACGAAAAAGGGGTAATAATAAAATAAATGTATTAATGTTAGGTCAAACATAACAGCATGCCACTTTTTGCAGGCAATGAGATCTAACAACAACAACCCCTCTTTGTATCTATCAGTAGGCCTCTGCTCCACATCTTTAGATTTGTTCTGCTGTTGTTAGTGTAGAACAAACCCACAGCCACTGTCCAGAACCAGATTAGAAACTCAACTATGGGGATCTAAAATGAGCCTGTTCCATCAGGGGGACAGAACAGTTAGTATGTTTTTGTTTTTGTAAATGTGGTCCTGTGCCAGCAGGCCAGCAGCCACAGGAGACAGCAGGCTGTTTTAGATACATTTTCTAACGGGCTGTTGGGGCACTGACCTTTCAACTTCCAGCAGGACAGGACCCCTCCAGAGCACTGGGCCTCTGTACCTCCACACTAAGCCCTCTGACAACCCTCACCAGTAAAAACCCTAGCTGCACAGCAAATGACCTGCTTCATTTCAGTTTTGAGTTCTGAAGTGCAACTCATGTAAAGAGTATAATCAGTAAAACTAGGCCTGTGAAACGGGGGGCTGCTGCCTCCAGCCGTTCCCTCTCTCTGTCTCCCACTGCCTTTCAATTAGCACCTGATTACGACCTGAACAAAGCAACAGGTGATTTGGCCTCTGATTTAGGTAATGGCCTCAATGACGCCTGCAAGGCCAGTGGGAAATGGACTAATAGCGAGAGACCTGTGGCCCTGCCCCACCCTATCTCACAGAAACAGTCACACACAGTCACGTGCACGCTAGCAGGCAGACACACACAGTCACGTGCACGCTAGCAGGCAGACACACACACACACTTTAATAAGAGGTTTGTCTCCTATCCTTTACCATTCCTACAGAGGATATAATCAATTTGAATATCAAATCTGAGCCACCAACAACTGATAAATCATTCATGGATGCTACACAGTTGTTCACCAACCCGCAGAATACGTTTCAATTTGTTTGGCTTTTATATGCGTTACACATTTCCTTGGACTACATTAATGAGTCTCAAATTAGATTGGCACTGCAATCTGCAGACAGTTTAACTGCAATAAAAAGGGACATAAAAATTATGCGATGGGGTATAATCATATTTTCTACCATAAAACATGAAAAAGTAACAGCAGAGACACTGGGAAAAGAGAGAAGTGTATAATGTAATAAATAATGGGAAACAGTTTATATTTACATTTTAGTCATTTAGCAGACGCTCTTATCCAGTTGACACCCAACAATCCCTCAAGTGGTCAGCTAGAGAGCAACAGAAGAGACGGATGGATCCTATTCTCCAGTTTCTCCCCCCAAGGGCGTGTGTGTGTGTGTGTGTGTGTGTGCGCACGTGCGTGTGAGCATGGGTGTGTGCACACGCCTGTTTGTGTGTGTGTGTGTGTGTGCATGCATGCATGCATGCATGTGTGTGTGTTGGGGTGATATATAGCTAATGGGGGAGGGCTCTCTCATCTTCCCCTTAGATGAAGACTCTTTCATGTCTAATTAATGTCCTTTCAGAGAGAGGGGACAAAGGGGGAGTAACCAGAGCTGGCTTACCTAGCACCATAGTCATGTACTGTTCCTCTACCCCAGCCTCCAGCAGCAGGGGGGGAACATACGTGATCCCAGCTGCCACGCAGATCTCCAGGCCGCAGGTCAGGGAGTTCAGCAGGACGAGACGCCACTGAGACCTCCATCCAGACATATTTACAGGGTCGCCTTTCCACTGCTACCCCACTACTGGGGGCTGCTGCCGGGAGAGGGAGAGGCAGATGGGGCCCCGCGGGACTAGACTCGGGGACGAAGGGGCCGTCGCGGACGGAGAGCAGGGAGAACACACAGACCGTCTCAGATGACCTGGAGGATCCATCCTAGCTTCAGCATTCTGGATCTGAAAGAAGAGAACAGAGGAGAGAGAGAGAGGCGTTGAGAAAAACAAAATAACATATTGACTCACGTTGGAAAGCATGGAGGCTGATAGCTAAGACCGGCCTGAGGAGGGAGGGACGCCGGGAGAGAAAAGGGCCCACGCATGCTGAGCCAGACAGGTCACTCTCAGGCTAAACACCTGGTGGTCAGACGCCTCAGGCACAGAGATTGCTTGATAGCTGCTGCAGCGAAGAGGCTTTCTCACAAGACAAGGAAGAGGATTCCAACAGGTAGAGACAGGGACTATTAAGACGTCCGCATGCTTCCCAGCCTAAACAGTTCGGAAGAGTTTGTGCATATATAATGACAACCTTTTGTTATGTTTTTGTTCGTTTTGGACTTCAGTAAGGGTTTTTTCGTCTGTTCGGGCATACAACATTTTTTATCAAGGCCAGCCGAAGTTCGGGAGCCAAAATCTACGCCCCTTCGTCCATGATTGGTCAACTGTAAAGATTCTTCAATAAAGTCTTTGTTATCATTCAACGAGATGACTGTCACGATTCTCTAAAGCAGAACCCAGAAGCAGACCAGGACAAGGTGAGTAGACAGAAGGGGAGTATTTATTTAACGACTCAAATGTGGAAGCAGGATAATTCAGGAGACGGAGCGGGCAGCGGAGGTGAGTTGGTGGAAGTGAATAGGCAGATCCAATGATGTTACAGAACCCACCGACGACCAGGCAAGGGTGGAGTGAATGTTCCGGGAGAATAACTGTAGACAGAGTAAACGGAGGTAAGTACACGGCAAACAAAAAGTACAAAACAACAAAACTAACTCTAGAAAACTTGAGGCTGATACGCTGACACAACATTCTGTTCATGGCTAACGATCCGTCAGGGAATGGATGTCAGGTCAGAGCTTATGGATAAAGTAATCCTTCTACCCCCCCCCCCCCCCCCCCCCCCTCCCCCCACAGCGGAGTCACTCACCACCTTCCGGAGACATTTGAAACCCCACCTCTTTAAGGAATACCTGGGATAGGATAAAGTAATCCTTCTACCCCCCCCCCCCCCACACACAGCGGAGTCGCTCACCACCTTCCGGAGACATTTGAAACCCCACCTCTTTAAGGAATACCTGGGATAGGATAAAGTAATCCTTCTACCCCCCCCCCCCCCCCCACACACACAGCGGAGTCGCTCACCACCTTCCGGAGACATTTGAAACCCCACCTCTTTAAGGAATACCTGGGATAGGATAAAGTAATCCTTCTACCCCCCCCCCCCCCCCAAAATTGTAAAGTGGTTATCCCACTGGCTATAGGGTGAATGCATCAATTTGTGAGTCGCTCTGGACTAGAGCGTCTGCTAAATGACGTAAATGTGCCCTTGAGCAAGGCACTTAACCCTAATTGCTCCTGTAAGTCGCTCTGGATAAGAGCGTCTGCTAAATGACTTAAATGTAAATGTTATGAAGTGAAGAGGTGATGATCAGGACCAGGTGTGCAGATAGCTGATGAGATGCAGGTGAGGGTAATCGAGAGATCTCCCGCCTAGCTTCATCGCCCGGCAACCAGACAGGGTGCGTTCAGGAACCTTCAGGAAACAGACTCCAAGACAGAAAACAGGCAACTCAGGCAGAAACAGACTCAGGAAGCGGGATTCATGACAGTACCCCCCCTCCGAAGAACGCCACCGGGCGGACTACCCGGAGCGCCAGGATGGGGGCGGTAGAAGTCACGAAGGAGGTCAGCATCAAGGATCTGACGCCAAGGAATCCAACTCCTCTCCTCAGGACCATACCCCTCCCAGTCCACGAGATACTGGAAACCCCGACCCCGCCATCTGGAATCCATGATGCGGCGCACCGTGTAGACAGGACCACCTCCGATCATCCGAGGAGGAGGAGGTGGAGGGGGCAGCAGAGGGCTGAGGAGAACAGGCTTGAGGCAGGAGGGATGGACTCTGAGCGTCCTAGGCAATTTGAGTCGAACCACAACAGGATTAATCACTCTCTCCACCACAAACGGACCAATGAACTTCGGTGACAGTTTCTTCGACTCAGTCCGCAGAGGAAGATCCTGTGGAGTCTCCGATGGCATAAGCGGGGGCTGGAATACGGCGACGATTCGCCTGGAGCTGATACCGGTCAGAAACTCTAAAGAGGGCCTTTCTGGCCCGATGCCAAGTCCGGTGGCAATTACGAATGTGGGCCTGGACAGAGGGAACCGAGAGATCCTTCTCCTGAGAAGGAAACAAGGGAGGTTGGTAGCCGTACAGGCACTGGAAGGGAGACATCCCAGTGGCAGATGTAGGGAGAGTATTGTGGGCATACTCGACCCAGGGCAACTGAGAGACCCAAGAGGTGGGATTGGAGGAGACAAGGCAGCGCAGCGTGGACTCCATCTTCTGGTTGGCTCTCTCCGCCTGACCATTAGATTGGGGGTGAAATCCAGATGTCAGACTGACTGTAGCTCCAATGGCCAAACAGAAGGACTTCCAGACAGCAGAGGTAAACTGAGGACCACGGTCGGACACTATGTCACTGGGCAAACCGTGGACCCTGAAAACCTCCCTAACAAGGATCTTGGACGTCTCAGTGGCAGAGGGAAGCTTGGAGATGTGCACAAAGTGGGTGAATCTGTCCACAATAGTCAGAATGACCATGTTCCCATCAGAAGAGGGCAACCCAGTGACAAGTCCAGGGCCAGATGCGACCATGGTCGCCGGGGAATAGGTAGGGGATGAAGAAGCCCAGAGCTGGGCCGATTGGTACTCTTATTCTGCGCACAAACTGGACAGGCAGCAACAAACCTCCGGGTATCTTCTCCCATGGCAGGCCACCAAAATCGTCTGCGCAGTAACGCCATAGTCCGAGCCACGGCAGGGTGACAAGCCATCTTGCTGGCGTGGGACCATTGGAGGACAGCAGAACGGACAGACTCTGGCACAAACAACCGACCGGGTGGACCGTTACCGGGACCGGGCTGCGTCCGAAGGGCCGCCATAACCTCCTCCTCAATCCTCCATGTAACTGCTTCCACGACGAAGTTCTGGGGAAGAATCGTCTCAGTCTTGGCCCCACTCTCCTCCGTCTTGGAGAACATCCGGGACAAGGCGTCCGCCTTGCCGTTCTTGGAACCAGGTCCTTACGTCAGGGGAAAATTAAAGCGTCCAAAAAACAAAGCCCACCTGGCCTGACGGGAGTTGAGACGTCTAGCCGATTGCACGTAAGCAAGATTCTTGTGGTCAGTCCAGACAACAAACGGTTGCTCCGGCCCCTCCAACCAGTGGCGCCACTCCTCCAAGGCAAGTTTCACCGCGAGAAGCTCCCGGTTACCCACATCGTAGTTTCTCTCCGCAGGCGAAAGCCGACGAGAGTAGAAGGCGCAGGGATGGAGTTTACCGTCAGTGGAGTTACGCTGGGACAGGATGGCGCCAACCCCCACATCAGACGCGTCCACTTCTACGACAAACTGATGGGAAGTGTCAGGTTGAGAGAGAATCGGGGCGTTGGTGAATCGGTTCTTCAAGTCCAGAAACGCTCGGTCTGCCTCAGGATTCCAACAGAAGGTTCTGGTGCTAGAAGTCAGAGCAGTTAGTGGAGCGGCCACACGGCTGTAATCACGGATAAATCTACGATAGAAATTCGCAAACCCCAGAAACCTCTCGAGCTGCAATCTCGTACCGGGCTGGGCCCAATCCAGAACCGCCCGAACCTTCTCTTGGTCCATCTTGATCTCTCCCCTGGAGATGATGTACCCGAGGAAGGATGTAGTGTGGGCGTGAAAATCCCACTTCTCTGCCTTCACAAACAGGCGGTTCTCCAATAAACGCTGCAGGACCTGCTTGACATGCTGGACGTGGCTGGAAAGCTCCTTCGAGAAGATGAGAATGTCATCCAGGTAAACGAACACAAAAAGACAGATCATATCTCTCAGAACATCATTCACCATACTTTGGAACACTGCTGGGGCGTTGGTCAGTCCAAACGGCATCACTTGGTACTCGAAATGTCCCATAGGTGTATTAAACCCAGTCAACCACTCGTCCCCCTCTCTGATCCGGACCAGATGATACGCATTGCGTAGATCAAGCTTCGTGAACACAGTAGCACCCTGTAAAGAGTCGAAAGCAGAGCTCATCAAGGGCAGGGGATACTTGTTCTTGACCGTAATATCATTCAAACCCCGATAATCAATACATGGTCGAAGAGAGCCATCCTTCTTACTCACAAAAAAGAATCCTGCTCTCAGGGGTGATGACGAGGGACGAATGAGACCAGCAGCAAGAGACTCCTTTATGTAGGTCTCCAAGGCTTCACGTTCAGGTCGAGAGATACTGTATAAACGTCCCTTGGGAAAGGCAGCTCCAGGAAACAGATTAATCGCACAATCATAAGGTCGGTGGGGAGGAAGAGACAGAGCCTTCTGCTTACTGAACACTTCACCCAAATCGTGATATGTTTCTGGAACCAGGGACAAATCTGGGGGGGCAGAATCAATGACCCGACTGGGAACAGCATGGGAACAGGCAGTCCTAAGGCAGTTAGCATGACACTCAATGCTCCAACTAGTTACCTTACCCGTCACCCAATCGAACGTGGGATTGTGTTCTCTCAGCCAGGGGTATCCAAGAACCAGGGGAACATGGGGAGAATGCAGAATGAAGAAGGAGATAACCTCTGAATGATTCCCTGACAACAGCATCTTCACCGGTTCAGTCCTCATAGTGATACGTGCCAAAAGACTGCCGTTCAGAGTGGTAGCTTCAATGGCTTTTGGTAATTGCTCCTTGGAAAGCCCCAGCTGTTCCACCAAGTCGGCATTGATAAAGCTGCCATCAGCACCTGAATCAATAAAAGCGTTGATCGCTAAACTCTGATTCTTGTTCATGAGGGTTGCAGGAAAACAGGGTCGGACAGGGCTATCGAGAGGCTAAAAACTGGCTCGCTAAAAGTCCTCCCAAACTTAGTGAGCCGGACAGTTTAACGAGCGCTGGGGACAAGCGGAGATGTAATGTCCTGGGCTACCACAGTAGAGGCAGCTGTTGGTCTCACGTCTACGTTGGCGCTCCTCCTTGGTTAACCCGTGCCGCCCCACTTGCATGGGTTCTGGATCTGGAGGCAGGACCCCTCCTCTAATCCCGTGTGGTGAAAAATTATCGGCACGTTCTGGTCCACTTCCTGACCCGAATGGTAACCGAGTAGCTGAGTGATTGGACGGCCCCCATTGCTTCTCCCTCCTTCTCTCTCGGACTCTGTTATCCACCCGAATGGATAATGCAACCAAACTGTCCAGGTCACTAGGCTCAGGATAGGAGATCAGCTCATCCTTGAGTTGCTCCGACAACCCCTGATAAAAAATTGCTTGTAGTGACTCCTCATTCCACCCACTCTCCACAGCCAATGTCCTGAATTCAATAACATAGTCTGCTACACTGCGAGCTCCTTGGTGAAGCGAGAACAGACGCTTAGCTGCGTCCTTACAGTGGGGAAAAAAAGTATTTAGTCAGCCACCAATTGTGCAAGTTCTCCCACTTAAAAAGATGAGAGAGGCCTGTAATTTTCATCATAGGTACACGTCAACTATGACAGACAAATTGAGGAAAAAAAATCCAGAAAATCACATTGTAGGATTTTTTATGAATTTATTTGCAAATTATGGTGGAAAATAAGTATTTGGTCACCTACAAACAAGCAAGATTTCTGGCTCTCACGGACCTGTAACTTCTTCTTTAAGAGGCTCCTCTGTCCTCCACTCGTTACCTGTATTAATGGCACCTGTTTGAACTTGTTATCAGTATAAAAGACACCTGTCCACAACCTCAAACAGTCACACTCCAAACTCCACTATGGCCAAGACCAAAGAGCTGTCAAAGGACACCAGAAACAAAATTGTAGACCTGCACCAGGCTGGGAAGACTGAATCTGCAATAGGTAAGCAGCTTGGTTTGAAGAAATCAACTGTGGGAGCAATTATTAGGAAATGGAAGACATACAAGACCACTGATAATCTCCCTCGATCTGGGGCTCCACGCAAGATCTCACCCCGTGGGGTCAAAATGATCACAAGAACGGTGAGCAAAAATCCCAGAACCACACGGGGGGACCTAGTGAATGACCTGCAGAGAGCTGGGACCAAAGTAACAAAGCCTACCATCAGTAACACACTACGCCGCCAGGGACTCAAATCCTGCAGTGCCAGACGTGTCCCCCCTGCTTAAGCCAGTACATGTCCAGGCCCGTCTGAAGTTTGCTAGAGTGCATTTGGATGATCCAGAAGAGGATTGGGAGAATGTCATATGGTCAGATGAAACCAAAATAGAACTTTTTGGTAAAAACTCAACTCGTTCTGTTTGGAGGACAAAGAATGCTGAGTTGCATCCAAAGAACACCATACCTACTGTGAAGCATGGGGGTGGAAACATCATGCTTTGGGGCTGTTTTTCTGCAAAGGGACCAGGACGACTGATCCGTGTAAAGGAAAGAATGAATGGGGCCATGTATCGTGAGATTTTGAGTGAAAACCTCCTTCCATCAGCAAGGGCATTGAAGATGAAACGTGGCTGGGTCTTTCAGCAAGACAATGATCCCAAACACACCGCCCGGGCAACGAAGGAGTGGCTTCGTAAGAAGCATTTCAAGGTCCTGGAGTGGCCTAGCCAGGGACCCTTTGTGCCATTACCAGGCCCATTCAGGCCCAGCCCACCAAATCAGCCTTAATGGCTCTGAGGAGTATTATTACAACACCAAAGGCTTTGTGTACATTGTGCCAGTCTGAGTAGTAGCACTTTTGGTAGATTTTTTGAAGGCCCGTTCAATTGGGGCTTTTATTAATGCGGGGGTTCATATAAAATGGTATAAAAAAACTGCAACTGGAGAGTCTGTGTCTGTGAGTCTGAGAGAGGAGCAGGAGAATTGCTGCGACATGACATCAGAACCACAAGAGCCGCTTAGGCAGTAGATGAAGAAACCTCAAGAGGAGGCTCTTGTGGCGTTCTGTTTCCCTCTGAATGGCTGCAGGCTTGCAGCACACTAGTTCTCTCCCTCTGTGTTCCTGTTCAGGGACTGCTGGCAGGAGACAAAGGAACAGAGATGTGTCCACAACAGCAGGCCGCCTGTGTGGCTTTAACCTCCAGTCTTCCAGACAGTGAATTCCAGATGGATTCTAGTTGAGGTTGGGCAGGCTGGGGACTAGGCTGGGGAGGATCGCTGAAGTGAAAGGCCTTCTCTTTGGGCTCGGAGCCTCGGACTCCCATCACATGAGAAAGGCTGCCTGAAACCCAATCAGCTCTCCTTTCAGAGTCCTGGCAGAGCTAGCGACCTTCCCGGGGAAGCAGCGCTAGTTAGCACATCTGACAGACAGATGGACAGACAGACAAGGGATCCACACACACAGACACTTATCAGGTGAACCCAGAGGAGAGGAATGTAGGCTGGGGATGACTGACCTGGAAGTGGAGGAGAGGAGGATCAGCACCCCTCCCAGTCCTTTCAAACTGTTGAATGGAGCCAGTAAGAGATCTGGGAGGTAACCGTTATCCCTCTTGACACGCAAATAGCACAACAATGGATCGCCACAGAGTGCAGTCCTGTAGCCTTTTGTGAATCAATGTCTGATAACGTCCCTGAGGACCTCTGCCTTTCAGTGCCTCAAAGCCTATTATGTAAAGCTGAAATGACTAATATGAGTAAATTGCCTTTCATTAGAATGACAACAGATTTATTTGCACAAAGTTAATTGAGATGTCAAAAATCTGATTTTAAGCCTAAATGTTTTTGCTGTAGAGTTGAAGAAAATTGATCTTGCTCATATTTGTAGTATTAACTAAAACAGAGCATTCCAACAGTTTGCCCTCAAAAAGTCCATACATGCCTCCTTGGCAGGGCTGGCACAGTTCCCTCATTGTGAGCAAATAATCGGTGTAGTCACGCCTCATCAAGTACAATCAGCACTGCGTTGACTGGCATCATGCATGGCTGACAATAATGTAAAAAACCCAAATGTCAATTAACATACACAACTGAGTGACTGTCTGTTTGATAACTGTCACACTTACAAAAGGATCATATAAGAACAGTATTTGCATCTTTGAATTCTTTGAATTCACAGTCTGATGTTTCTGACCAGTTAGCAAATTCAATTAGGAAACTTTATCATAATTCAAAGTAATGGGTAGTAGAATTTACTTACTATGTAAAGTAGGGAAGTACAGCTGAAGACCAAGACAATTGCATTGCCGCTATCTGACCATCACAGTCTTGTCCCCTAGCCACTCACACACACACAAAGACCACTGGATGCACATGCACACCTTATCCAACCAATACTCAACTAGAGGACAGCTACATAGATCCCTCTTCTGACTACCTAGTCAAACTGTGAATATCTACTTTCTGCTCTCTCCCTTTATGTCTCCTCCTTCTTACTGCCCCTCCCTCTATTATCTCTCACTCTTTCTCTCTGTCCCAGCCTGTAAGGTGGAAAAACCCTGAGCACTTCAGGAATCTTCTCCTTGATGAAAAGATATGGAATGCTGGCTCAAACCTCTTCCTAAAACCCACTCACCTACTCATTACTCACCACACACACACACCCATACACGCACGCACACATACACGCACGTTATGTTCTTCTATCCTTCTATCCAATTAATTTCCATTCAAAATCCTATTTTCCCTAACCCATAACCCTAATCCTATCCCTAACCCTTACCATAACCCTAAACCTAACTAATAACCCCTTACCCGAAGACTAATTCGAACCCAAATTGTAACCCTAAACCTAACCCCTAAGCTTAAAATAGCCTTTGTCCTCATGGGGACGTGGGAAATGTCCCTATGAGGGAGAATTTTCCTTGTTTTACTATCCTTGTGGGGGCTTTGCCCAAAGTCCCCACAAGTATAGTAAAACAAGGAAAATTCTATAGAAGAACCAACCGACACATACACACACACACACGCACTTACACACACCTTAATCCATACCCCTGCCTCAGTCACAGGTCCATTCACACACACTAACTCCACTAACCCCCCGTCAGCTGACATGTCTTCTCCTCACGCCTGCAGGCAGGCTCAACCTCCCACAGAGAACCTTTTAATTTGATAACCGACAAGAGAAGTGGAGTGGCGTGGAGTGGAATCAGAGACAGTAACTCATTAGAGCATGCCTGTAGTTTAAGGAATCTCCATTCCTGCAGCCTGGTGACCAGGGGCAGATCAATATGAAGACAGAGGGCAGCAATTGTCTGCTAGTAACAATTCCCTTTGCCCACAAGAGTGGCTTGCATTGAATTAGATGAGCTTTAGAGAGCTCACAGCTTAGGGAATGATTCGAGTTTGTTAGAAGACTGTTTCCTGACTATCAAAAGCCTCTTCTAGTATCGTTTTCCATTTAGATACATTGGGCTAACACAATGGAACAAAATGATTCTGTTTTACAAAAGTACCATGGGCATATAGGGATATCTTGAAATGATTACTTCTCATAATATTAACAACTATATTCTACGCAAATCCAGCAAGCTCAATGTATAGTCAGTCCCCAGTCATAAGTATGAGATATTTATACGACTGAACGCTAGTTAGTCTAAACATACCTCTTTTGCTATTCATTAACAGAGTAAAAGCAGATTGTAAAAGCCTTTCAGTATGACACAGAGTTAAAGACATAATATGGGTCTTTAACAAATAATGAGGTTGGTGCTGAGTAAATGTCCTTAAGTCAAATCACCAAGGAACTAGAGTTCCACCCAGTCTCATTTCTATATCCAGCTGGACTCTTCCTCCACAATGCCCAAAGGACTAAAATCAGAGCATATGACAAGTATACATAGACCTACACCTTAAGACTATAGACCATTTATTTAAAGACACAGCTCTAGATATAAGACCACAGTATCTTAGGCCTGCAAACAGTCAGTAGAATCTGGAATTTCCTAGAAGCACTATCCCACAGAATTGTAGATGTTTATCTAGCCTAATTGAAGTTGTTCATGGTTCATTACAGCAGGTCTTGGCTGAAGACATATCAGCAGGCTAGGCAATGTGGGTTTGAGTATTCTGCAAACCCTGCTCCAGGACTAAAAGCCGAATCCAAAGTATCCATAATAAGCTATGACAGACTTCTCTGCACTTTGATAACTGAGGAGGAGACGAAAGTGACCATGTCAGAAATAGACCAGAAGTGCTACTCCTCTTGGCATCGAGAGGAAGGACCCAATAAAACTTAAATGTCACCCACATTACAGATGAGTCGCTGGACAGAGGAAGGATCAATCACTCATTGTGTGTTCCCGTAGCAAATTAACCTACGTTAAATACATGATTCTGATGGTAAAACGCAGCTCTGCACATTCATTAGCTTAAGCACAGATCCTGGCTTCCATACTTAGAGATTGCCTTGCAAGTAACCAGCTATATTGTTCTCTGCTTGCTCTAAATAGATAACTTATTAGTTGGGGAGAGCTCATGAGAGACGGTGACAATGAAGGAGTACTGTTGGCCCCAGAGAAAAACAACACTTATCAGTGAAAAGGAGCCTCACTGCAGGACATGAGATAAGCTGCTGGGAAAAAAAACAGGCCACCATTTTGATAACTCACTACCTATTACAGACCCAACAGACAGCACTCATGGGCCTATAACAGAGATGCATTCATAAGAGTCCACTGCCGAATGAAATCTGTATACAGTTGAAGTCAGAAGTTTACATACACCTTAGCCAAATACATTTAAACTCAGTTTTTCACAATTCCTGACATTTAATCCTAGTAAAAATTCCCTGTTTTAGGTCAGTTAGGATCACCACTTTATTTTAAGAATGTGAAATGTCAGAATAATAGTAGAGAGAATGATTTATTTCAGCTTTTTTTTCTTTCATCACATTCCCAGTGGGTCAGAAGTTTACATACACTCAATTAGTATTTTGTAGCATTGCCTTTAAATTGTTTAACTTGGGTCAAACGTTTCGGGTAGCCTTCCACAAGCTTCCCACAATAAGTTGGGTGAATTGTGGCCCATTCCTCCTGACAGAGCTGGTGTAACTGAAGCAGGTTTGTAGGCCTCCTTGCTCGCACACGCTTTTTCAGTTCTGCCCACACATTTTCTATAGGATTGAAGTCAGGGCTTTGTGATGGCCACTCCAATACCTTGACTTTGTTGTCCTTAAGCCATTTTGCCACAACTTTGGAAGTATGCTTGGGGTCATTGTCCATTTGGAAGACCCATTTGCGACCAAGCTTTAACTTCCTGACTGATGTCTTGAGACGTTGCTTCAATATATCCACAAAATGTTCCTTCCTTTTGATGCCATCTATTTTGTGAAGTGCACCAGTCCCTCCTGCAGCAAAGCACCCCCACAGCATGATGCTGCCACCCCCTTGCTTCATGGTTGGGATGGTGTTCTTCGGCTTGCAAGGACCCCTTTTTCCTCCAAACATAACGATGGTCATTATGGCATCAGACCAGAGGACATTTCTCCAAAAAGTACAATCTTTATCCCCATGTGCAGTTGCAAACCGTAGTCTGGCTTTTTTATGGCAGTTTTGGAGCAGTGGCTTCTTCCTTGCTGAGCGGCCTTTCAGGTTTTTTATTTTTATTTATTTATTTCACCTTTATTTAACCAGGTAAGCCAGTTGAGAACAAGTTCTCATTTACAACTGCGACCTGGCCAAGATAAAGCAAAGCAGTGCAATGAAAACAACAACACAGAGTTACATATGGGGTAAAACAAAACATAAAGTCAAAAATACAACAAAAAATATATATACAGTGTGTGCAAATGTAGCAAGTAATGGAGGTAAGGCAATAAATAGGTGCAAAATAATTACAATTAGTATTAACACTGGAATGATAGATGTGCAAGAGATGATGTGCAAATAGAGATACTGGGGTGCAAATGAGCAAAATAAATAACAATATAGGGATGAGGTAGTTGGGTGGGCTAATTTCAGATGGGCTGTGTACAGGTGCAGTGATCGGTAAGGTGCTCTGACAACTGATGCTTAAAGTTAGTGAGGGAGATAAGAGTCTCCAGCTTCAGAGATTTTTGCAATTCGTTCCAGTCATTGGCAGCAGAGAACTGGAAGGAATGGCGGCCAAAGGCGGTGTTGGCTTTGGGGATGACCAGTGAGATATACCTGCTGGAGCACATACTACGGGTGGGTGTTGCTATGGTGACCAATGAGCTAAGATAAGGCGGGGATTTGCCTAGCAGTGATTTATAGATGGCCTGGAGCCAGTGGGTTTGGCGACGAATATGTAGTGAGGACCAGCCAACAAGAGCGTACAGGTCACAGTGGTGGGTAGTGTATGGGGCTTTGGAGACAAAATGGATGGCACTGTGATAGACTACATCCAATTTGCTGAGTAGAGTGTTGGAGGCTATTTTGTAAATGACATCCCCGAAGTCAAGGATCGGTAGGATAGTCAGTTTTACGAGGGCATGTTTGGCAGCATGAGTGAAGGAGGCTTTGTTGCGAAATAGGAAGCCGATTTGAGATTTAACTTTGGATTGGAGATGCTTAATGTGAGTCTGGAAGGAGAGTTTACAGTCTAACCAGACACCTAGGTATTTGTAGTTGTCCACATACTCTAGGTCAGACCCGTCGAGAGTAGTGATTCTAGTCGGGTGGGCGGGTGCCAGCAGCGTTCGATTGAAGAACATGCATTTAGTTTTACTAGTGTTTAAGAGCAGTTGGAGGCTACTGAAGGAGTGTTGTATGGCATTGAAGCTCGTTTGGAGGTTTGTTAACACAGTGTCCAATGAAGGGCCAGATGTATACAAAATGGTGTCGTCTGCGTAGAGGTGGATCTGAGAGTCACCAGCAGCAAGAGCGACATCATTGATATACACGGAGAAAAGAGTCGGCCCAAGAATTGAACCCTGTGGCACCCCCATAGAGACTGCCATAGGTCCAGACAACAGGCCCTCCGATTTGACACATTGAACTCTATCTGAGAAGTAGTTGGTGAACCAGGCGAGGCAGTCATTTGAGAAACCAAGGTCTGCCAATAAGAATGCGGTGGTTGACAGTGTCGAAAGCCTTGGCCAGGTCGATGAAGACGGCTGCGCAGTACTGTCTATTATCGATCGCGGTTATAATTTCGTTTAGGACCTTGAGTGTGGCTGAAGTGCACCCATGACCTGCTCGGAAACCGGATTGCATAGCGGAGAAGGTACGGTGGGATTCGAAATGGTCGGTGATCTGTTTGTTAACTTGGCTTTCAAAAACTTTCGAAAGGCAGGGCAGGATGGATATAGGTCTGTAACAGTTTGGATCTAGAGTGTCACCCCCTTTGTAGAGGGGGATGACCGCGGCAGCTTTCCAATCTCTGGGGATCTCAGACGTTACGAAAGAGAGGTTGAACAGGCTAGTAATAGGGGTTGCGACAATTTTGTCGGCTAGTTTTAGAAAGAAAGGGTCCAGATTGTCTAGCCCAAATGATTTGTAGGGGTCCAGATTTTGCAGCTCTTTCAGAACATCAGCTGTCTGAATTTGTGTGAAGGAGAAGCGGGGGGGCATGGGCAAGTTGCAGCGGAGGGTGCAGAGCTGGTGGCCGGGATAGTGGTAGCCAGGTGGAAAGCATGGCCAGCCGTAGCTTGTTGAAATTCTAGATTATTGTAGATTTATCGGTGGTGATAGTGTTTCCTAGCCTCAGTGCAGTGGGCAGCTGGGAGGAAGTGCTCTTATTCTCCATGGACTTTACAGTGTCCCAAAACTTTTTGGAGTTAGTGCTACAGGATGCAAATTTCTGTTTGAAAAAGTTAGCCTTTGCTTTCCTAACTGCTTGTGTATATTGGTTCCTAACTTCCCTGAAAAGTTGCATATCGCGGGGGCTATTTGATGCTAATGCAGTACGCCACAGGATGTTTTTGTGCTGGTCAAGGGCAGTCAAGTCTGAGGAGAACCAGGGGCTATATCTGTTCTTAGTTCTGTATTTTTTGAATGGGGCATGTTTATTTAAGATTGAGAGGAAATTACTTTTAAAGAACAACCAGGCATCCTCTACTGACGGAATGAGATCTATATCCATCCAGGATACCTGGGCCAGGTCAATTAGGAAGGCCTGCTCGCTAAAGTTTTAGGGAGCGTTTGACAGTGATGAGGGGTGGTCGTTTGACCGCAGACCCGTTACAGACGCAGGCAATAAGGCAGTGATCGCTGAGATCCTGGTTGAAGACAGCGGAGGTGTATTTAGAGGGTAAGTTAGTCAGGATGATATCTATGAGGGTACCCATGTTTACGGATTTAGGGTTGTACCTGGTAGGTTCGTTGATAATTTGTGTGAGATTGAGGGCATCTAGTTTGGATTGTAGGATGGCCGGGGTGTTAAGCATATCCCAATTTAGGTCACCAAGCAGTACGAACTCTGAGGATAAATGGGGGGCAATCAATTCACATATGGTGTCCAGGGCACAGCTGGGGGCTGAGGGGGGTCTGTAGCAAGCGGCAACAGTGAGAGACTTATTTCTGGAAAGGTGGATTTTTAGAAGTAGAAGCTCAAACTGTTTGGGCACAGACCTGGATAGTATGATAGAGCTCTGCATGCTATCTCTACAGTAGATTGCAACAGTTCTATCTAGACGGAAAATGTTATAGTTGGGGATGGACATTTCAGAATTTTTAGTGGCCTTCCTAAGCCAGGATTCAGACACTGCAAGAACATCAGGGTTGGCGGAGTGTGCTAACGCAGTGAATAACTCAAACTTAGGAAGGAGGCTTCTGATATTAACATGCAGAAAACCAAGGCTTTTACGGTTACAGAAGTCAACAAATGGTAGCTCCTGGGGAGTAGGAGTGATACTGGGGGCTGCAGGGCCTGGGTTAACCTCTACATCACCAGAGGAACAGAGGAGGAGTAGAATAAGGATACGGCTAAAGGCTTTAAGAACTGGTCTTCTAGTGCGTTGGGTACAGAGAATAAAGGGGGCATATTTATGGGCGTTGTAGAAAAGATTCAGGGCATTATGTACAGAAAAGGATATGGAAGGATATGAGTACAGTTGAGGTAAACCTAAGTGTTGGGTAACAATGAAAGAGATAGCATCACTGGAGGCACCGATAGAGCCGGTCTCGGCGTGTATGGGGGGTGGAACAAAGGAACTATTTGAGGCAGTTTGAGAGGGACTTGGGGTTCAACAGTGAAATTGTATAATAAGAACTAGCTGGAACAGCAATAGGCAAGGCATATTGACATGGGAGAGAGGCATAAAGCAATCACAGGTGTTATTAGAGAGAGCTAAGACAACAACTGGTAATGGCGATAAAGTTTGGGCTGAGGCAAAACAGAATAAACAGGACAGGGTACCGTGTAAAGGAACAGTCCAGCAGGCATCAGCTGTGCAGCTGAGTGATCATAAGGTCCAGTGAACAGCAATATATGAGTCCGAGAGCAGTTCGAATTGGTGCTAAAGCACAGGCTAGCAGGAAGCACGGCTGTTGTTTGCGTGTGCTAGCGGGCCGGGGATAGCAGATGGATCTTCGTGGTCGACGTCGTAACGGGAAGCCTGTTGAAACCACATCAGACGATTTCGTCGGCAAACCAGTCGTGTTGGATCGGCGGGGCTCAGTGTCAACACTAGGAGGTCCCGTCCGGTTGACAGAGAGGTAGATAGCCGGGAGATGGGCCTGGCTCGAGGCTAGCTCAAGGCTAACTGGTGCTGCTAAGGGGCAATGGTAATTAGCCAACAACAGGTTGCAGCTAGCTGGTTGCGATGATCCGGCGTTAGGGTCCAGTGATTCCGGCAGGAAATCCGAAATGCTCTGGGTCGATAGCACGCTGTGCAGACTGGCCTGTCGAATTGTCCAGGCTAGAGCTAGAGCTGGCTGGTGGGTAGTGCAGGCCACGGACAATGGTGAAGACGCTAACGGTGGCTAATAGCAAGTAGCCATTCGGTTGCAGCTAGCCTAGTTTCAGCTTAAGGTTCTTGATAAAAGTTATAAAGAAATAGTAGAATCCTTTCCACGTTGGGTGAGGCCGGTTGCAGGAAAGTATATTTAGTTAAAGAATGAAAAGTAAAATTTAGAAATATATACAAAATAGACAAAAAACTAGAAACTGGCTATTTACACTAGGACACAGAAAAAAAACACGACCGCACTGCTACGCCATCTTGGAGTCAGGTTATGTCGATATAGGACTCGTTTTACTGTGGATATAGATACTTTTGTACCTGTTTCCTCCAGCATCTTCACAAGGTCCTTTGCTGTTGTTTTGGGATTGATTTGCACTTTTCGCACCAAAGTACATTCATCTCTAGGAGACAGAACGCGTCTCCTTCCTGAGCGGTATGACGGCTGCGTGGTCCCATGGTGTTTATACTTGTTTACTATTGTTTGTACAGATGAACGTGGTACCTTCAGACGTTTGGCAATTGCTCCCAAGGATGAACCAGACTTGTGGAGGTCTACCATTGTTTTTCTGAGGTCTTGGCTGATTTCTTTTGATTTTTCCATGATGTCAAGCAAAGAGGCACTGAGTTTGAAGGTAGGCCTTGAAATACATCCACAGGTACACCTCCAATTGACTCAAATGGTGTCAATTAGCCTATCAGAAGCTTCTAAAGCCATGACATCATTTTCTGGAATTTTCCAAGCTGTTTAAAGGCACAGTCAACTTAGTGAATGTAAACTTCTGACCCACTGGAATTGTGATACAGTGAATTATAAGTGAAATAATCTGTCTGTAAACAATTGTTGGAAAAATTACTTGTGTCATGCACAAAGTAGATGTCCTAACCGACTTGCCAAAACGATAGTTTGTTAACAAGAAATTTGTGGAGTGGTTGAAAAACGAGTTTTAATGACTCCAACCTAAGTGTATGTAAACTTCGGACTTCAACTGTATCTCTGATGCGTTGGGGAACACTTAAACATGTGTTTGCCGGTGTGAAGTTCCTGGGCTTGGGAGTAACCCTTCTAGATGTTTCTGTTAGGTAAGCTGGGAGTGTAGGGCCGCGACCTCACACAGATCTGTCTTCAGAAAGAGAGGGACCCGGAGTTTGGCTGTGGCTCGGTATTGGTGGGACATCCACAGGTCCATGTCTCCAGCTGTTGTCAGACTGCAGAGAGCCTCAGGGCCCAATGATTAACGCCTCAGTCAAACGCTACACAAAACCAGACGGTGAGACCCAGGGACGAGGGCTGGAAGGGCTGCTCTGCCCCATACAGATATTCATGTACGTACACACACACAAAATTGCTTTGCGTGTTTATTAGCAGCAGCGTTCTCATCACACAACCACTCCCTCACAGACATACAGACATAAAGTAATTGCAACACAGAATCAAGACATAAAGGAGCCTTTGAAACATAACTGGCATGGTAAGCCCAACCCATAACAGAGACACAGCGGGGAAGCAAAAGTCGGCTAGCAGGGAAGGCATGTCAATCGTCAGCTCCAACACACAAAAGGAGGCCACAGAATGGCAAGAGCAACCAAGTCAAATATTTCCTTCCTTTCCTTTCATTAGCCTCTCATAAACACAGACCCTTTACTAGACATCATATCAAATTGTCTATTGCTGGAATTGGCAGAAATCCCATCACTGGGCCTAACCTTATTGTAAAGAAAGACTTCAAAAATCCCCTCACTAAATAGGCCTCTCTCATGGTTCACAGAGTACAGAAATTCCTTTCCATTCCAGGTACATGAGAGTGAGAAGGAGCAGAAGCCATGTGGCAGAGGAGCACGATGGCCATTCATCCAGTTTCTGATGGGGAATTACAGGTCTAATACAGGAGAAAAACATGTCAGGAACACGTGAGCAAGAACATTTCTTTAGGTCTACGATCTTGCTCAATCCAGCACAGCACATAGGCCTATCTGATACAATGTAACAACAACCAAATTATTATAATTCCTTTGCATTCCACTCCTAACCCCCGTCATTCAGGGGTCTTTCTGACACATTCAATGGGGAATATGAATCATTTGTATAGTAGTAATACAAGTTTCTGTGTGTGAAAGTAACAAAAAGTCCAGGTGTGTGCATGTGTAGTTGATACATTTTGACTGACACACGCATGTTGGTGATTCACTCACTGGTCAGACATTTACTGAAAAGAAAAGGTGCAACGCTCGCTTATCATCAAACATTTTTTATATTATTTGATATATATATATATATATATATATATATATATATATATATATAATATACAGTGGCTTGCGAAAGTATTCACCCCCCTTGGCATTTTTCCTATTTTGTTGCCTTACAACCTGGAATAAAAATTGATTTTTGGGGGGTTTGTATCATTTGATTTACACAACATGCCTACCACTTTGAAGATGCAAAATATTTTTTATTGTGAAACAAACAAGAAATAAGACAAAAAAACTGAAAACTTGAGCGTGCATAACTATTCACGCTGGTGTTCTCGGGGTGATGAGAGGTGTTGGGTTAGCGCCAGACATAACGTTTTCCTTGATGGCCAGAAAGTTCGATTTTAGTCTCATCTTACGAGAGTACCTTCTTCCATATGTTTGGGGAGTCTCCCACATGCCTTTTGGCGAACACCAAATGTGTTTGCTTATTTTTTTCTTTAAGCAATGGCTTTTTTCTTTGCCACTCTTCCGTAAAGTCCAGCTCTGTGGAGTGTACAGCTTAAAGTGGTCCTATGGACAGATACTCCAATCTCCGCTGTGGAGCTTTGCAGCTCCTTCAGGGTTATCTTTGGTCTCTTTGTTGCCTCTCTGATTAATGCCCTCCTTGCCTGGTCCGTGAGTTTTGGTGGGCGGCCCTCTCTTGGCAGGTTTGTAGTGGTGCCATATTCTTTAAATGTTTTAATAATGGATTAATTGTGCTCCATGGGATGTTCAAAGTTTCGGATATTTTTTTACAACCCAACCCTGATCTGTACTTCTCCACAACTTTGTCCCTGACCTGTTTGGACAGCTCCTTTGTCTTCATGGTGCCGCTTGCTTGGTAGTGCCCCTTGCTTAGTGGTGTTGCAGACTCTGGGGCCTTTCAGAAAAGGTGTATATAAACTGAGATCATGTGACAGATCATGTGACACTTAGATTGCACACAGGTGAACTTTATTTAACTAATTATGTGACTTCTGAAGGTAATTGGTTGCACCAGATCTTATTTAGGGGGTTCATAGCAAAGGGGGTGAATACATATGTACGCACCACTTTTCCGTTATTTATTTTTTAGAATTTTTAGAAAAAGTAATTATTTTCATTCCACTTCACCAATTTGGACTATTTTGTGTATGTCCATTAAATGAAATCCAAATAAAAATCAATTTAAATTACAGGTTGTAATGCAACAAAATAGGAAAAACGCCAAGGGGGATGAGTACTTTTGCAAGGCACTGTAATATATACAGTACCAGTCAAAGGTTTGAACACACCTACTCATTCAAGGGTTTTTCTTTATTTTTACTATTTTCTACTTTGTAGAATAATAGTGAAGACATCAGAACTATTAAATAACACATATGGAATCATGTAGTAACCAAAAAGGTTAACATATTTTATATTTGAGATTCTTCAAATAGCCACCATTTGCCTTTATGACAGCCCTTGGCATTCTCTCAACCAGCTTCACTTGGAATGCTTTTCCAACAGTCTTGAAGGAGTTCCCACATTTGCTGAGCACTTGTTGGCTGCTTTTCCTTCACTCTGCGGTCCGACTCATCCCAAACCATCTCAATTGGGTTGAGGTCGGGGGATTGTGGAGGCCAGGTCATCTGATGCAGCACTCCATCACTCTCCTTCTTGGTAAAATAGCCTTTACACAGCCTGGAGGTGTGTTGGGTCATTGTCCTGTTGAAAAACAAATGATAGTCCCACTAAGCCCAAACCAGATGGGATGGCGTACCGCTGCAGAATGCTGTGGTAGACATGCTAATTAAGTGTGTCTTTAATTCTAAATAAATCACAGACAGTGTCACCAGCAAGGCACCCCCACACCATAACACCTCATTCTCCATGCTTTACGGTGGGAACTACACATGTGGAGATCATTCGTTCACCCACACCGCGTCTCACAAAGACACAGCGGTTTGAACCAAAAATCTCAAATTTGGAATCCAGACCAAAGGACACATTTCCACCGGTCTAATGTCCATTGCTCGTGTTTCTTGGCCCAAGCAGGTCTCTTCTTATTATTGGTTTCCTTTAGTAGTGGTTTCTTTGCAGCAATTAGACCATAAAGGCCTGATTCACACAGTCCCCTCTGAACAGTTGATGTTGAGATGTGTCTGTGACTTGAACTCTGTGAAGCATTTATGTGGACTGCAATTTCTGAGACTGGTAACTCTAATGAACTTATCCTCTGCAGCAGAGGTAACTCTGTGTCTTCCATTCCTGTGGGGGTCCTCATGAGAGCCAGTTTCATCATAGCGCTTGATGATTTTTGCAACGGCACTTGAAGAAACTTTCAAAGTTCTTGAAATGTTCTGTATTGACTGACCTTCATGTCTTAAAGTAATGTTGGACTGTCGTTTCGTTGCTTATTTGAGCTGTTCTTGCCATAATATGGACTTGGTCTTTTACCAAATAGGGCTATCTTCTGTATACCCCCCCCCCCCCCCCCTACCTTGTCACAACACAACTGATTGGCTCAAACGCATTAAGAAGGAAATAAATTCCACAAATTAACTTTTAAGAAGGCACACCTGTTAATTGAAATGCATTCCAGGTGACTTGTGCGTTTTTCCTATTTTGTTGCATTACAACCTGTCATTTAAATGGATTTTTAGTTAAATAAAGTCCACCTGTGTGAAATCTAAGTGACATGATCTGTCACATGATCTCAGTATATACAGTTGAAGTCGGAAGTTTACATACACTTAGGTTGGAGTCATTAAAACTCGTTTTTCAACCACTCCACAAATTTCTTGTTAACAAACTATAGTTTTGGCAAGTCGGTTAGGACATCTACTTTGTCCATGACACAAGTAATTTTTCCAAAAATTGTTTACAGACAGATTATTTCACTTATAATTCACTGTATTACAATTCCAGTGGGTCAGAAGATTACATACACTAAATTGACTGTGCCTTTAAACAGCTTGGAAAATTCCAGAAAATGATGTCATGGCTTTAGAAGCTTCTGATAGGCTAATTGACATAATTTGAGTCAATTGGAGGTGTACCTGTGGATGTATTTCAAGGCCTACCTTCAAACTCAGTGCCTCTTTGCTTGACATCATGGGAAAATCAAAAGAAATCAACCAAGACCTCAGAAAGAAAATTGTAGACCTCCACAAGTCTGGTTCATCCTTGGGAGCAATTTCCAAATGCCTGAAGGTACCACGTTTATCTGTACAAACAATAGTACACAAGTATAAACACCATGGGACCACGCAGCCGTCATACCGCTCAGGAAGGAGGCGCGTTCTGTCTCCTAGAGATGAACGTACTTTGGTGCGAAAAGTGCAAATCAATCCCAGAACAATAGCAAAGGACCTTGTGAAGATGCTGGTGGAAACAGGTACAAAAGTATCTATATCCACAGTAAATCGAGTCCTATATCGACATAACCTGAAAGGCCGCTCAGCAAGGAAGAAGCCACTGCTCCAAAACCGCCGTAAAAAAGCCAGACTACGGTTTGCAACTGCACATGGGAACAAAGATCGTACTTTTTGGAAAAATGTCCTCTGGTCTGATTAAACAAAAATAGAACTGTTTGGCCATAATGACCATCGTTATGTTTGGAGGAAAAAGGGGGTAGCTTGCAAGCCGATTAACACCATCCCAACCATGAAGCACGGGGTGGCAGCATCTTGCTGTGGGGGTGCTTTGCTGCAGGCGGGACTGGTGCACTTCACAAAATAGATGGCATCATGAGGAAGGAAAATTATGTGGATTTATTAAAATATATATATATAAAGTTGTGCCAAAATGGATTAAGGACAACAAAGTCAAGGTATTGGAGTGGCCATCACAAAGCCCTGACCTCAATCCTATAGAACATTTGTGGGCAGAACTGAAAAAGCGTGTGTGAGCAAGGAGGCCTACAAACCTGACTCAGTTACACCAGCTCTGTCAGGAGGAATGGGCCATCATTCACCCAACTTATTGTGGGAAGCTTGTGGAAGGCTACCCGAAACGTTTGACCCAAGTTAAACAATTTAAAGGCAATGCTACCAAACACTAATTGAGTGTATGTAAACTTCTGACCCACTGGGAATGTGATGAAAGAAATAAAAGCTGAAATAAATAATTCTCTCTACTATTATTCTGACATTTCACATTCTTAAAATAAAGTGGTGATCCTAACTGACCTAAGACAGCAAATTTTTACTAGGATTAAATGTCAGGAATTGTGAAAAACTGAGTTTAAATGTATTTGGCTAAGGTGTATGTAAACTTACGACTTCAACTGTATACACCTATTCCCTGTAAAGAGAGCAAAACTTTCCCTATTCCCTCAACCCTTGCTCTCTTTACATGAAAAATGTAAGCATCGTATGCATGTGACCAATAGGGCCTGACCTATAGCCTATCATAATCACATCAATAAATTGGTTATAACAAACTCCGAACACAGTAATGTCGACAGCAAAATGGACGCGGAGGACATGAAAAAGAAACTCGAAATGGGCGAATGTTTACTGGTTGCTCAGGAGGGAAAGGGGAAGTCAGATCTGTGGAAGACATTTGATTTAGTTGTGGAAACTACTGGAGATCAAGAAAAAGGAGGGTTTATGAGCAAGCGTTGTGTGAGTATTTTGTGTGCCAAACAGTTGCTGTTAGATTACAATATTATAATTTTTTCGGACCATTTGGAACAGTGTAAACAACACTAAATAAATAAGTATACCACAGAGTCTGTTCTAACAAAACGAAACAAAAAATATATTAAGCCATTGCAGTTTACTTATTGGTTAGGCTAATTATTCAAAGCTCCTTTTGTTATTTAATTGTAAAACTAAAATGCTTGATTGCATTTCAAAGCATGAATGTCTCATATGCTGTGTCATGGCATGAACGAATGAATGATTGATACAGTAGCCTATATACTGTATTGAAATATAGGCCTAAGTAAGTTACGGTATTAAGATTAAACAGGACGCGCTCTTAGGCCTACACGTCGATGGTGGTTATACAAGGCTGATATACTAAGCCTACTAATGATAATGACATTACTTATTATAATGATGATCCTAATAATAATTGTAATAATAACAATAAGAAGTAGATCAAGAAAAAGCAGGGTATAGGAGCAAGAGCTGTGTGCATATTATGTGTGACAAACAGGTGCTGTTAGATTATAATATAATTTTTCAGTCTGTTTGGAACAGTGTAAACAACACTAAATAAATTAGAAGTAATACCAGTCCGTTCTAACAAAAAATAAATTGCAAAGCCTTTATTACAGCATAGCAAAGATTAAAAACAGCCAAATCTGTGAAATTGCTTTATCCGACATTTTGCATTGCATGAGGCTTGGTGCTCACGGAATCAGTAGGCTATTAAACAAACACTCTAACAGGCAACAGAAGCAAGATCTGTCTTATTTCTGTAGATATAATTGATATGGATGATTTATAAAGCCAGGCACATTTAACAGTTAGGCTATTGATTATAGACCTAATTAAGTTGGGGTTTGCTCTCTCCTCAATTTTCTTAGACAATTAGGCTAAGCCCTATTTGCACAGGACTGGTATTACTAGAGAACGTTGGTTATGTAATTATTACCCCAGAATGTTCGTTATACCTGAGGACGATTCGGACGGGATTCGTTTTTTCCAAACTGCCCCCTGTAATTCTTACTTTTTTTCCAATAAATTAACAGTTATGATGGAAGCCTGGAGGTCCAGGCGATAACAGGGCTACACTGATAACTCAAGCTTGGTTCCCAAGTTTCTAAACCATACCAAACCATCTTTGGTATAGTGTCGCCATAATATTTGAATTGAGGAAGTGTGATCATAATCATTAGGATATTTTAGCGATCAGCAGTAGACCTCCTAAATGCCCCCCAGCCTTCAGATGTGAACTAAACAGTGCACTTGCACTTGAGATGCGTTTTAAGGCTATGGATGGAAAGTGAACTTTTTTTTCATTTTCAAACGTTTAGGTCAGTTGTATGCTGCTTTACGATCTATTAACAGCAAGGGTTACATTAAATAGGCACAATATTTTTTACTGATGCATTTTGCAATATTCAACTCATACGCACAAAACATACAGTGGGGAAAAAAAGTATTTAGTCAGCCACCAATTGTGCAAGTTCTCCCACTTAAAAAGATGAGAGAGGCCTGTAATTTTCATCATAGGTACACATCAACTATGACAGACAAATTGAGGAAAAAAAATCCAGAAAATCACATTGTAGGATTTTTTATGAATTTATTTGCAAATTATGGTGGAAAATAAGTATTTGGTCACCTACAAACAAGCAAGATTTCTGGCTCTCACAGACCTGTAACTTCTTCTTTAAGAGGCTCCTCTGTCCTCCACTCGTTACCTGTATTAATGGCACCTGTTTGAACTTGTTATCAGTATAAAAGGCACCTGTCCACAACTTCAAACAGTCACACTCCAAACTCCACTATGGCCAAGACCAAAGAGCTGTCAAAAGACACCAGAAACAAAATTGTAGACCTGCACCAGGCTGGGAAGACTGAATCTGCAATAGGTAAGCAGCTTGGTTTGAAGAAATCAACTGTGGGAGCAATTATTAGGAAATGGAAGACATACAAGACCACTGATAATCTCCCTCGATCTGGGGCTCCACGCAAGATCTCACCCCGTGGGGTCAAAATGATCACAAGAACAGTGAGCAAAAATCCCAGAACCACACGGGGGGACCTAGTGAATGACCTGCAGAGAGCTGGGACCAAAGTAACAAAGCCTACCATCAGTAACACACTACGCCGCCAGGGACTCAAATCCTACAGTGACAGACGTGTCCCCCTGCTTAAGCCAGTACATGTCCAGGCCCGTCTGAAGTTTGCTAGAGTGCATTTGGATGATCCAGAAGAGGATTGGGAGAATGTCATATGGTCAGATGAAACCAAAATATAACTTTTTGGTAAAAACTCAACTCGTCGTGTTTGGAGGACAAAGAATGCTGAGTTGCATCCAAAGAACACCATACCTACTGTGAAGCATGGGGGTGGAAACATCATGCTTTGGGGCTGTTTTTCTGCAAAGGGACCAGGACGACTGATCCGTGTAAAGGAAAGAATGAATGGGGCCATGTATCGTGAGATTTTGAGTGAAAACCTCCTTCCATCAGCAAGGGCATTGAAGATGAAACGTGGCTGGGTCTTTCAGCATGACAATGATCCCAAACACACAGCCCGGGCAACGAAGGAGTGGCTTCGTAAGAAGCATTTCAAGGTCCTGGAGTGGCCTAGCCAGTCTCCAGATCTCAACCCCATAGAAAATCTTTGGAGGGAGTTGAAAGTCCGTATTGCCCAGCGACAGCCCCAATACATCACTGCTCTAGAGGAGATCTGCATGGAGGAATGGGCCAAAATACCAGCAACAGTGTGTGAAAACCTTGTGAAGACTTACAGAAAACGTTTGACCTGTGTCATTGCCAACAAAGGGTATATAACAAAGTATTGAGAAACTTTTGTTATTGAACAAATGCTTATTTTCCACCATAATTTGCAAATAAATTCATTAAAAATCCTACAATGTGATTTTCTGGATTGTTTTTTCTCATTTTGTCTGTCATAGTTGACGTGTACCTATGGTGAAAATTACAGGCCTCTCTCATCTTTTTAAGTGGGAGAACTTGCACAATTGGTGGCTGACTAAATCCTTTTTTTCCCCACTGTATGAACAAAAGCATTCACTGGGAAAGGTGATACATGTAGGCCCTTCATATATAGGCTATTCACAGCACTTTCAATTTAACAAATCAGATATTGTTTTCTTGCTCAAACCGTGAGCAACACCTGTCAAACTTAGACATTTCTCTCAAAACACAGGGATGTTGATTATCAGAGGACCTTGGAGTTATTCTGGCTGGAATTGTTACTCTCCTGCCATGTACAAATTACTGACATAGCATATTCTGAGGGGATTTAAATTACAGATGTGGTGTTTTGTGCTTGTGCACATAATTACATTACCCGACCACCCCCAGTAAAACGAATCCCGTCCGAATAGGGCTTAAAGCAAGGGCTGTTTCCTCGTCTCCGCTGCTGCTGCCTCCGCCATATTGTTCTCAATCCCAATATGCTGGTTAATTTTGCTATTATGCACATAGCAATATAGGGAAAGGAGCCAATTCTACGGCCCACTGAAGATTATGTTTCAGAACTGTGGACAGCGACCATATCCAACGCGGGAGAAAGCGCATTTGTTACAAAATAATAGATTTATTAGTGTTGCACCATTATTTTTACATAATATAACCATATACAATTTCAGTATCACATCTTAGAGTGATGGACTGTGCCATCCCTGTGGCCTCCGCAATGGATTAGTCCACTGAGACAGGAGCGAATCAGACAGGTGTCTTGTGCATCATGAAAAAAGGTACAAATTGCGACTGCTCGACTAAAGAAATCTCGGTCGACCAACAGCCTATCGACCAAACAATCGACCAGTCGACTAAATGGGGTCAGCCCTAGTACACTTATAGCACCCTCTACCACACTTCACTCAAGTAGTGTGGCTGGGGCTTTGTGTGTATTGCAAACATCTGGCCAAGTCCTTATCACCATGGGAAAATGTCAGAGGACAAGACTCTGTGTTATCCTAGCTGCGGGGCCCAGTCTCAGTCTGGCACACCATGACAGCCATTAGTGTGGTGTGGGGTTTGATTTGAACAGACTGAAGATGTGCTTCTCATTACTGGAGAATTTGTGCCTTGTACCCTCCCCGCCTTCGTGAGAGTTGGGCCTGCAGCATTCTCCTCAGACGCCAAGCCCATGAAAACACTTTACCAAGTTTGTGAAACTGAGTAAAGTCGCTAAATTCAATTATGCCCGAGAGAGGGGGTGTAAGACTGCAATGAGGCACGAGGAACAATTAGATTTGATTTCTCTCTCAACCAGGAAGTGAGCATCGTTGTGTGAGTAATTCAGCCTACTCTCAAATGCATTGGGGGATCGTGAGGGAGAGACAGATAGGTTTTCAATGGATACATACTAAGGCTCTGCTTTTGTATTGTCACGTTCGTTGAATGACGGGACAGACCAAGGCGCAGCGTGATATGCATACATGTTTATTTTAACTGAATAAACACCACAACAAAACAATAAACGAAGTCCAAGGAAGTACACAAAACAAACCTTACACGGAACAAGATCCCACAACTACACAGTGCCAATAGGCTGCCTAAGTATAGTCCCCAATCAGAGACAACGAGCGACAGCTGCCTCTGATTGGGAACCACACCGGCCAACATAGAAATACACATACTAGATAATACAACATAGAACATACACAACAAAGAATATACACACCCTGACTCAACATATAAGAGTCCCCTGAGTCAGGGCGTGGCAGTAACCCCCCCCAAAGGTGCGGACTCCGACCGCACAACATAAACATAACAGGGTAGGGGCCGGGTGGGGGGGTGACGACCTATCAATCTCCGCCTCCCTGTTGCGCCCCTGGTCTGGTCTGGACCTCTGCGCGCTACTTCCCCTCTCCTTCCTCCCACGATATGCCAGGCCCTGTCTGGACCCTGGTGTGGGAGACCCCGAACCTGGAGAGGGGCTGACGTCATGGTCTGGACTGGAGCCGCTGACCGGAGCTGGACTTGGCACCGGTGGAGCGGACTGCTCTGGCTCCGGAGTGGAGCCGCTGACCAGAGCTGGATCAGGCACCGGTGGTGCGGACTACTCTGGCTCCGGAGTTGAGCAGCTGACCGGAGCTGGATCAGGCACCAGTGGAGCGGACTGCTCTGGCTCCGGAGTGGAGCAGCTGACCGGAGCTGGATCAGGCACCGGTGGAGCGGACTGCTCTGGCTCTGGAGTGGAACAGCTGACCGGAGCTGGATCAGGCACCGGTGGAGCGGACTGCTCTGGCTCTGGAGTGGAACAGCTGACCGGAACTGGATCAGGCACCGGTGGAGCGGACTGCTCTGGATCCGGAGTGGAGCAGCTGACCAGTGCCGGACCAGGCACCGGTGGAACGGGCACGGGCCGTGCCGGACTGGACAAACGCACCACTGGTCTGGTGCGAGGAGCCGGAACAGGCCGGGCCGGACTGGCGACGCCACCACTGGCTTGGTGCGAGGAGCAGGAACAGGCAGGGCCGGACTGGCGACGCGCACCACTGGCTTGGTGCGAGGAGCAGGAACAGGCCGGGCCGGGCTGGCGACGCGCACCACTGGCTTGGTGCGAGGAGCAGGAACAGGCCGGGCCGGGCTGGCGACGCGCACCACTGGCTTGGTGCGAGGAGCAGGAACAGGCCGGGCCGGACTATGGACGCGCACCACTGGCTTGGTGCGAGGAGCAGGAACAGGCCGGGCTGGCGACGCGCACCACTGGCTTGGTGCGAGGAGCAGGAACAGGCCGGGCCGGGCTGTGGAGGCGGACTGGAGGTCTGGAGCGGAGAGCTGGCACAACCCGTCCTGGCTGAATGCCTACTTCCGCACAGTACGTGTGAGGCATCAGCACAGGACGCACTGGGCTGTGCACGCGCACTGGCGATACAGTTCGTAGAACTGGCGCAGGATATGCGGGACCGAGGAGGCGTACTGGAGACCAGGAGCGTTGAGCCGGCACATCCCGTCCTGGCTGGATGCCCATCTTCGCACGGCACGTGCGTGGTGCAAGCACAGGACGTACAGGACTGTGCCGGCGCACTGGCGACACAGTACGTAGCTCCGCATAACACAGAGCTTGCCCAGTCATACGCTTCCTCGCGTGAGTACGGGGAGTTGGCTCTGCTCTAACCCTAGGCTCCGCCAACCACCCCGTGTGCCCCCCCCCCCAAACATTTTCTTGGGGCTGCTTCTCGGGCTTCCTCCTCGACCGGCCTCCTCCGTGTTGCCGTTGCTCCTCTCCTGCCTGGGCATCTACCTTAGCCCATGATCCTTTCCCAGCGAATATCTCTTCCCATGACCACAATTTGCCCACCTGTGACATGGCTATTCGCTCCGCCTGGGCACGCTGCTTGGTCCTCGTTTGGTGGGATCTTCTGTCACGTTCGTAATGACGGGACAGACCAAGGCGCAGCGTGATTTGCATACATGTTTATTATAACTGAATAAACACCACGACAAAACAATAAACGAAACGAAACTTGAAGTCCAAGGTAGTACACAAAACAAACCTTACACGGAACAAGATCCCACAACTACACAGTGCCAATAGGCTGCCTAAGTATGGACCCCAATCAGAGACAACGAGCGACAGCTGCCTCTGATTGGGAACCACACCGGCCAACATAGAAATACACATACTAGATAATACAACATAGAACATACACAACAAAGAATATACACACCCTGACTCAACATATATGAGTCCCCTGAGTCAGGGCGTGACATGTATGTTTATAACATTAGTGAAGAACCATAGCATTAACCACTGTGTAATCAACAAAATCTTGTCTAGCTACCCAACCACTAAAAATATATATTAATTACACATGGGGGTGGTTATTTTGAACACCCAAGCATACACAAGCACAGGGACCACAACGCATGGCCTAAATAATTGGATTTGTCTGCCAGTCCTATTTGAAAGCGATTAAAATGCTCCCTAAATAAAAATGTATATTTTCAGAGATTGACTTCGAACGTAATGGTCATGGTTGTGTGTGATATTTATTTGCCAATCTGCTACCATCTTTTCCTTATACAATATCTACTTAAAAAGAAGAAGCTGGATTAACACATGTAATGAAGTTGAAACTACAAAGTAATTAAAAACATAAAGATGGAAGAGTTTAGCAGTTGGTACACTCTTAGAAAAAAAGGTGCCATCTAGAACCAAAAAGGGTTCTTCAGCTGTCCCCATAGGAGAACCCTATGAAGAACCCCTTTTGGTTCCAGGTAAAACCCCTTTGATTCCAGGTAGAACCCTTTTGGGTTCCATGTAGAATATTTTCCACACAGTTTTGGTTCTACCTGGAATCCAAAAGAGTTCTATGTGGAACCAAAAATGGTTCTACCTGGAACCAAAAAGGGATCTCCTATGGGACAGCCGCAGAACCCTTTTGGATTCCAGAAAGGTGACTTTACGAGCTAGGTTAGCTGTCATCTGGCTTATTGATTTGGACGATTAGAGAAGCCACAGCTAGACTGCACTCTCCTCATCCCAGCTGGCTACAGCAGACTATTAGAGGGAAGCTGTGTAGACTCTGACCTTGAGGACTGGAGAGGGCTGAGAAATGCTTTTGTGCTCTTCAGCTCCTCATAATGAATGGTCCAGTAGGAGATTTCATGGACCAGACGGCCCTGCTGTGAGTTATGGATGGGAATCCAATAATGTGCACTCCAGAACACAACGGTTTTCTCAATCACGGTGCAGGTGGTGTGGCCATTCCGATTGGTAGGGGTTTGAGGATTGTTACCCTCTAGGGGCAAAACATCAAGAAATCACGTTTGACTTTTACAGTGTGTTTCCCCACTCCTGTTACAACAAATAATGTCATGATGTTTATTATGATTACAGCTGAAGGGGCATCCAACTCAGCAATGAAAGCATGGAGCCTAATTGGTCTGTAACTAAGACTATTCCACTGATTAAAGAAATGAACTCACGCTATGTAGCCTAAGAAATTAACTCACACAGAGACAAAGGATACAGGCCTAGACTTTGCTGCTTGGGGCCAGTCGGGCGGTGAAGATGGCCCAGTACATTCCTGGGGCCGTGATCCCACCCATCCAGGACATTTACTTGAGACGGTGCCACACACACACTCACGCTACACACACATCACATCTGCTGTTACCAGACTCTTATTTACTATTGCTAATACTGCACAATTTAAACACTTGCCCCTAATCCTCCGTTCCCTCATACATGTGTAAATATTGGACTATAAATTGTGCCTGCCTGTACTATGCTTATGTCTATTCTATTCTACTGAGCCATTTACTTTATGTTCGTATTCTTTTATTATTTGGTCGAGAAGGAACCTGCAAGTAAGCATTTCGTTGGACAGTGTATACCATGTGTATCCTGTACATACGACTAATAAAACTTTAAACTGAAACTAAACTAAACAGTGGCTCAGATTTCTTCCAACCCAAAGCAATCGTTAATATTCAAGTATGGTGTCAAGGCGTCAGTGTAATGCGGTAGGCGAAGTCAGGCGCAGGACACAGAGCTAATCAAAAGGCGTACTTTACTCAAAGGTAAAAGAATGAACAATAACCTCCACGCAGGGAAGGAACAAACCCGCACACTAACGACAACCGAAACATGAACAAACACGCACAACACACAGTGTGAGACAGAGGGTTAAATAGGGAAGACATAACTGCATAATGGGAAACAGGTGTGACCAATAAAGACAAAACAAGTCGAACATAGATACATGGATCGGTAGCAGCTAGTACCCCGGTGACGACGAACGCCGAAGCCTGCCCGAGCAAGGAGGAGGGGCAGCCTCGGCTGAATCCGTGACAGTACCCCCCCCTTGACGCGCGGCTCCAGCCATGCGCCAACCCCGGCCTCGGGACGGCCAGGAGGACGCGGAGCAGGATGACTCTGGTGGAAATCCCTCAACATGGAGGGATCGAGGATGTCCCTCCTAGGGACTCAGCACCGTTCCTCCGGACCGTACCCCTCCCACTCCACGGGATACTGCAGGCCCCCCACCCGATGCCTCGAATCCAAGATGGAACGGACCGAGTACGCCGGAGCCCCCTCGATGTCCAGTGGGGGCGGAGGAACCTCCCGTACCTCAGACTCCTGGAGTGGACCAGCTACTACCGGCCTGAGGAGAGACACATGGAACGAGGGGTTAATACGGTAATTAATAGGAAGTTGTAACCTATAACAAACCTCGTTCAATCTCCTCAGGACTTTAAATGGCCCCACAAACCGCCGACCCAGCTTCCGGCAGGGCAGGCGAAGGGGCAGGTTTCGGGTCGAGAGCCAGACCCAGTCCCCTGGTGCATACACCGGGGCCTCACTGCGGTGGCGATCGGCGCTCGCCTTTTGTCGCCTGATTGCCTGCTGCAGGTGTACATGAGCAGCGTTCCAGGTCTCTTCCGAGCGCCGAAACCACTCATCCACCGCAGGAGCCTCGATCTGGCTCTGATGCCAAGGTGCCAGGACCGGCTGATAACCTAACACAAACTGGAAAGGCGTAAGGTTAGTAGAGGAGTGGCGGAGTGAGTTTTGGGCTATCTCTGCCCAGGGGATATAACCTGAACACTCCCCCTGCTGGTCCTGGCAATAGGACCTCAGAAACCTACCCACATCCTGGTTAACTCTCTCCACCTGCCCATTACTCTCGGGGTGAAAACCCGAGGTAAGGCTAATCGAGACCCCAGATGTTCCATGAGCGCCCTCCAGACCCTTGAGATGAACTGGGGACCCCGATCCGACACAATATCCTCAGGTACCCCGTAGTGCCAGAAGACGTGTGTAAACAGGGCCTCAGCAGTTTGTAGGGCTGTAGGGAGACCTGGCATAGGAATGAAACGGCAGGCATTCGAAAACCGATCCACAACGACCAGGATCGTGGTGTTCCCTTGTGAGGGGGGAAGGTCCGTCACAAAATCCACCGATAGGTGGGACCACGGCCGTTGTGGAACGGGTAGGGGTTGTAATTTCCCTCTGGGCAGGTGTCTAGGTGCCTTACACTGGGCGCACACCGAGCAGGAGGAAACATAAACTCTCACGTCCTTGGCTAAAGTGGGCCACCAGTACTTCCCACTAAGAAGTGCACTGTCCGACCGATGCCAGGATGACCAGAGGAGGGTGACGTGTGAGCCCAATAGATCAATCGATCACGAACCTCGAGCGGCACGTACATCCGACCCTCTGGACACTGGGGGGGGGAGTGGGCTCGGTACGTAAAGCCCGCTCGATGTCCGCGTCAACCTCCCACACATCCGGTGCCACCAGACACGACGCCGGGAGTATGGGAGTGGGCTCAATGGACCTCTCCTCTGTGTCATACAGTCGGGACAGGGCGTCTGCCTTAGCGTTCTGGGTACCTGGTCTGTAAGTGAGAGTAAACACAAAATGAGTGAAGAACATGGCCCACCTTGCCTGACGAGGGTTCAACCTCCTCGCCGCCCGGACGTACTCCAGGTTACGATGGTCAGTCAAAATGAGAAAAGGGTGTTTAGCCCCCTCAAGCCAATGCCTCCACACTTTCAGAGCTTGAACCACAGCTAACAGCTCCCGGTCCCCCACATCATAATTGCGCTCCGCCGGACTGAGCTTCTTAGAAAAGAAAGCACAGGGGCGGAGTTTTGGTGGCGTACCCGAGCGCTGAGACAGTACAGCTCCAATCCCAACCTCGGACGCATCCACCTCAACCTGGAATGACAAGGAAGGATCCGGATGAGCCAGCACCAGAGCCGAAGTAAACAGGTCCTTCAGATGCCCAAAAGCCCTGTCCGCCTTAGCTGACCACTGTAGACGCACCGGTCCTCCCTTTAGCAAGGAGGTAATGGGAGCCGCTAACTGCCCAAAGCCCCGGATAAACCTCCGGTAGTAATTGACAAAACCCAAGAATCGCTGCACCTCCTTCACCGTGGTTGGAGTCTGCCAATTACGCACGGCCGAAATGCGGTCAATCTCCTTCTCCACACCTGACGCGGACAGGCGGTGTCCTAGGAAGGAGATGGACTCTTGGAAGAACAGACATTTCTCCGCCTTCACATACAGGTCATGCTCCAACAGTCTACCAAGCACCTGACGCACCAGGGACACATGCTCGGCCCGTGTAGCGGAGTATATGAGAATGTCATTCATATACACCACTACACCCTGTCCATGCAGGTCCCTGAAAATGTCATCAACAAAAGATTGGAAGACTGAAGGAGCATTCATCAAACCGTATGGCATGACGAGGTACTCATAGTGCCCCGAGGTGGTACTAAATGCCGTCTTCCACTCATCTCCCTCCCGGATACGCACCAGGTTGTACGCGCTCCCGAGATCCAATTTAGTGAAGAAGCGCGCCCCGTGCAATGACTCCGTCATACTCGCAATCAGAGGTAATGGATAGCTGTTTTTTACAGTGATCTGATTTAGACCATGGTAGTCAATGCACGGGCGTAAGCCACCATCCTTCTTCTTCACAAAAAAGAAACTCGATGACACAGGGGAAGTGGACGGCCGAATGTATCCCTGTCTCAGAGATTCGGTGACATATGTTTCCATAGCCGCCGTCTCTTCCTGTGACAGAGGATACACGTGACTCCGGGGAAGCGCAGCGCCTACCTGGAGGTTTATCGCACAATCCCCCTGTCGATGGGGTGGTAATTGAGTCGCCTTCTTTTTACAGAAGGCGAGAGCCAAATCGGCATATTCAGGCGGAATGTGCATGGTGGGAACCTGGTTTGGACTTTCCACCGTAGTTGCCCCTACGGAAACACCTACACACCTCCCCAAGCACTGACTTTACCATCCCTTGAGAGCCCTCTGTTGCCATGAAATAGTGGGGTCATGAGAAGTTAACCAGGGAAGCCCCAACACCACGGGAAACGCAGGAGAATCAATCAGATATAGACTAATTATTTCCTCATGCCCCTCCTGCGTCTTCATCCAGAGTGGCGCTGTGACCTCCCTAATCAGACCTGACCCTAAAGGGCGACTATCTAGGGCATGGATAGGGAAGGGCACATCGACTGGCACAATAGGAATCCCTAACGTACGGGTAAACTGACGATCAATAAAGTTCCCAGCTGCACCTGAATCTACTAGCGCCTTATGCTGGGAATGAGAAGAAAACTCGGGAAATACAACATTAATACACATATGCGCAACAGGGAGCTCTGGGTGAGTTGGGTGCCTACTCACCTGAAACGGTTCATCAGTGCGCTGCATACTGCCTCGACTCCTTGAAGGCCCTCCCCAGCACCGACCAGCAGTGTGTCCTCTGCGGCCACAGTTGGTGCAGGGGACGGCCCCTCTACCGGTCTCCCTCATAGCAGCACTATTCCCGACGAACGTCCTCCCTCAAGCTGCAACGGTAGTGGTCGATAAGGGCCCTCTCATTCCATCCTGCGCTGGCAGCCAGAGTCCGAAAGTCCAGTGCAAAATCCTGCGCGCTCCTCTTCCCCTGTCTGAGGTGGAATAGACGCTCACCCGCCGCTCTCCCCTCTGGTGGATGATCGAATATCGCCCTAAAGCGGCGGGTAAACTCTGCATAGCTTACAGTTGCGGCGTCTATTCCCCCCCACTCTGCGTTGGCCCACTCCAGCGCTTTACCGGACAGACAGGAGATGAGGGCGGACACGCTCTCGTATCCCGAGGGAGCCGGGTGGATAGTTGCCAGGTAGAGCTCTACCTGGAGCAGAAAACCCTGACACCCGGCAGCTGTACCGTCATAAGCCCTCGGGAGCGAGAGCCGAATCCCACTGGACCCAGAGGGTGAAGCGATGGACATCGGTGTAGGTGGTGGTGTAATCGGAGGAGGTATAGGGATACTTCCTCTCTCCCATCGCTCCATAGTGTTCACAACTCGTTCCATAGCGGTGCCGAGAGCCTGGATCATGGCCGCTTGTTGTTGGACGCGTTCCTCCATCGATCCGGCTGGCATAGCTGTACCTGCTGACTCCATGTAGAGGGTGTTTCTGTCAAGGCGTCAGTGTAATGCGGTAGGCGAAGTCAGGCGCAGGACACAGAGCTAATCAAAAGGCGTACTTTATTTGAAGGTAAAAGAATGAACAACAACCTCCACGCAGGGAGGGAACAAACCCGCACACTAACGACAACCGAAACATGAACAAACACGCACAACACACAGTGTGAGACAGAGGGTTAAATAGGGAAGACATAACTACATAATGGGAAACAGGTGTGACCAATAAAGACAAAACAAGGTGAACATAGATACATGGATCGGTAGCAGCTAGTACTCCGGTGACGACGAACGCCGAAGCCTGCCCGAGCAAGGAGGAGGGGCAGCCTCGGCTGAATCCGTGACATATGGTCAAACATAAGGTCTCATTTGGACAGAAAATCAACAAAGGCAAACACTTCCTGCATTAAATAGAAGAAAAATATACATAATAAACAGTAATATTAGAGAACACAATGTAAAATAGTCATACTGGAGGTCCTAATAGTAAAGCTTTTCTAACTGGACAACAAGTAAAAGTCTCAAAACCAAAACAAAACTATGAAATTCAATTCCATGAACAAACAGAGAGTGCTGTCACAGATTTCCATGCGAGCCAACTATGTAGTTCTTAGAAGCTAGACAACCTGTAGATTGCATACCACTGATTATTCATGGGATCATACACTACATTGCCAAAGGTATGTGAACACCCCTTCAAATTAGTGGATTTGGCTATTTCAGCCACACCCGTTGCTAATAGGTGTATAAAATCGAGCACACAGCCATGCAATCTCCATAGACAAACATTGGCAGTAGAATGGCCTCAGAGCTGCCCCGGTCAACTGTAAGTGCTGTCATTTTGAAGTGGAAACAGCTAGGAGCAACAACGGCTCAGCCGTGAAGTGGTAGGTCACACAAGCTCACAGAACGGAACCGACGAGTGCTGAAGCATGTAGCGCGTATAAATCGTCTGTCCTCGGTTGCAACACTCACTACCGAGTTCTAAACTGCCTCTGGAAGCAACATCAGCACAAGAACTGTTCATTGGGAGATTCATGAAATGGGTTTCCATGGCGAAGAAGCCGCACACAAGCCTAAGATCACCATGCGCAATGCTAAGAGTCGGCTGGAGTGGTGTAAAGCTCGCCGCCATTGGACTCTGGATCAATGGAAACGCGTTCTCTGGAGTCATGAATCACGCTCTACCATCTGGAAGTCCGACGCATGTTTCTGGGTTTGGCAGATGCCAGGAGAACGCTACCTACCCAAATGCATAGTGCCAACTGTAAAGTTTGGTGGAGGAGGAATAATGATCTGGGGCTGTTTTTCATAGTTCGGGCTAGGCCCCTTTGTTTCAGTGAAGGGAAATCTTAACGCTAAAGCATACAATTACATTCTAGACGATTCTGTGCTTGCAACTTTGTGGCAACAGTTTGGGAAGGCCCTTTCCTGTTTCAGCCTGACAATGCCCCCGTGCACAAAGCGAGGTCCATACAGAAATGGTTTGTCGAGATCGGTGTGGAAAAACTTGACTGGCCTGCACAGAGCCCTGACCTCAACCCCATCCAACACCTTTGGGATGAATTGGAACGCCGACTGTGAGCCAGGCCTAATCGCCCAACATCAGTGCCCAACCTCACTAATGCTCTTGTGGCTGAATGGAAGCAAGTCCCCGCAGCAATGTTCCAACATCTAGTGGAAAGCCTTCCCAGAAGCGTGGATGCTGTTATAGCAGCAAAGGGAGGACCAACTCCATATTAATGCCCATGATTTTGGAATGAGATGTTCAACAAGCAGGTGTTCACATACTTTTGGTCATGTAGTGTATGATACGAGCATAGCATACAATGCTTTAAACAGGAGGAAGAGCTTAGTGGTGTGAATAGCCTCTTAGCCCACCGAAACACTTTTTTCAGCTGCTCTTAGTGAAAGGCATTGAGTTAATTTCACTCACAGTGGTCATGCTAAACTTATCTTAGACTTCACTAATAAATGCAGCTACAGTTAACATCAGGAGATATAGACCTAGGGCTAGGCCAATATGTGTGTGCTTAAAGGTCTTGAGTAGCTTTAAGTATCTTGCCGGGTGGTGTGTGATTATCCTGCTCTCTACAGCAACAGGGAGCAGATTGCAGCTGGTCCAGCAGGAGCATTCGGGGTGAAGGACGTTTTTCCAGGATGGAGCAGATGTGGCCCTAAGGCTCTCTGACTAGCTGCTACAGGCTCTGGTGAACAACCATAGCTCAAGGTACTGTACATACTGTGTCTGTCAGTGTCTACCAATTTGTGCCATACATATGGAGTGAAGGCCCTGCAGGCATATTCTGAAAAAGTCCCAATGTGTTATTACAAGGGGATAATCAACTTTTACTTAGCACGCTGAGTGATTATTGGATGTTGATGCTTAGCCTAATACACGTTAATAACAGGATCATAAAATGTAACCCTAGTTAATTTCAATACTTGTTAAATGCTAGGAAGGAAGAATAGGTTGGGAAATGAGATGCTAATTTGCTGTACAGAAACTAGCCGAGAACAGAGCAAAACAGATAAGGACAGAAGAGGAGAGATAGACTCTGGATATAGGACTGACAGGAAGTCTGTATTTCGCTAAAACATGAATAACACACTCAAGTGGATTTTGCAGAGGGAAAGAAGCCTTTGTATGAAGGTAGAATCATGGCCACAAAGACAATACAAGTCCCTCTGTCATCATTTGAAGTTGTTTACCTTTTTTATCCTCTTTGTAAGTACTGTGGGTTTGGCCATTCAGTTCCTGGTAAGAGCAAAGCACCAGATATAGCCTAGAAAAAACCTTGGGAAACTTTTAGCTGTAATTGCCATTTATATGCATGTAATGTGACAACCTCTGTTTACAGAATTAGCCTAATGGAAAACACAGTTCCTGTTATTTTGTTATTTTGTTCTCTGGCCAGGGCAGTTTGAATAGAAACAGATCATTTGACTAATGACTCTATGTGTAATGAGTCCTATGTGTAGCTAAGGGTGCAGTTCTCTCAAATCTAAAACAGAGAAAATGTGTCACTCCAATCACTGAGTTGAAACTAAAGGCCTAAGCATCAACAGGTGGATTGAATGTCTAGGATCCACCATCAAAAAATTATGTTTGATCTCCAGGAACGTATGAAATTGGCCTTAATTACTTTTGATGTAGGTAAGATAGGAGGACAACTATGAAAATGTCCCTTTTTGTGGCCTACTCTAAAAGAAGAAAAAAGTGGCTACTCTGTAGCCTACAGTCTTGCATCAGCAGGCCTAACATTAAAAATGTGAAGTTACAGTGCATTCGGAAAGTATTCACACCCCTTGACTTTTTCCACATTTTGTTACGTTACAGCCTTATTCTAAAATTGATTAAATAGTTTTTTTCTCCTCATCAATTTACACACAATACCCCATAATGACAAAGCAAAAACATGTTTTTAGAAATTTTTGCAAATTTATTAAATATAAAAAACCTGAAATATCACATTTACATAAGTATTCAGACCCTTTCCTCAATTCTTTGTTGAAGCACCTTTGGCAGCGATTACAGCCTAGAGTCTTCTTGAGTATGACGCTACAAGCTTGGCACACCTGTATCTGTGGAGTTTCTCCCATTCTTCTCTGCAGATCCTCTCAAGCTCTGTCAGGTTGGATGGGGAGCGTCGCTGCACAGCTATTTTCAGGTCTCTCCAGAGATGTTAGATCGGGTTCAAGTCTGGGCTCTGGCTGGGCCACTCAAGGACATTCAGAGACTTGTCGCGAAGCCACTCCTGCGTTGTCTTGGCTGTGTGCTTAGGGTTGTTGTCCTGTTGGAAGGTGAACCTTCTCCCCAGTCTGAGGTCCTGATTGTTCTGGAGAAGGTTTTCATCAAGGATCTCTCTGTACATTGCTCCGTTCATCTTTCCCTCGATCCTGACTAGTCTCCCAGTCCATGCTGCTGAAAAACACCCCCACAGCATGATGCTGCCACCCCCATGTTTCACAGTAGGGATGGTGGCAGGTTTCCTCCAGACGTGAAGATTGGCATTCAGACCAAAGAGTTCAGTCTTGGTTTCATCAGACCAGAGAATCTTGTTAGGTGCCTTTTGGAAAACTCCAAGCAGGCTGTCATGTGCCTTTTACTGAGGAGTGGCTTCCGTCTGGCCACTCTACCATAAAGGCCTGATTGGAGGAGTGCTGCAGAGATGGTGGTCCTTCTGGAAGGTTCTCCCATCTCCACAGAGGAACTCTGGAGCTCCCCCGATTGCTCAGTTTGGCCGGGAGGCCAGCTCTAGGAAGAGTCTTGGTGGTTCCAAACTTCTTCCATTTAAGGATGGAGGCCACTGTGTTCTTGGGGACCTTCAATGCTGCAGACATGTTTTGGTACCTTTCCCCAGATCTGTGCCTCGACACAATCCTGTCTCGGAGTCCATTTTAGAATAAGGCTGTAACGTAACAAAATCAATCAAGTCAAGGGGTCTGAATACTTTCCTAAGGCACTGTATCTACAGATTTATGGGGTAGAAATTGTTTTGGACATTTGTGTCATGTGGCACTGGTATCCAATTGACTTTCCCTGGTGAATGATTTGTTATTGTATTAAGCCTACCCCTATATGGAAATGTATTAAAAACTATTCCTCGTAATTGGAAAATAATATGTCTACTACTGTGTTAGAATACAGTTTTTCACTTTGCCAATGAGTGACGTTTAAAAACGTTATATCTCTATGACCTCAAAATACACTACATGACCAAAAGTATGTGGACACCTACTTGTCGAACACCTCATTACAAAATCATGGGCATTAATATGGAGTTGGTCCCCCCTTTGCTGCTATAACTGCCTCCACTCTTCTGGGAAGGTTTTCCACTAGATGTTGGAATATTGCTGCGGGGACTTGCTTCCATTCAGGCACAAGAGCATTAGTGAGGTTGGGCACTGATGTTGGGCGATTAGGCCTGGCTCGCAGTCAGCGTTCAAATTCATCCCAAAGGTGTTTGATGGGGTTAAAGTCAGGGCTCTGTGCAGGCCAGTCAAGTTCTTCCACACCGATCTCGACAAAACATTTCTGTATGGACCCCGCTTTGTGCATGGGGGCATTGTCATGCTGAAACAGGAAAGGGCCTTCCCCAAACTGTTGCCACAAAGTTGGAAGCACAGAATCGTCTAGAATGTCATTGTATGCTGTAGCGTTAAGATTTCCCTTCACTGGAACTAAGGGGCCTAGCCCGAACCATGAAAAACAGCCCCAGACCATTATTCCTCCTCCACCAAACTTTACAGTTGGCACTATGCATTGGGGCCAGAGTATGTGAGCGGAGAGGAGCTGGAGCGGAGGGAGAAGCGGAGCGTGCCCAATTTGACTGGAGCGTGGAGCGAGATTCCCAAAGGCTGGAGCGTCTGCCTTCTCGCCCGCTCCAATTTCGCTCCAGTAGCGCTCCAGTAGCAATCACTTCACGAGCTCAGGGCATGCCCGCCCCAGCAAGCATTTGCAGTCTACTTGTGTGCTGCTATAGCCCCTTGCTTTAGCTACTGTCATGGAGTTCGCAAAATATTTTCATAAAGAAACTGATAAAACACACAGGTGCTAAATCAAGGTGACTTACAAAGATGAGGACCAAGAGCAAGTGATGGAGTGTGGTGATGTAGTGTCCACAACTAAATAATCATGGTGTACTTACTATGTGCACATGCTAAAAGAAAGGAACGAGGTGGGTGTCATTGTAGTAAAGTATTTATAAACTAAAAATCAGATCTCTTAAACGTTTCGTTAATTTTCGTTCTATTATCTATACAATAGGCCATAATTGATTTTGGCCCAATATGCCTGGCATATTCCCACGTTCAAGGAGCTTTCCATTTTGATTGGGTTATTTTGCCTAATAACCTTTAGGCCTACCTATAGAAAAAAAAAAAAAAAACTTTGCATCTATGCCCAGCCTGGCAAGAGTGCCCAAAAGGATGTTTAGCATCCCCAGTGGCTCTGCAAGTATGGAGAGGATATTCTCCGCTGCTGGCCGGCTCTCCAGGCACCATCACATGAGCCTGAAGCCACAGACTGGCCAAACTCGTGTTTCAAAAAATGTATTCAAAAAATTAATTCAAAGGCACTAAGTCATTTTTTGTTTAATTTGTATTTAATTCTAAGTAAGTCACAGCCTATATGCACAATTTATAGACTATAATGATTTAATACAACGAAATGTTGTTTAAATGCTGAGCGTATTATGTCCCTACCAGCCTATTGTGTCGCACTTGCAAATGCTTGACAATGTATTTCTTTGCAGGCTATAGCCTTGAAATAATTGAAATAATATAGCCTAAATAATTCATTTTCATTCCTTCTTAGGCTCCCCGGCCTATTAGTAGTGTTTATATGCTGTTTAATATGACATTTGAAATTATGTTCGCTTCTTACATTCACCTTTTCATGTTTATTCAAATACTTTTAATTCAAATCCATATGGTTTGGTTTCTAAACATAAAAAACAATTGTAGGTCCAGGTAGTCACAAAAATAGATAGGTGTTGGTTATTGTGATTTTAATGAATGGAGCAAATTTGGAGCGGGAGTTTTTTTTTCCTGTGAGCACAGAGCGTTTTTTTCCCCCTTGCGACAGAGCACCACTCATGCTGACTAGACCAGGAGTGCGGGCGTCCACGTGCGCCTTCCCGGGCATGTTGATTTTGTCCATCCACACCAGACAAGACCAGGACACGCAGGTTGAAATATCAAAACGAACTCTGAACCAACTATATTAATTTGGGGACAGGTCTAAATGCATTAAACATTCATGGCAATTTAGCTAGCTAGATTGCTGTTGCTAGCTAATTTGTCCTGGGATATAAACATTGGCTTGTTATTTTAACTGAAATGCACAAGGTCCTCTACTCCGACAATTAATCCACAGATAAAAGGGTAAACCGAGTTAGTTTCTAGTAATCTCTCCTCCGTCAGTCTTCTTCTTTTGACTTTATATGGCGGTTGGCAACCAACTTTAAGGTGCATTTCCACCACCAACTGGACTGGAGTAGGGACCTCAGTTCATCTTTCAATCACCCAGGTGGGTTTATGCTACTAAAAACCAATGAGGAGATGGGAGAGGCGGGACTTGCAGCACGTCAAGCGTCACAAATAGAACCAAGTTCTATTTTAGTCCCTGGCTACGCAGACGCTCATTGACACACGCGAGCAGTTTGGATGCAATGATTGAATAACATGTATGTGTAAATGTATTTTGCAACGCTGACGTTGCTTCCAGAGGCAGTTTGGAACTCGGTAGTGAGTGTTGCAACCAAGGACAGATTATTTTTATGTGCTATGCTCTTCAGCACTCGGCGGTCCCTTTCTGTGAGCTTGTGTGGCCTACCACTTCGCAGCTGACCCGTTGTTGCTCCTAGACATTTCCACTTCAAGATAAGAGCACTTACAGATGACAGGGGCAGCTCTAGCAGGGCAGATATTTGATGAACTGACTTGTTGGAAAGGTGGCATCCTATGACGGTGCCACGGTGAAAGTCACTGAGCTCTTCACTGAGGCCATCCTACTGCCAATGTTTGTCTATGGAGATTGCATGGCTGTGTGCTCAATTTTATACACCTGTCAGCAACGGATGTGGCTGAAATAGCCGAATCCGATCATTTTAAGGGGTGTTCACATACTTTTGTATATATAGTGTATTTTCAAATGGGTCCTCCACCACATTCATGTGTCAAAACAGCAGGTTTCTCGCCAACAGCACCAAATGTTTACATCGAAGACTAAATGTACGCAATCGTTGCCACCATGGCACTTGGCACAATATCAATCAATATAAATCAAAGTAGCCTATATGCCAACTAAGACTGTATAAAACTTCAGGACGTCAAAAGCCACAACGTTGTGATCATTTCGACTGTGGAACATCATCATCACATTGATTTAGGTTCGATAGACAGACCATAACCGCAAGAGGACTTCAAAGCATTATGTTTTTCAAAAGCAAACCCACGCAGTCGCCAAATTTCCATTATATAAAGCGGAAGTTATAAAGACACAATGAATACGTTTTACATTTTAGTAGTTCAGTTATAGCGAGATGCGGCGCTACATCTGGAAACAAGCAGAAAGTATATTGCACACCCCAAAAATATAAGAACGGCAAATTCTTAGATAGAATAGCGAAATACTGTAGGCCTACCTTTTCTACAAAACTCCCGTAAATCCATGCAGCAACTTGTCCACTTTTCTTGATGTTCAGTCGTTGCCCAACTTGTAGGAATTTGGGACTCTGCTGTGACGTTGAAGGATACTATGGAGCGGGGAACAGAGTAGAGAGATTATGGGAGGATGGAGGCGTCTGTTTTCCTGAGGAATGCGGGGACGCCCAGTGGTATGCTAGACTTCATGCTGGTTTCTATGGAGCTGATATCTTTTCTACAAAGTATCCTCCTGTTTATTTTTCAGTCCACTTGTAATAACATGATGACACGATGTATCAACTATCAATTATACAATGTAGTATCATATACTGACTCAATGTAACAGGGACAGTTGAATCACTTTATCTTTAGGGTGAAATGTGTGTTGAACTCAACAGACACATTCTGCATTATTTCTAAATACTGACTCAAGCGCAAAGAGAGGGGACATATACTGTATTTCACAACTATTTTCTATTACACTCCCTCTACTTCATTGTCAAACAAGTTCAGAAGACATTTGAATGCCATCTGAACCATCATGTTGCCTGACCAGAGGTTTAAGGAGTTGGGCAACTAATAACACTACTACTAATATTAATAATAGACTAGCCTATAGTCTTTATTTAACATTAATGAAGCCAAAGTAGGCAGAGTTGAATAGCTTTGTGGTCACCTCCATGCTTTGTGTAATGCATTCACATCTAGCCCCCCGGAGGCCATTCCCTAGACTTCAATTACAAGCTGGTGAGGTTGGGAACATTCCATTAAAATTAATCTTCACTGTATAATTGTTCTAGTTTCTTATCATTTATATGCATGACCATCATAAGCTTGTGTCAAGCATCCACATGGGCACAGTAACAGAACACAAAACACTGTTGTTGGCTTCTCTGAGCCAATAGAGGAGTCTCTTCTGCAGACAGGATATATTGTGCTATTCAGAAGGGGTACAACTTCACTGAGTAGCTCATATCTGTGTAGTAATTCAATAGGAATAACATTGTATTAACACATTGTTGAATGGTCCTTATTCAACTTGTAGTAACAATAACCCCTAAACTCAATTTCTACACAATAACAAAGCAATTATTAAATTGTGTTACTAAAATGATATAAGACCAAGATACAAGTTCATACTCAGAGGGTTATATATGAACGCTGCTTGGTAGAGAAGAAGCCCCACTTTCCCGTCAGTCAACAGTGTGAAACTTAAATAATCTAAAATTCATGCATTTCTTGCTGTGCAAGAGGAATCATGTCTTCGGAAACAATTATTTGTAGGTTTGATTGAATAGGGCCCTGTACTGTAGGTTTCACTGTTGGTGTGTACCTAAACCCAGGAACCTGATCAGCCAATCAGCCCCCTAGGGGGTCAGCTGTTCCAGGGATTTGCTGTCCTCGTCAAAGAACCTGTGTGTGTGTGTGTTGCTCTGACATCTAGGCTGCCTTGCTGCACACAACACCAGGAAGGAGGAGGGACAGGCACGGGGTCCGGCCGGGGCATGATGCTGCTGAGTCGGCACCATGGTCCCTCTGCCCCAGGGAACCCAATACTTAAGGCCACCGAGACCAATGCCAAGAATGCTAGGCATTCGGTGACACATTTCCGTAGCATTTTGCGGGTTCTCACCAGTGCAGTACGGTATTAACAGTGCAGCAGGTTTTAACACGACACCGACTGGGGCGCTCTGGGGAGAATGCCCACAGCCACAGCCATCTGTTTTCACTTGAAAGAAGACACTTTTGATGGTGCACTTGATCCGTTTAATCATCTTAATACTGTCGCTGATCATCATGGCAGGCAAACCTCTGACAAGCAGAAATGATTTAATCCAACTAAAATGACTTAATTCAAACAGACATGGAGGAATGTAATTACTATGTCATATTAGCTTCAGGTATATTAGCCGATCGTGGATTACTCATAAACAGTTAATTAAATTGTGCACAAACTGCAATATGCAGTAGGCTATACTCCAATGTTTACAGGCCCAGTAAAAAAACAAATGAATGTAAAATCTGAAACATTATTTCACAGAGATTCAGGATAGAGTCGCATTGACCAGTAATATAAAGTTTAAACACTTTTTACATACATTTCTACTAAAAACATATAGTACAGATATGGGTGTAAACAGTACATTATGATCAGTGTACAGTGCGTCGTGATCAGTCAATTGGAATGGCACATCAAAAATAAGTTGAAGTGCTGAAAATGTGTTTGGCAAACATTCAGGGGTATGATCTATAGAGTTTAAGCTGCAACAACATAAGAAGCCAACTTTCTGTGTCTCATAGTAAATGTTTAAGTCAATGTTTTGGCACGCAGTAGATTAAACATCATCTTTCAGTGTGGGGTCTTTATCTCTGAGAACACGGGGGCCAGTATGAAAAATGTATGCACTCACTAATTGGAAGTCGCTCTGGATAAGAGCGTCTGCTAAATGACTAAACTGTAACTGTAAACAGTGCCCTCTGCTGTTACTGGGGTGGAGTTGGCTGATGACAAAGAGTCCTCACTATAATTCACTGCAATGCAGTATACACACACACACACACACAACACCTGCAAAATGCTTGTCTCGGCAACAACACAATCCATCTTTTTTGGGAAGATGGGCCAAGATGATGTCGCCTTGCCCCAAGATGATGCCAATTATACAGGGATCGCTAAATCAAGTGACAGTCATCCATCACACTAACCTCTGTGAAATGCAACTATTTAAATAGGTTAGAGGGAACTCAATTATCAAAACTCTTGAGGCCCCTCTCTATATTGTAAAATAATTGCAATACAAAAGCACTGAAACCCATACTTTTGACTGGAGTGCTTTAACAATCTGAGAGTAGAGTCATTCCTTTGGTTAGTTTATTTTCATGATGGTAGACTCATTCAACTGTGACTTATAATAATACTTAACCACAGACTGCAAGACTGAAATGCTAATTGCTATAGCATGATGCGGAAGAGGCCATAGAATCTGTCTGTTAAAAACTGCATGGTGTTGACAGTTGCCAAGCCGCTGTGATTGGCCCTGTGTCTCCGTCAGCGCTTGGAGGTGAGCGTGAGGGTGGAGGAGACGCGGAAGATCTGAGGCAGCATGTTGCTCAACTGGTAGAACATCTCCTCAGAGATACTCTGTCAATAAAACACAGACAAAGTAGACATCAATGTTTAATGTACATTGGAATGGATGAACACATGGAACGGCCGCTTTCCAAGATAGAGTAGCCTACACAGATACAAACTACTAACATGCAAGACATCTTAACATTCAAATTCACAACATACATTGTTTTGCTTGTACGTGTACAACAGCAAGTGTTAACGACCACCTAACCTGCTTTAGCTCAACGCCACCTTTTGCTCGATGTCCCATTTCCCTTGGAACCAGTCAAGATACTCAAATTATGTGTTCTCTGACAGCTGTCGCTTCAATAGGTAGCATGGCTTCAAATAAGCATTTTAAGTATTAATGTCTCCCCTCACAACTCTTCTACTACTCGTATATTTAGATCTACGTGTCCGGTTGAGGTGTACAAAACAAAGCTGTTTTAGAGGTGCTATTTTGAATGGTGTCGGAGCGTAAGGCTGGCAGCCGTAAATGCTGTTAGGGCCTTTGATGCTGGTTTTATCCCAAGACTGTCAACATGTACTCCTACTATAGGTGACCCTCTCTACAGGGACACAACCTCACCCATGCCTGTAACCAAATAATTATATAACTAACCCATAACAGAGCCACATTAATGAAGGTGGATGCTTCTATTGAGAAATAAGAGTGCTCCAGAATATAATTCCTCTCTTATTATTCGGTGAGATGTAGATGAGTAGACGGCCAGTACGTTGCTTTTAAACTTTACTGAACTATTAACAGAATCCATTTACAAAATAATACATATAGGAGCAGTCAGCATATTATTATTCGACTTAAACAACTCAATAATAATAATAATAATAATAATAATAATCATCATCATCATAACATTTTCATCACATAGTGACACTGTAGAATGAGCCCAAGGTACATATGTCTTATGTTGAGCTTCCGGAATCTTTTTTTGTGATGGTAAATTGAATGTAGGTACACTGTGTACACTACAGAGTGTATTTGGAGAGTATGCAAGACCAGCTGTGCCTTTGTGAGACATACTGTACAGGGGTACTATTGTTGGATGCTAAATGGCTGGGACAAGCAATTGCTCCAACTCCAATGTGTGTTTAACTTCCTGTTCTGAAAGATATGATCAGAATCCTCTCCTCAAGTACTTGTTTGCGCTTCAAATAGGGTTCATCCTGGGGCTTCACTAAATCACATTTGGCAGGCAACAATTTATCAACCTATAATAATAGTTATATGAGTGGTGCCAAAGACTAATCAGCCCTGAATAATGAATACTGACTGGTTGCTTTGATGTTGTTTTCTGAGACCTGACAGAGACATCTAACCTGTCTGGGTGTGTACGTTCAACTGTAATGATACAGTTATAAACCTGAATAATGTTGCTAAAAGTATATATTCCGCAATATAATGCATGCTATGTCTGAGTTAGTGAGGTTCTGGCCAGATCAGCAGCAGCCAGTCAAACCTGTTTTCTTACCTGTGGAACTAGAAACTGGACTGTCCGTGAGATCCCTCCATCCCACGATGCCATCTCCATCATGAAACCTGCAGAGGGAAACATCTTAAGTTAGGACTGAGAGGTCTCAGAGGTAACACAAGAGGGGAAAATGTCCCTGGTACATCTTACTCTCTAACCTTTGACACATTTGAAGACCAGCTCAGCCCGCCTCAGGCACCATGGGATAGTCATCTCCTGCAGGGGAGAGAATAAAAGGACTCAGTCAGGCCACAGGATGGTGGAACATGATGAACCTTCTATCCTCTGTCATCCCCTCACTGTTCCCTTCTCTTCTGCCTGCCTGACATTGTCAAACAACAGCTTTTCATAAAGAAGAAAAGGAATGTTCCTTGAAAGACATCTCTGGGTGTACAGCTCATTGCCTTCAATGGTTCCTTTGACCAACTAGCTGGTCATTATGCCACTGTATATAGGCCTGAGCTGGGCAAAAATACAATTTGTCAGTTGGAAAAAGCACTGGAAAAGAAGATTATAAAAGGAGACGGATAATTACGATTATTTGGTTCCTGCAGCTTAGGAAGCGAGAATACCACACAGAGTACATTTGTGAGCAAGCTCTTGCTTTGACTTGAGAGAAGACGTTTCATCAGGCATGTTGTGGCATGATAAGGAGAAGGCCCTCTCTGCACCGCAGTGAGGAGGTCTACTCCACGTCAGGCATGTTGTGGCATGATAAGGAGAAGGCCCTCTCTGCACCGCAGTGAGGAGGTCTACTCCACGTCAGGCATGTTGTGGCATGATAAGGAGAAGGCCCTCTCTGCACCGCAGTGAGGAGGTCTACTCCACGTCAGGCATGTTGTGGCATGATAAGGAGAAGGCCCTCTCTGCACCGCAGTGAGGAGGTCTACTCCACGTCAGGCATGTTGTGGCATGATAAGGAGAAGGCCCTCTCTGCACCGCAGTGAGGAGGTCTACTCCACGTCAGGCATGTTGTGGCATGATAAGGAGAAGGCCCTCTCTGCACCGCAGTGAGGAGGTCTACTCCACATCAGGCATGTTGTGGCATGATAAGGAGAAGGCCCTCTCTGCACCGCAGTGAGGAGGTCTACTCCACATCAGGCATGTTGTGGCATGATAAGGAGAAGGCCCTCTCTGCACCGCAGTGAGGAGGTCTACTCCACATCAGGCATGTTGTGGCATGATAAGGAGAAGGCCCTCTCTGCACCGCAGTGAGGAGGTCTACTCCACATCAGGCATGTTGTGGCATGATAAGGAGAAGGCCCTCTCTGCACCGCAGTGAGGACGTCTATTCTACATCAGGCAGCAGCTTCTTGAGTAATGGTTGTTTTTCAGTTCTGGGTGCCTCCATGTGGACTCAGGAGTGCTGCTGTCTATCAATGCTACCGCTGTTCCCCCGCTCTGATCTGTGTGTACCGAGCGCTGTATACTCAAGAGTTTGAGTAAACGCAACAGTTCAAGACTCCCGCTTTTCCCCTCCTCCTCTACTCCAGAATGGAGGAAATGCTAAGGAGAGTTCACAACCAGAGATGAACAGGCCAGAGCACTGCTGAGGTTGTACTGAACAAACAAGCAGAGAGACGTGAGGAGGAGGTCGAAAAGGGAGATAGTATCATGCCACTACGACACTGGGGATGCGGACAACAGACTGATGCCCACACCCCTGTTTAATTGAAGGGCAGGAGGGGCATGGCGGCACTCAAAGACAAATCAGTTCCTAAGGCCGGAAATAGGACACATTCATTACTCCTCCTCTCCTTCTTCGTCAGTCTATTTTTCATTCATTTCTCCTTCCCCCACTAATCATCTAACCATGGAATGAGGAGTGGTCAGTTCACTGGGTTTACTCACAAAACAACTGTGAATCATACACCATAAAGTTAAATATAAAATTGGGTGATTCAACCATTTCTCGTAATTCAGGTTACATTGATTCTTTTTTTTTTAGAGCTTGTGAAAACATTGACTGCACATCTAGATAAGTTATCAAATCCCTTCACACACCCATTTTCTTCTATAAAACATCACCATTGCCAAAATCCTGGACAGAAAAACTATTTTGATTGGTGTTCATAACAAAGCAGACTGTAGCGTAATGATAACTGTGACCTTAACTTCGATAAATCACACAGGACCACAGGGCTTGACATTAACTTTTTTAGCCACGTCCTTCGGACAAGTAGGACAGATTTTTTTTACTTATCCGAAAGCTCAAGTCACTTGTCCCCCCCAAAAATGGTCTTTAACACCATGGGCCAAAACCATGACTGAAAAGGATGTTGTATGATGCAAGGAACCACTTCATAAAATACATTAATTGGTATTGACAATGAAATGCTGCTGGTCTCTGATCCTGTGTATTATATCTCCTGCCGTTGCAGCCTTGAGCAGAGCACAAACCCTAACCCCCCACAAAGTAGAATACTGCATTGATAGGCTACTGTATAAAACACATGTGGTCCGTCAACCCTCCATCCGAAGAGCTACTGGGTGTGCAGGCTTTTGATACAACCCTGCTCAAACACACTAGAGTTAGCTTATGAAAGTCCTGTTGAGCAGCTGATTTTTTACAATGTGGTGTGTTCATGCAGGGCTGGAGTAAAAGCCTGCACCCCCAGTAGCTCTCCTGTACTCTCCTGGAGGATGGTTGGCCACCCTGCAACATTCCAATTACAACCAAATACTTTTTATGTCTTTATAAAATAATAACCTCATTCAATGAACCAGTGATCAAATGGCTAAGGTGGGCAAGGTAGCTAACTAAGACATGTTTATGAAAGGCTAAAATATTCAGTGTTCAGGGGAGATCTTGAAAGCATTGGAGTTACTTGACAATTAGGCTATTCTAAGAATATGTTTTTACTTTGTCAGAATTACATGACCAATATTGAGTAGAGGAGAATCCTAGCTTTCCAACGGTGTCAGAATTATTTCTCAACACCCAATTTTGAGCGTTTGAGAGACAGTTTTACAACCGGAGTACGCAGCATTTGCGCACCCGTATCAGCTGCGTGTCAGCCATTGGCGGTTATACACGGTGCTGGTGGAAAGTTATTTTAGGACATTGGACATGACAATGACATTAATACATGCTAATAGCTAAATAGTTAACTAGCAATTCAAAACATATTGTGTAGTTTGGCTGGTTATCTAGTTTTACCTGCTGCGCAATGTCTCGCTCTCTCTCTCTCCTCTGGCAATGGCCCACTCGCACTGGCACACACGCAGGTGATGCACACACCATGACTTTTCCAGGATTTTCATTGCTGACCAAAAATTTGCTATAACTGGGCAAATAAGTCACTAACTAGCAATGAATATCAACAAATGTGCACACTTATCTCAAAAATGCATCTCGCGACTGCATGATTGAAAGACTGCTCATGCCTGTCAATACTACAATAATTATACTCCAATGCGATCTGCAGAGATTGGGAGGAGAGTGCGCAACACATCGCAGGACACTTTGATCCAATTCTGATCGGAGTAGCCTAATTGAATGATATTGTGATTTTTGTCCTTTTGGACAACTTCTATCTATAATCTGCTTGTCCAACAATTTGTTTTACTTTCCCCGGGCAAGCGGAGAAGCGTTAATGTCAAGCCCTGCACCAATTACACATACAGCATTGCATATGTATAACTAACTGTCATCTCTCACCTGTACCTAATGTACTATGCTGTACATGCATTATGAATCGACTTCTGGGACCTGGAGGTAAATTATATATATTACCTTCTGCTTTTACACATATAACATAAGGCTCTCTCTTACCTCTGACATGTCATGGACCAGTAGCAGAGGGATGGTGATGGTGGTGACATCATGCGTGCAGCAGACCTTGAGGATGTTGCGCAGGCCCATGATGGCAGGGTCCCGGGCCGTGATGTTGCCTGAGCGCACATTGTCATCCACACACAGGTGGAACACTATGTGGACCTCAGACAGGTTGGAGTGGCGGGAGATGTAGAATTCACCTGGAGAGGATGACAGAAGTAGATAAAGTTTAGTAATGACTTAGCCTATTTCTAATAAGGTCAGTTCCATTTAGGGGCGAATCCTTTCTTCCACTTAAGCCAAATGTTCACCTAGTCTCCCATTGACATCAATTCACAAAGTTAGGATTTGCCCCTTAAAGATTTAAGCTAAGACAAAATCACGTATTCAGTCTTACTTTACCTGGTAAAATATTGGAATAATTATTTTCCACATTTTGGTTCTTATCTTCACTATTACTTCCATTCCTAGGAACCTCTGTCAATGGGAAAACAAGAGATGAGTTTAGCATTTCCTGTATGGAAAACTAGTGCAAAGATGACCTTTCAGGAACTAAATGACAATAGCAACAACAGAGGTCATAGGCCCATCCGTATAAGGCCTGATAGCCAGGAGGAATGTTTCTATACTCAGCTTTCTGATATCTCTCCACTTAAACAGCCATTCAATGTGGATTCATTGTGATAAGGATCTTGACAGAGGTTTCCGACAACACACGTTGGCTATGATGTCAAAAAAGTATTGTCCCTTCTGTCCTGACATAATCCCCAAGTATGTATGGCCAACATGCCATTGACTTTGCCCTTGCTCGAATGTTGAACAAACATTACTTCACTGGGCCAGCAGGATCTTTAACATTGTTCTAACTCTACCTTATATGTGGTCCTCTGTAGCTCAGCTGGTAGAGCACGGCGCTTGAAACGCCAAGGTAGTGGGTTCGATCCCCGGGACCACCCATACACAAAAATGTATGCACGCATGACTGTAAGTCGCTTTGGATAAAAGCGTCTGCTAAATGGCATATTATTATTATTATTATTATTATTATTATATACAGGTAACTGCCAAAATAAAGGAAACACTTGAGTAAATCAACAAAACACCAAATGATGGAATTTCTCGTGGAAGAATGGTGTCGCAGCCCTCCAATAGAGTTACATACACTTGTAGAATCTATGCTAAGGCGCATTGAAGCTGTTCTGGTGGCTTGTGGTGGCCCAACACCATACTACTTTTGGTGTTTCCTTTACTTTGGCAGTTACCTGTATTCCATAGTTACATCATCACTCTCTATCCAGTCTTCTTACAGAGAACACTCATCTCAATCATCATGTAATTCTGGGGAAGAAATACAAGTGAATTAACGCATCCTTGTACAGACTTTTTCACTGTGATACCACAAGGCCATATTGGCAAGTTATGTTAGCTTAGCCTCCTGAGTGGCGCAGTGGTCTAAGGCACTGCTTTGCAGTGCTAACTGTGCCACTAGAGATCCTGGTTCGAATCCAGGCTCTGTCGCAGCCGGCCGCGACCGGGAGACTCATGGGCGGCGCACAATTGGCCCAGCGTCGTCCAGGGTAGGGGAGGGAATGGCCGGCAGGGATGTAGCTCAGTTGATAGAGCATGGCGTTTGCAACGCCAGGGTTGTGGGTTTGATTCCCACGGGGGGCCAGTATAAAAAAAAAAATATATATATATATATATATATATATATTCATTAACTGTAAGTCGCTCTGGATAAGAGCGTCTGCTAAATGATGTAAATGTAAATGATGGAAAGTTGTCCATTTCTCTTTGCAGGTAAATTTTTTTAGCTATTGGGTATACACAGTATAATGATGAAAAAACACTCTCAGCAGTGTGATTGACTGTTCAACAGTGGTGGGCTGCTGGTGTATGTGACTGACTCACCAGGCTGGTCTTTGTGCTTGCTGGTCTGAGCCCGGGCATAAAGCACCACTTGCTGGACGACCTCCAGCTGCTCATCAAGCCGAGGGAAGTGGAAGTCTGTACACTCTTTAGATACTGTGGCGAAGTCTGGGGAAAACACATAAACACATGATGATGTGGATTCATTACGTTGATTCATTAAAATCTCACAATGGTTATGGAGGTTTAGGGAATGGCGTGTGTTTTTACTGTGACAAAACCGGCCGCGACCGGGAGACCCATGGGGCGGCGCACAATTGGCCCAGTGTCGTCCAGGGTAGGGGAGGGAATGGCCGGCAGGGATGAAGCTCAGTAGAGCATGGCGTTTGCAACGCCAGGGTTGTGGGTTCGATTCTCACAGGGGGCCAGTATAAAAAAGAATGTATGCACTCACTAACTGTAAGTCGCTCTGGATAAGAGCGTCTGCTAAAATGACTTAAATGTAAAAGTAAAACTTTTATGAGCTATCGTAATTTGAAAATGCTAAATCATGCTAAAACGTCCAACTCACTGGTGCCATCAAGCCAAAGCAAAACACCTTCAAATGTGGTCATGGCAATAAGAAAGATTGAATTTATTCAGATGATAAATGTGTTTCATCCTCTCACTTAACAGGGTGGTCCCCTTGCTTTATTTTGTCCCCAGACCTCTCACCTCTCTTGATGCCACTGTAGGAGTTGACCCTGTTGTCCACCAGCAATACCAGGCCACACAGGGCCGAGGAGTAGAGCGACAGAGCCGTCTGCAGCCGCCGCAGCTTGGTCCCTCTGCTGCCATGCCGACGGTGCTTACAGAAGTCCAGTACGTCCGCCCGCAACAGTCGCAGGTTGTGCATTGTCTTCAGCTGTGCACCTGGACAACACCACAGCAACAACACCATCAAAATACATAAGGAAACAAACACAAAAATATATAATGTACAGGATGTCTTTACATTTTACGATGTCAGGAAGTTCAGTATAAATACATTAGCTGTCATCAGGGTTTATTTTTATCCTGGGCTTGTTGGAGCAGGCAGCAGTGTTTGCATGGAGACACAGACAGTATAGTACCTAAGTGGATGGTGAAGCTCTCCTCCAGCTGTCGCTGCTCCTCGTACAGCCTGGCCCCAGGCTCAGCCTCCTCTGTTAGCTGGCTGGGCTGCACCTTGATCTCCTCACTGACAAACACAACATCACACTGTAAAGGATACGGTTCACAAGATGACTAGCCTTGTCCCGGATCTGTTTGTGCTGTCTTTCCCACGCCAATGAGCATAGAAGTTGGCAAGACAAACAGATCTGGAACCAGGCTGGAAAATGAATGGACACAGGGCTACAAACCAACCCCAGATCAGGTGCATTGGGACTGACAAACTACACTGCACATAAAAAAAGAATTAAACCATATATAACAAAGGAAAACACATTTATTTTAGCTAGGATGCTATTTCTATGCCTCTTGAGTGTGCATTTAAAAGTGCTGCTGTGTTTGCAAATTTCATTCAACTGTGTCTGCAGGCTTTCTTTCCCATCTAAGCACTTAAGAACATGACTCGACTATTCATTATCTTGATTTAACCAATTTTGCTTCACTGTGAGAAATGAAGGTGTTAGTGAGATTTCAAGGAACATCCCCCTAAAAAACAATTGAGAATAAATTTCTGCACACATGCATTCACAAGCACACACACTTACTTAATAGTGCTGTTATTGGGGTTCTGCATGTCCTGGTGCAGTTTGATCACCCACTCCTGATACTCCTGCTTCTGGATTTGAGTCACCTGTTTCAGTTCATTGGCCCACTTGTTCTCCAGCACCTGACCAGACAGAAGAATCACCAATCGTACATCTCTATGACTGTGTATCTTTGTGCATAGAACATTGCAATGCTTGTAGCTCAAATGGCCAACCAGATTGGCTCTGTGTCTTACCTGCTGCGCATCGAAGTGTTGAGATGCAACTGCATTTACATCCTGGTCAGTCATGGTCTTTCCCAGTTCCTGCATGACTTTGTCCATCTCTGTTGCCTGTCTGGGAGTTGAAAACAGAACAATGCAAAACACTTTAGGCATTTGTTATATGACACTTACTTCAATTACGATGATTGAATTGGCTACTTTGCACTTGAGGACTCTTCTCTATGGTCATACCAACCTCTCTTGTAACTTCTTCAGCTCCATGTCTCTCTCACTGATGAGCTCTGAGACACTGACAAAGTAGTTGTGTTCCAGGTTGAGCAGGGTGTCAGAGGCCGGGGAGTGGATGAGCTCATGGTAAACATCTGCAAAGTCCTCATCCCAGCTGGGCTCCTCAGGACGACCACGTTTCAGCGTGATCTAAAGAGTAACAAGCAAAAGAGAATGATGGCATTGAGGTGTGGGAGTAACCTTCTGAGAGCGAAGGAAAATCACAGGAAAACATTGTTCAGTAGATCACAGGAAATTGTAGGAAGTGCAGAAGTGAGTGACACAGTATGGTATGGAAGACCCAGAAAACAATTGTGACTGGACAGTCTGAAAAGCATTAGGTGGTTCTCCTTAACAAACCCAATAGAGGCAAAGCTAAGAGAGCGACCTCATACTAATGTCATATTTAGAATGTATGGAATAGTATTTAGAGTGTGAACTTCCTCTATTAATACATGTCCAGGAATCTTTATGCAACAAACATGACATTAAAAGACCTTTGGAGTTCCTTAAAATACACTGGACAGCATCCATGAGTATTTCTGTGCTAGTGCAGTAAAATGTTCATGGTAATCCCGTATGCACCACAGCAGTGAGCCAACAGAGCTTTATAGGAGGGGCAGCCTTCTTTCTTTTTATAAGTGCTTGAGCAAGTGGCAGCAGAATCTAAAGTCCAGAGCTTTGAAGTGCATGAAGCAGATGATCTCGTTGACCAAAATAGGGAAGATATTCTGTTTCAAAGGGATTTTTTCATGAGGAGTCTCCGCTCTTTGATCCATTTCAATTGAAAACCATCATGTCTATTAACATCTCTCATCAGACCACAGATGTTTTAATGATTTACAATATACCCTTCAGACTGTCAGACAGATGATGAAGGTCTTGCAAAGAATTGCAACATTCCCTGCAGTGTATCAAATCGATGAGGTGCATCTTATCAAAGTCAAACACTACAACTTGGCAACTCCAGGCAACTTTTGCCAAATCTTTGATACATTGTTCCAAACTTAAGGAGCAGTCAACTCTCTGTGACTTACTGACTTCCTGTATCAATATAATGATCTATGACAACAGCTAAGACACTGAAGATAATATAATCAGGATGCACAGTACGCTAACACTTCTCTAGCTCGTCTTTGAGATAATTGGATTGTTCAACACAAAAAATAGCATAGGAATACAGGTTGCACTGTACAACTCACATTTTATTGGTCGCATACACATATTTAGCAGATGTTATTGCGGGTGTAGTGAAATGCATACATACATATATACAACCGTGTCATCTACTTCTGTAATTTGAGGTGGACAACATGAGGACATGAGAAAATTAGTGGGTGGGACACTACCAGACAGAAGCGAGGGATGTGGGAGAAGAAGAGAGGGAAAGACAGAAGCAGGGACAAGGGAGGGGCTAGAAGCTTTAGGACAGGGATCATCAACTAGATTCAGCCGCAGGCCGATTTTTTCTTGAGAGGATGGTCAGGGGGCCGGAACTTAATTGCAAATAATTTGTAGACTGCAAATTGACAGCAAGAAGCCCAAACAGATATAACATTTGACTAAAACATAATTATTTCAAACCTTGCTTACATTTGTGTACGATCACATATACACTCACCAGTTTATTAGGTACATCACCCCGGTCGCGAAAATGGATCGCTCCTACAGTCAGTGAGTCACGTGGCCGTGGCTTGCTATATAAAACAGGCAGACAGGCCTCGAGACATTCAGTTACTGTTTGATTGAACGTTAGAATGGGCAAAGCTAGTGACTTAAGCGACTTTGAGCGTGGTATGATCGTTGGTGCCAGGCGCGCCGGATCCAGTATCTCAGAAACAGCTGCACTCCTGGGCTTTTCACGCACAACAGAGTCTAGGGTTTACCGAGAATGGTGCTACAAACAAAAAATATCCAGTCAGTGGCAGTCCTGCGGGCGAACAGGTTGTTGATGAGAGAGGTCGAAGGAGAATGGCAAGAATCGTGCAAGCTAACAGGCGGGCCACAAACAGGCCACAAACAGACAAATAACGGTGCAGAACATCAGTGGTGTGCAGAACGGCATCTCGGAACACACAACTCGACGAATGGGCTATTGCAGCAGACGACCAAACCGGGTTCCACTCCTATCAGCTAAAAACGAGAAGAAGCGGCTCCAGTGGGCGTGCGATCAACAAGACTGGACAATTGAGGAGTAGAAAAACATTGCCTGGTCTGACAAATCCCAGTTCCTGTTGCATCATGCTGATGGCAGAGTCAGGATTTGGCGTAACCAGCATAGGTTCATGGACCCATCATGCCTGGTGTCAACGTTACAGGCTGGTGGCGGTGGTGTACCAAATTCTGCTTTAGGGACAAATAATAATAATAATAATATGCCATTTAGCAGACGCTTTTATCCAAAGCGACTTACAGTCGTGCGTGCATACATTTTTGTGTATGGGTGGTCCCGGGGATCGAACCCACTACCTTGGCGTTACAAGCGCCGTGCTCTACCAGCTGAGCTACAGAGGACCAAGAAGTTTATACGAAAATATGCTTGTAAACATTTGGTTTTGAGTAATTATTTTACCTCTGAGTAGGCCTTGGCCCATGTGTTTGTAAGCTGGTTGATGTCCACCTCTCCTGTTGTCAGTCTCTGTAGGGCCAACTCTGCTTCTCTGTCATAGTCCTGGATGGTTTCGCCCTCAATAAACATGGACAGTGTGCTCTTCAGTTCTAAACCAAGATACATCAAAGTATTAGTACCAAAAGGCATGTGTGGATGAATAATAGAGACCGTAAGTTGTTGAATATATCAATGTGCTTGGTTTTGCATTTAATTGCATTTAGTTGAATGGAAATATCATTACCATTCTCAACGACGCAAGGTATTTTGTGCAGCAGCATAAGTCGTCCATGCAGGTCACTGACATTTTCTTGGACAGGGAATTGCAGAGGTACTTTGAGGACACAGTCATTCCTCCCTGCCCTGAACCCAAACACAAACTCCTTCTCAGTGGTGTTCACCTTTCCCTTGTTTTTCTTCATTTTCTCAGCTGAAAGCAGATAGAATACTGACTACGTGTACAGTAATGATAATGCAATCGAGTTGTTCCATGTCATTTCAGCAAGCCATGACACCTACCATCTCAGATTGTTCTGAAATTGTTTCTGTAGTTTAATTACATTTTATCTCTGAGAAATTAAGCTAATTGATTGCACCCAAATTGTCCATTTTAATTTATAGGATTCAGATAATATTCAATAAATATAGTACCCAACATACGATTTGGACCAAACCTTTTCCTACCAATGAGTAGGACACGAGGAATCTCCAAAAATGGTCAAAAGCCACCCACGGACCCCCCACACCCCATGCCAATCCCACTCCAACAACCAGTATACAGTATTAGTTCTCTATGTTTGACAAGTAGTATGAAGTTCAAAATCTAATCAAATGTATTGGTCACATACACATGGTTAGCAGACAGTTATTGCATGTGTAGCGAAATGCTTGTGCTTCTAGTTCCGACAGTGCAGTAATATCTGGCATGTAATATCTAACAGTTCCACAACAAATATCTAATACACACAAATCTAAGTAAAGGAATGGAATAAGAATATATAAATATATGGATGAGCAATGTCATTGTCAGAGCGGCATAGGCTAAGATGCAACAGATAGTATAGAATACAATATATACATATGAGATAAAGTAATGCAAGACATGTAAACATTATTACGATAGTATAGAATACAGTATATACATATGAGACGAGTAATGCAAGATATGTAAACATTATGAAAGTGACTACTGTTCCATTTAAAGTGGCCAGTGATTTTCAAGTCTGTATGTAGGCAGCAGCCTCTCTGTGCTAGTGATGGCTGTTTAACAGTCTGATGGCCTTGAGATAGAAGCTGTTTTTCAGTCTCTCGGTCCCAGCTTTGATGCACCTGTACTGACCTCGCCTTCTGGATGATAGCGGGGTGAACAGGCAGTGGCTCGGGTGGTAGTTGTCCTTGATTATCTTTTTGGCCTTCCTGTGACATCGGGTGCTGTAGGTGTCCTGGATAGCAGGTACTTTGCCCCCGGTGATGCGTTGTGCAGACCGCACCACCCTCTGGAGAGCCCTGCGGTTGTGGGCGGTGCAGTTGCCGTACCAGGCGGTGATACAGCCCGACAGGATGCTCTCAATTGTGCATCTGTAAAGGTTTGTGAGGGTTTTAGGTGACAGGCCAAATTTCTTGAAGAGACGCTGTTATGCCTTCTTCACCACACTGTCTGTGTGGGTGGACCATTTCAGTTTGTCAGTGATATGTATGCCGAGGAATTTAAAACTTTCCACCTTCTCAACTGCTGTCCCGTCGATGTGGATGGGGGGGTACTCCCTCTGCTGTTTCCTGAAGTCCACAATCATATTTTTTGTTTTGTTGACGTTGAGTGAGAGGTTATTTTCCTGACACCACACTCTGAGAGCCCTCACCTCCTCCCTGTAGGCTGTCTCATCATTGTTGGTAATCAAGCCGGGGCGGCCCGTCAGGAAGTCCAGGACCCAATTGCACAGTGACTTCAATTACACATTTCTCTGAACAGAGGGAAAAAAACATCACCAGATTCACAGGGAATATATTACATAGTATGGAGAAGCAATACTCCAAGCCACAGCTTCATACTACTTGTCAAACATAAAGAACTGATACTGTATACTGGGGGGTCCGTGGGTGGCTTTTGACACATTCTGGGGGATTTATCATGTCTTACTCATTGTTAGGAATAAGTTTGGTCCAAATCGGATGTTGGGTACTATATTCATTGAATATAATCTGAATCCTATACATTAAAATTGCCAATTTGGGTGCAATCAGTTAGCTTAATTTCTCAGATATCAAATTATATTTCAACAAAATAATGTTTCAGGAATGCTACTCGTGTCTGTTACTAACTACAGAAACGATTTCAGAACAATCAGATGGTGGGTGTTGAAATCCTATTTCTTGGGCGTCCTGTATACCAGATATACATATCATTCTGAGCTTCTACAGAAATTACAGTCATAGCTAGTCTTCAATGGGAAATAGACTACTTTAGCTAGCAACCAGGCTTGCGAGGTTACGATTATTGCTAACAGATAGCTAGCTAGTAAAAACTAGGGCCGGGACAATACCAGTATCGCGAAACTCGTTAGTATTATGGCAAGGAAACAGAACACAAAGCGGATTTAACTTCTTTAGGAAAACAGCCCTAATGTTGGAAACAAACATCATTATGTTATTATGTTGTGATCCAGAGTCACATTTATTTACTTTCCAAGCCACAGCACACAATATTTTACAAACAGCAGGTTTTTAAAGGACCAAAGAGTGAGATCTGTTTCGTGTTTTCATTTTTGCCATGGAAAACATATTGCGATACTGGTATCGTCACAGCCCTAGTAAAAACAAGGCATTAAATGTGGGTCATCACTAGTTATCACAGCCAGAAAGTAATAAACCCGCCTATTTCTACAATTTCTCTTCCAAAAATCTGATTTAACACCCAATGCTAACCGTAACCACACTGCTAACCCTAATGCCTAGCCATAACCTTAAATTAAGACCAAAAAGCAAATTTTTGAATTTTTACGATATAGCCAATTTTGACTTTGTGGCTGTGTTTTCTAATGTAAACCATTAATGTGCTAGGCCCATTGGTCCCTTCAATGAGGGCTGGGGTGCGTCAGTTATATTGAACGTTTGCTACATTGCGTAACTGTTTGTACTGAACTACACGTTTCCCCAAAATGTTCTTCAACGTTCTTGTACAGACTGAGGTACGTTTGCTCCACAGGAGGCTGCTGAGGGGAGGACGGCTCATAATAATGTCTGGAAGGAGTGAATGGAATGGCATCAAACACATGGAAACCATGTGGTTGATACCATTCCACTAATTCCACCCCAGCCATTACCACGAGCCCGTCCTCCCCATTTAAGGTGCCACCAACCTCCTGTGGTTTGCTCCATTTGGTAGCTGTGGCTTGAAGCAATGAGTGACATGTTTAAAGGGAAGTGGCCATGCTGACAGCGTTCCCCAACCCCTCCCCGTTTTTCAACTGGGGTGTATTCATTGGTCGGATTACGTTGCAAAACGTTTCGCAACGGAAACCATTTACAGTTTACTCTATGAACCAAATGGAAGCAAACAGAACGAAACGGAGAGGGACCTACCTGCATTTGTCCAATAGAAACTATTGTTTTCGTTGCAAAACGTTTTCCGTTTGGAGTAAACAATGTTGGAAAACGTTTTGCAACAGACCAAACGTTTTCCAACGGAATCCGACAAATGAATACACCCCTGGCTGTTCATAACAGTACCGTTTCCGTTTAACTGAACGTTCCACTAACTGTTACGGTTTTTCGTAGTGAAGGCAGCCCTGCTGTACTAGCTAGATAGCTAGCTATTTGGCATTGTTAGCAATGGTAGCTAACATTGCAGTGGTCGCTGCCTAGTTTACTAAGTGCAACCAATAACAACAATATTGACACTAATCATACTGCAATCGTGATACATTTGTTTCAGAATAATACAGATAATGGTAGAAGTCTAGTTTTACCTGTACATCAGTATTCCGTGGATGGAAACCAATGACGTAAACGGACGCCCGTGTAAATGTCCTTGTTTGGACAATCAGCTGACTGACACAGCTAAGCTAGCTGTGCTTTTGAAATACAACTTTCGTCATATTTTATTTTCAAAACATTAATACAATCTACACGTAGGACACAAACGTGGAACCATATGGATTTGTATATTTTTATTAGTAGAATAATGGTTTTCTATTGTGTCATTAACAGTACATATTTTAACAATATGCCAATGTAACGTTACATGAAGAACGAATCCCCTAAATAGAAACCCAATAAATAGATCTGCCAGATTCAGTTTGTCGCGGGATAGTTTGAAATAAACAAGTTGCGAAATTGTACTATTTTATTTCAATGTGGTCTTTTATCTAAGTTATTCACTATTTCATTTTGTTTCTAGTTTGGACACTGTTAACAGACTTGAGTCACGTCATTCAGTAGCTAGCTACTAGTAGAGTTTGGTTTCTCAAGTTGGCTGAATACGATATTATGGCTCGACCAACAAGGTGTGTAAATTAGCTAAACTAATCTACACCACAGGAGGTTAGTGGCACCTTAATTGGGGAGGACAGGCTCGTGGTAATGACTGGAGCAGAATAGGTGGAATGATATCAAATACAGTCAAACTCATGGTTTGATGCCATTCCATTCGCTTCGTTCCAGCCATTATTATGAGCCGTTCTCCCCTCAGCAGCCTCAACTGATCTACAGGTAGCAGGCTGACAGTAGCTGCAACGATAATGATTACTTTTTTGTTTTAGTGTGATGAATGATGAGTATTTGTTCTTGTCAAAAGAGCCAAGAACCAATTGAATTACTCAGACTTGATGGAGCTTGATGATGGTACGTGATGATGATGTCAACTGTTTGGACATTCTCAACTTTTACAGAATGTCAATGCCCCAGCTTTTTGTAATGTTTTGTCTTTCTTGTTCAATCAGATGAAGATTTTGCCTGTATGAAAGGGCCTTCCAGCAAGAAAGCTCGGGTCCTTGTCAAAGAACCACAGAGAGACAAGAGTCTGCATCAATCAAGCAAATCTTTCGGTCAGGATTCAAAGAACATGTAGGCCTATAATTTGTTTTTTGTTTTTTAAATAGAAAACCTATTGCTACATATGTTTTGTAGGTGTAACACAGAAAAACATATTCACACACTGCCAACAAAGTCAGGCACTATTTTATCAGTGTGCAGGTAGGCTGGTAATAGACAGTCACTGTTTTGTGTTTGTGTGTGTTTCAGATTGTCTTTGGATGACAAAGAGAATGAAGTGGGTTCACAAGCATCCTGTTCTCTCTCAGTGCTCCAAATAGCTGTAGTTGTAGAGAAAGCACCCAGTGGAATAAGTATGTTCAGTGGTCCTTTTATAAAGCCTTTATGAACATAAATTATTTAAAGAAACATAGTACCATGTCAAACCTACTGTATAACATCTCAGACAGAGCTGAACATGCTGTAAATCATGACACAACATTAACAGTAAACCCTGCCTATAGTCTCTGTGTTCTATTGACTTTATCTCTCTCTCCTAGGCCTTCTTGAGGTCACAAGTGAGAGGGGATCCAATGTCAACCCCTCCAGCCAGAGACGGGCAGCTATCAAAGCTAAAGATCAACAGAGATCCATACTGAAGGTGGAGAGGATGAGCCAGGGTGAGAGTGGGCGGGAGGATAAGGATTACCAGCCTACCTGCACACCAGGTAGCCACCATCTGTCATCATATTCAGTGTGTTAATGCCCTAAAATTTTATTCATTTTGTTGCACTGCATAGCAGTGTTTTGATTTACCTTGTGTTAAACTGTGAATAACATATGTGGAAACATGATGCTTAATTACAATCCTATTACTAAACCGTCATTCTTACAGACTCAGAGAGTGAGCAGAGTTTTGATGAGGAGGATGAGAGCGATGAGGAGTTCACTGCAAAGAAAGTGGGAAAGGGGGAAACGGGGAAGAAAAACAAAACAGCTCAACCTCCAGCCTCTAAGAAAGCAGATGAAAAGAAGCTTAAAAAATTCCCCAAAAGCAAATTACAATCCACCTCAGGTGCTTCTCTGATTCACCTTATCGAATTCCATAAATAAGGAATGTTCACCCAATTATTTTGGATGTAAAGTATATTGTGCTTACATTACTCCCACCACAGAGAGTTGTAGTCCGACTCCAGCTACATCAACGCCTGTGTCAACTCAGAGGAAGCTTGATGCCACTCCCACGTTACCTGCTAGACCATCCCCTATCAGCCCAGTAGGGGGCAGGCTTCCAAAGTGGAATCCACCAGGTGAGGCTCAGTGACACAATTGGAGATTCTCTACTGGGCAAAAGTCTGTCCTCTCCTCGACTCCTCCGTGCTCCGCGACCCGGAAACCGATAAGTGGTCGAGGAGAGTGTCAATTCGTTAGTAGGCAAACCGAAGAGTAAGCTTCCCTCCTCGATTACCGACTTCAGCAAAGGATTCACAAGAGTATCTTCCTGGCGGCTAGCGCTGAAGTGTTTTAAAACCCGCCACACCTAATTTGAATCAGCAGGTGTTATTTCGAAAGAAAAGCATGCACACATTTCTAAATGATACGCTACTTGTGCTTTTATCTATAAAATGTATTGCACAACTAGCTACATTTGATTTGATCACTTTACACATTTATTTGGGGATTCCACCACTGTAAACATAATTTGCCTGATGACGCGCGAGTGGAGAAGGAGAGTCTCATTTCATGCAAGCGCATTTGTGTCCACGTTTCCTCTCCTCGCCTCTGCTCCTCGATTACCTTGACCTTTTTCAAAAGCAGGCGAGGAGAGGACGGAGGAGAGGAGGCAAGGAAAAATCCAATTGAGATTCTCCCTATATATGTGTGTCTGTGTGGCTTAATTCAACTCTCTGTCCTTTATCACTAGCACAGAGTGGAATAAGTCCCAGCTCAACCGCAAATTCCACCACGAAGTCCCCAGGACAAGGCTTGCGACTGGGACTGTCCCGCTTAGCAAGGGTCAAACCCCTGCACCCCACTGCTAGTGGAAACTGACTATTGCCCTACTAAACAGAGAGAAGTCAGAATCTTCTTCTTTGGTGTAATGTGTGTTTAGCCTGTTACTCTTGTGTTGCATTGCTAATATTGAAATTCTGTACTCGTTTTTGTTTAAATGTTTTCTATAGTGATTGCTATTTATAAAAACGTTTATTTATTTAACATGCATTCCTTACCATATCTGCAATTGTGCAGTATTTTTTTGTAATATTAACAAGTATTTATTGATACTTTGCATACAGGTGTACATTTTTTTGTGATACAGTATTTACTCTGGTTGTAACTCAGATTTCACCCATTGTCAGGGTGTCAGTGTGAATCGGTAGGACGAAGTCAGGCGCAGGACACAGAGCTAATTGAAAACGTACTTTACTCGTGGGTAATGTAAATAACATGACCTCCACGCAGGGAGGACACAAACCCGCTCACCAGACGACAACCAAACATCAACAAACACGCACAAAATACAGTGGGAGCCAGAGGGTTAAATAGGAAGTAATCAATACATAATGGAACCAGGTGTGAACAATAAAGACAAGACAAGTTGAACACAGAAACATAGATCGGTAGCAGCTAGTACTCCGGCGACGATGAACGCCGAAGCCTGCCCGAGCAAGGAGGAGGAGCAGCCTCAGCTGAATCCGTGACACCCATGTCCATCATGCATACCTGCCAACTTTTCAAAAAACCTTGGAGTGAGATTTTGTCCTGGGTCCGCCTGGGTCCTGCAGTCGGTGAAAAGCAATTGCACTGCCTGCGTCTCAGAACTGCTGCCGCCTTGATCTCATGAGGTTATCGTTGCCCACGTGTGCATGACGTCAGAGAAAGTCGGGATCAAGTCGGACACAAATCTAACCAGCATGCATTGGGCGGTGATCGCCGGTGATCGATTCTGCGCAGACCGGGCTCATCTCAAATGAGCCTCTTGTCTATGATCTGTCAGCATGGTTATACTGGCTGTGGCCTTCTTGGAGGCCTTGATGATATCGGAGGGGGGCTCCCATTTGAAGCAGGGCTCCAGATTGGCCATCTTTATGGTCATTATTGAGGACAGGGTGCCATCCAATGCTAGGCTGTTTCTTCTCTTGGTTTTGTTCAGTCCCACAACTGAAAACACCCTCTCAGCATCTGCGTTTGCATGGGGCAACACCAGGACAAGCTTGGCGACGGCAGCAAGCCTCTCGAATACTTTGGCTCCTGTCACCTATGGAAAATGCACCAAAACACAATGGAAAAACATACCTTGATTTTTGATTGATTAATACTGTAAGTATACTGTAGGTTGATCCATTAACAAAGTTCAGATAAAAACATGCATAATTTGCAACATGCATGACACATATGCATGCAACAATTTTAAGCAACAGATGTAGCCAAGCCACACCTGCCAAAAGGAAAGACAAAATGAAAAAAAATGTACCTTATGCTTCCGGGTTGCCATTTCAGCCCAGAAGCTTTCCATTTCAGTTTGGTCCTGCAGGGATATCATTGGCATAGTCTGATAATTTAGATACCATGCTCCTCTGGCCCATGGTATGGGAGGAGATGGGGAAACCTATTTATGAAAGTAGAGTTACAAGTTGTTACGTTTTAGGTATATAGTCATCAACCAGCAGCAGTTCATACACATCTTTGAGGAGAAGCCACATAAGAATATCTCATGTGCAGTTTAGGAGTGAACACACCTCATCATAAAACACAGGGTATTTTAGCTAAGATGATAGACAATAATTAGAGAAAAAAAACTAACCTTTCAACAAAGTACAGGACATCTTCGATGTCACTTTCAGCCCTCTGCCGTACATCTACAAATTGTGCGTGCTTGATCAGTGGCTCTTCCAGTGGCAGCTTCTTAAGTGCATAGTCCACAGCACTTGTCAGGAAACACAACACAGCTTCATGGAATGAATCCACCTGCTGTGGTGTGATGTCACCCTCGTCGAGTAATCTGTTAAGTTTAGCCTGTCACAGATACAGCATATCGGTATAAGGTACAAGGCTAAATATCACATATCACAGTGTTTGATCATAATAATAGTCAAATACTAACCTGGTAAATGGTTTGCCTTTTCTTTAAAGGCAATTTCACAAGGCTCCTCATGGCACTGCAGAGCTGCTGGAACCATAAACTTGGAACATAGCTTGCGTTCGAATTTCACCATCTATAACAGACATTTACAAATATAGTAGGTGAAACCTGTTTTAGAGGATCCCTGCAGATATCGGCAAGAAACACAGAATGAAAAAAAAAAAAAAGCAAAATCCAATCCCACCTCATCATGTAACAAAAATATTGATGACTATTGCACACATTTCCTGTATTTATGTTAAATTCTTTGGAATACATTCACCACACTAAATCATGTTCACACGCACAAACAAATAATTTATTTCAAGATTTAAAGTTTAAGAGAGTGAGTACTCAATTGGACGACATTTCATTGTTACATACCTAGTCTCAGCTCAGCTTCTTATCAGACTTCTTGAGGTAGTGACCGTTTCTTCTCCTGTTGTCTTTCGCAGCAATAGTATCTCTTCTTCTGTCGCTAACTTCGGGGTGCAGCGCATATGGTTCAGTGGCGCTCATCAGCGCCATCTACCGTCGGGGAGTTCGAAAAAAAGAACGAACGAGTCTCGGCCGATTTTTTTTGCGTGAGAAATTGGATGTGTGGCGTGAGTGCGTGTGAAAACAGGCAAAAACGTGTGTCACACGGCGAAAGCGTGAGAGTTGGCAGCTCTGATCATGGTTATTTCCACCCTCAGACTATAGAAGTTTGCTTGATCCAGCTATCCCCCTGCTGGAACATTAATTGTGCGCTCCAGTGGTACAGTATGTTTCTACCAAATGGACTTGATGCATATCAAAAAAAATATTTGCGTGATGACGTAGACAAAATGACAAAATGTACTTTTTCCGCTTAGGTTTCATGTTCCGAATATAAATTTAAAGTTCAATGTGTTGCCATCGCGTTTTCAACTCTACGGATAGTTTTGTCACAAAAACGTTGCGTTAAATAGTAAATGTGCCTACTTTGGTCTTGGCACCTGCGCTCTAGCCAACAGCTCAGATACAGTGCGGGTAGGCTGTGCGTGTTGTCTAGTCTACATGATGAGATTATTATGGATAAGAGCGAGAATATTTTTTATTTGTCAAACGGCAGTCAAGCATCAATCATGTTACCAGAAGAAGACCCTCAATATTTATTGGATTGCAGCATCAAGCTCATCACCGTGCACTTTCACCACCCTGTGAAGTCCATTATAATTTATTTCATCTGTAGCCTACTAAACTGCATGGTTCCCCGAGTAGTAGTGGGAGACCACACACCATATCATCGCGTGACTCCAAATTTACTTCGATATATTGTGCGTAGATTGATGACGGGAAAAAAAACAATTTAATCAATTTTAGAATAAGACTGTAACGTAACAGAATGTGGAAAAAGTCAAGGGGTCTGAATAATTTCCGAATGCACTGTAATGTTTATTATATCAATATTTGCGCATGAAGGCGTTTCCACCGACATTTCCCGCATAATTAATTTTACTGACACAAATCATGACAAATTATCTGTCGGCATTTATATAAAATTACACCGAAACGTCCTGTTTCCGTCACAGTTGTCATGATTTTTTTTAATACAATATGACTTTACTCGCTTAAAAGCTGTGGACGGAAACGTGGTTATTGAGAGACAAAAAAAACATGTTTTTGGTAGGACAGTGTACCAGTATCTATAGATCTGCTTGGGTGCAGCTTCGGTGAATTTTCCAAATCCGCAAACTTGCAGTGCTTTTTCCTGCATAGAAGAAAGAATAGAGATGTTATTGGTGAGGTTTCATAAGTACGCTCTTCAATTAGCCATTTTACAATTTATTGATCTATCTATTTTTTTGCTTGATGGTTAAGTTATATAGTGACAATGTAACAGAAGTCACTTTCAGTGAAAGGAAGTCTTATTTTACTCAGTAGTTTTATTTTTATTTTTTATTTTATTTGCTTGCACGTCTCTCCTTCCTGGATGACAGTTTTCAGCCACAAATCACACGCAGATTGAACTAAACAAATGTCTCAGGTAGCATACTATTATCCACAATTATTGGGATGTTTCATTTATTGCAGTGACTGCATGATATGCATTACAGGTGTTTCACTTAATTTAATCAGGAATGATCTTGGCAGGGTGCATTCAGTGGCAACTGAATGCAACTGAAGGGTATTGATTTATTCAGTGGAATTGTTCAATTAGCTTATTGGACTGTTGGCTGATGATGAGTGCTTGCCTACAGAGCTGTGAGAGGAACGGCACCTCCTTAACTTCAGGCTCGGATCCTACACCCAAACGAGGGCACTACGTTCATTCACCTCTGGTCTGCTAGCCCCCCTACCTCTACGGAAGCACAGTTCCCGCTCAGCCCAGTCAAAGCTATTCGCTGCTCTGGCACCCCAATGGTGGAACAAGCTCCCCCACGACGCCAGGACAGCGGAGTCGGAGACACTTGAAACCCTACCTCTTTAAGGAATACCTGGAATAGTAATCCTTCTACCCCACCCTCCCCCACTCCCCATAAAAAAAAGTGGTTGTCCCACATAAGTTAAATGCACCAATTTGTAAATCGCTCTGGATAAGAGCGTCTGCTAAATGATGTAAATGTAAATGAGTAAACTCAGTGACTATTAGCACATTTCCTAATAACAACAGACATGAATGTGTGAAGATGATAACATTCACTGCAGGCATAGCCTACCGTTGTAGATACATATATGATCTTCTAGGCTACAGTTATATTGCAAATTACAAAACATAAAATCCCTTTCTTATTTGAGTCACACTTCATCTTCAGTTTATGACCTTGGGGCCTCGGGAAAGGACCCTAACTGGTCCAGACCAGATAACCACAAAATCATTAATGGATCCGACCCGAATTCGAACAAATAGATGTTAGAGAACTTGTGTAACTGTGACGCCATTAGATCCATTGTTTTTAGAGTACTGAGAAATTACCCTGGTTACGGAGAGAGCGCCATAAATGTGCTGCACGGTTGAAGCGTGGGAGGCGCGCCCCCTCCCCGCAGCTCAGCTACATTGATAGCCTACAACACGCTGCCGGACCCCATCCGCGCGATATCATCATTTTATAAGAAAGTATTCGGGGAGGTCAGACAGGCGTGATCGTGACAGCACAGTAATCTGTTTGATTTTTAATATAGTTAATCATGAGTGCGCCTAATCATTCCGAGGAGAAGAGGTTAGTTAGTAGGCTATTTGTAGGGGAGTAGGCTATCAAAATGTGGATCATGTTTATTTTTATTTTGAAGCAGGTCTTTGCCAGTGGGGGTCAGTAGTATGCCACTGGTTTACAATAGATCCAGGACAGGCTCCCTGCTCCTAGGAGCTGTACCTCAGCCTACACAAACCAAGAAAAGGGCAACCTTTCTAAAACAAACTAATTGGATAACCATGACAATCAACTTCTCTGAGATAAACGAGGCTATTAAACCATCTGAATATCTTATATCACAGGATATTGTGTGTTTTTGACAGGAATGCAATGAAGAAGAAGCTGGAAAACCTGATAAAGGAGAGAAATAGTGTCTCCCTCCCACTGCTGAAAAAGGTAGGACGAAAACACTATCAGAAATGCACAGCCTGTGAGTTTTCCAGAAATCTGTCTGCCATTTCTATTTTTCAGTACAGTAGGTTGTTTCTGCTCAAAGCACCCCAAAGCAAATGGTATTGCACTTATGTCCAAGGCTCCCATTAGCTTAATCAAAAGGGGGGCTGATTTATCCAGAAACCAATTATTCCCTTGTGTCTGTGGAGTCTTGGTCCCTTGGGCTGGGAGGCAGGTTGTAGGACTGTTGTGCACTCCACACTCACTGAGCATGTGCTATTAGGAGTGCCCCAGGCTCGCTGCCCACCTGACTGGTCCTCTCTGCCCTCTCTTTGAATGTAAACTTGTGTACATGTCACCAGAAACCAAAGTAAACCAGACACGCGTTTTAGAACACTGTTATTACATGATCATATAACTCTTATTACAAAATAATCACATTGATCTTACGGAAAATGTGAAAGAGGTGTACCCTGCATGCATCCATACATCCGTCAGACTAAACAGACTTATTATAAAGTCAGGAACATTGGGATCAATAAAATCTGGGCCACATTATTGGTGCAGTCAGAGCCTTCTACAACATTTCAAAAGAGGGCTCTAGGTACAGTAGCCTACCATTTTTCTGTTGAGAGCTCCAGCAGTCAGGTGTGAGTGTGACCTAAACCTAGTATGGGCCAGCCTCAGGGAGATGAGTGTGGTCAATACATCACCTGTCAGCACCAGGTCAGGGTTCCACTCTGGTTCCACTCTCTGCTGATACATTTTTCATACAGGCCACTCCACTGCCATGGGAATTGACAGTCCCCGGCAGGAAGGAATGACTAATTCCCTTTGAAGTAAGACAGAACAGGAAGTGGCTTCCATGCTACCTGGGACTGGGTCTATTAATAACTACCTCAACGGGATGTCAGTTTGGAATTAGGCTGAAAACAAGGTAATCATGGAAGAACAAAGGAAAATGAAGACGAGGTAACTTGTCATTTCCATCACCACAGAAATTACATGTAGCCTGTCAGATTGCCACAATGTGGAACAAAGATTGCAAATGTTCTTGGACATGACATGAGCACCCTCAAACAAATATAAATTCACCCAGTCCAAAGGCACAGCAGAAATATGGTAACTTCAATATGCTACTACAGTCAAGTCCTTTAAAGGGCGACTGCACTTCCTGATTTGACCTCGTTTAAGATTTGGTTCATTAAGAAATGCTAGCCACCATGACTGAATTAAAACGTGAGTTGGTATTGGGGTGTGGTATAATGTGGATGTCTCTTGTGTATGTTCGCAGGTGGGAAGAGTTAGACACATTATTTAGCCAATTAGCTTCAGCTGGCTGGTGTGGACCGTGCCAAAATTGGTTTGACTTTGGACAGCCTATCGCCACTGAGGCTAGTTAGGGACCGTCAATAAATTACATGTATGTAATTGAGATGTAATTGAGACAATAATTTCATGTTGCACACCATTTAGTTTTCTCATTAAATGCTTTCAATATTTGCATATTAATTTCTACAATTTATAGTTGGTTTAAGGTTTTTAAGTCTTTTGACATTTGGAGCTATTGGAATTGTAACATATTTTCCTACATACATTGTGTAATTTACCGATGGTCCCTAACTAGCCCCATGGGGATATCCAAAGTCATAGCAAATTTACCACAGGCATTATGTTTGGGTGCGTGCTGCTGCACTCTGAATTGATTATTACTTGTGTACTGCCAGCTGTGGGCATGTGGGCAGGATTGAAACAAATCCAACCTTCATTTATGTTGTGATGCAGTCAAGACCACAAGTCTCACAAAACTCTGTTTTGGACGAGACTGACTTTATGAACAAAATTATCCCATTTACACTTTGTAGTGAATTTTGACAGTAGATTAAATGTTTCTGACTCCTATCGATGCCACATAGGCTGTTTTCTAAATGAGTAGTTGGTTTTTAGGGGCAGTTGCTCTCTAACATTGTCATTCATCAATAATGTAAATCATGTCTTTTTAGTCACGTAGATCTGATTGTAGCACAATTCTTTTGTTGCACAAGTTTTTGCCCTGTATAGTGTTTCGAACCTTTTTTTTTCTTCTTTTGAATTGTTTTTTTTTAGGGGGTAGATCAGCTTTAATATTTCAGATAGATTGTAACTTCCATCAATGTAATTGTCTGCATCACTTCCAATCCCCCATGTGTTTTTTTCCCTCGCAAATATATAAATATATACATACACACATATATATATATATACATACACACATATATATATATACATACACACATATATATATATATATATATATATATATATATATATATATATATATATATATATATATATATTACATTTTAGTCATTTAGCAGACGCTCTTATCCAGAGTGACTTACAGTTAGTGCATACATTTAGTATGCATACACTTACAGTTAGTGCATACACATATACACATGCATACACACACACACATATATATACATACATACATACATACATACATACACACACACATATCCTTTTTAAAATTATATTTCCCTTCATTACTTTCCAACCGAGGGAGATTGACAGTTCTTTTGTGTTTCTTCCATTTGTGAATAATCGCACCAACTGTTGTCACCTTCTCACCAAGCTGCTTGACGATGGTCTTGTAGCCCATTCCAGCCTTGTGTAGGTCTACAATCTTGTCCCTGACATCCTTGGAGAGCTCTTTGGTCTTGGCCATGGTGGAGAGTTTGGAATCTGATTGATTGATTGCTTCTGTGGACAGGTGTATTTTATACAGGTAACAAGCTGAGATTAGGAGTACTTATTTCCCTAATTAAAATGCTAATCGATTTATAACATTTTTGACATGCGTTTTTCTGGATTTTTTTCTTGTTATCCTTTCTCTCACTGTTCAAATAAACCTACCATTAAAATTATAGACTGATCATTTCTTTGCCAGTGGGAAAACGTACAAAATCAGCAGGGGATCAAATACTTTTTTCCCTCACTGTACATATATACATACATCCATACACACACACATATCCTGTTTTAAATTATATTTCCCTTCATTACTTTCCAACCCCACCACCCCTTCCCCAATTGGAGTAAACTAGTGAACAACAACGCTTAGGCCTCTACTTCCAGCCCATACATACTATATACATTTTATGGACCCAGTCAAATTCTACAATAATTATATTTTGTTTGTTTTTACTCCTGAACTTCCTCTGATCATTTTCATGATGTCCATCTGGTTTGCTTCTATATGCCATATTTTTCTAACTGTGCTCTTTCACAAAAGCTCTCAACCTATAACCTATATACTTATTATGGACACAGTATGCTTTACATTAGTTATCTTGTTGTTATTAGTTGTTGTTATTAGTCCCATCCTTCAGCTCCATTCAACACCTCCCATCTATCTCTTAACACCATCCATATTGGATTTCTATTTGCCATATATTTTTCAACTGTACTGTGATGTTTTACAAAAGTTCTGAACCTTTCTATTCTCATTGTTTCTACAGATCGTAAATTGAAAATAAACATTTTTGCTAAAAGTATTATTATATTATTGATCGATTGACTATGACTTTTCAGATCACCCAGTAGTGCTATCTGCAGGGTTAGCTCCAGGTAAATATTACAATCCTTTAGCCATTCCTGGACCTGTGTCCAAAAACAAGCTACAAATGGACAGTACCAAAACAGATGATCTAATGATTCTGTCTCTTCGCAGCAAAATCTGCAGAGCTGGGAAGATTGTATCCCCCATATAAATAACATTCTATTGGTAGCAATAATTTTATATAATAATTTAAATTGAAAAATTCTGAGTTTTGAATCCGGCGTCGTTTTGCGTATCAATTCATAAACACTATGCCATGGAATCGGTACGTCAAAAATCTCTTCCCAACTATTTTGCAATCTATATGGGACGGCTGTCAAGACTTTGGTCCTTAAATGAAACTGGTATACTTTTTTATTTATCACAATTTTCTTTAACCAAATATATTCTTTAATGGAAGGCCGACAGACAAGTTCCTTACTTTTTCCCCCTTCCACTTTCCTTTTCCATTTTTGCGGTAATGCTGCAATTATTTGGTTGTAATTTTGTGTAGAGCAGACATTTCCATATGTTTTTGTTAGCTGCATGTGCGACATAACTCCACCAGTCCTACCGATAATATCATTTACGAAGATTATACCTCTTTTAAACATTTTGTCAAAAAAAATAAGGTTTTTTATCAATTAGTATATTTGAGTTTAACCACAATATTTGTTGCATTTTTTGTTCTGTCGTTTCTGGAGGATTAAATTGAAATTGCAACCAACTTTCTATGGCTTGTTTTAGAAATAATGATATTTGGGAGATTATTTCCTTTTCAAATAACTTAAAGTGAGAGGTTGTAATCTGAATAAAGGGAAAAAGGCCATTCTTGATCATTTGGTGAGACAATTTTACTAATTTGCTAGAGAACCAGTTCGGATTTAAGTATAACTGTCACGTTCGTTGAATGACGGGTCAGACCAAGGCGCAGCGTGATATGCGTACATGTTTATTGAACTTAATAAACACACGACAAAACAACAAAGGAAACGAAACGTGAAGTCCTAAGGTAGAATACACAACCAACCTTACCAGGAACAAGATCCCACAACTAGACAGTGCCAATAGGCTGCTTAACATTTACATTACATTTACATTTACGTCATTTAGCAGACGCTCTTATCCAGAGCGACTTACAGTTAGTGAATACATATTATTATTCATACTGGCCCCCCAATGGGAATCAAACCCACAACCCTGGCGTTGCAAACACCATGCTCTATCAACTGAGCTACATCCCTGCCGGCCATTCCCTCCCCTACCCTGGAGGACGCTGGGCCAATTGTGCGCCGCCCATGAGTCTCCCGGTCGCGGCCGGCTGCAACAGAGCCTGGATTCGAACCAGGATCTCTAGTGGCACAGCTAGCACTGCGATGCAGTGCCTTAGACCACTGCGCCACTCAGGAGACAGTATGGTCCCCAATCAGAGACAACGAGCGACAGCTGCCTCTGATTGGGAACCACACCGGCCAACATAGAACTAGACATACTAGATCCTAAACATAGACAAAGCACAACAAGGAATATACACACCCTGACTCAACATATAAGCGTCCCCTGAGTCAGGGCGTGACAATAACTTTTGTATGACTGAAGCTTTTAGTGATAGGTCTAATGCTTTAATATTTTATCATTTCTGTCCTCCGAATTCATATTCATTATATAAATAGGCCCGTTTAATTTTGTCTGGCTTGCCGTTCCAAATAAAATTGAATATTTTTTTCTCATATAATTGAAATAACTGTTCGCTAGGCGTAGGCAAGACCATAAGCAAATAGGTAAACTGGGATAATACTAAAGAGTTAATCAGGGTGATTTTTCCACAAATTGACAGGTACTTACCTTTCCATGGTAGCAAGATCTTATCTATTTTTGCTAACTTTCTATTAAAATGTATTGTAGTGAGATCATTTATTTCATTTGGGATATGTATTCCGAGTATATCCACATCACCATCAGACCATTTTATTGGTAAACTACATGGTAATGTAAAAATTGAATTTTTTTTGTGATCCAATACGTAATATAGTACATTTATCATAATTTGGTTGTAATCCAGAGAGGTTAGTAAATGTATCTAGATCCTCTATGAGGCTGTGGAGGGATTCAAGTTGTGGATTTAAAAGAAAACATGAATCATCAGCGTACAATGACACCTTTGTTTTTAAGCCCTGGATTTCTAATCCCTTGATATTATTGTTGGATCTGATTTTAATAGCTAACATCTCGATGGCAATAATAAATAGATATGCCAATAGTAGACAACCTTGTTTCACTCCTCTTGACAATTTAAAACTTTCTGAGAAATAGCCATTATTTACTATTTTACACCTAGGGTTACTATACATGATTTTAACCCAATTTATAAGAGATTGTCCAAAATTGAAATGCTCCAGGCATTTATATATAAACCCCAGTCGTACTTTATCAAATGCCTTTTCGAAGTCTGCTATGAATAGTAGGCCTGTTTTCCCAGATTTTTCATAGTGTTCTATTGTTTCCAGTACTTGCCTTATATTATCTCCAATGTATCGCCCATGTAAAAAACCTGTCTGATTAGAATGAATAATGTCCGACAATACCTTTTTAATTCTATGCGCTATACATTTAGCTAGAATCTTTGCATCACAACACTGAAGTGTAAGGGGCCTGGATCTTTATATTTTCCACTTGTATCCTGTGGAACAAAACATAGGCTGTTTTCTAAATGAGCAGTTGGTTTTTAGGGGCAGTTGCTCTTTAACATTGTCATTCATCAATAATGTAAATCATCTCTTTTTAGTCACGTAGATCTGATTGTAGCACAATTCTTTTGTTGCACAATTTTTTGCCCTGTATAGTGCTTTGAACTTAACATTGCAGCCTCAGGCTAGGATGTTTTATTAGTTGGCATTGACGCTGTCAGCATTTGTCTAAATAACTTATAACTTCACACTGAGATAGACAAACAGCCTTGATACCTCTTGCACCTCTGAGAAATGTTTCAACAAGAACTGTTGCCAAGGAAACAGTTGGATATTTTGAGCTTTTAGCGGAGGCTGATTATCTTTCAGGCTCTTTTATCGGCTAGTGATGTTGTTGTTGCTGCTCTCGCTAGACAGCCTTGAGAACCCACTGCGTCATCTCTAGACAGAGGCATCAAGTGCCTCACTCACTGCAGTTCAACTTCTGCAGGATGTGAAATGTAAAAGGGTATTGTGCTACAATGACACTTTCCACTGATTAATTCGATCCACAAAGGAGTTCTATTACATGAAAATACACTTTTAACACCCCAACTGCTTGATACCTTTGTTTTTAGAGGGTACATTGTTCTGTTTTGCAGTAGTTAAACATTTTAGTGAAGGGAGACCAGGTGCACATTCTCCAATGGATTGTGCCTGGCCTGGACCATGTTGTATGCTCCAGCCCTAAGGCTCAGCTCCCACTCCTAGTTAGCTCAACTCAGACTGCCACCCCCTTGGGAACCAGGCCACAGTGTGCACTGCATTGCCACCCAATATTCTGATGAACTCTGTCCCTGATAAGGTTTCTCATCGCAGCTTTGTCCTCGACTGACACCGGACACTGAATTAAAGCAGCCAATTTAGAGAGACCTCACCTCCGCTAGATTACAGGGCTGTATCAGTGTCAGAGAGCAGAGGGTTCACATGTCACTTTACTTGCTTGGTAGGAGCCCAGAGGCCTGGAGACACAGTCAGCCCTGGTGGGTGTTGTCCCACAAAATGAGGCTAGAATTAGGCTAAAAGGAGTCACATTCATGAGTCTGTTCATCAAATCAAATCAAATCAAATGTTATTGGTCACATGCGCCGAATACAACAGGTGCAGACATTACAGTGAAATGCTTACTTACAGCCCTTAACCAACAGTGCATTTATTTTAAACAAAAAAAGTAAAAATAAAACAACAACAAAAAAAGTGTTGAGAAAAAAAAGAGCAGAAGTAAAATAAAGTGACAGTAGGGAGGCTATATATACAGGGGGGTACCGTTGCAGAGTCAATGTGCGGGGGCACCGGCTAGTTGAGGTAGTTGAGGTAATATGTACATGTGGGTAGAGTTAAAGTGACTATGCATAAATACTTAACAGAGTAGCAGCAGCGTAAAAAGGATGGGGTGGGGGGGCAGTGCAAAAAGTCCGGGTAGCCATGATTAGCTGTTCAGGAGTCTTATGGCTTGGGGGTAGAAGCTGTTGAGAAGTCTTTTGGACCTAGACTTGGCACTCCGGTACCGCTTGCCGTGCGGTAGCAGAGAGAACAGTCTATGACTAGGGTGGCTGGAGTCTTTGACAATTTTGAGGGCCTTCCTCTGACACCGCCTGGTATAGAGGTCCTGGATGGCAGGAAACTTTGCCCCAGTGATGTACTGGGCCGTACGCACTACCCTCTGTAGTGCCTTGCGGTCGGAGGCCAAGCAGTTGCCATACCAGGCGGTGATGCAACCAGTCAGGATGCTCTCGATGGTGCAGCTGTATAATTTTTTGAGGATCTGAGGACCCATGCCAAATCTTTTTAGTCTCCTGAGGGGGAATAGGCTTTGTCGTGCCCTCTTCACGACTGTCTTGGTGTGTTTGGACCATGATAGTTCGTTGGTGATGTGGACACCAAGGAACTTGAAGCTCTCAACCTGTTCCACTACAGCCCCGTCGATGAGAATGGGGGCGTGCTCAGTCCTCTTTTTTTTCCTGTAGTCCACAATCATCTCCTTTGTCTTGGTCACGTTGAGGGAGAGGTTGTTGTCCTGGCACCACACGGCCAGATCTCTGACCTCCTCCCTATAGGCTGTCTCATCGTTGTCGGTGATCAGGCCTACCACTGTTGTGTCGTCGGCAAACTTAATGATGGTGTTGGAGTCGTGCCTGGCCATGCAGTCATGGGTGAACAGAGAGTACAGGAGGGGACTGAGCACGCACCCCTGAGGGGCCCCCGTGTTGAGGATCAGTGTGGCAGATGTGTTGTTACCTACCCTTACCACCTGGGGGCGGCCCGTCAGGAAGTCCAGGATCCAGTTGCAGAGGGAGGTGTTTAGTCCCAGGATCCTTAGCTTAGTGATGAGCTTAGAGGGCACTATGGTGTTGAATGCTGAGCTGTAGTCAATGAATAGCATTCTCACGTAGGTGTTCCTCTTGTCCAGGTGGGAAAGGGCAGTGTGGAGTGCAATAGAGATTGCATCATCTGTGGATCTGTTGGGGCGGTATGCAAATTGGAGTGGGTCTAGGGTTTCTGGGATAATGCTGTTGATGTGAGCCATGACCAGCCTTTCAAAGCACTTCATGGCTACAGACGTCAGTGCTACGGGTCGGTAGTCATTTAGGCAGGTTATCTTAGAGTCCTTGGGCACGGGGACTATGGTGGTCTGCTTGAAACATGTTGGTATTACAGACTCAGTCAGGGACATGTTGAAAATGTCAGTGAAGACACTTGCAAGTTGGTCAGCACATGCTCGGAGTACACGTCCTGGTAATCCGTCTGGCCCTGCGGCCTTGTGAATGTTGACCTGCTTAAAAGTCTTACTCACATCGGCTACGGAGAGCATGATCACATAGTCATCCGGAACAGCTGGTGCTCTCATGCATGCTTCAGTGTTGCTTGCCTCGAAGCGAGCATAGAAGTGGTTTAGCTCGTCTGGTAGGCTTGTGTCACTGGGCAGCTCGCGGCTGTGCTTCCCTTTGTAGTCTGTAATAGTTTTCAAGCCCTGCCACATCCGACGAGCGTCAGAGCCAGTGTAGTACGATTCAATCTTAGACCTGTATTGACTCTTTGCCTGTTTGATGGTTCGTCGGAGGTCATAGCGGGATTTCTTATAAGCGTCCGGGTTAGAGTCCCGTTCCTTGAAAGCGGCAGCTCTACCCTTTAGCTCATTGCGGATGTTTCCTGTAATCCATGGCTTCTGGTTGGGGTATGTACGTACGGTCACTGTGGGGACGACATCATCGATGCACTTATTGATGAAGCCAGTGACTGATGTGGTGTACTCCTCAATGCTGTCTGAAGAATCCCGGAACATGTTCCAGTCTGTGCTAGCAAAACAGTCCTGTAGCTTAGCATTTGCGTCATCTGACCACTTTTTTATTAACCGAGTCACTGGTGCTTCCTGCTTTAGTTTTTGCTTATAAGCAGGAATCAGGAGGATAGAGTTATGGTCAGATTTGCCAAATGGAGGGCGAGGGAGAGCTTTGTATGCGTCTCTGTGTGTGGAGTAAAGGTGGTCTAGAGTTTTTTTCCCTCTGGTTGCACATTTAACATGCTGGTAGAAATTAGGTAGAACGGATTTAAGTTTCCCTGCATTAAAGACCCCGGCCATAGTACATCATAGTACTGCAACTGAGAATCCTAACCTATACATTCCCCACACAGGTCAGGAACACACACTCCCACCCACCACTCATCCAACTAATGAAACGTTATTCAACCCACTCTCTCAACAACTGCCTTTATCAATAATGTCCTTACTATTTTTTTCCCCATTTCATTTGTGGCTCAGTCAGTGTTGAAATGGAGGTGAAATGTGTCAGTCAGAGGGCCACTGAGACTTGTATGCTGGGTCACAGTGCCCAGAGAGCACAAAGGCTGTCAGTCTTATTGTCACAGGTCGTCACGTGGTCGAGGCCACTCAGCGTTTGGAGCTCGACACACTGCCGCCACCACAATGGAGCCAGGGAGCAAAGCGGTGTCCCCTCTGCCATGTGTGGATGTTATCTGTCCCATTGTTCCACAGGGCTGTGATAGCTGCGGGACGGGCTGTTGTCCTGGACGCTGTTTCCATGGCACAGTTGTTGTGGCATCGCTGAGAGAGGACAGCTGGGCGGCTCCCCAAGTCTAATGAACATTAATTGGATTTGCAGGGAATGCTGTGTAAATAGCAACCCAGGGCGATGTTAATTAGTGACTGGCTTTGTTACATTAGGCTCTGTTGTTCCTCAACACAGAGTAATGGTAGGGTACGGTTGGATAGTAGTGCCAAAACACAGCCCGGCTCTTCCTCTATGGGGACGGGCCATCATCGTGTAATGTGTGAAGACTTGCCTGCTCCGAAATATACTACATAAGAAGGTTGATTTTTGTATTTCGTTTTTGAGACATTTGCTCATGAAGTGAGATCCGGGATATCTGAGTTGATATCAGGAACATTATAATGCATTGTTGTCTAGTAAAGAAAAAACACTCTGTGAACTTGACAAATGTAAAAATAAATAACATAATGAGAGATGCGTTGGTCAGAAAAAGGCCTTTGAGGCCTGTGTGAGTGCCTGTTTGCCTTTTGAATGAGCCAGGCCTGAATGGAGCCTTACTAGAATACAGCCATAGTGTCTCTGAGAAGCTATCTCTGTCAAAGACCCGGCTATCGATGTGATTTGATTACACGCTTTGGAACAGCCCTTGTATTTGGCGGCTTTTGGCCTATGAAAAAACAAGTGTACATTCCCATTGTACATTTACACATGTCATCGGGTTAATTCCCACATTTGCGGTAATTGTTATTGTTCGTGTCTCACTGGTTTTGGACTACAGCTTTTGTGTCCAGTCTGTGACTTAAGGGGATCACCTTGCACTGTCTCTCCAGAGGGTGGTGCGTTCAGCCCAACACATCACCGGGGCACACTGCCTGCCCTGCAGGATATCTAGAGCATTAGGTGTTACAGGAAGTCCAAGAAGATCACCAAGGAACTTAGCCACCCGAGCCACAGCCTGTTCACCCTGCTACCATCTAGAAGGCGGAGACAGTACAGGTGCATCAAAGCTGGGACCCAGAGACTGAAAAACAGTTTCTATCTCCAGGCCATCAGACTGTTAAACCGCCCAGTACCCTACCCTGTTCTTATTCACTGTTACTAGCCGGCTACTACCCGGTACTCTACCCTGCAACATTAGTGACTGCTGCCCTATGTACATAGAGTCATTGAACACTGGTTACTTAAATTATGTTTACATACTGTTTCACCCACTTTATATGCTGTATTCTAGTCAGGGCTCATCCTATTGAACTTATTTTTGTATTTTTCTGGATTATGTGTGTATTATTATTTATTGCTAGGTATTAATTACTGCGCTGTTGGAGCTAGAAACATAAGCATTTCGCTGCACATGCGATAACATCTGCAAATCTGTGTACGTGACCAATAAACTTTGATTTTATTTGCAAAGTCTGTTGTGGAAGGTGACGGGTGTGTGAGTTATTACACGTGAAAGAAGGGCTGGTGGTGACATCATGATGCTCGTCTTACCTGGGTGACACAGTGCTCCTCTGCTTGTAACTTCTCCAGGACCATGGAAAGCGGCCAATAATGTCAACCAATGTATTATTGTCAATTTGGACACACAATTCCAATGTAAAATAATCAACTATCTTGGTCCCCTAATATCTGTGGCACTAATTCAGGTGTATTTTAAGAGCGCAGTTTAGCAGGGGCATGGCAAAGACAAGAGAGCTGAAGGAATGGACTAAATCTGCTGTATCATTCACATTTGGCCTGCACAATGTTGCTGATATCGATTGGCTATCACAGTACTGCTGCAGCTTCTCTGCTCAGAGCAAGGGTATGGATATGGTTTCTGTACCATATCTGTCTGTCTAGTATATTATTGATACTGAGTTTTGATTGCATTGCCCAGGGTCATCAAAAGGCGAGTTGGCATTATGTAGAATATAGTCATGATGATGACTGTAAACAGTGCGGATTCTGCATTAAGGAAGTGACTCATTTTTATTTATAACATGATGATGAGAATGCTCTCTCTCTCTCTCTCTCTCTCTCTCTCTCTCTCTCTCTCTCTCTCTCTCTCTCTCTCTCTCTCTCTCTCTCTGTCTCTGTCTCTGTCTCTGTCTCTCTCTCTCTCTCTCTCTCTCTCTCTCTCTCTCTCTCTCTCTCTCTCTCTCTCTCTCTCTCTCTCTCTCTCTCTCTCTCTCTCTCTCTCTCCTGTTCAGGGTCAGACCATAGATAATCTAACACACTGCTCATTGTGGTCATGTTGGTGGCTCGGGGGCAGCTTGTGGAAGGCTGGGGATTTAGTTTTGAGGGATTCTGACAGGGGACAAAAGACATAAAACAAGACAATGCCGTAATTGAAAGTACACTCATCCCCTAAACCAGGCCAGGGAAGGTGCCCTCTGTAGAATATGTACCATGTTGACTATACTTGGCATCTGTCCACTCTGAGGTTCTGATCTTGTCTGGGGTTAAGCCAGACATGATAACACCAGACCTCTTTAATGTGATTAGAGGTTTTCAAGACATCCATGTATTGAATGTATAAGATAGGAATAGAATATGAATCCAGTATTAGTGGGAGTGTGTCAGTACTGGGGGGATTAGGCTGTGGGAGGTCTGTGTGTTGGTAGCCTAGACCAGTCGGCTGGCACTGATATCACACATTATTGACGCTACAGTGAGTGACTAGGCCACTGGTCCACTCCCACCCCCGTTATGGAGCACTTAAACACCTGCAGTAATTATTATAGGCCTAAACAGTCAGACAGAGTTTATATCATTGATTATTATATTTTTTCATAGTTAATTGTTTGATGGCTTTGTTTGTGAGATTACTTAAATTGTATTTACTTAACTCACAGTTTACAGTACTTATTTATCTGTCATCAAAAGCACAAAGCTGCGTATGTATCTGTTAGCTCCCATACAGTGTCTTTCTCCTTTAATACATTATCCTATTTCCCTCCAATTTGGTCTGTTTGGGTGAAACTTTAGTTTTTGCTAGGAGACCAGCTTTGGCTTTCCCTGCCAGTACTGTGAAAGGCCCTTCACATGGCTAATGGGATTTGGCTTGGCTTGACCTGAGCCTGATTATTCTACAGATCTATGTCCCCAGCTACTCTGACACACGACTCTTGGCCACGGGGCCACATTGGTTTTATGGACATGAATAAAACTGACCTATAAATAGAGGGTATGGTGATTATGGTAACTAATCCTCACACGGGCACCATAAACGTATCATCACACGGGGCAACCTTATCATCACCTGTAAATGTGACCCACATCTCTCCCCGAGCTGTGCTGTCGCTTTGCTCGCTGACTAAACTGCAGATGCTGCGGCGTGCCTGCCAGCCAAGTCATTACCCTGACTCCTGCCTCTGCCAAGCGTCAGGAGACACTGATACTGTCTGTGCTGTGTCTCCTGGCGGCGCCTGGCTTCTGTTAGGGAGCCACAACAGGCTGCAGGCTGCCGGTTAGGGCCTCTGGCTCTGAGTCTGAGAGGAGGTTTGGCCAACTAGGCCCTCCCTGCCTGCTGTTCACTCCCTCCCCTCCCATGAATCCCATCCCTGCTTGATTTACTGGCTGACTAACTGATTGACTGACTGACTGACTGACTTGTGAGCTCCCACCTATAAGCCCCAGAGATCTGGGGGCCCTAGGAGTCCAGCAGTCTGTTCAAGTGTTCCTGTTTTAGTAAAGCTGTATGAGGCTGTGTGAGGAGGAAACAAAGACTGAGTGGCAGCCTTGGGTGACACTTCGGCAATGCTCCAGTAAGCCTGATGACGTTAATAGAGAATAGCAGCTTTTTCATGCAACAATAAACAATAGCTATGGTTTGATTGACATTGCCACAGACGTGCAGTACATTTTGACCATGGTAGACACATTGCTCATTGCAAGTGCGTATTGAGTACGCAGAGACCAAATAGAACAAGATAGATCTGTTTAGGTCTGCTCCTTTGCGAGGCAAGCTGTCATGTTGAGAGACCCACACACAGCACAGCATGCTGAAACAACTGCTAACTAAAGTGACGCCTGTATTTCAGGCCTTAGAAGTGATATGGTAAAAGTTATTCACACAGAGTTTCTCACCTGACCTGTAGGCCTATTGACCATCTTCTGTAACATTAAATGGGGGGTTGGTTTAGGCCTATTGCCTCTAACCTCCTATCTTTCCAAAGCACCGTCAGAGTCATCCTCTGAGTGTTCCTCTGTGGTCTGTCCTGGTATGGACTGTGCAGCCTCCAGCTGCTGCAGTGGAGGCTGGCAGCGTGGCAGGCACCAGGATAATATTTCATCTCTGCGCTGTTTGTCAGCAAGGCGGAAGCGTCCCGTGGGGCTTGCAGAAGAGCAGGTGGTAGATGGGGGGAATAGGACAGCTCTAGTGGTTCTGTCTCCAGGAGGAGGCAGAAGGCGTCAGCCAGGCCAACTGGGAGCCCTATTAGTACTCTTCCTCCGCCACATAAAGAGCCCACCTGGGAGGGAGAGGGGCCTGTCACCTGCACTCCTCCTCCCCAAGAGGCCCCTCACAGGAAGCCAGCACCAGGCCCCTGCTGCTGCATCTCCGGTTCAGAATGTGTCCCTCGTTGAGCCCTCTCCACACGTCAGCGTCCTCCTCCCTCACCAAGCACAGCAGCAGCCTCCCCTCCCTGCCTGCCTGCCTGTCTCCTGGACCAGAGAGAAGCAGGTGAGAAATTGACGAGGAAGCCCAGGGCTGATACAGATGATACAGGGAACCACCCTTCTCAGTCCAGCTTCTGTTCGACCAGTTCCACCATGTGAACTACCACAGGAAGTCTTATTAAGGAGTGCTTCAAGAACATCTACATTACCAGTGTGGCGAAGATAAGGAAGGTTTTTGTAAAACGGACAGCATCCTCCCTCTGCTCTATGGTGATCTGACCCTAATCTCTAAAAGAGCCCTCTCCAGTTGGGTGTGGTGGGTTTTAGGTGTGGCGTGGGCGTGGCAGCATGGAGGAGCTTCATAATGGGGGGAGACAGGACCTCGCCTGCCTGCTGTGGCTTTAACCTCCTTCAGGGCTGCTGGGGCAGCCAGGGACGCAGGAACAGGAGGGTCCAGCCTGAGGTACATGAGGTAATTGATGGCACAGAGGGCGTTACATAGGTGGGTTTACTGTAGAGGGTAAACTGAGGCTCTCTTATCCTCAATCACCATCTTTATCACTCTATCTCTTCTCTCTCGCTTGCTCTCTGTTTTGATATGGAGCTATTTTCAGTCTAGGCACTGTTGGTCATTTGATTAGCAACAAAAGTAAATTAAACTCTGGTAAATGTTAATGATATGTTATGTTATACATCTGGTGAATTTCCAGTGATTATGACAGGTAAATGCAGATTCCAGGAAATTGCACAGTTCTGCTTCAGCTAGCTATACATCAGTAAACTATGCTTAATCACCTGGGTGATAGAAGACACACAGCATAATGACTGTGTCTGTCTCCCTTGTGAACTCTGGCAGCTCTGTGGCTTATTTACTTGGTGTTTGATCATTAACAACATCCTCTCTGTTACTATCTGAGACATTAACAGACTCGTCTGTTGTTCAGTGGATTTTTTTCACGTTGTTGAGCAATACATGGCATTTTTAGTTTTATTACTAGACCATTGTAACGATTCAGCTCTAAACATTGCAAATTAACCGTAGTTTATAATTTGACTTCCTTTATGGACTACATTTCTCTACTAATTGTCAAGCAATGTAAATAAGGATTTTATGAACTGGGCAAAGGAAGAGATTTTAGGAAGAGGCTGAGCTGATGAGGGGGATGGGGGCGAGTGTTGATGGTCAGAAGTGCTTGAACAGGGGTGTTTAATTACAGGAGATAACAACCACAGTGCTGAAGTAGTAGGAGACACTGCTGCCTTGGTTTAGCTTATCTCATCATTATCTGCCAGTGTGGATTTTTTGTGCTCTGCTGTGATTCAAGTATTGTTTTATTATTTGGTTGACACAGAGAGCTGTGCAAGGATCTTGGTCAAATGATTATTGTCTGATGTGTAATCTAATTATAACCAATATAAATCTGTCTCATCATAAGCAATATGTGAGATTTATACTTTCCAGTCCTATTGATCAGATAACTGTGCTGTTATAAGGTGTTCTACTGATAGGAGATGAACGTTTAGTTTTAGATGTCTAGGAAGCATATTTTGACAGAACAGTAGTAATATCTCTGGAGGACAAGATTTCTGGGACTATTCTGGCGTACTCAGGGGGAAGTCACTCCTACTGCCTTAGGATGGGAGAAACCATACATTGGGATTTGAATATCAAATCAAATCAAATCAAATCAAATCAAATTTTATTGGTCACATGCGCCGAATACAACAGGTGCAGACATTACAGTGAAATGCTTACTTACAGCCCTTAACCAACAGTGCATTTATTTTAAACAAAAAAAGTAAGAATAAAACAACAACAAAAAAAGTGTTGAGAAAAAAAGAGCAGAAGTAAAAATAAAGTGACAGTAGGGAGGCTATATATACAATAGAATAAAGTGACAGTAGGGAGGCTATATATACAGGGGGGTACCGTTGCATAGTCAATGTGATAATAGATGTACATGTAAAAAAAAAAAGGATACTGGAAAAGCAACCACCAACGACAACATCCCAAATTAACCCCTGATCAATTTGCATTATTTTAAGTCCCTCACTCTCCACTTAAACCTTATTGTTTAGGACCAGAATTGATCATCCTTGGCTCAATTAAATGTTCTCCACTGTAAATTAAGCCTGGGTATGCCGAGCACGATGGCTCTGGAAGTTTTAAATCAGGAGGGACTTGAGAGCTGCCCGGTTCCAACAGGTCTGACTAAGGGTACAGGGGACTGAGTAGTAGACCTACGACATCACTGAGCCCATTGTGCTGAAGGTCGGAGCACTCTCCAGCAGGGACAGATCATCCTCTTAGCCCTGTCTGATTACTGGAGAGCCCTTGTGTTGTATAACATCTACAATCATATTCATCTGCAGCTTTCCTCATTGTGTAAGGGGATGGATTTGGTTTTGACCTGCCTCACCCCGTCTGTGATTAGTCACTCAGTCTTGGCCCCATGTCACAATGGAAAAACATCTTACACTTACATCATTGATGTTTGGGTGTGAAGGACGCCGGGTTTTGTTGTCTCCCATTACGCCAATGAAACATGCTGTTTCTAGGGTCAGCATTAGAGATGGGGTGATTTGATTGTGCACCTACAAGCCTTTATGTGCTGGTACATAATACGCCTCCATTGCAGTTCATTTCCAGCATAGGACAACTCATACTGATTATTATATATATATATATATATATATAATAATTTACTGTTGTTTGTGTCTGTCAGTGCAAACCTACAATTTCATCAAACCTTTAACACATGTGAGGGTTGAAGGGGACAAAGCTTCATGGGGGTTAATGTATGATTCAGTGTTTACAAAAAGAGTGTCTGCCCCATCTCGGGTCAACTGTGTTTATGCCTCAGTACAGAGTTTTTATTGCAATAGTCCGACCCAATAAATGTTGTAGCAATGTGTGAAAGGGTCTGTGTATGGTAAATTGGGAGGTGAGAAAAATTTGAGAGACAGCAGCATCTCTGAACACTGCAATGTGAGAAGCTCAGTAGCCTACAGCGACTGTCTGTGTAGGCTATCCACAGGGATGCAGCCTCTGCAGTAGGCTATTGGCTACTGTGCGCGCAATGGCGCACACTCACCGGGCACTACTGGATTTTAGGAGTGTTAGTCCAATGTACGTGACGATACGCAGCCTAAGCGGAAAAAAAAACATATATATCGGGGAGACCCAGCTGTCAGCTGCAGAAACCTAAACAGGTGGCCTCTTCAAAGACTCGCGCGTCAAGGCGAAAAGACTAACAGTTTACAGCTTGCTTCTTTCTCTAATCTCCTGCTGACGACAGCAATACTGACCCTATGTTTAGAAATATGACGGTTGCAGTTTGAGTTTCAGGACCCGATCAGTTTGTGTTGATTCAAGAGACAATCGCTCCTCGGTTTGACTTGGGCTGCTGAATTTTAAGAGAATCTGAACGTGACAAGCCGTCTGGACTTTTGAAGATGTGCTCGCGACTTGCATTTACCTGGAGTTTACTGTAGTTACTTTCACTCGTAAGCTACATTCAAAGCGGCATGTTTCCCGAAATTAATAACAAGGTGAGGTCAATAATCAATTTTGAGTATATATATCCATGAATCCGTTATTTATTTCAATCTTTAGGCTACAGATGTTGACAATGCAGTTTTTACAGCATTTATTTTTTCTCTCTTCTCTTGTCTTTTATTTTATCGTTTGCTTGAACATCAGAAAATTATGTATTTTTATGTCACTGAAGTCTGAAAGAACATTCATTTTGTAGTTGAAATTGTGTGGAGATTCACTTTTCTTTTCCACTTACCCACTGATTTCATATACAGAATATTATGATATGTGTTATAAAGTAAACAGTAGTAGGGGCTAAATATTATGACCCATTTAGTAGTTTGCTTATGGGTTCTCATGATTATCCGAGAAGGTATTCAAGATAAACATGATCCATGGCTATTTTAGTCTACACATGGTTAGATTCATGGTGTTGACAGAAGCTCTATAGCTTTACCATAAACAGTATCACACATGACCAAGGATAGGAAAACAGCAACTCTTTCATCCACTTTTTACAAAGAATATTAGCCTTGTTGACATCTGTCATTTATTATTTGCAACATCATTGTCACATTGATCAGCAGCCATCTATAAATCAGTCAGTGTATTTTCTCTGAATCAAGTAATAATTTGAGACTCTCAATCAGCTTTTCTTGGTGGGATTGATGCTCTCCTTTTCATGAGCAAAAATGTGTACATTTCTGTATAGCTACTAAAACTTAATCTGTTTTTGATGCTTATCAACTCAGACAGTTGTTGTTTCCATTCACTGCCAATTCAATATTTGCAATACATTCATTACCATTGGCGTTGAAGCTTTACTTTCCTCATGTTTTCTGTAACTGGTTTCATGTGAGTCTCAGAAAATACATATTAGGAATACTGTGGTCCCTTTCAAGGACCTGCATGATGTAAAAAATCCAAAAGCTCTTTCCAGTATCCAGTGAGATGTGCACTGCAACTATTGGCAGCTTCTTTGTTGCTCTGGGCATCATTGCTCTACTGACCCACCCAGACCCTGTTGACAGGTCAGGGGATGACCCCATCCCCAGCACACCTCCCTCTCGTGACCACAACCCAAGTGGAAATACAGGGTAACACATATAACACTACAAGTGACCTCAGACAAGTATTGCATGCTTAGAATGGGTGGCAGCTAGCCAAGCGTTTAAGAGCTTTGGGCCAGTAACTGAAAGGTCGCTGGTTTGAATACCTGTCTGCTGTCGGCTGAGTGCCCATTTCAAACGGATGAGCGGTTTTGTGGGATTGTATCTGCTTACAGTAAGCAGACGTACAGTACCTGTTTAGTTTAGTGCCCTACCACAGTGGCACACATCGCAGTACAACCCTCACTCTCACAATCCTCCCAGGGGGCAGCCAAGGTTGTGTTACACGTGAATCCTGCAGATTCCAAACATAGCCAATGGTGAAGGCAATCCTAGGTGGGCACTGGTGTTCTACTCCTCTAAGTCTTCTAATACAATACCATGCCATATCTTTTTATACATTGCCCTGGGTATGAATGGGAATCAAATACAGTCATATTCTCGCCAAGGAACCCATATGGGTCAGTAAGATGCAATTGGCCATTTCATAAAGAATATGGAGCATATGGATGAAAGAGATGTCTATTTAGTGAACTCATGATCTTTTAATCCAATTGTGTTATTTAGGTCAAGTCCATTCTCAATCTGCTCTGCTAACCAGCCAGCCATTGCCTAACCGTCTCTGTCTCTCTGAGTTTTACCTGTGCTCATCTGGGCTGGATGTTTCAGTCCACCCATATGGTGTCTCTCATTCAACACACTGTGTTAGTTGACACACTCCCCTCTGAGTAAGGCATGTGTAAGTCTGGCTATTCTGCCACAGTGGCACCAGAGATAATATAATCTCAGCGGCTCATATGACCCCATATAGCCCTGCATCAGACTGAATTGGGCTTTGTGAAATGAAGTGAAGGATCTCTCTGGTGCCAGGCTAAAACAGCCCTCTGCTCTCTCCATCAACACCATCATCACCACAGCCTTACACTCTTCATAGAACATCAGAGGTTAACAAGCCTATGCTCCAGTAAAGAAATGCAGCTTGTGGAAAGACTGAGGATAACGAGACCATTGTTACTGTGGTAGTTAATTGCATAAGATACTCTAATTTTGGAGAGTGTGCATCATCTTTGCTTGCATGGTAGTAATCCTACTTCACTGCCCACAGGCTGTATCTATCTGTGAGACCCACCACTGTGCTGGGCTTGAAACACCCACCAGCAACAATCAGGCTATTTATTCTCCTCATTCACAGAGATACTTTGAAGTTCATCAGTTTCGGTTACTAAAAATATGTGGTTCATAATTCAGATTCAGACCTCAATCACTTGTTATGAGTCATATTTAATCTATTTAACAAAACGTAATCTATGCAGGTGTTTATTTTAATTTTTTAATTTTACCATTATTTAACTAGGCAAGTCAGCTAAGAACAAATTCTTATTTACAATGACGGCCTACAACGGCCAAACCTGGACGACACTGGGCCAATTGTGCGTCGCCCTATGGGACTCCCAATCACGGCCGGTTGTGATACAGCCTGGAATCGAACCAGGGGGTCTGTAGTGACGCCTCAAGCACTGAGATGCAGTGCCTTAGAACGTTGCGCCACTCGGGAGGTGTAGAGAAGTTCTGTGTGTAAATGTAATGTTAAGTGAAGTCTCCCATATTCCTTTCCTCCACAGTCTTCTAGACCAGAGGCCTTCCCCCACTCACACAGACTCCAGACCCAACAGGCAACCAACCGACCCTATTCACAGGTGAGCCTTTACTCACTGGTGACCCCTGACCTGTAGAACATTTGAGCCCCTACAGACCCACTCTTTTTCAATCCTGTATCTTTCTGTCTATGCAGTGCCCTCCCCCTTCACTCCACCAAAACTCACTACCCTAGCTAACTCATGCTATTGGGAGTAAATGTTTAATGTTGTTAGTGAATGACAATTCCAGGGGATAACTTTGGCCTTCCATTTACAGTGATGAACTTAAAGCAGTCCTCACTGTCAATAGACCAGGATGTGTTTAAGAACACAGTATAGTAGCCTACACTCTTAGAAAAAGGGTTCCAAAAGGGTTCTTTGGCTGTCCCAAGAGGATAACCTTTTTTGGTTCCTGGTAGAACTATTTTGGGTTCCATGTAGAACGGATTCTGTGGAAAGGATTCTACATGGAACGCAAAAGGGTTTTACCTGGAACCAAAAAGGGTTATTCAAAGGGGACACCCGAAGAACCCTTTTAGGTTCTAGATAGCACCTTTTTTTCTAAGAGTGTACCTAATCAGCCTGCTGCTCATCTGTTGGTCTTTACAAATGCTGTTTTGAATTAAATAAAATTGTACCTACACACTGAAGAAGGCTGTAAACTCGAAACGTCTGTGTAGTAAACGTCAGTGTAGTAAACGTCTGTGTAGTAAACGTCTGTGTAGTAAACGTCTGTGTAGTAAACGTCTGTGTAGTAAACGTCTGTGTAGTAAAAAAATTAAAACATTGAATAATGAAGTAAGCTTTATGTGACATCTTTTTGAGTGCGAACCCATTACACCCCTTTGTTTGTCTGAATTTGCAGGTTTTACGCTCCAGCCAAGCTTCTGGGAGAGCACCATGGTTCTCTTTTCATTACCTAGTCAGCCTGCCCTGACTCCAGTTGTGTGCAGGCATGATACTGTATTTACCATTTGCTTGTTGTAGCAGGTGCTTGGAACTATATTTAGCCTGTGTCTCTATGCGTCATAACCAAGTTGGAAGCTACTGCAGCAGCCTGTGCACGTGTGATTAAATATCACCGCTATGTATAGACTGGGTTGGTGTTTTGGGCTGCTGTGCTTGCTGTAACCAAAGCAAACGGATAAAGAGCTACTGGTTCCACTTTACAATAACTGGCCCTAATAATACCTTTGTATTTACATGTTAGTTATATAGGCAGATACATTGCCATTGCCATGTAGGAAGTCATTAAATCTGTTACTGGCATGTACAATTTTTTAAAAATTCTTAATAAACTCATGATCCCTGTCGTAGCCTAGGTAAGAGGTCTCCTTTCCCCCATCATTAGTTTAGCTATGCCTGCAAGGCAGCCAGTGACATATGTAAACGTGCTCCTACTGCAAGCAGGATGGCAGCTAGAGAAAGGCCTGCTCCAGTTCAGGTCCCCCTCAGCAGCAGCTAGCACTGACAGACTGTCAGGGCTCAGTCTCCAGGCTTTTGTCCCGGCCTCACTCTCACCCTGCTGAGTAATTCCACCCTCAACCCTGGGGGTCCTGGTTACCCTCGCCACCACAATTAGAACGGATGTAGCACTCTCTACCTCCCTTTATTTCTCCCTCCAATTCCCCCTCTCCCTCCTTTTTCCCATCTTGTCCGTAAAATATGTGATCACATAGTCTCTTCCAACAGCCGCTGTAACTCTGACACAACTGGGGTTAGAGCACCATGAGTCTGGCAAGCGAGACTAGTTATGACGATACAATATGTTATTACACTTTTAATGTTTTCATCTGCATATTTTAAAAATCCTTTTTTTATTTGAACCCTTCTCTCTCTCTTGTAGAAGTTGAACTCGGGCATAGGGACCTTGCCCCAGCTGGAGCCCCCGGTTATACAGGTGGTTGTCAGCAATGCCAAACTCCACCACCAGCAGTCCGATAGCATCCTGCCCCACATCGCCAACAAGGAGCTGCAGAACAGCTACCAGACACACCAGGTGAGGCTACATTTCACACTGTGTCACACTATACTGTTGGCGTCCAAAAGTAGTTCACTTGACTCTAGTTGTCTATTGTAAATGCACATGATAGTAAGTCCTTGATAGTTTATACATCTTCAAGTGAAACCGCTCAGCTGACATGCAATATCCCAGTAATGTAAAAGGAAGTGAGAGCCGTTTCATCAGGGTTACGCTTAGTGACAGAGCCTAAGTGTTGAGAGGACAGATCAACTGACCTCTTGATCCCTTTTGTGATTGGCAGGATGAGAGACCAAAGCCCTCCTCCCAGTTCTCCACATGGTTCGGCTCCTCAGTGGAGAACCTGGCTGACTCTATCACCACCAAGGGTCTCAGCAACAAGCTGGAGGAGACAAAGCTTTATGAGGGACTGAGGCTGCCCATGTCTCCCACAGAGGCACTGAGGCACTTCCAGGGGCGTCTGACAGAGTTTGAGCAGGAGGAGATCATGGACTACTCAGAGATCTGGTTCCTGGGTCTGGAGACTAAGAAGATCGAGGCCTCTCACGGAATTCCTCAGAATGCAGGCTACGACGACGAGCACGGCAGCTACAACAAGGTACAGTTACATCAATGATTTGAATAGAAATGTGTCATTATTCTTGTGGTTCCTTGGGTTAAGGTGTAAGAGGATTTGTTTGTTTGTTTGCTGTGATATAACCAGTCAGACCATCAAACTGACCTCTCTCTCAACTTCACAATAAACTGCAGTGAAATTATGCTAAGGCACAAGAACAGAAGTCCCATGCACGCTAGCCAAACTGCCATGTGAGCCTAACTGACTATCCACAGGCAGTTAGTGTCTTATTCCATTCTGTATGAATGTGCTGTCACAGGGAGACTGACTGTGAACATTATTTAGACTCATGGCCCTATGCCCCCATTCATGGTAACCTCTAGGTCACACAGAACTAGTCAAGTCATGACAGATGCTCAGCTAAATAACCAAATGAAACAACACAGGAGCAGTATTATTATGAACTAACTTTTAACTAACTAACTTTTCCTAACTTTAACTAACTTTTAACTAACTAACTTGACCTAACTTTAACTAACTTGTAACTAACTAACTTCACCTAACTTTTAACTAACTAACTTTAACTAACTTTTTAACTACCTTTTAACTAACTAACTTTAACTAACTTTTTAACTAACTTTACCTGGTTTTAATTAACTTTTTAACTAACTAACTTTTCCTACTAGCACTGACTTTGCTGATAACTACTTTATTGAGGGAAAATGTACTTGCTACGACTGTGATATACTGTCTCACCTAGCGATCTTAAGATGAATGCACTAACTGTAAGTCACTCTGGATAAGAGCATCTGCTAAATGACTAAAATGTAAATGTCAATGAACTAGTGTTTGGCACTGGAAGTAGGGCAAATGTGCCTTACAGTGAGGGAAAAAAGTATTTGATCACCTGCTGATTTTGTACGTTTGCCCACTGACAAACAAATGATAATTTTCTATAATTTTAATGGTAGGTTTATTTGAACAGTGAGAGACAGAATAACAACAAAAGAATCCAGAAAAACGCATGTCACAAATGTTATAAATTGATTTGCATTTTAATTAGGGAAATAAGTATTTGACCCCCTCTCAATCAGAAAGATTTCTGGCTCCCAGGTGTCTTTTATACAGGTAACGAGCTGAGATTAGGAGCACACTCTTAAAGGGAGTGCTCCTAATCTCATCTTGTTACCTGTATAAAAGACACCTGTCCACAGAAGCAATCAATCAATCAGATTCCAAACTCTCCACCATGGCCAAGACCAAAGAGCTCTCCAAGGATGTCAGGGACAAGATTGTAGACCTACACAAGGCTGGAATGGGCTACAAGACCATCGCCAAGCAGCTTGGTGAGAAGGTGACAACAGTTGGTGCGATTATTCACAAATGGAATGGAAGAAACACAAAATAACTGTCAATCTCCCTCGGCCTGGGGCTCCATGCAAGATCTCACCTCGTGGAGTTACATTTTACATTTACGTCATTTAGCAGACGCTCTTATCCAGAGCGACTTACAAATAGGTGCATTCACCTTATAGCCAGTGGGATCACCACTATACAATGTTTTTTTTAATATTTTTTTTCTTTATGTATTTTATAGTTTTTTTATCTATATATATATTTTTTTTTATATAATTTTTTTTTTGGGGGGTTGGGGTTTGGGTTGGGTTGGGGTAAGGGGGGGGTAGAAGGATTACTTTATCCTATCCCAGGTATTCCTTAAAGAGGTGGGGTTTCAAATGTCTCCTGAAGGTGGTGAGTGACTCCGCTGTCCTGGTGTCGTGAGGGAGCTTGTTCCACCATTGGGGTGCCAGAGCAGCGAACAGTTTTGACTGGGCTGAGCGGGAACTATGCTTCCACAGAGGTAGGGGAGCCAGCAGGCCAGAGGTAGATGAACGCAATGCCCTCGTTTGGGTGTAGGGACTGATCAGAGCCTGAAGGTACGGAGGTGCCGTTCCCCTCACAGCTCCGTAGGCAAGCACCATGGTCTTGTAGCAGATGCGAGCTTCAACTGGAAGCCAGTGGAGTGTGCGGAGGAGCGGGGTGACGTGAGAGAACTTGGGAAGGTTGAACACCAGACGGGCTGCGGCATTCTGGATGAGTTGTAGGGGTTTAATGGCACAGGCAGGGAGCCCAGCCAACAGCGAGTTGCAGTAATCCAGACGGGAGATGACAAGTGCCTGGATTAGGACCTGTGCCGCTTCCTGTGTAAGGTAGGGTCGTACTCTCCGAATGTTGTAGAGCATGAACCTACAGGATCGGGTCACCGCCTTGATGTTAGCGGAGAACGACAGGGTGTTGTCCAGGGTCACGCCAAGGCTCTTCGCACTCTGGGAGGAGGACACAACGGAGTTGTCAACCGTGATGGCGAGATCATGGAACAGGCAGTCCTTCCCCGGGAGGAAGAGCAGCTCCGTCTTGCCAAGGTTCAGCTTGAGGTGGTGATCCGTCATCCATACTGATATGTCTGCCAGACATGCAGAGATGCGATTCGCCACCTGGTTGTGACTTGGTGTATAGGGAGAATAGGAGAGGGCCTAGAACTGAGCCCTGGGGGACACCAGTGGTGAGAGCACGTGGTGCGGAGACAGCTTCTCGCCACGCCACTTGGTAGGAGCGACCGGTCAGGTAGGACGCAATCCAAGAGTGAGCCGCGCCGGAGATGCCCAGCTCGGAGAGGGTGGAGAGGAGGATCTGATGGTTCACAGTATCAAAGGCAGCAGACAGGTCTAGAAGGACAAGAGCAGAGGAGAGAGAGTTAGCTTTAGCAGTGCGGAGAGCCTCCGTGACACAGAGAAGAGCAGTCTCAGTTGAATGACCAGTCTTGAAACCTGACTGGTTTGGATCAAGAAGGTCATTCTGAGAGAGATAGCAAGAGAGTTGGCTAAAGACGGCACGCTCAATAATTTTGGAGAGAAAAGAAAGAAGGGATACTGGTCTGTAGTTGTTGACATCAGAGGGATCGAGTGTTGGTTTTTTGAGAAGGGATGCAACTCTCGCTCTCTTGAAGACGGAAGGGACATAGCCAGCGGTCAAGGATGAGTTGATCAGCGAGGTGAGGTAAGGGAGAAGGTCACCGGAGATGGTCTGGAGAAGAGAGGAGGGGATAGGGTCAAGCGGGCAGGTTGTTGGGCAGCCTGCCGTCACAAGTCGCAAGATTTTATCTGGAGAGAGAGGGGAGAAAGAAGTCAAAGCATAGGGTAGGGCAGTGTGAGCAGGACTAACAGTGTCATTTGACTTAACAAACGAGGATCGGATGTCGTCAACCTTCTTTTCAAAATGGTTGACGAAGTCATCCACAGAGAGGGAGGAGGGGGGGGGGGGGGGGATTCAGCGGGGAGGAGAATGTGGCAAAGAGCTTCCTAGGGTTAGAGGCAGATGCTTGGAATTTAGAGTGGTAGAAAGTGGCCTTAGCAGCAGAAACAGATTAAGAAAATGTAGAGAGGAGGGAGTGAAAAGATGCCAGGTCCGCAGGGAGTCTAGTTTTCTTCCATTTCCGCTCAGCTGCCCGGAGCTCTGTTCTGTGAGCTCGCAATGAGTCATCAAGCCACGGAGCTGGAGGGGAGGACCGAGCCGGCCGGGAGGATAGGGGACATAGAGAGTCAAAGGATGCAGAAAGGGAGGAGAGGAGGGTTGAGGAGGCAGAATCAGGAGATTGGAGGGAGAAGGATTGAGCAGAGGGAAGAGATGATAGGATGGAAGAGGAGAGAGTAGCGGGAGAGAGAGAGCGAAGGTTGCGACGGCGCATTACCATCTGTGCAGGGGCAGAGTGAGTAGTGTTGGAGGAGAGCGAGAGAGAAAAGGATACAAAGTAGTGGTCGGAGACATGGAGGGGAGTTGCAGTGAGATTAGTAGAAGAACAGCATCTAGTAAAGATGAGGTCAAGCGTATTGCCTGCCTTGTGAGTAGGGGGGGACGGTGAGAGGGTGAGGTCAAAAGAGGAGAGGAGTGGAAAGAAGGAGGCAGAGAGAAATGAGTCAAATGTAGACGTAGGGAGGTTGAAATCCCCCAGAACTGTGAGGGGTGAGCCATCCTCAGGAAAGGAACTTATCAAGGCGTCAAGCTCATTGATGAACTCTCCAAGGTAACCTGGAGGGCGATAGATGACAAGGATATTCAGCTTAAATGGGCTAGTGACTGTGACAGCATGGAATTCAAATGAGGAGATAGACAGATGGGTCAGGGGAAAAATTGAGAATGTCCACTTGGGAGAGATGAGGATTTCTGTGCCACCACCCCGCTGACCAGATGCTCTCGGGGTATGCGAGAACACATGGTCAGACGAGGAGAGAGCAGTAGGAGTAGCAGTGTTTTCAGTGGTAATCCATGTTTCCGTCAGCGCCAAGAAGTCGAGGGACTGGAGGGTAGCATAGGCTGAGATGAACTCTGCCTTGTTGGCAGCAGAACGGCAGTTCCAGAGGCTGCCTGAGACCTGGAACTCCACGTGGGTGGTGCGTGCAGGGACCACCAGGTTAGAGAGGCAGCAGCCATGCGGTGTGAGGCGTTTGTGTAGCCTGTGCGGAGAGGAGAGAACAGGGATAGGCAGAGGCATAGTTGACAGGCTGCAGCAGATGGCTACAATAATGCAGAGGAGATCGGAATGAAATGAACTAAACATCTGGGAAAGGAGAGAGCGGGGCCTCCCTCACCACAACTCCCAAATATAACTCTCCCAACTTCCACCTCAGAAACTATAATTGTTGTAAACTACAGCGGTTCAATGTTTTCTAGGAATAGACTAACTTAGTTTATTCAGCTAGCTAACTAGGTGCAGTATTATTCCGTGAAAATCGTCCGGGCACTTAGTCATAAGACGCCACAGCCAGCTAGCATGCCGGACTCCAACAACACAGTTTAGCGCCAATACTCGGCCACAACAAACCACCAGTGTATCAACAGGCAAGCAGATCGTTCGTGTCCGTGTCTAACGTTGTGGGTTAGTCCCGACAGCTTGAGCGAGTCCGTCGTCAACTTATTCATCCAGTTAGTTAGCTAGAATAGTTAGCAAACTAGCTAGCCATTGCTTTCAGACAAAGAAGAACCCCTCCTTTCACGGCACGAACACACAGAGAGAGCCAAACTAACGTTAACTAGTCACCCATGTTCCGAATTCCTTGAACGACTCGGGCTATCAATATGTAAAAAACAAAACACAAATGTAGGTTATGACTTACCCCTAGCAGCTACTGTTAGCTAGCCAAGTGCAAAGCTAGCCACTGAATTGACTCAGCCAGTTCGCGTCTGTTCGCTCGGTCGTTCCAGCTATTGTTTACAGACGTACATAATTGAGGTGTAACATATGAAACCTTATCTAGGCACCTGTGCTTTACCCGTGTCACTCATTGTCATTTCAGACATCCCTTCTTCTACTATAGGCTGCCGCTTCTCTCTAGTTCTTTCAGTCACTCCCAACATTTGTTTCCTGGAGAAGTAGCTCTGATCATGAGTTGCAATGATCATGAAAACGGTGAGGAATCAGCCCAGAACTACACGGGAGGATCTTGTCAATGATCTCAAGGCAGCTGGGACCATAGTCACCAAGAAAACAATTGGTAACACACTACGCCGTGAAGGACTGAAATCCTGCAGCGCCCACAAGGTCCCCCTGCTCAAGAAAGCACATATACATGCCCATCTGAAGTTTGCCAATGAACATCTGAATGATTCAGAGGAGAACTGGGTGAAAGTGTTGTGGTCAGATGAGACCAAAATGGAGCTCTTTGGCATCAACTCAACTCACCGTGTTTGGAGGAGGAGGAATGCTGCCTATGACCCCAAGAACACCTTCCCCACCGTCAAACATGGAGGTGAAAACATTATGCTTTGGGGGTGTTTTTCTGCTAAGGTGGACGGTGGACGGGCCATGTATCGTCAAATCTTGGGTGAGAACCTCCTTCCCTCAGCCAGGGCATTGAAAATGGGTCGTGGATTGGTATTCTAGCATAACAATGACCCAAAACACACGGCCAAGGCAACAAAGGAGTGGCTCAAGAAGAGGCACATTAAGGTCCTGGAGTGGCCTAGCCAGTCTCCAGACCTTAATCCCATAGAAAATCTGTGGAGGGAGCTGAAGGTTCAAGTTGCCAAACGTCAGCCTCGAAACCTTAATGACTCGAAGAAGATCTGCAAAGAGGAGTGGGACAAAATCCCAAATCCCAAACCTGGTGGCCAACTACAAGAAACGTCTGACCTCTGTGATTGCCAACAAGGGTTTTGCCACCAAGTACTAAGTCATGTTTTGTAGAGGGGTCAAATACTTATTTATCTCATGAAAATTGTTGTTGTTATTCTGTCTCTCACTGTTCAAATAAACCTACCATTAAAATTATAGACTGATCATTTCTTTGTCAGTGGGCAAACGTACAAAATCAGCAGGGGATCAAATACTTTTTTCCCTCACTGTATGTAGTCATTATAAAAAAACATCAGGAAGGATGTCATTGTATCATGAGCTACCAGTTAAGTACATGCAGTGAGGCTCTTGTATTTAAAATTATTGTCCAACATACCATACACACAGTACACAAAAATATCCTATTGAATGTTCTGTCTGTTCCGTATCCAGGTTCTGCACGACCACATTGGCTTCCGCTTCGAGGTGCTGGAGGTGATTGGGAAAGGATCCTTTGGACAGGTCCTGAAATGTCTGGACCACAAGACCCACGAGCTGGTCGCCATCAAGGTCATTCGCAATAAGAAAAGGTACAAACAAAACATTTTGCTACATGCACTTGAATACGCATCCAGTGCTCAAAGACTCTGAAACAGACCTTCTTGTGTGAGGTCAGTACCGTCAGGTGACGTCAGGTCAGTTATCCAAAGGAGTTACCTCGGTATTGCTTTACCTGTCCTCTCTCAGGTGATCCAATGCAGTCTGTGTGTCAATGGAACTCCGCCTCCTCCTCTTTGACTTTGATTGATGCAGATGCCATCAGTTCTTACTGCCCTTCAATAATGCAGAAAACAAAATGGGCGCTTACCGCCTTAGGGCTGTCTTGGTCTCGCCACTGGGACCTTGTCTTGAACTAAGCCCTCTCAAAGATCCTGTTTCTCCTGGGAGAGGAGATTCTCCCTTCTTTGCAGCTGTCATAATTTTTCACATCAAAGGAAATTAAAACTGGAATTTAAAAATATTAGCTAGGAGATGTTCCATGGTCACTGCAAAACTAAAGCTTGTCAATCAAAATCAGTCACGTTTTTTTATTTTGAATGGTTAAATCCAGAATGGAGCCGTGACTGACTCTAACTAACTCTTACATTGGACTGTAGGTTTCACCACCAGGCCCTAGTGGAACTGAAGATCCTGGATGCTGTGAGGAGGAAAGACAGGGAAAACTGCCACAATGTCATCCATATGAAAGAATATTTCTACTTCCGCAACCATCTCTGCATCTCCTTCGAGCTGCTAGGGTGAGTGTAGTGTGTTGTCAAATCAAATCAAATCAAAACAAATGTTATTGGCCACATGCGCCGAATACAACAGGTGCAGACATTACAGTGAAATGCTTACTTACAGCCCTTAACCAACAGTGCATTTATTTTTAACAAAAAATTAAAAAAATAAACAACAACAAAAAAAGTGTTGAGAAAAAAAGAGCAGAAGTAAAATAAAATAACAGTAGGGAGGCTATATATACAGGGGGGTGCCGGTGCAGAGTCAATGTGCGGGGGCACCGGCTAGTTGAGGTAGTTGAAGTAATATGTACATGTGGGCAGAGTTAAAGTGACTATGCATAAATAATTAACAGAGTAGCAGCAGCATAAAAGGATTGGGTGGGGGGGCAGTGCAAATAGTCTGGGTAGCCATGATTAGCTGTTCAGGAGTCTTATGGCTTGGGGGTAGAAGCTGTTGAGAAGTCTTTTAGACCTAGACTTGGCACTCCGGTAATGCTTGCCGTGCGGTAGCAGAGAGAACAGTCTATGACTAGGGTGGCTGGAGTCTTTGACAATTTTGAGGGCTTTCCTCTGACACCGCCTGGTATAGAGGTCCTGGATGGCAGGAAGCTTGGCCCCAGTGATGTACTGGGCCGTACGCACTACCCTCTGTAGTGCCTTGCGGTCGGAGGCCAAGCAGTTGCCATACCAGGCGGTGATGCAACCAGTCAGGATGCTCTCGATGGTGCAGCTGTAGAATTTTTTGAGGATCTGAGGACCCATGCCAAATCTTTTCAGTCTCCTGAGGGGGAATAGGCTTTGTCGTGCCCTCTTCACGACTGTCTTGGTGTGTTTGGACCATGATAGTTCGTTGGTGATGTGGACACCAAGGAACTTGAAGCTCTGTATGTATAACACTATTATAAGACACCTGAAATGATGATTAAAGCAATCACACGCACAAACATACAAACATGCACACACACACACACAAACAAAATAGTCCCGGTAGAAGATAAATGGAACCCTGAGTAATTCATGTGTTAATCAAAGGTATTCAAGGTTAGGCACCTCTCCTGAGGTACAGCAACAGGACTTAAGCCCTGAACTCCCCTATTACATACACAGCTTGCTTATCACTAGTCACTTAAAATGCTACACTACTTGAGCAAAGTGAGCGTCCTACCTAGAACAATCTGCCTCAACTAGCTTTAGGTTCCCTCTGAGACAAGATCATCTTCTATACCAGGCTTGCTGACCTTTAGTAGACGTCTTGGACTGCCACCTTGCCCTGTCTAACATTACCGTCACCCAATCCCTTAGTTAATGGCTTGGTTAGAGCTCTATCTCTTTCCTCTGCCTGCTCGCGGTGTGAAGTCTCTGGTTACACCAGCCAGAGAAGTTTGTACTTCCCAGATGTATTGAGAAATACAAAGAATAACTCTCAGAGAGTCTCTCTTCTTAATGTTAAGACATTCAAGACTGTTAAGTAATCTGATTTAGCATGCAATATAATGGTGTTCACTTCGTTTTTTATATCTTATTACTAAATTGCATGGTCTTGCTAGATTTGACTGAGCTATACCATGATTTTTTTAAAAGCAGTATAGTGCTGGCCTCTAGAGGACTAATAAACTATTACATTTGAGGCCAAACCCTCCATGCAGTGGTGGGGGAAAAAAAGCAGAGAAAGACTGGGAATAGTGACAGACATTTTATCATTTGACCAGTTCTCTAAATTATTGTCTTTCTGTCTTCTTATAGAGTCAACTTGTATGAGCTGATCAAGAAGAACAACTTCCAGGGCTTCAGTCTGGCCCTGATCCGTCGTTTCACCCACTCCCTGCTCAAGTGCCTGCAGATGCTGCATAAGGAGAAGATCATCCACTGTGACCTCAAACCGGTAAGGTTCCACAAATCCCCATATGTTGTAAAGGCTCTATATGGAACAGTAACAACACAAATAATACCCAGCTGAGGAGTCAGACATGCTAATGCACAGTACCAGTGCACTGCAGAGGAAATAAGTTGGTTGCACTTTGATTGGTATCTTGGAAAATGTCGAATTGACATTGTTTCTCTTTTTTCACAAAAGGAGAACATACTTCTGTCTCAGAAAGGACAAGGAAATATCAAGGTGGTTGACTTTGGGTCCAGCTGTTATGAGCAGCAGAGAGGTGTGACTCACCTGATTAAATACCTAATTAAAAGTCTGATATTAAAATCTCCAAAGCCACAGCACTCAGAATGTTAACATTAACTCCGCTCCCTCCCTCTTTCTCCCTCTCTCTCCCTCTCTCCCTCTCTCCCTCTCTCCCTCTCTCTCTCCCTCTCTCTCTCTCCCTCTCTCTCCCTCTCTCTGTCCCTCTCTCTCTCTCTCCCTCTCTCTCTCTCTCCCGCTCTCTCTCTCCCTCTCTCTCCCTCTCTCTCCCTCTCTCTCCCTCTCTCTCTCTCTCCCGCTCTCTCTCTCCCTCTCTCTCCCTCTCTCTCTCCCTCTCCCTCTCTCTCTCTCCCGCTCTCTCTCCCTCTCTCCCTCTCTCTCTCTCCCTCTCTCTGTCCCTCTCTGTCCCTCTCTCTCCCTCTCTCTCTCTCTCCCTTTCTCTCCCTCTCTCTCCCTCTCTCTCTCTCTCTCTCTCTCCCTCTCTCTTCCTCTCTCTCTCCCTCTTTCTACTCTCTCTTTCTCCTTGTCTGCGCTTGTAGTCTACACCTACATCCAGAGTCGTTTCTACCGCTCCCCAGAGGTTATCCTGGGCCACCCCTACAGCATGGCCATCGACATGTGGAGTCTGGGCTGCATCATGGCTGAGCTCTACACCGGCTTCCCCCTATTTCCTGGGGAGAGTGAGGTGGAGCAGATTGCGTGCATCATGGAGGTACAGAACCAACCACCTGCAGACATACAGCCTCAGACCACAGCGCTAGCCAATTGGAGTATCTGATGTTGGATGTTTTTAGGAATCCATTTATCCATCACCATTCAAGAACATTCTGTTCTTTTATTTCTTAGGTACTTGGAATGCCTCCTAATGATTTTGTGCAGACAGCATCCAGGAGAAGGTTGTTTTTCGGTAATAACTTTCTATGATTTGTACAGTAAGAATGTGTTGTTTCTTTACTTCAGATATATACACTACCGTTCAAAGTTTGGGGTCACTTAGAAATATCCTTGTTTTCCATGAAAACATACATGAAATGAGTTTGAATAGGAAATATAGCAAAATGAATAGGAAATGTAGTCATTGACAAGGTTAGAAATAATGATTTTTAATTGAAATAATAATTGTGTCCTTCAAACTTTGCTTTCGTCAAAGAATCCTCCATTTGCAGCAATTACAGCCTTGCAGACCTTTGGCATTCTAGTTGTCAATTTGTTGAGGTAATCTGAAGAGATTTCACCTCATGCTTCCTGAAGCACCTCCCACAAGTTGGATTGGCTTGATGGGCACTTCTTACGTACCATACGGTCAAGCTGCTCCCACAACAGCTCAATAGGGTTGAGATCCGGTGACTGTGCTGGCCACTCCATTATAGACCGAATACCAGCTGACTGCTTCTTCCCTAAATAGTTATTGCATACTTTGGAGCTGTGCTTTGGGTGATTGTCCTGTTGTAGGAGGAAATTGGCATGGCGTCCACAGGGTATGGCATGGCGTTGCAAAATGGAGTGATAGCCTTCCTTCTTCAAGATCCCTTTTACCCTGTACAAATATCCCACTTTACCACCACCAAAGCACCCCCAGACCATCACATTGCCTCCACCATGCTTGACAGATGGCATCAAGCACTCCTCCAGCATCTTTTCATTTGGTCTGCGTCTCACAAATGTTCTTCTTTGTGATCCAAACACTTCAAACTTTGATTCGTCTGTCCATAACACTTTTCCCCAAACTTCCTCTGTCCAGTGTCTGTGTTCTTTTGCCCATTTTAATATTTTATTTTTATTGGCCAGTCTGAGATATGGCTTTTTCTTTGCAACTCTGCATAGAAGGTCAGCATCCCGGAGTCGACTCTTCACTGTTGACATTGAAACGGGTGTTATGCGGGAACTACAGTGGGGAAAAAAAGTATTTAGTCAGCCACCAATTGTGCAAGTTCTCCCACTTAAAAAGATGAGAGAGGCCTGTAATTTTCATCATAGGTACACGTCAACTATGACAGACAAAATGAGAAGAAAAAAATCCAGAAAATCACATTGTAGGATTTTTTATTAATTTATTTGCAAATTATGGTGGAAAATAAGTATTTGGTCAATAACAAAAGTTTCTCAATACTTTGTTATATACCCTTTGTTGGCAATGACACAGGTCAAACGTTTTCTGTAAGTCTTCACAAGGTTTTCACACACTGTTGCTGGTATTTTGGTCCATTCCTCCATGCAGATCTCCTCTAGAGCAGTGATGTTTTGGGGCTGTCGCTGGGCAACACGGACTTTCAACTCCCTCCAAAGATTTTCTATGGGGTTGAGATCTGGAGACTCCAGGACCTTGAAATGCTTCTTACGAAGCCACTCCTTCGTTGCCCGGGCGGTGTGTTTGGGATCATTGTCATGCTGAAAGACCCAGCCACGTTTCATCTTCAATGCCCTTGCTGATGGAAGGAGGTTTTCACTCAAAATCTCACGATACATGGCCCCATTCATTCTTTCCTTTACACGGATCAGTCGTCCTGGCCCCTTTGCAGAAAAACAGCCCCAAAGTATGATGTTTTCACTCCCAAGCTTCACAGTAGGTATGGTGTTCTTTGGATGCAACTCAGCATTCTTTGTCCTCCAAACACGACGAGTTGAGTTTTTACCAAAAAGTTATATTTTGTTTCATCTGACCATATGACATTCTCCCAATCCTCTTCTGGATGCACTCTAGCAAACTTCAGACGGGCCTGGACATGTACTGGCTTAAGCAGGGGGACACGTCTAGCACTGCAGGATTTGAGTCCCTGGCGGCGTAGTGTGTTACTGATGGTAGGCTTTGTTACTTTGGTCCCAGCTCTCTGCAGGTCATTCACTAGGTCCCCCCGTGTGGTTCTGGGATTTTTGCTCACCGTTCTTGTGATCATTTTGACCCCACGGGGTGAGATCTTGCGTGGAGCCCCAGATCGAGGGAGATTATCAGTGGTCTTGTATGTCTTCCATTTCCTAATAATTGCTCCCACAGTTGATTTCTTCAAACCAAGCTGCTTACCTATTGCAGATTCAGTCTTCCCAGCCTGGTGCAGGTCTACAATTTTGTTTCTGGTGTCCTTTGACAGCTCTTTGGTCTTGGCCATAGTGGAGTTTGGAGTGTGACTGTTTGAGGTTGTGGACAGGTGTCTTTTATACTGATAACAAGTTCAAACAGGTGCCATTAATACAGGTAACGAGTGGAGGACAGAGGAGCCTCTTAAAGAAGAAGTTACAGGTCTGTGAGAGCCAGAAATCTTGCTTGTTTGTAGGTGACCAAATACTTATTTTCCACCATAATTTGCAAATAAATTCATAAAAAATCCTACAATGTGATTTTCTGGATTTTCTTTTCTCAATTTGTCTGTCATAGTTGACGTGTACCTATGATGAAAATTACAGGCCTCTCTCATCTTTTTAAGTGGGAGAACTTGCACAATTGGTGGCTGACTAAATACTTTTTTCCCCCACTGTATTTAATGAAGATGCCAGTTGAGGACCTGTGAGGCGTCTGTTTCTCAAACTAGACACTCTAATGTATTTGTCCTCTTGCTCAGTTGTGCACCGGGGCCTCCCACTCCTCTTTCTATTCTGGTTAGAGCGCTGTTCTGTGAAGGGAGTAGTACACAGCGTTGTACGAGATCTTCAGTTTCTCGCATGGAATAGCCTTCATTTCTCAGAACAAGAATAGACTGACGAGTTTCAGAAGAAAGTTATTTGTTTCTGGCCATTTTGAGCCTGTAATCGAACCCACAATTGTTGATGCTCCAGATACTCAACTAGTCTCAAGATAATGGACCTCTGTACGCCTATGTAGATATAAAAAAATTGCTTTTCTTTCGAAAACAAGGACATTTCTAAGTGACCCCAAACTTTTGAACGGTAGTGTATACGGTATAGATGTATACAATTGCAGCAACAAAACATCTTAAGAAAGGATTAGGGCCTGAATTAATCAGATGAATCTCTGGGTTGTGTTTGAACCATGAGGTTTGGTAAGTCTCTAACTAGTGTGTTTGATGACTTGTTGCAGACTCCAAAGGAAACCCCAGAAACATCACAAACAGCAAAGGGCGGAAGAGGCGACCCAACTCCAAAGACCTGGCCAGTATTTTGAAGACCAACGATCCTCTGTTCCTGGACTTCCTTCAACACTGCCTCACGTACTACAACACTGACACACTAGAAATCTAGAATCCAGCACAAGATTATTACTCTATGCTTTCAGGGTCATGAAAAGCAGAGTTACTGTTGTCATGAGATTTCTGGTAGTGACCTGTTACACTTGTGTGGAACAGGGCAAATATAAGCACCCCCCCAAATTATTATTATTATTATTAGCTTGCTTCATCTTCTCCACACACACTCAGTATATATTTCTGTGATATCTAGGTGGGATCCAACCAAGCGTATGACACCAGACGAAGCGATGCAACATGAGTGGATCCAGGAGGCTCGTCTCAACAAGCCCCGGCCCAAAACACGTCCCATGATGAGGAAGCCCAGTGAAAGCGTGAGCAGCACAGAAAATAACTACGAGGCCACGTACCGCAAAGTATTCGCTAACAGGACAGGTAAGACCAGGCCTCTCACTTTATTTTTTCTCTAAAATCAATCTTCACAATGTGTCAGAACAATTTATGGATTAAACCACATCATTCTGTACTTTGCAGCTGAGAAGATTGGGTCCGATAGCAATGACAAGCTGAAAAGAGACCTCTCCACCAAGGCAGGGGGCAAGATGGTGACCACCGAGCGACTGCATCCCATTGGAGCTTCTGCAGAGGTGGAGTTGTGTGAGGGTGTGGCCAAGGTCAACAGGGACAACAATCAGGAGGCGAGTGAGGAGAGGCCCGTGGACATCATCATCAAGCCTCAGCTAGATGTGGGCACTGACGGAGATCAGGAGTTGTCCCAGTGTCTGCCCCCTATCATGTAGCAGCACAAGGGAGGGGGCAGGAGGGCACCACTAGGCATTATGAACTTTAACATCATCAACGAGACACAGAAGATAATGCATACTGTTGTCATGTATAGGGGACCTCCTGTTTTGTGACATTCCTGTGGTCTATGAGATTCATTCTATACATTCTATAGAGTTACCTTAGCTGTTCTGAGCCTCCCACTGAATGCACTGTCTACGTGTCATGGAGAAGAGCAAAGTTTGATAGTTTGGCAAGCTACCAATCCCGACTCAAACAAGGGTTATTGTTGATGGTTAGTTTACTGTTTAAAGGAGGCTCAGAGACAGAGACAGGATCAGTTGAGGTTACAATTCAGGAATAACCTGGCACGACAGCATTATGCTTTTCTTATGTGCATCTTTTGTGTCCCAGATCACAATCCTCAACCCCAGCTAGTGTTACCTGTTGTACATTGACTTCTTTGAAAAGGAAAAGGCGCAACGCTCGCTCACCATTAAACATTTATTGTTTTATTTAAGTTTAAAAGATTAACGTTTCGGCCTTCAATGGCCTTTATCATCTTTTCTGTATGTTGACTTCTTAAAATATATTATTTATATTTTAGGTTTACTCTTTTACTGCTGTACTTTATGTGTAGATATTCCAAACCAAAGCAGCTCTGTTGTGCAAAATGTTGCATGGCTTCGAAAACTAATTTTCTTCCTTTAGAATGGTTATTCGTTTCTGAAGGAGCGTGTGCAATAAAGGCTGAGCCAAATTAATGAATTTAGTCACTGCTGATCTTTCAACTCAGCTGTGCCCTGTAAGAAAATGTTATATTCAAACCTTTATGTCCTGCATCTTTATTAGATTGAATAATGCTATTGGAATGACATTACATATTTATAATGGTCATTATGGTGATGATTATGTTGATTATTTATATACATTTATCCAGACATAGAAATTATGTTTGTAATGGCTTGTTTTCCCTGTACATATATATACCTGCTGTGATTTTTGATGTATGTAATGCAGAAAATAATGAATGGTATATGTTACAGGTTATTGTAAAGTTTAGACAAGGTTTTACTTGTTCAGGTTTTACTTGTATTATCTATGTATGAAAAAAGCATTTTATACTTGTTTGTGTTTGTAAACATTTTTTAAAAACTATTAAACACTGAGAGACAATAATTTTATTAATAGTTTGTGCCTTGCAGTATTATAATCCTTGCACTTTAGCTCTGTATTTACCTGGGATAAAAGACTGAGATTCTCCACATAAAAAAGTTACCCAAAAAGTAATCAGATGAGAGTTGTGTAATCATTGATATACTGTAGCTTGCCAGGAAACATTCAGTGAGGGAGGCTCTGTCGCAGCCGGCCGTGACCGGGAGACTCATGGGCGGCGCACAATTGGCCCAGCGTCGTCCAGGGTAGGGGAGGGAATGGCCGGCAGGGATGTAGCTCAGTTGATAGAGCATGGCGTTTGCAATGCCAGGGTTGTGGGTTCGATTCCCACGGGGGGCCTGTATAAAAAAAAATATGTATTCACTAACTGTAAGTCGCTCTGGATAAGAGCGTCTGCTAAATGACGTAAATGTAAATGTAAATGAGTAGCTGTCACGGATTCAGCCGAGGCTGCTCCTCCTCCCTGCTCGGGCAGGCTTCGGCGTTCGTCGTCCCCGGAGTACTAGCTGCCACCGATCTATGTTTCGGTGTTTGACTTGTTGTGTCTGATTGTGTACACCTGTTCCCCATTATGTTGTAATGTATTCCCTATTTAACCCTCTGTCGTGCATTGTGTGTTGTGTGTTATTGTTTTGTGTCATCGACAGTGTACCGGTGGTTAGTTTTCGCCGTTGTTCGGAGACTGTTCATTTTACTGGCGACTTTTATTAGAGTACGATTTCCAGTAGCTCCGTGTCCTGCGTGTGACTTCGCCTACCGCATTTCACTGTCGCGGTTTCTGACAGTAGCATACTTTTTTGTTATCCCATGGCAGTTTCTAGAAGTCAACATAATGACAAAGAATATAGAGCATATAGACCAGAACATCCTGGTATTGGTGACATCATCTCTTTGTAGCTGTAAGGACAGGGTACAGTGTTTTGTGAAATGTATGCTGTCATTTCCCTTGCATCTGATAAATGACCTGGCTACACAAGCTTACAGGTAGAGTCACCATAACTTCCATCCAACCTTAAGTGGGTAAAGTTTTTAAAAAATGTAATGACAGGCCTGATGGAAAGAACATTTGTCGGTAAACATTACAAATGTCGACAAAACAAAATACGCTAGGCAAGGTGGGATCTTTTTGTGTCGCACAATTGGCCCAGCGTCGTCCAGGGTAGGGGAGGGGAGGGAATGGCCGGCAGGGATGTAGCTCAGTTGGTAGAGCATGGCGTTTGCAACGCCAGGGTTGTGGGTTCAATTCCCACGGGGGGCCAGTATGAAAAATAAAATAATGTATGCACTCACTAACTGTAAGTCGCTCTGGATAAGAGCTTCTGCTAAAATGACTCAAATGTTTTTAAAAATGTCAGTGGAAACGCTTTTTTTGCGCAAATATTGATGTAATAACCATCAATCATATCGAAGTAAACTTGGAGTCACGCGATGACATGTTGTGTGGTCCGAAAGCATGCAGTTTATTCGGCTACAGGTGAAATAAGTTATGGTGAACTTTACAGGGTGGTGAAAGTGCAAGGTGATGACAGAGTCGGTTTAGGTAACATGAAAGAGGATGGCATTGGCATTTCTGTACAGGTAGGGTGAGTCAACATGTTTTTTTCTACGCACACACGCACACAACACACACACAGAAATCAGTACCATGGACAGCCACATTATATTTAGCTTACGTTGATTGGACTAAATCGTTTTTGGTATCTTTTCGTTGTGTAAGACTAAGCATAGGTGATTAGAAGATGTTGAAATGTTGAAGTTGAAATGGTGCTGGAATAGTGGAGGCAGTGACTGTTTTCTTTGCGACTTCGATAACTCTCCGTGGTTTTAAATCAATAGTTGTTTAGTAGTCCGAACATTTTTTAAACATTCACCTGTTTGTTACATGCAATATGTTTTGTGGACTTCACCGGACAGATGTTACTCTCCGATTTTGTGAATAAACAAAGATGTAGTTGAATTTATTCTGCCACTGTCTTCTTATTATCTGAGCCTTATTCCTATAGGACTATATCACGGTGTCAGGGCATATGAGCTAACACATTATAGAGCAAACAACGCAATTATCACAACACATAGGTTGTAATAGCCTATGGCTTTTTTATTGCCTGGCTTCCCCTGTGATTTTACCCACGCACCGCCTCTGAAGGTTATGAACATGATGCTCCTTTCCAATAAATATCGAGGGTCTTTTTCTGGTAACATGATCATCGATGCTTGGCTGCCGTTTGACAAATAAAAATAAACTCACTTTTTTGTCCATAATAATCTCATCATAGGCTAAAGGCCTACCCGCACTGTATCTGCGAGATGTTGGCTAGACTAGAGCGCACGTGCCAATACCAGAGTGGGCACACTCGCTATCTAACGCAACATGTTTTGTGAGAAAATCAAATCAATTTTTATTTGCCACATGCGCTGAATACAACAGGTGTAGACATTACAGTGAAATGCTTACAAGCCCTTAACCAACAATGCAGTTTTTTAAATAAAAATATAAAATAAAAAAGTGTTAATTGAGAAAAATAAAAAATAAAAGCAAATAGCTAAAGAGCAGCAGTAAAATAAAATAGCAGTAGGGAGGCTATATACATTCAGTGCAAATAGTCCGGGTAGCCATGATTAGCTGTTCAGGAGTCTTATGGCTTGGGGATAGAAGCTGTTGAGAAGCCTTTTGGACCTAGACTTGGCGCTCCGGTACCGCTTGCCGTGCGGTAGCAGAGAGAACAGTCTATGACTAGGGTGGCTTGAGTCTTTGACAATTTTAGGGCCTTCCTCTGACACCGCCTGGTATAGAGGTCCTGGATGGCAGGAAGCTTGACCCCAGTGATGTACTGGGCCGTACGCACTAACCTCTGTAGTGCCTTGCGGTCGGAGGCCGAGCAGTTGCCATACCAGGCGGTGATGCAACCAGTCAGGATGCTCTCGATGGTGCAGCTGTAGAACTTTTTGAGGATCTGAGGACCCATGCCAAATATTTTCAGTCTCCTGAGGGGGAATAGGTTTTGTCGTGCCTTCTTCACGACTGTCTTGGTGTGTTTGGACCATGATAGTTCGTTGGTGATGTGGACACCAAGGAACTTGAAGCTCTCAACCTGTTCCACTACATCCCCGTCGATGCGAATGGGGGCGTGCTCAGTCCTCTTTTTTTTCCTGTAGTCCACAATCATCTCCTTTGTCTTGATCACGTTGAGGGAGAGGTTGTTATCCTGGCACCACACGGCCAGGTCTCTGACCTCCTCCCTATAGGCTGTCTCATCGTTGTCGGTGATCAGGCCTACCACTGTTGCGTCGTTGGCAAACTTAATGATGGTGTTGGAGTCGTGCCTGGCCATGCAGTCATGGGTGAACAGGGAGTACAGGAGGGGACTGAGCACGCACCCCTGAGGGGCCCCCGTGTTGAGGATCAGCGTGGCAGACGTGCTGTTACCTACCCTTACCACCTGGGGGCGGCCCGTCAGGAAGTCCAGGATCCAGTTGCAGAGCGAGGTGTTTAGTCCCAGGATCCTTAGCTTAGTGATGAGCTTTGAGGGCACTATGGTGTTGAACGCTGAGCTGTAGTCAATGAATAGCATTCTCACGTAGGTGTTCCTCTTGTCCAGGTGGGAAAGGGCAGTGTGGAGTGCAATAGAGATTGCATCATCTGTGGATCTGTTGGGGCGGTATGCAAATTGGAGTGGGTCTAGGGTTTCTGGGATAATGCTGTTGATGTGAGCCATGACCAGCCTTTCAAAGCACTTCATGGCTACAGACGTGAGTGCTACGGGTCGGTAGTCATTTAGGCAGGTTATCTTAGTGTCCTTGGGCACAGGGACTATGGTGGTCTGCTTGAAACATATTGGTATTACAGACTCAGTCAGGGACATGTTGAAAATGTCAGTGAAGACACTTGCCAGTTGGTCAGCACATGCTCGGAGTACACGTCCTGGTAATCCATCTGGCCCTGCGGCCTTGTGAATGTTGACCTGCATAAAAGTCTTACTCACATCGGCTACGTAGAGCGTGATCACATAGTCATCCGGAACAGCTGATGCTCTCATGCATGCTTCAGTGTTGCTTGTCTCGAAGCGAGCATAGAAGTGATTTAGCTCGTCTGGTAGGCTTGTGTCACTGAGCAGTTCGCGGCTGTGCTTCCCTTTGTAGTCTGTAATAGTTTTCAAGCCCTGCCACATCTGACGAGCGTCAGAGCCGGTGTAGTACGATTCAATCTTAGTCCTGTATTGACTCTTTGCCTGTTTGATGGTTCGTCTGAGGGCATAGTGGGATTTCTTATAAGCTTCCGGGTTAGAGTCCCGTTCCTTGAAAGCGGCAGCTCTACCCTTTAGCTCAGTGCGGATGTTGCCTGTAATCCATGGCTTCTGGTTGGGGTACGTACGGTCACTGTGGGGACGACGTCATCGATGCACTTATTGATGAAGCCAGTGACTGATGTGGTGTACTCCTCAATGCTATCTGAAGAATCCTGGAGTTGGAAATGCGATGGAAAACCATTTAACTTGTATTTTTTATTCGTTACATTTGAATTTTTCCGCAAAAGGTATTGTTATATGTACCACGTCATCACTCACAGCTTTTATCCCCAACAAGTCAATTTTATGTAAACACATCTCTGGTGAGAAAATGCGCATATTGTTTTTATACAGATTTTAGAATATTTGCATGAAAATCTGTCGCCAATGGGATGGAAACCTAGCTTAGTCACACAAAATATTGAAGAGTTACAGGATTGAATGAGAATATAAGTGGAAACAAAACATATATATAGTAGCTGTTTCAACTTGTATGTCTCAGTCTTACATCTTCATTATTCATACACAAATAAATAACAACTAAATTGGAGGTATTTTATACTTATATGGCTATGCCATGTAAACCCAACCCATTACATACTGTATAGTACTAGTTTACTTGCAGAGAAATAACTTTGTAGGCAACACAAAATAACACTGCACTGCAAGCACAAACATATTATAAGATCAGTAAGAGTTGCGTGATGATCCAAAAAATAAAATAAGTGGCCCTCTGTAGCTCAATTGGTAGAGGGTAGTGGGTTCGATCCCCGGGACCACCCATACGTAAAAATGTATGAAAAAAATGACTAAGTCGCTTTGGATAAAAGCGTCTGCTAAATGGCATGTTATTATCAATATTTGTTATTTCATTTCTTGAATTTTACACCAGCTTATAGGACAGGCTAATTTTCCATATTCAGTCCCTGGCTAGCCTATGAGGGGTGATAAAACCGGAAACATCCGGTTTTCAGGGATACTGTATTTTCAATTTATCTTAATTTCCCCCTGAAAACCGGATGTGGGGACTCCGCTCAGGCGTTTCTTTTACGCCGGATATGTTAGGTTAGTCATTGGCTGGCGGGTTATATTTCAAAATAGTGATTTCAATATAGCAAAAATACTGTTACATTGTCAACATGTTGAAATTATAACGCTCTCAAACAAACGAATCCATGAACTCACGCAAACCCAGACCCTTCTGACTTGCCGTACCAAGAAGCGCTTTCAGAGCAGAAACATGGCGGTCGCTGCGCTCGTTAGCCGTCCTGCGAGTGTCCTTCCCAGGTTTTCAAGTGAGTAATACCAAAACATGCACTTTTAGATGATAGAAATGCACTGATAAGTGAACTGTTCATAGATAGTTTAAATAATGTTTAATCTGAACACAGAATTGTTTTTAAGCGACATTGCTACCGTTTGTGACCCTGTTTGTGCTATGACCTAAGTTAGCCGGTTAGCTATCTAATTTCTAGCACCATGGCATATGCCAACCGGTAAAGAGCTAGTCCTAGCTAAATGCTACTGACAGTCCCGTATATACATTTCATGGCCAACGTATAAAACAGGAATTTGCATAACTTTCACTGGATTAATACCTCCCAGGGCCTAGCTCCCACGCTAGCTAGCGAGTTAACTTGCTAGTTAGACAGCTAGCTAGGTCGTCTGGGCAGACAGTGTTTATCAATATGGAATGGTCATGTCAGCTGTTTACTGTGGTACCAAGTTAGTGGACCTTTGTTGCATTCCAGTGACTGACACTAGTTAAAAAGGTCTCTGTCATCTCTGTCAACATCACTAATTAGTAGCTAGCTAGATTAATCAGATTTCAGTTTATGCCACTGACATTTTTGCTAAGAAGGTCTATGTTTTCTGCTCCTCCCTGCAGGTTCCTGTTCCCCTGTGGTGCTGTCAGCCGTCCCTGTGACAGTCCAGCAGAGAAAGGTCCACCATGCTGTCATCCCCAGAGGGAAAGGGGGGCGCTCCTCCTCCAGTGGGGTAGCAGCCACAGTCTTCGGAGCCACCGGCTTCCTGGGCAGATATGTTGTCAACCGCCTGGGTGAGTTTCACCATCATCAGTCCCAAAGCCTTTACATGATAATCTTTCAAATGACATGGCAGCTCTGTGGTCCTCTTCAACTTATTTCTTATGTTTATATGTGATTGTGAGGGATGCATTCATTTCTTTGGTTTTGTGACAATCCTCTTTGTTTACACTGCAGTGACTGCATACTCGTGTTTCCTATGGGGCAGTTACGTGCTTGTTGACCTGTCTGGTGGTTTTGTAGGTCGTATGGGTTCTCAGATTGTGATTCCTCACCGGTGTGACCAGTATGACCTCATGTATCTCAGGCCCATGGGGGATCTAGGACAGATCATCTTTATGGTGAGAAAAATACTATTTATCAGATGTGACGTCATTAATCACTTAACTTTCAAGTCCCTTCATCTCTTCATTTGTTAGCTAAGTGTTGGTTTTTCTCATGCCAGGTTACCCTCACGCCTCATATGTGCACTCCACCTTGCTATATTTCAGGAGTGGGATGCCAGGAACAAGGATTCTATCAGAAAAGCATTGGCTCACTCCAATGTGGTCATCAACCTGGTGGGACGAGAGTGGGAGACCAAGTATGGCCCAACTGACTGTATACACAAAACTATTCTAGAAAAATACATGGTTCCTAAAAAGAACCCACTGGTGGTGAACATTCACATAAAGAGTTGCTCCATTACTAAGTGAATCAACCTACTTTTAACTACACCAGAGGCTTGAATTACTCCTTAGTGGAGCAAAGAACCTCAAGTGCTTCCACCATTAGGCACACTTAAATTATGACTTTCTGTGAAACGTTTGTTGTACTTGGCTTTACTCAGTGTTCTGTTCTTCCTCTTTCTATCTGTAAAAGGAACTATCCCTTTGAGGACACCTACGTGAGCATCCCTCAGCAGATTGCCAAGGCCACCCGGGAGGCAGGCATCACAAAGCTGATCCATATATCTCACCTCAACGCTGACATCCGCAGCCCCTCCAAATACCTTAGGAATAAGGTACTGGCCAATGCAGAGCTCTTTTGAACTCTCTTTCAATGGTACTTGGACATATTTCTTTCTGGCATGTCATTATGCAGAAATGTCATGTAATGTGTGTGATGTAACCTTGCAGGCAGTAGGTGAGATGGCTGTGAGAGATGAATTCCCTGATGCTATCATCATGAAGCCTGCTGAGATGTTTGGAAGGGAGGACAGATTCTTCAACCATTTTGCCAGTAAGTAAGCAGAACATAGAGTTTATTTCAGTGTGGCCCAGAGTAAAAACTGTTAAAAAGTGAAATAAGATTTTATTTGTGATCTGTCAGAACGCTAAGCAGACAGTGTCCATATTTGTGGGATCATGGTGGTATAATTACACAGCCCCTGTTGACTGTATAGGACTGCAAACTATTGAGGGAGCTGTTACATGGTTGAACACTTGAATTTGCAGTGTATTGGCAAAATAAACCAAAATAAAGATTTTGTAAGGTGATGTATTTGCTCCAATTGGTCTTGATGCAATGCTATTATCGTTCAAAATGGGATGAGTTCAGTCATTGATTGAATGTTCGTTTTTTCCTTTGTTGCACAGACATGCGCTGGTTTGGGAAGGCTGTGCCTCTCATCTCCATGGGGAAGAAGACAGTGAAGCAGCCTGTTCATGTGAGTGTGTCTGTCCTCATGATGTCAGCCATGTCTGTTACTCAAGACTCACTCTGTCTGCTCTCCTCAGGTGGTGGATGTGGCCAAGGCTATCATCAACGCCATCAAAGACCCTGATGCCAATGGCAAGACATATGCACTAGTTGGGTAAGGACTTGATATGGGCTTGACTTTTGGCAGTTTTTTTAGGGATGTGTCAATTGCTTTTCCAGTCAGTTCAGGAATTGAAGTAAAATTCTATTCATTAATTTGAAACTGCTCATTATCAATGACTAGGTCAACTAGGTGAACCTAGTATAAATCATAAAAGCGATTGTTCATCTACTAGATGAGTTGCTCTATGGCATGGGTTTGTATCTTTTACTCACCCAGGGTGTGGGACTTGGCTTGAATCCAAAATAAAATATATGATTGTGTAATGGAAGTTTCATGCTCATTCATGCAGTACATTATTTAGAAGTGTCAACCAGGAGAATTTAGAAATGTATCAACCAAAATGTTTGTCAGCCTTTTGGTTAGTTTTGTTTGTTTCCCGCCACACAGACCTAACCGTTATCTCCTTCATGACCTGGTGGAGTACGTGTATGCTGTGGCACACAGGCCCTTTGTGCCCTACCCCCTCCCACGCCCTCTCTATCAGTGAGTATGCACCGGCTTCTGGTTCTGCATGGTATCCTAAGTTACACTCTGAGGAACATTTACTGTGTACTTACTATATAGGCTGACTGATGAATAGTTGAGTGCCAAGCTGTTAGTATGTTTAGAACACAAAAAGCCTTATCAAGTTTGACCAGTGGATGCGAGGTGGCAAGGAACAAGGAAGATGTTGGTTTGTTTAAATGCAATACTATCAGATACGGTATAATAAACATGTCTTGCCTTTATCTCTGGTTTCAGTCTTGTTGCAAGTTTCTTTGCAATGAACCCATTCGAACCTTGGACAACTCCTGACAAAGTAGATCGAGTAAGAAAATGCAACATAAACAGCATATTATAAACATCCTTGTAAAAAGCATATTTTATACAAATTAAGGTACATTTACATTTTCTCATGTTGTTGGGGCAACATGTTGAAGAAATATGAATGAAGGAAGTATGTTTAACCGTAAGTATTTCTTCTGGATTTGTGTGATGACCTGAATGTGTTTGTTCCAGTTCCACACCACAGATATGAAGTATCCAGGGCTTCCTGGCTTGGAGGACCTGGGAATCGTCCCTGCCTCCGTAGAGCAGAAGGCCATCGAGGTCCTGCGTCGCCATCGCCGCTTCCGCTTTTTGGAGGCTGAGTTGGCTGATACCAAGCCAGCCAAGACAGTCAACTATTGAGTAGCCCGTCTGTCTGACCGCCCAACAACACCACCACCATAGCCACAGACTGATCCTCCTATTAAACTGTGCTGTCTTCTTTTACAAATATTCTGTACATAAATAAATAAAAGATGATAGTCTAAAACTATTTTGTTATGACTGGTACTAAACTTTGATGGATTCCGTGGATCCATTAAAACAACAATAATCAATCATCTTAACACACTCCAATGTAACATAACATTGAGGAGATGTACTTTGAAACAATCTATAGAACTTTGAGTCATCAAGGTTCAGCAATCTATTCTTTCCTATAGTAACCCACTATCTGTTTTTATGGAGCCCCTTCCACAGTTCAACTGATAAGATTTCAACTGTTATGCCCACGTTTCCTTTGGCAATGATCAATGATGTTCTACATCATGTATCTGGTCTTAACATGTCTGTGTTTGTAGGCCAATATGATGTAGCCTAATTGTTATACGATCGTATGTTATCCATTCACGCTTTTCTATTTGTACTATTGATGTTTGTAAATCGACCAATGAAATCAAGCCACAGCCAGCTATGATTACAGACACGTGTGTGTCCTTTCAAACTATATAAACTAGTGAACTGCGGTGTTTGTCATTGTACCCTGATGAAGACAGCGTGGCTGTCGAAACGTTATTACATCTGAGCTGCTAAGAGTGTGCGGCTTTTCTTTTTAATGTGTAATCATGTTAACAGTAGATCTAGCTTATCAGCTCTCCATTACTGTTAATTAAGTAAATCAGTGGTGGTTCGCCTTTTTTTATAGGCACGGGGGGGGAAACGTATTCTTTGTTGATTAGATAAGGATTATTTTATGGCATTACATGAGGGAGTTGTAACGTCTTTAGAGGGCACGGTTCCCGAATCAATGTCTATGACAAAGGGACATAGAACCAGGCTGGTTGTCGACAGGTAGCAATGAAGCTCTACTACGTCCTGCGAGGAGTGGGAATCACGGTTGGAGCCATTATTCCACTCATCATGTATATTGTCTATATGAAACAGGCAGTGAGTTCCACTTCCAATACAAAAAGGCTTCACCAAAGAGAGCCTGCCAAGGATCAGAATACTATGCTGATGACGAGACTGGAGAAGATTGAAAAGAACCTCAACAAACTATGTAAGTGTTTTGAACTATGAACAGTGCCTTGCAAAAGTATTCAGCCCCCTTAGCGTTTTTCCTATTTTGTTGCATTACAACCTGTAATTTAAATGGATTTTTATTTGGATTTCATGTTATGGACATACACAAAATAGTCAAAATTGGTGAAGTGAAATGAAAAAAATAACTTGTTTCAAAAAATGGAAAAGTGGTGCGTACATATGTATTCACCCCCTTTGCTATGAAGCCCCTAAATAAGATCTGGTGCAACCCAATTACCTTCAGAAGTCACATAATTAGTTAGATTGCACACAGGTGGACTTTATTTAAGTGTCACATGATCTGTCACATGATCTCAGTATATACACCTGTTCTAAAAGGCCCCAGAGTCTGCAACACCACTAAGCAAGGGGCACCTCCAAGCAAGCAGCACCATGAAGACCAAGGAGCTTTCCAAACAGATCAGGGACAAAGTTGTGGAGAAGTACAGATCAGGGTTGGGTTATAAAAAAAATATCAGAAACTTTGAACATCCCACAGAGCACCATTAAATCCATTATAAAAAAATTGAAAGAATATGGCACCACAACAAACCTGCAAAGAGAGGGCCACCCACCAAAACTCACGGACCAGGCAGGGAGGGCATTAATCAGAGCGGTAACAAAGAGACCAAAGATGAAGCTCCACAGCGGCGATTGGAGTATCTGACCATCGGACCACTTTAAGCCGTACACTCCACAGAGCTGGGCTTTACTGAAGAGTGGTCAGAAAAAAGACATTGCTTAAAGAAAAAAATAACCAAACACGTTTGTTGTTTGCCAAAAGGCATGTGGAAGAAGGTACTCTGGTCAGATGAGACTAAAATTGAGCTTTTTGGCCATCAAGGAAAACGCTATGTCTGGCGCAAACCCAACACCTCTCATCACCCCGAGAACACCATCCCCACAGTGAAGCATGGGGGTGGCAGCATCATGCTATGGGGATGTTTTTCATCGGCAGGGACTGGGAAATTGGTCAGAATTGAAGGAATGATGGATGGCGCAAAATACAGGGAAATTCAGTCTTCCAGAGATTTGAGACTGGGACAGAGGTTCACCTCCCAGCAGGACAATGACCCTAAGCATACTGCTAAAGCAACACTTGAGTGGTTTAAGGGGAAACATTTAAATGTCTTGGAATGGCCTAGTCAAAGCCCAGACCTCAATCCAATTGAGAATCTGTGGTATGACTGTAATTGCTGCAAAAGGTGGCTCTACAAAGTATTGACTTTGGGGGGGGTGAATAGTTATGCAAGCTCAAGTTCTGTTTTTATTTTATTTCTTGTTTGTTTCACCCCAAAAAATATTTTGCATCTTCAAAATGGTAGGCATGTTTTGTAAATCAAATGATACAAACCCCCCAAAAATCCATTTTAATTCCAGGTTGTAAGGCAACAAAATAGGAAAAATGCTAAGGGGGGTGAATACTTTCGCAAGCCACTATAAGTGTTTTTATGTGTTCTCAATCGCCATCTTGACATACATTCTTTGCATTACAGTATTGTTTACTGAAGTACATGACATGACACTATGCACAGTGATTTTTTAAAAATATTTTTCTTTATAAACACATGGATTGTGACTCTTCTAATGCATTTCTGCAATATTTCTGTTATGTTGCATGGGTAATATGCAGTACTATGGTTTCATTGCTATTGGCAAGCAGCCAAAATAATCCAGTCATTGTCTGTCAATCATTAAATACAACTACCAGTGACTCAGAAATACTGTAAAATCAAGTGCTACTGAAGAACAAAAGGGAATTCATATATATTTTTGCAATATTGTTGATGTTAGTCTCTAACTGATAGATGCCACTCATGCCTATAACATTGTCGCATAGTATTCCTCAGTGGCATCAGTAATACTTGAGAGCATTTTGTTCACAGCCAAATTAATAGAATCAAAAAATCAGGAAGACCCCCCAACAAGGGAAGGAGTTGCGGTAACAGAGGCAAAGAAGATGGTGGTGCCCAAATTGTATCCCAACTCCTACCTGTTTACAAAGTGGGGTGATGACCTCTCAGAGGAGGAGCAGAGAGAGGCCGAGGCGCTGTTCCAGAGATATGGATACAACGTCTTCTTGAGTGACCAACTGCCACTCAACAGAGAGCTGCCAGATACACGAGACAACAGGTTAAACCAACTGTAATCAGGACCGTAACTTTGTTGAAAATGTATGCACTCTCTAACTGTAAGTCGCTCTGGATAAGAGCGTCTGCTAAATTACTAAAATGTAATGACTGTAACTACGCTGCTTGGTCATGACTTGATGAAATTAGGAGGACATTTAAATATTACAGTCTGATAAATGGTAAGACACAAATCACATGTGGTGGTATGCCTTCTAAATAATCTCTCAACACTCAGATGTTTGCAGAAGAAATACCCCAAGGACCTGCCCAGTATTGCTGTGGTGTTGATCTACCTGGACGAGGCCCTGTCTATCATTAAGAGGGCAATCCGCAGCATCATCAACCGAACCCCTGAACACCTGCTGAGAGAAATCATTCTGGTGGACGACCACAGCTCCAATGGTGCATCTCACGGTCACCATTCCATGACTATAACGATCTGTGTTTGTTGTGCTTTTGTTACTAGTGGAGTAAATATTTGTCTATAGTCTTAATTATGAACCTCTTCTCTCCACAGAGGACCTGGGAGAAAAGCTAGCTGCCTACATAGAGTTCATCCACAAGGACCGGCCGGGCCTTATAAAGAGGGTGAGACACAAGTATCAGATGGGTCTGACTCAAGCTCGCATCTCAGGGTGGGCACACGCCACCGCCGATACAGTGGCCGTTCTGGATGCCCACATTGAAGTCAATGTCGGATGGTAAGTGCCATGCGTGTATGGTGTTTCCCCTACATTATTTGGGCAGCATCTGTCTGCTTGTCTTTGATTTATTGATTTTTGTTGTCCACGCTTACAGGGCAGAGCCACTGCTGGCCAGGATCAAAGCAGACAGGACCACTGTGGTGACTCCGGTGTTTGACAAGGTCGGTTTTGATGACCTGCAGGTGGAGCATTACTGGGCCAGTGCACACGGCTTTGACTGGCCCCTGTGGTGCATGTACGAGTCCTTCAGACCCGAGTGGAACGAGCTCCATGATGAATCACAGCCAGGGAAGTAAGTGAAGTCCACTATGTAGCATCCAGCCCCATCACTGTGAGGCTTATTGTCTCATATGTTCTGTATTAATTAGTAGCAGTGAATAGGAATTGCAGAATAATATTATGTACACTGAACAAAAATATAAACGCAACATGTAATGTGTTGGTTTCATGAGATGAAATAAAATATCACAGAAATTTTCCATACGCACAAAAAGCGTATTTTTCTCAAATTTTGCACACAAATTTGTTTACATCCCTGTAAGTGAGCATTTCTCATTTGCCAAGATAATCTATCCACCTGACAGGTGTGGCATATAAAGAAGCTGATTAAACAGCATGATCATTACACAGGTACACCTTGTGCTAGGGACAATAAAAGGCCACTCTAAAATATGCAGTTTTGTCACACAACACAATGACACCGATGTCTCAAGTTTTAAGGGAGTGTGCAATTGGCATGCTGACTACAGGAATGTCCACCAGAGATGTTGCCAGAATTGAATGTTCATTTCTCTACCATAAGCCGCCTCAAACATCGTTTTAGAGAATTTGACATTACTTCCAACCGGCCTCACAATCACAGACCATGTGTAACCACGCCAGCCCAGGACCTCCACATCCGGCTTCTCCACCTGCGGGTTCGCCACCCTAACAGCTGAATCTGTGGGTTTGCACAACCCGAAAAAATTTATTCACAGACTGTCAGGAACCGTCTCGGGAAGCTCATCTGCCTGCTCCTCATCCTCACCTGGGTCTTGATCTGACTGCAGTTCGGCATCGTAACTGACTTCAGTGGGCAAAGGCTCACCTTTGATGGCCACTGGCACGCTGGAGAAGTGTGCTCTTCACAGATGCATCAACTGTATCGGGCGAGTGGTTTGCTGATGTCAATGTTGTGAACAGAGTGCCCCATGGTGGCGGTGGGGTTATGGTATGGGCAGGCATAAGCTACGGACAGCAAACACAATTGCATTTTATCGATGGCAATTTGAATGCACAGAGATACCATGACGAGATCCTGAGGCCCATTGTCGTGCCATTCATCTGCCGCTATCACCTCATGTTTCAGCATGACTGCATGGACCAATGTCACAAGGATCTGTACACAATTCCTGGAAGCTGAAAATGTCCCAGTTCTTCCATGGCCTGCATACTAACTAGACATGTCACCCATTGAAGAGGAGTGGGACAACATTCCACAGGCCACAATCAACAGCCTGATCAAATCAATGCGACGGAGATGTGCCACGCTGCATGTGGTAAATGGTGGTCACACCAGATACTGACTGGTTTTCTGATCCACACCCCTACCTTTTTTAAAGTTATCTGTGACCAACAAATGCATATCTGTATTCCCAGTAATGTAAAATCCATAGATTAGGGCCTAATTAATTTATTTCAATTGACTGATTTCCTTATATTTAATATATATATTTAACTCAGTAAAATAAATTAAATTGTTGCGTTTTAGATATTTTTGTAGTGTAGTATTGATTTCAATGACGTGTGTATTGTGTCTAAGTCCTACTTCTTGTAGCTTACTCGCTGGTTGGTTCCACATAATCACTCACTGAGTTTTTGTTTTAATAGGAGTCCTTCTGTCATGGGTATTTTTGTGGCACATCGACTTTTCCTTGGAGAGATTGGGGTACTTGATGGTGGAATGAAAATCTATGGAGGAGAGAATGTTGAGCTGGGGATCAGGGTAGGTTACCATGGCGTAATGGCTGTACAAATTACATTATCTGACGTCAAGTAGCTAAGGAAGTTGTCCTCAGTTGGGTATATATTAGACTTGTCATTTTACAAGCACATAGCAGAGTTCTAATGTATGTTTTGTCTCACATATCTTCAATAACATTTTGTGGTGATCTGGTCTGTTTTGTTCCAGGTGTGGCTATGTGGAGGAAGCGTTGAAGTAGTGCCTTGTTCTAAGATCGCTCACATTGAGAGGGCACACAAACCTTATGCACCTGACCTGAGTAACATAATGAGAAGGAATGCACTGAGGGTTGCTGAGATCTGGATGGATGATTACAAAAGTAATGTGAACATTGCTTGGAATCTTCCATTGAAGGTAGGGCAATAGAGATTAGGGCAATTCCATGGTAACGGAATTACACTGACTTGAATTGCCCATAAACCTCTGTGGGTCGGGCAATGAAAAAATAAGACTTTCTGTCCTATAAATAGCCTGTGGAAATCATTTTGATTGTTTTTCTAACAGTATTATTTTTGATGTATGGCTCCTAGGATCATGGGATTGATATCGGCGACGTGTCAGAGAGGAAGAAGCTCAGAGAAAAGCTTAAATGTAAGCCCTTCAAGTGGTACCTGGATAACGTGTATCCTACACTGGCCACCTGGGAGGAGCTAGTGGCCTATGGAGGAGTAAGGGTTACATTATTACTAAATCCCTCACCAGATTAATACAATGTACAGGATTATAACTTTGACAACTGTTTAACTGATATTTGCCTGGTAAATGCCAAACAATGTTTAACCAAATGTAGCAGCACCCTAAAACAAAGACTCATTATGAAAAACAGTTGTAACAATTAAATGTTCTGATTTAATGGTGAAACTGAACAATCAGGCTGCGTTTCGACAGGCAGCCCAATTCTGATATTTTTTTCCACTAATTGGTCTTTTGACCAATCACATCAGATATTTTCACATCAGATCTTTTTTCAGAGCTGATTTGTTAAAAGACCAATTCGTAAAAAAAAGAAAAATCAGAATTGAGCTGCCTGTCTAAACGCAGCCTCCGACTCATGGGCACAGATCTTCTTAGTGAACGCATAGCATACTGTCTACTGTTTCAAACTATGGCGCCAAACCTACCTGTACTGAGATGGCCTGGTTATTATTATTTATTTCCACAATGTGAAAATAAAATATCGGAGCCGGTACAGTTTGGTTCGACTGGGCACGATAGTGTGAAGAGGGTATTAGTGTACCACCAAATGTTCCTGCCTAAACACACCACCTTCTTGCCCCTCCAGCTGCAGAATGACCTCCTGCAGAGCCATTGTATTGATGAGGGGACTGTTCCTGGGAATATACCCCTTCTTTATGGATGTCATTTCTATCAACCACAGGTATGTTTGTATTCTGTGTGTCTGTCTGTGTATTATATAATTTTGTGCCAAACAACCCATTCACCACGTCTGTTGAATAATGTGCTTATCCACAGCAATGTTATTACAACACTGATGGGGAGATCTACGTGGGTGGGATTAAGTCTCACAAGTACAACAACAACCGGTGTCTAGTGGATCCTGGCACTGGAAATATACCAACGCTGCATGATTGTAAACTGGCAACGGAGAGGGTACTACACAAGCACTGGGTCTTTCAACAGGTAACCTGTAATCAGACATGTGGGTCAAGGTCATACATTTTAGAACCCCCCCCCCCCCCTCTCTCCCAGGTGTCCTACAACTACAGAGCTGATTAAAATAACCAACTCATCAACCTTTTGATTATTTGAATCAGCTGCTGTGTAGTGCTAGGGTAAAAACCAAAACGTGCACCCAGTGGGGGCCCCAGGACCGGGTTTGGGAAACCCTGTTCTAGAGCAGTGGTCACCCACCCTGGTATGGTAGAGCTACAGTCTATGCACCACACCCAAAGACAGTTTAATCAAAGCCTTATTCATAACAGCATTCACTAAACAAGCATGCAAAGTTATTTTATTTTTTATTTTTTATTTTTTTCAGGGTCAAGCCATCAAGAACACACACACAAATAGGTGTCTTGAGATTGCCCAGGGACAAGACTCATACTATATGCTGGTCATCCAACAGTGCACTGGGCAAAACTGGAGAATACAACATGTCATAAGAGAGTTCTAAAACACCCCCATGGACAAGTTGTTGGGGTCACATTCCTGAAATTCTAGATTTGACATTGAGATTTGTGTTATCTATCATTACTGTTTCAAATGATATCTTGCCAAAAGAAAATACAAAATTGATTTTATTTGAGGTATTGACAACAAACATCCAATGTAGACTATTTCACTATTCTTTCTCTTGAAAACATGACACAGTCAGAATTAAAGATTGCATTGTAAAGTAATCTTGTTGATGGTGGTTCTGATTTGCAGCTTTTAGCTGCCAATGTGTACATAATTAAATTAAAAAAACTAAGATGTACCATGCACACAACATGAATGCATACACACAAAAACAAGTACAATATTTCTGGCGGTCTTAGCATTGCTTTTTTGTCATCTTGTGACATGTTATGTCATTCATATTCACTATTCCTGGTGGTGGGGACCCTCATGGTGTCCTTGATTAGTCATGTCGGTTATTTGTACTAGGCTGAAACAAAAGCCACCACACCCTTTGGGGCGCATCTTTTCCTGCCACACTTTATGAGAAACTCACTGACCAATCAGGGAAACGATTGTTGAACTTGATGCCTCATAGCCTACCAGAGGAAGAGGTGAAAATAAGCCCACAAAGTAAGGGATTTTGGTATGTCATTGTTAGTTTGCTACATGGTGCTTATTTGATCGAATTGATGTTTCATAATGGTTAGGTTGTTACGAATGCACGTGGCATTTTTGAAACTTTGGGGGAAAAAACAGCTTTATAGCTGAGTTGTGCCTGTCTTCATAGAGGAATCATGGATATAACCCATTTTGACATTGTCATTGAGGGCTTCCACCATTTTAAAGAAGTAAACTGGGTGGGGATTCTGATGAGTTGAGAACAATCAGCCAATGAAGAAGACGTTATAACTGCCCATGTCCCAGACACTATAATGGCACAGATACAAAGATGAGTCCTCTATCAGTGTAGGTGTACCCCCGTCAGCAGTCCCCAGGAGTTAGGTGGGAAGAGTTTTTTTAATTGTAATTTTTTTAAATAGAAGGGAAAAAAATTGTTCAAGTTATTTCAATCTTAATAGGCAGGAAAACATTTACTGAGGCCACTGAAATCTTTAGTTATTATACATTGATCAGCCTACCTTTTTACTTTAGTTTCGGTGCGTGCGCATTTCTCTGTCTACCTGGCCTCTGCCTGCCCTCCCGCCCGTTGGCTCAATAGTTGATAATTTGCTCCGCAATGGTTGATCATTTGCTCAGTGGGGAAGTCCAGTTGATTGCGTTTGTGCGATACAGAGACATTTCGGAAATTAATGAGCACATTCTGTTCTGCAAGAAGCTAACGGGGAGAACTACAGGCGAGGATGTTTCTCACATTCTTGACAGCGTTTTCTCAGAGCACAATCTGGATTGGAAATCCTGTGTTCATGTGCGCACCTGGGAGAGTTAAATGATTAATTGGCCACATAAAGAAGGTATATCCCACTGTATCATTCACAGAGAGGCATTGGCCAGCAAGAAACCGACCATTTATGTTTTGAATGACGCAGTGAAAGTGTTTAACTTTATCCGAGCAGCTGCTGCTTAACACCGACGTCCGTTGGCCATCTAGAGGGAAAACGCGACAGATGATCTGCGATCTGAAGTAATGATTTTCTGTCTGAGCACTCGATCGAACCCACTACCCTGGCGTTACAAGCGCCATGCTCTACCATGCCATGCATTCACTTTGCTTTTACCGGTATTTTCAGCATTATCCACTAGGTTTGCTGCAGGTAAAAACTCCTAAGAAATGTTATTTCATTGACACAAGCTGTCTCCACTCAATCAATCAATGTCTGGTTGTGTTTGAAAATGTTATTGTTATAACAATAATTTCTCAAAATCACCTTACCTTCAAGAAAAATGTAATGAATATCAATATTCAGGTAGTTTATGCCTATTAGTTGAAGATCCTTGCCATCATCTTACTCTACATAGACAAAATGTTAAGTGTTTTATAAGTTGAGAAGCCTAGCATGTGCACAATACTAAAATGATATTTGATTCCTGGAGCATTTAATATCCAATGCTTATTTGTATGACATATTCAAAACTGTCCATGAATGGCTGTGTCAAAGTTGCGTCAATTCAAATCTGGTATTAGGAACAAAAGAGGTCAACACGACTTCTAAGATATACTAGTATTTTAATTAATGTAAAACCTTCAATGGTAAATATGATGTTTCGTATATACGGGCTCCCTGAAATACCTTGCAGGGCATTCAGAGAACTAATCCATTGTTTCAGATTGTTCTTCAAATACTCTTGACAGTTCTCAGTTCCCGCTCTCTGCTGGCCAATCAGAGTAGACGCTGAGCGTGGTTTAGACTTACTCAGCCTATCCGTTGACGCACGGGCTAGTCCCAGCCCCTTAGCGCATCCCGGTTGCCAGGCATAAGTTTATCATAACAACCTGTCATGGTGAGAAGAGCCAGCTCCCCTAGACACCATTCCTACGTCCAAGGATGGTTCACAGATCACAAAGAACCAGTATAGTCTAGTATTTGGAGACACAAATTATTATCTTATCTTACCCCCTAAAACAGCTCTTCACATCAATCACAGCTTGCCAGGTGACACAACCCACATCAGCCCAGTCTAGAATGCATTCTTTCTAAGTTAGTCATCCCATCAATTATGAGAATAATAAATCCTCCACAATCCCCCTTTTCACACCCACTGGGTGTGATTCAAAAAATAAGAAAACACAGGGTGTCATTCATTAAAATACAATACAAACAAAAAGAATCACACTTTTATTAATAGGCCATAATGATACTAAAAATAAAACCCCTCAGTCCATCCATACCCAACTTGCAAATTGTTACCAGTCACCAAGGAACTTCAAACCATCACTTAAGGAAAGACAAACATTCACAATGGTTAACTTAATTAATAAAGCATAAAACACAGGATTAATAGAACACAAAACATAAGATTATTAAAACATAAAACACAAACAGGGAAGTAAATTTTGGCCCCCTTTAGACACCCTCTAGTGTCACTCCACCAAGCCTGGTAGGTCATATCCTTCATTCCTTAGGTTGGAGTCCAGGATTGGGCCGTATATCACCATCTGTTGGGAAACCACCTTCTCCATCTCCTTTCTCACCAAACCTCAGACACAGGAAATAAGACAACATCCACAAAGAACAAGTATACCCATAGAAGCTATAACTTCACCCAGAATAGTTACAACAATAGTTTTCCATTTACCAAATATGTTATCAAACCAACCGTTTATGAGCTATCAATACCAGATTTCTCAGCCAGTTCGTTCGCCAACGTGGTGAGTCCCTCAAGCTCTTTTGTCACGGACCCGTCCGGTGCTATGTTGTTTGAGGATGAAAGTACAGCACATATATCCAAACAGAACACAAACTCCGCCACATTCAGCCAAAAGCATATCTAAAGCTATTCTATTCTGCCATGTCATTAAGCTAGTTGCCGCTGTCTGCTCAGCTAATCCCTTTATTGCATCACGAGTGTGGTTTATAAATCTTTGCTCGTTATAGTAAATATAATTCATCCAATCTACGTTTTTATTAATTGTTGACCACCAAAAAAGACTTGATTCAAACTCAGCTGCGATCTGATTCCTAGCTTTGAATTGTTCTGGAACTCCTCGAGGTACTGCTATCCCATCAATATATATATCCTTTCATCAAAGGATCCCGGGAGGAGGTCCCACTTTCTACGTGACAACTCACCAGTCTCTGACACGTTTGATTGTTTACATATGTAGGTGAGTTCACAATCAGTTATCACCATACAACCATCAGATGTCAGCACGGGCCTGGTTTTGCTCCTAAAATCCTCTGGCTGCAACAAAGAGGAGAGATTAGTCATGGTCTCTTTTAGTTGTGATATTCTCTGTGTGGGAGCAGGAGCTAAGATGCCCTACCCTGTATCCTATCTTACTAGTCCTAGAAAAACAATTAGAATCCCCTGAGACTTCAAACGGAGGCAACCTAGGTCGGAATGACTTTGTTATCGGGGGATACAGATAGTTCAAGTTACTACAAGACTCTTTCACCACATTCCCAGGTGGCTTGCATGGAGGATAAACCTGACAGAGAGTTAAAGCCTGTCAAGGGGAACGGAGTAGTTGTTAACCTTGGTTTGGCTGTCCCACAGGCATAACAGTCCTCTTTAGACATAGTTCTTGCCGTATACTAAATCCATTCCAACCACCGGTCAAGATTCCTACACCCCGTCTCCACCTGTCCTACTTTCTTCAGGTCTATAGTTTGCACTGTCTCACTACCTCCCTCAGAGAGGTTTACTCTATAGGGTGCCCCAGTTGAAGAGGATATCTCACTTGTCAGGTCTGTAACCTGTTTTTGCATAATTCAGACTTTCAGACAGTACCTACCCTTATATGGGTCGCACTGCCATTTCTGGTAATTCCCTACTTTCACAATACTACACCTGTCCCTAAACTGTGTATGGAGATTGACATATCTCCCCCCCCCCCCTCGGTATGAGCAACTACATAGTCCCAGGATGTACATGGTGACATACATATGGTGATGTCCTTCCCTAAAGTCCCTAGTACTTCCCCTTTCCCTACGTCTAGCTGTCGCCTATGCCTTCGTAGACTGTGCTCAGGTATTATTTTATCAACTTGTGTTAGGTTAACTACTACTTCTGACTGATCAGGAGGGTTTGAGTGTGTTAGGAATATGGCCCCCACAATCAGACAGCTACCTACCGTCGGGAGACCTGTGAATCCCCACCCTCGCCCTGAGAACATGTCAGAGGCCAACCCATTGCTTTACCTTCTATCGAACTCACACAGGGATGATCAGACAGGGTAAGGGAATCTTCGTTAAGGAGCCAACCCCCGAGCCCTAGTGGTGATCGGTTCTTTCTCCTAACTCTGTGTTTGTTCATCAGGTGTAACTGGGTTTACCTTTTTGCAGTGTGTGACATGCACCCAGGTGGATCTAATAGGACTTGATAGGGCCCTTCCCAACAGGCCTGCTTCCAGTTTTTCTTCTTTAGGGACTGGATCCACACCCAGTCTCCTGGTGAGATAGAGTGGGTCACCTTCTCCTTTAGTTCACCTGTGGGGCACAAAACCTCTGACATACGGGTGTGGTTAATAAACTATCTTCACACATACATGTTCAGCTCTCAATTTCTATTGTTGTTGTTTGTTTTTTTTTAAGTATTTTGTCCTCTCCTTCGTATATATTTATTATTTAATCCTATCTCTCCCCTTTTGACACATGATTTGCCCATGTGTCAATATTACCACCTACCTAAACAATCCCTTAGGTAATTTATCATCCAATTGCCATGCCTTTCATTTTTGAGATTGTCTTTTGCTTCTTTATTGCTCCTCCCACTTCCTTTGTCTTTTATGGCAGCTAAATTCGACTTTCATCCAGTTCAGAATCAATTAGTAATCCAATCATCAATTTTCTTATCTTGTAAAAACACTTATGTTTAGTTCAAACTCTGTTCTACCCAGGCTCTCCCGGGCTTGACCTGAAGACTGATTGTTGGACATGACAAGTCCATATTTAGGTCACCTAAGTCTTCTGCCTAGCAACAAAAAATAAAAACCTCTATGTTCATGATTAACCCAGTTATATCTAATAGCCCACCAAAAAAAAACCTCATCATCTTTAAATCACGACCAATGTCATATCCCTCTTTACTCTCTACCATTTGGATAACATCCCTGATGTATGTATGCCTCCTTAGAGTTCCAAATGATTTTACCATGGGCTGCCATTGCCTTACCATAGATAAGATCACTTAATTTACCCGTATGCAGTACATAATGGAGTACCCAAGCTTTACAGCAGTTTATCATTACCAAAAAGCTCATTTGTTTTTTGTTTAACGGTTTTGGCGCTTCAAGTATAGCAGTTTTCCTGGATGAGTTTAACATTCGCCCCTCCTGAGTTATAGTGTGTCCTAGGTAAATGACCTCGCTCTGCCAAAGTTGAAGTTTCTTTTTGCTCACATTGTGTCCCTGTTCTGCCAGGAAGGTTAACAATTGGATTGTATCCCTCTTACATCCCTCCTGAGTGGGATTAGCCAATAGAATATCATCTACATAAACTAACATTTGGCTTCCTTCCCTAGGTTCAAACTTTCCCAAATTCCTAGTTATAGCCTGGGCAAAGAATGTAAGACTTTCCGAGTAGCCTTGAGGCATCTTAGCGTAAGTCCATTTCCTTCCCTGAAAAGTAAAGCCAAACCACCCCTGACTATCCGGATGAACTGGGATACTAAAGAAAGCATTAGCTAAATCTATCACTGTAAAATAGGAGTTCTCTGGTTTCAATTGGTTCAGCAATGTATGTGGATCTGGTACACATGGAGCTCTGGGAATTATATTTCTATTAACCCCCTGCAAGTCCATGACCATCCTCCAGTCGGCGCTAGGTGCCGCCTTTTTAACAGGAAATACTGGAGAGTTGCATTGTGCCTCATCTCCAGGAATTATCACCCCTCCCTTAAGTAAATGCTCAAATGTACAGTGGGGGAAAAAAGTATTTAGTCAGCCACCAATTGTGCAAGTTCTCCCACTTAAAAAGATGAGAGAGGCCTGTAATTTTCATCATAGGTACACATCAACTATGACAGACAAATTGAGAAAAGAAAATCCAGAAAATCACATTGTAGTATTTTTTATGAATTTATTTGCAAATTATGGTGGAAAATAAGTATTTGGTCACCTACAAACAAGCAAGATTTCTGGCTCTCACAGACCTGTAACTTCTTCTTTAAGGGGCTCCTCTGTCCTCCACTCATTACCTGTATTAATGGCACCTGTTTGAACTTGTTATCAGTGTAAAAGACACCTGTCCACAACCTCAAACAGTCACACTCCAAACTCCACTATGGCCAAGACCAAAGAGCTGTCAAAGGACACCAGAAACAAAATTGTAGACCTGCACCAGGCTGGGAAGACTGAATCTGCAATAGGTAAGCAGCTTGGTTTGAAGAAATCAACTGTGGGAGCAATTATTAGGAAATGGAAGACATACAAGACCACTGATAATCTCCCTCGATCTGGGGCTCCACGCAAGATCTCACCCCGTGGGGTCAAAATGATCACAAGAACGGTGAGCAAAAATCCCAGAACCACACGGGGGGACCTAGTGAATGACCTGCAGAGAGCTAGGACCAAAGTAACAAAGCCTACCATCAGTAACACACTACGCCGCCAGGGACTCAAATCCTGCAGCGCCAGACGTGTCCCCCCTGCTTAAGCCAGTACATGTCCAGGCCTGTCTGAAGTTTGCTAGAGTGCATTTGGATGATCCAGAAGAGGATTGGGAGAATGTCATATGGTCAGATGAAACCAAAATAGAACTTTTTGGTAAAAACTCAACTCGTCATGTTTGGAGGACAAAGAATGCTGAGTTGCATCCAAAGAACACCATACCTACTGTGAAGCATGGGGGTGGAAACATCATGCTTTGGGGCTGTTTTTCTGCAAAGGGACCAGGACGACTGATCTGTGTAAAGGAAAGAATGAATGGGGCCATGTATCATGAGATTTTGAGTGAAAACCTCCTTCCATCAGCAAGGGCATTGAAGATGAAATGTGGCTGGGTCTTTCAGCATGACAATGATCCCAAACACACCGCCCGGGCAACAAAGGAGTGGCTTCGTAAGAAGCATTTCAAGGTCCTGGAGTGGCCTAGCCAGTCTCCAGATCTCAATCCCATAGAAAATCTTTGGAGGTAGTTGAAAGTCCGTGTTGCCCAGCGACAGCCCCAAAACATCACTGCTCTAGAGGAGATCTGCATGGAGGAATGGGCCAAAATACCAGCAACAGTGTGTGAAAACCTTGTGAAGACTTACAGAAAACGTTTGACCTGTGTCATTGCCAACAAAGGGTATATAACAAAGTATTGAGAAACTTTTGTTATTGACCAAATACTTATTTTCCACCATAATCTGCAAATAAATTCATAAAAGATCCTACAATGTGATTTTCTGGAGAAAAAAATCTCATTTTGTCTGTCATAGTTGATGTGTACCTATGATGAAAATTACAGGCCTCATCTTTTTAAGTGGGAGAACTTGCACAATTGGTGGCTGACTAAATACTTTTTTTCCCCACTGTAGGTGTTATCCCTTTTATTGCTTCTGGTTTCATAGGGTATTGCTTTTGGTATGGTCTATTATCGGATCGAGGAATCACTTGTACTGGAGCTACCCCCTTAATTAGTCCTACATCGTCTGGTCCTTGTGACCATAATTTGAACGGAATTGCTGCTAACTCAGCCTCCTGTTCCTGAGTTAAGAAAATCTCTTCCTGTCATCCGCTAAAACTTGTCTCCAGGTGGACCCCGGGCAGGGTTTTTGCTCTCCAATTCAACTTTCTTCTATATCTCCCAGTGGAGTGGCTATACTGATCCCCATTTGGTGTATTCTGCCAGTCAGTAATGTTTTCCCCCTGTTTTATCCATTTACCTAGTGATAACCATTCCTCTGAATGTTCTTTCACTAGGGCAACATGGGGGCTCCACCTTTCTCTGTACAGCCTCTGGCTCTGTGAACCAATTTTAACACAATTGTTTTTTCTGTGGTTTTTAACACTTCTTCCTCATAATCTGGGTTAGGGCCTGGGTGCTCATTACACCATACTGTACAGTGTAAGTAATCTACTGTCATCTTAGTTGATCCAATCACTAACTCATTTCCTAGGTCTATTTAGTGCTTTCGGTATGTCTGTAAGTCCCCCCCTCTTAGCAGATCCTGGCTATACCAATAGCATGGTTTTCCCTCCCCGCTCAATACCATATTATCCCTTATGACATATGCCTTCATACCCCTCAGCGTAGGCTTCACAGCTACGTTCAACCGAGTCATGGCATCCCTTCCTAGTAAATTTACTGGGCACAGGCTTGATACCAGTACAGGTATGCATACCTCTCCCCCTGAATCTTCATGTTGTAAAGTCACAGGGGCTGATAATCGCTCCATAAATTGATGGCCCGAGGCCGAGCGTACCATGATTTTTTCCCCATTAATTCTAATTATTTTGGGTATGTCGGCTACACAGATTGCTGTTCGACATGCCCCTGTGTCACACAATAATTTAATATTTTTCCCCAATATTGTTAAGGTGAGGTATGGTTTCTGTTCTCGCTGCAGAGCCAATTCAATTGTTTCCAATTCAAACACTTCCCACCCCGTATCAATGGGTTCCTCTGACCCCTCTCCTCTCTTAGGGTGCACTACACCCTCTATAGCTCTTACTACATCTCGCTGTGTCCATGCCCTATATACAGTGGGGGAAAAAAGTATTTAGTCAGCCACTAATTGTGCAAGTTCTCCCACTTAAAAAGATGAGAGAGTCCTGTAATTTTCATCATAGGTACATGTCAACTATGACAGACAAAATGAGGAAAAAAAATCAAGAAAATCACATTGTAGGATTTTTAATGAATTTATTTGCAAATTATGGTGGAAAATAAGTATTTGGTCAATAACAAAAGTTTCTCAATACTTGCTTCACAGTAGGTATGGTGTTCTTTGGATGCAACTCAGCATTCTTTGTCCTCCAAACACGACGAGTTGAGTTTTTACCAAAAAGTTATATTTTGGTTTCATCTGACCATATGACATTCTCCCAATCCTCTTCTGGATCATCCAAATGCACTCTAGCAAACTTCAGACGGGCCTGGACATGTACTGGCTTAAGCAGGGGGACACGTCTGGCACTGCAGGATTTGAGTCCCTGGCGGCGTAGTGTGTTACTGATGGTAGGCTTTGTTACTTTGGTCCCAGCTCTCTGCAGGTCATTCACTAGGTCCCCCCGTGTGGTTCTGTGATTTTTGCTCACCGTTCTTGTGATCATTTTGACCCCACAGGGTGAGATCTTGCATGGAGCCCCAGATCGAGGGAGATTATCAGTGGTCTTGTATGTCTTCCATTTCCTAATAATTGCTCCCACAGTTGATTTCTTCAAACCAAGCTGCTTACCTATTGCAGATTCAGTCTTCCCAGCCTGGTGCAGGTCTACAATTTTGTTTCTGGTGTCCTTTGACAGCTCTTTGGTCTTGGCCATAGTGGAGTTTGGAGTGTGACTTTTTGAGGTTGTGGACAGGTGTCTTTTATACTGATAACAAGTTCAAACAGGTGCCATTAATACAGGTAATGAGTGGAGGACAGAGGAGCCTCTTAAAGAAGAAGTTACAGGTCTGTGAGAGCCAGAAATCTTGCTTGTTTGTAGGTGACCGAATACTTATTTTCCACCATAATTTGCAAATAAATTCATAAAAAATCCTACAATGTGATTTTCTGGAATTTTTTTCTCAATTTGTCTGTCATAGTTGACGTGTACCTATGATGAAAATTACAGGCCTCGCTCATCTTTTTAAGTGGGAGAACTTGCACAATTGGTGGTTGACTAAATACATTTTTTCCCCACTGTACATCCAGTGTGTCTGGTGCATGCTCCTCCCCAGCCCTTGGGTTCGGCAAGGCTATCAAAGGGTACTGGTCATCCTCTTCCTCATCATCTAACCACTCTCTCTTCCCTGGCTTATTATAGTCTTCTAATCTCTTCAACTCCCTGTGTTTAAACTCTCTGTGTTTACTTTCTCTAGCTCTTCCTGCCTATTTCCTCTCTACCCTTCTATCATTACTGAATCAATGATAATAACTGCAATAACTATCAATAATAATTATAATAACTATTACGAATTATATTGTGCCCTTTTTCTGATGTTATAATTGTAGGCTATTCCATCACTTTAGTTTAAAATATAAATGTATTTATAACAAATCCAGAACCCACCACAGGCTGGCGCTATTTCCCCAGCACAACAGCCAATGCCACTTGCTTCCCCGTAACCAAAATAAATTATTGTTCTAAAATTTTCCAACTATTTTGTATTTTCCCGCTAACCCATTTCAGTTCTCTATTCAATCTCTTTAACCGTTCTCTCTGATTCGGCCCTAATTAATAAAACAAATACTTGCTATCGTTGATAAGCATACATTTAATGATGTTCCTATCATTTGAACTATGTACTGTCTCTCACCTCTCCTCCCCCTCTCCTGCTCCTTCCTACATTATGGGGGAGGCGCGGGAAACTTCCCTACAATCTTCCTTCTTAGGAAATAATGTCATTCGTACTTGTAACATATTTTCATAGACCTATCTAGAATACTACTAAAGCTATCTTATGCAACTTTTAATACACGTAAAAACTCTCTCTCTCTCCACCCATTCTCTATTGAATAAGTGAGTATTTCTATTTAACCCCAAAACACGCTACAAATAGTCCATTCAACATTACCAAACCAAATACTCCATCGTACCCATTCAATCAACACATCAGCAGTGGAATTTACACTCATAAATGCAGATTGTTACTCCATGCCTTGAAATGATAAATAGATTTCCACCAATAGCACCATTACAATGATTTCTCATCTTACCCTCTGACACAAAATGAAGTTCCCTCACTGTACTACGTTAGCTCTACCATGATAATTAGTTCAATTGAACCCTCTATTTGCTTTGTACTATATTATACATTACGTCTAAAACAACATTACTTATAGTCAGTTTATTCCACCATCACATGATCCAACAACGCCACAATCTTAAACTCATATGGGGCGGCAGGCAGCTTAGTGACCAATAGCGCCGCGCCAACAACCGAGAGGTCGCCGGTTCCAATCCCCGAGCCAACCAGCGAAAAATCTGCCGATGTGCCCTCGAGCAAGTCACTCAACCCCAACTGCTCCCATAAATCGCTCTGGACAAGAGCGTCTGCCAAATTACCAAAAATGCAAATGTAAATATTCTCTACTTTCTCACCCATGACGTACGTCTACGTTCGGGTGAGCAAGCCCATACGTATATATCGTTATACATTTATAGGTACCTCTCAAATAATCGCCCCGTGGTGTTCCCGCCCGGTTTATCATGGCTCCAAAAGCCACACTTTCGCTGTCTCCAGCCCCTCCCCTTGCAACTCTACCTTCCGTGTCCTCTGAGGAGCTGTGTTTCTTGTTTTAGTGTTTTCAATATTCTGCCGTTAATTAAGGTACTTTAGTCTATTTATTTAAATCAAATAATTCCCACCTATTTAGTTAAAGTTGGTGCACGTTTATATTTAAACGATAAACCGAATTATTTCAGTCTAATTGTTTGAAAGCAGTATTCTTACAGTGCCACACATCAAATGGTAAATCAAAACAAATAAACCAAAGTGTTTCAATTATTTAACCAATGGTTGTTATATCAAATCAAGCGCCACACATCAAATGGTAAATCAAACGAATAAACCCAAGTGTTTCAATTATTTAACCAATGGTTGTTATATCAAATCAAGCGCCACACCATATCACTTCAATTTACTTATTTAAAACTAGTATTATGCTATGTCAAACGTCAAACGTTACAATTCAATTATATCAGTTCAAACGTTTCAGTTTAGTCATACTAATTATTCATTATTTTACCTTCATATTCCCAATTGTTATTAACGGGTTATACGGTTTAAACAACCACAAACCCAACATTTATTCACAAATTATACAGTTTGGACAGCCACAGACGTCTTAATATGCAGGTTTATTATTTTTAATAACCCCTATTCACTATTTTATTTCGTCTGTGATCATTCGCGCACTACTGCATACAACAACACCCAGTGTCCCCCTGATCCTAGCCGTATCTAGCCCTCTGATACGTGTCAGTAGCGTAACACTATCTAAAATTTAAGTGCTCGTTATGATCCTAGCCGTATCTCAGAGGATATGTGCCACAACGTTACACTTTGATCAATTAATCCCTGTATCTCACAGTTCCACCATTGGTGGTCCAGAGTCATCAGTATGCTCCTTGATCCTAGCCATATCTCTCTGAATATGTGTCAAAGGAACAATACTCAACTAAAATGTTGGCGCTCCACTGATCCTAGCCATATCTTGATGGATATGTGTCAGTAGCCAACACCCTTGGCCAATATTTCCCTGTGTCCACAGTTCTCATCCCTGGTGATCCTAGCCTGGGGACTTCAGTATTTTTCTCAGAACCTAGCCATATCTCTCTGGATATGTGTCAAAGAAACAATACTCAATGGTATCAAGGTTTAACATCACATTCACCAAAGGTTTGCATGTCACAATATTGTGCTTATCTACTCATAATAGTTTCATAATTTAGTTCACTTACATCAAACAGGTGTTTCACAAAATTAATTTGGATAAAGCCAATGTGCAGAACTTTAGTTATATGACAATAGGTATCTGCTTACCTTTTTTAGTAGTCCGGACTTTTTGTGAAACACACCGTCCAATAACAGAGATGACCAAATGGGCCGGACAATACCCAGCGAAGTCCCTTTACCAGATCACGTCGGAAGTCACCAATTGTCAAAGTTGCGTCAATTCAAATCTGGTATTAGGAACAAAAGAGGTCAACACGATGTAGTGTATTGAGATTATGACGTTGTTAAATGTTTAACCAAAAGACTGTTGATTTTAGTATCAAGAGGGAAGGTTTTAGTGTAACGCCACATACAATAGACAGGAAGTGTGTTGTAGACACGGGGATTGGACAGTAGAGGGAGCCACCCACATCTTGGGAGTTTATATATACTGGGGGAAAAACGAAGGAGGGTCAGAAAGCATTGAGATTTATTTGGGACTGCTTCTCCAGATCTCCGCGGGTCTGTTAACTTATGCTGTAACCTCGTGATTTTAATAAAAGCCTTTGAACACGGTGCAGCCTAAGCAGACTCCTTGATTGACGGCAACAACTGCAAATAACCGACACTACAACGACTTCTAAGATATACTAGTATTTTAATTAATGTAAAACCTTCAATGGTAAATATGATGTTTCGTATATACGGGCTCCCTGAAATACCTCGCAGGGCATTCAGAGAACTAATCCATTGTTTCAGATTGTTCTTCAAATACTCTTGACAGTTCTCAGTTCCCGCTCTCTGCTGGCCAATCAGAGTAGACGCTGAGCGTGGTTTAGACTTACTCAGCCTATCCGTTGACGCACGGGCTAGTCCCAGACCCTTAGCGCATCCCGGTTGCCAGGCATAAGTTTATCATAACAACCTGTCATGGTGAGAAGAGCCAGCTCCCCTAGACACCATTCCTACGTCCAAGGATGGTTCACAGATCACAAAGAACCAGTATAGTCTAGTATTTGGAGACACAAATTATTATCTTATCTTACCCCCTAAAACAGCTCTTCACATCAATCACAGCTTGCCAGGTGACACAACCCACATCAGCCCAGTCTAGAATGCATTCTTTCTAAGTTAGTCATCCCATCAATTATGAGAATAATAAATCCTCCACAGCTGCAATAATACATGTCAGGTCACCCTACCAAACTTCCCTGCTAAAACGTACTGCGTGTACAGTCGTGGTCAAAAGTTTTGAGAATGACACATACTAATTTTCACAAAGTCTGCTGCCTCAGTTTTGATGATGGCAATTTGCATATACTCCAGAATGTCATGAAGAGTGATCAGAAGAACTGCAATTAATTGCAAAGTCCCTCTTTGCCATGAAAATGAACTTAATCCCCAAAAAACATTTCCACTGCATTTCAGCCCTGCCACAAAAGGACCAGCTGACATCATGTCAGTGATTTCTCTCGTTAACACAGGTGAGAGTGTTGACGAGGACAAGGCTGGAGATCACTCTGTCATGCTGATTGAGTTAGAATAACAGACTGGAAGCTTTAAAAGGAGGGTGGTGCTTGAAATCATTGTTCTTCCTCTGTTAACCATGGTTACCTGCAAGGAAACACGTGCTGTCATCATTGCTTGGCACAAAAAGGGCTTCACAGGCAAGGATATTGCTGCTAGTAAGATTGCACCTAAATCAACCATTTATCGGATCATCAAGAACTTCAAGGAGAGAGGTTCAATTGTTGTGAAGAAGGCGTCAGGGCGCCCAAGAAAGTCCAGCAAGCGCCAGGACCGTCTCCTAAAGTTGATTCAGCTGCGGGATCAGGGCACCACCAGTGCAGAGCTTGCTCAGGAATGGCAGCAGGCAAGTGTGAGTGCATCTGCACGCACAGTGAGGCGAATACATTTGGAGGATGGCCTGGTGTCAAGAAGGGCAGCAAAGAAGCCACTTCTGTCCAGGAAAAACATCAGGGACAGACTGATATTCTGCAAAAGGTACAGGGATTGGACTGCTGAGGACTGGGGTGAAGTCATTTTCTCTGAATCCCCTTTCCGATTGTTTGGGGCATCCGGAAAACACCTTGTCCGGAGAAGACAAGGTGAGCGTTACCATCAGTCCTGTGTCATGCCAACAGTAAAGCATCCTGAGACCATTCATGTGTGGGGTTGCTTCTCAGCCAAGGGAGTGGGCTCACTCACAATTTTGCCTAAGAACACAGCCATGAATAAAGAATGGTACCAACACATCCTCAGAGAGCAACTTCTCCCAACCATCCAAGAACAGTTTGGTGACGACCAATGCCTTTTCCAGCATGATGGAGCACCTTGCCATAAGGCAAAAGTGATAACTAAGTGGCTCGGGGAACAAAACATCGACATTTTGGGTCCATGGCCAGGAAACTCCCCAGACCTTAATCCCATTAACTTGTGGTCGATCCTCAAGAGGTGGGTGGACAAACAAAAACCCACAAATTCTGACAAACTCCAAGCATTGATTATGCAAGAATGGGCTGCTATCAGTCAGGATGTGGCCCAGAAGTTAATTGACAGCATGCCAGGGCGGATTGCAGAGGTCTTGAAAAATAAGGGTCAACACTGCAAATAATGACTCTTTGCATAAACTTAATGTAATTGTCAATAAAAGCCTTTGACACTTATGGAATGCTTGTAATTATACTTCAGTATACCATAGTAACATCTGACAAAAATATCACATAACACTGAAGCAGCGAACTTTGTGAAGACCAATACTTGTGTCATTCTCAAAACGTTTGACCACGACTGTAGGTCTGTCTGCTGCCTTTCAGTTTTCACAGCCTAAATGCCAATCACCAAACGTGGGAACTAATGCAAGTGGATAAAATCGACATTAGTACATGCTGTCAAAAGGCTGCATTCTACAATAGGGACTGAAGTACCAGCAACCTAATTTTGTTGAGAACATTGTACATACAACAGCGCTACCGTGCTACTCTTTTTAGTTTTCTAAACTCAGCAGAGAACATTCTCTCGCTCCATTCAGATTAGCTCTAATCTTGAGGGTCGTTTCTTTAAAACTTGCATCCAATCCCCTTGATCCCTTACATAACTAGACCAATCATATGCTTTAAAGTGCCGCAGTAGTGCGACAAGACAATGATAGAGGTTAAATTGCAGGCGCAGATGCTCTGATTTCAAAACGATTTGGAACACAGTTGAAAAGTTAACGCGCTGACTATACAATGGACTAATTAGAAAAATAAAACCAGTACTTTTCAATGCGTGAGATATGAGGTGTGGCGTGAGAAGAGGGTCAAATGCGTGTGTCTCACGGTCAAATGCGTGTGTCTCACGGTCAATGCGTGAGAATTGGCAGCTCTATAATCGGCAAACCGGATGTCATTGTTTTCATTGAGAGCGCGACAGTAAATGCCGTTGACACTGGCGGTGAATTCCGTCAACTGCCACCGTAGACGGGTCTTGCCGCCAAAGTTCAAATATTTCAATTTTTGCTGTCTGCCGTAGCATTGTTTTCTACCATATGTTGATTTAAACTGATTGTTAACTGAAATCACCATAGTAACGCATATCATCGCGCTGGCTATTTGACGCGTCAAATAACAATATGCAAACTATATGCAAATGTTGGCCAATCACAAATAAGTCGCATGTGAAGCCAGCAATATGAAAAACATGTCATTCATCATCACCAACAAAAGTCATGTCGAACCTTGACAACTTGAGAGACCGCTTTTTAAGTTTTGCCAGCCAAGTACAACCACCTTCACAACCACCCAGGAGGATCGGGTGGTTCAAAGGTAGGATACATTTTGGTAGGGATTACCTGGCAAAAGTCAACATTGACCGGCACAGCTACCTAACGTTAGCTATGTTATCGTTTGTTATTTAACAGTATGTCCGTTCCAGTAAACTAGGCCTTTCTATTGCTGTTATGTTGTGTTATGATTTCGTTGACTTTTTCTTCAAATATCGCTTGAAAATGAAGCATCATTGGACTGGACTGAACTAACTAGCTAGCTAACGATAGCAGCAGCTACCGTGGGGTGCGCGTAAATGGGCGGCGTCGTTGATGCTGAGTGTCATTATTGTCACTTTTATAACGTTTGCACCACGACCTATCAGATTTCAATCATTCAGGAGATGGAATAATGCTGGAGTCCAAAGGCGGCAAACCGGGAGAAGCCGTCTGATAAATGAGGGTTTGCCTGATCGCTGACCCTACCATACAGCAGCTGAACAGGATAGGTACACGAGGACGCACACTGCACGGTAGCTGCTTTTTTATTTACCTTTTTATTTAACTAGGCAAGTCAGCTAAGAACAAATTCTTATTTACAATGACGGCCTACACCGGCCAAACCTGGACGACACTGGGCCAATTGTGCGCCGCCCTATGGGACTCCCAATCAAGGCCGGTTGTGATACAGCCTGGAATCAAACCAGGGGGTCTGTAGTGACGCCGCAAGCACTGAGATGCAGTGCCTTAGACCGCTGCGCCACTCGGGAGTAAGCTAGATGTGAATCTATCTTGTGATTAAACAGACTTATTGAAGGTTATTTTACTGATTTAAAGATCATGGACTGTTTCCCTGTGTATATTAGGATACTTTTTATTAGATTTAAATAATGTTTCCATATCTTAGTATCTTTAGAGTATCCTGTGAGGCAGATCAAAGTCAGGAGGAGAGCAGCTTCTTTAAGGTTTTGGGGAAACATTCCCCCAGATGAATCCAAATGTAGAGGCCTTTAAGACAAGACAGGAGGAGGCTCTTCCCCTACAGCTGGACAGCATGTGTTCAGCTGCAATCAAATCAGCTGGGCTAGGGAGGTCTGCCCTGTATTTAAGATTGAAGGTATTTGATAGCTTATGTGTTAGGAAGGGTGCGATAGATTGAGCTTTATTATGTCACGTGATAAATGCCAGAGGTAATGAATTTGAAAAGAAACTGGATTTCCCTCTGTATACAAAAGTAAAAGTTTTTGAGCAACTAGTGATTTCTTCTATTTTTATGTTAAAGGAAACTGTAAGGAAGGAGACAACCTCTGAGGCAGAGACTCTGCCTATGGAGATAGGCCTACCTGTTGCCTCACCACAAGCTTCAGTGACACTAGAGGTTTGGAATGTTAAATTATCTTTTCCACTTTTATCATCAAATTATAAAGTATAATATTAGTTATAGGATTCTCATTGTAACTTAACAAGCAGAATGGCTTTATTTATTACTGTCCCTGTATTGATTTCAGTCTCTAGAGGAAATGCGGGAGATATGGCGTCTTCAAGACAAGGCCTACCATCTCTCTCTGGCTGCAGACCAGGAGAAAGTATGTATATAATATAGCTTAGTAAATCTGTTCAAATCACACATCATCGGTATTCCAACAGGAAACACTTACTTTTTCATACACAAAACAGATTAATTCAATACTTATTTTTGCCACAGGTGATGAAACGCTGTCGTTTTGAGTGTTATTTGACGTGTATCTTTTTTGACACGCAAAGACCCAAACGGCGTTCCATATTTGCGTGTCAAAAAAGATACACATCAAATAACGCTATTTGACGTGTCAAATAAGCTTCTTGACCAATCAGGACTTGAATATGACTGCACGTCACATAATAATTGAACATGTTCATTAATATTTTACGTAGTTATTATTATTATTATTTTTATTTTTTTCACCTTTATTTAACCAGGTAAGCCAGTTGAGAACAAGTTCTCATTTACAACTGCGACCTGGCCAAGATAAAGCAAAGCAGTGCGATAAAAACAACAACACAGAGTTACATATGGGGTAAAACAAAACATAAAGTCAAAAATACAACAGAAAATATATATACAGTGTGTGCAAATGTAGCAAGTTATGGAGGTAAGGCAATAAATAGGCTATAGTGCAAAATAATTACAATTAGTATTAACACTGGAATGCTAGATGTGCAAGAGATTATGTGCAAATAGAGATACTGGGGTGCAAAAGAGCAAAATAAATAACAATATAGGGATGAGGTAGTTGGGTGGGCTAATTTCAGATGGGCTGTGTACAGGTGCAGTGATCGGTAAGGTGCTCTGACAACTGATGCTTAAAGTTAGTGAGGGAGATAAGAGTCTCCAGCTTCAGAGATTTTTGCAATTCGTTCCAGTCATTGGCAGCAGAGAACTGGAAGGAATGGCGGCCAAAGGAGGTGTTGGCTTTGGGAATGACCAGTGAGATATACCTGCTGGAGCGCAGACTACGGGTGGGTGCTGCTATGGTGACCAATGAGCTAAGATAAGGTAGGGATTTACCTAGAAGTGATTTATAGATGACCTGGAGTCAGTGGGTTTGGCGACGAATATGTAGTGAGGGCCAGCCAACAAGAGCGTACAGGTCACAGTGGTGGGTAGTGTATGGGGCTTTGGAGACAAAACGGATGGCACTGTGATAGACTACATCCAATTTGCTGAGTAGAGTGTTGGAGGCTATTTCATATGTCACATCGATTCACCGATACGTATTGTAACGACCCTGGGTTTATAAGCGAGGATATCGACTCTGCCACGCGAGTATGCTTTTGGGCTAGAAGGTTGAGGGTTCGAGACCTGCTCCCTGCCTGTTTCATTACAGTATGCTATGATGCTGGTAAAGTTTTGTCTCGCGCATCTGCCGCTGCTGCACTTGAACGCAGACACACTTCCCCAAGCTCTGGGACAGTGCTGGTCATAAAAAAAGCTAGCTAGCTGATGGATGCAAACAATGTTCTTCCCCCAAAACATAGCGAAACGACAATCTGTTTCAGTAGCTATAGTTAGCTAGCTATCATCTAAAATACCCCTCATTTATATAACAGTTATTTGATTGATGGTCAGACCCACCTATGTGAAGCTATACACAATAAGGATTAGCCACAATAGTTGAATTTGCGGTTCGACTTCAAAATAAGTCTCTCATTGAAAGTGATGCAAATGAATGCAAATAGTGACATAATAGAATAGATCATGCTAAACGAGTTTTGAATGTTATATAAATTCAACAAAAGACAATTTGTTAATTTGACAAATCTGATATCACACAGTGGATGCATTAGACTTTATAATTGCATTGGCGGCATACTTATTTCACTGTACAGCCTTACCTATGGATTGTGGATCAGTGACATGGGGTATCAGTCTACTCAGTGACACGCACAGAACATTAGCGTCGTAGCTCTTATTGCGGGACTCTGAAACCACTGTGAAATGAGCCACATTTATTGTACCAGTCAACCTACAATGTGTATTGAACACTATTCCAGAGGACAAACAATACAACGTGGATGTTTTGGAGTCTGATAACTCTGAGGAGCACTTGGGTACTGAACAGACTAATACCCTATTTCATTGATCCCGAATCCGTAGGTAAGGATGTACAGTGCAATATGAATGTCAATACTTACAATGGGCTGACTGGGGAGGTGATTTCCCACAGCCAAAGTCATGCAATAAGAGCTACGACGCTAATATTTGCGTAAACTCTTCACAGTTGTGTTCAGTGGGTGTAACCGAGTAGACTGATACCCCATTTCATTGCTCCATATTCCAGCACTCCACCTTGTTTAACATTATCTAGTCTAAATATGGCATGATTCCACCAATTGTAACCATTTGCGTCACTTTCAAAGAGGGACTTTTATTTTGAGGGCGAACCGCAAATTCCACTATTGTGGCTAGTCCTTATTGTGGCTAGCTTCATAACACATAACCCGGTCTGGTCAAGCCTTACTAACCAGATGCAGTGTTGCCAACATAGAGACTTTGTCGCTATATTTAGCGAGTTTTCAGACCCCTCTAGCGACACATTTTCAAAAAAGCGACTAGCGACAAATCTAGCGACTTTTTCTGGTGTTATTGGAGACTTTTGGAGACTCTGACGTGAAAGCACGGACCGTTCTTACTCTTCTCAACGAGCAGCGGGTGCTGCCCCTCAACGAGTAGCGGGTGCTGCTGTGGGCGGGCCCCACCCCCGTTCCAAAGCCACCCCCGTCCCAAAGCACTCACAGGCGGCCCAGTCCTCGCGCAGCAGTCCCTCCCAGCTGCAGTCAGAGCAGGAGATGTTCACCCCTCCACGTCCAGACTGCAAATGAATTGCGCATGCGGGAAGCCGCCGCTGGCTGATCCCGCCCTGGCTTACATTCAGGGCGGGATGTAAAATGTAGGGTGTTTTTTACTCACTTTTTGTCTCTCCCACAACGTTATTCCTCTCTCCTACAGCGTCCATCACAATTACATGCACATGGCCAATTATGCAAATTATGTGATGACATCATTTAGCGACTTCTAGCGACTTTTAGGACAGCCAATAGCTACTTTCCTTACTGAGGAGTTGGCAACACTGGCCAGATGAAGCTAGCTGGCAGCTTATAACGTTAGCTTTGGGCAACAGGGTTATGTGGGTGGCTAGCTAGTTATTTTCGTGAACTGAAGTTCAATTTCAATAGGAGAACAACAAGTGGTTACCTAGCTAATACTTACTCACATGGATTCCTAAATCATTGCTAAGAATATTGAAAATGACTGCAGTTTCTACTGGTCATTGTTTTCAGGCTGGTTGCATTGGTGCTAGCTAGGATGATACCAAGCTAAAGTTTCAAATAACATCTGTATCAAAGATATTAGCAAATATGTTTGATTCTGCTCTTATTTCAAATGCTCACACCGACGTTTTCCCATTCGGTTGAACAAATAATGCCTTATTACCAACGCGGTATTGTAAACACATTGTGGCCGGTGTGTGTGCTTGTTTGCAGACTTGTTGTTTTTGTACAGCATTGACAGTGCTACTGATCGTAGTTGTGGCGCTTGGCTTGCACGTGCAAATTCAGCACACACAACATCTATAATAGAATTATGTTATTTGACATGTATCTTTTTTGACACGCAAAGATCCAAATGGCGTTCCATATCTTTGTTGCTTTCTTGTCCCGCTATGCCGACTGGTATGACGGTTTTTGCATCCCTTGTCTAAACGCAGCATTAGGCTATTTGAAGTGTAATTTTTATTAAAAAGTGTATAAATAGCAGTGGCGATTTTAGCATGTAAATCTTGGTGGGGCAAACAAAACAAAAAATGTGGGATGCATGCCAGCAAAGCCACTACACAACACAACACAATACATTAATTGCATTATAACGGTGACATACGGTGCCCACAAACTGTTAGGGCATACATTTTATTTTACCTTTATTTAACTAGGCAAGTCAGTTAAGAACAAATTCTTATTTACAATGACGGCCTACACCGGCCAAACCCGGACGACGCTGGGCCAATTGTGCGCCGCCCTATGGGACTCCCAATCACAGCCGGTTGTGATACAGCCTGGAATCGAACCAGGGGGTCTGTAGTCATGCCTCAAGCACTGAGATGCAGTGCCTTAGACCGCTGCGCCACTCAGTCTAAGGCACTGCATTACATAATGCTGTTCCAACAGCAGAGTCCCAACAGCAGTCCCAACACCTTACCACAGCTACACCTGGCTATCAGCGGAGCCTTGTCTGGCAGCGAAACAGTTCATTCAACCTAATTTACTGCCTTTCAAAAAAACATAGCTGATATGGCTGACTTGCTTAAACAAATGTAGTTTCTACTGACAATTGAGATGTACAAACTATGGCATAAGGGGACGACAAGCAGATAAGAGAATTCGTAATTTCGATTTAAGACATTAATAAGCGAGCTAGGACGGACGTAGTCAATATAACTATTTGTTCAGCACTTTTGAAATGTCCAGCGACAGAATTCAGAACACATGGGCCGTTCTTACAGTGTCCTCCCTGTACACCAAGTCAGAACAGTAGGATAAATAAAGGGGGCATATAAGCAGACAATGAAAGCTCTTACAATATTAAATGATTACATTTCTCTAAAACAGGTTATAGGCTACATGTGCACCACCAAGTCAGAACAGTGAGGGGAAAATATACCAAATTATTAGGGTGAGGCACATGGGCTACTAACAGCTTACTACACAACATACACTTAGTATTACTTTCTTAGCTACAGTATACATATATCCCTGGCATATTACATCATTTATACAGCAGCATATAATACATTTTTGTTGTGCTGTGCTCACTTGAACAGGAAGGTATTGTGACGGTTCTTTGTGGGCAAATCTTGTCAGCAAACTTTGTCATCAAAGTCTGGCATTCTTTGAATTGATGGTGCTTTCAAGACAACTGGGAACTCTGAAAAAAAAAAAAGTTGAATCATGATGATGTCAGTGATCATCAGGTCGTAGCTCTAGAAAGAGGCCTGAGTTCCGGATTTACAATTCCGAGTTGGATGACCGTTCAAAACGTATTTTCCCAGTCGGAGCTCGTTTTTCCCGAGTTCCCAGTTGTCTTGAACTCACTGAAGTCAGATTTCAAACTTCTAATGTAACTCTATGGCAGCACCCAAGGGGCTTGAACTTTCGAGCTCTACCCTTAGACATGGCGGTGATGTAATGTCCCCATGAGTGACAGAACACTGAGCCAATCACGGCGCAACTAAAGAACATTACTAACACCTACACTCCATATTTTCCGCTGGCTGCCCCACCACAACAGAAAGCACTGAGCTACCCTGAAAAAACCTGCATTTTGGAGTGGCCTTACTCAATAAAGCAAAAAAGAGACCATGTTTGTATGCAGCTTTATTAACTCAATGATTTTTATTTTATTTTTTACATTGTTTGCAAACTGCCAAAATAACATGCAAAACAGGCAAGCCAAAATTTAAAAAAAAAATATATATACAGTGAGGGAAAAAAGTATTTGATCCCCTGCTGATTTTGTACGTTTGCCCACTGACAAAGAAATTATCAGTCTATAATTTTAATGGTAGGTTTATTTGAACAGTGAGAGACAGAATAACAAACAAAAAATCCAGAAAAACACATGTCAAAAATTTTAGAAATTGATTTGTATTTTAATGAGGGAAATAAGTATTTGACCCAATCTCAATCAGAAAGATTTCTGCCTCCCAGGTGTCTTTTATACAGGTAACGAGCTGAGATTAGGAGCACACTCTTAAAGGGAGTTCTCCTAATCTCAGCTTGTTACCTGTATAAAAGACACCTGTCCACAGAAGCAATCAATCAATCAGATTACAAACTCTCCACCATGGCCAAGGCCAAAGAGCTCTACAAGGATGTCAGGGACAAGATTGTAGACCTACACAAGGCTGGAATGGGCTACAAGACCATCGCCAAGCAGCTTGGTGAGAAGGTGACAACAGTTGGTGCGATTATTCGCAAATGGAAGAAACACAAAAGAACTGTCAATCTCCCTCAGCCTGGGGCTCCATGCAAGATCTCACTTCGTGGAGTTGTAATGATCATGAGAACGGTGAGGAATCAGCCCAGAACTACACGGGAGGATCTTGTCAATGATCTCAAGGCAGCTGGGACCATAGTCACCAAGAAAACAATTGGTAACACACTACGCCGTGAAGGACTGAAATCCTGCAGCGCCCGCAAGGTCCCCCTGCTCAAGAAAGCACATATACAGGGCCGTCTGAAGTTTGCCAATGAACATCTGAATGATTCAGAGGAGAACTGAGTGAAAGTGTTGTGGTCACATGAGACCAAAATCCAGCTCTTTGGCATCAACTCAACTCGCCGTGTTTGGAGGAGGAGGAATGCTGCCTATGACCCCAAGAACACCATCCCCACCGTCAAACATGGAGGTGGAAACATTATGCTTTGGGGGTGTTTTTCTGCTAAGGGGACAGGACAACTTCACCGCATCAAAGGGACGATGGACGGGACCATGTACCGTCAAATCTTGGGTGAGAACCTCCTTCCCTCAGCCAGGGCATTGAAAATGGGTCGTGGATGGGTATTCCAGCATGACAATGACCCAAAACACACGGCCAAAGCAACAAAGGAGTGGCTCAAGAAGAGGCACATTAAGGTCCTGGAGTGGCCTAGCCAGTCTCCAGACCTTAATCCCATAGAAAATATGTGGAGCGAGCTGAAGGTTTGAGTTGCCAAACGTCAGCCTCGAAACCTTAATGACTTGGAGAAGATCTGCAAAGAGGAGTGGAACAAAATACCTCCTGACATGTGTGCAACCCTGGTGGCCAACTACAAGAAACGTCTGACCTCTGTGATTGCCAACAAGGGTTTTGCCACCAAGTACTAAATCATGTTTTGCAGAGGGGTCAAATACTTATTTCCCTCATTAAAATGCAAATCAATTTATAACATTTTTGATGTGTTTTTCTGGATTTTTTGTTGTTGTTATTCTGTCTCTCACTGTTCAAATAAACCTACCATTAAAATTATAGACTGATCATGTCTTTGTCAGTGGGCAAACGGACAAAATCAGCAGGGGATCAAATACTTTTTTCCCTCACTGTGTGTGTATATATATATATATATATATATATATATATATACAGCTATGGAAAAAATTAAGAGACCACTGCAAAATTATCAGTTTCTCTGGTTTTACTATTTATAGGTATGTGTTTGGGTAGAAATAACATTTTTGTTTTATTCTATAAACTACTGACAACATTTCTCCCAAATTCCCCCAAAAAAGATTGTCATTTAGAGCATTTATTTGCAGAAAATGACAACTGGTCAAAATAACAAAACAGATGCAGTGTTGTCACACCTCGAATAATGCAAAGAAAATAAGTTCATGTTCATTTTTAAACAACACAATAGTAATGTTTTAACTTAGGAAGAGTTCAGAAATCAATATTTGGTGGAATAACCCTGATTTTCAATCACAGCTCTCATGCGTCTTGGCATGCTCTCCACCAGTCTTTCACATTGGTGTTGGGTGACTTTATGCCACTCCTGGCGCAAAAATTCAAGCAGCTCGGCTTTGTTTGATGGCTTGTGACCATCCATCTTCCTCTTGATCACATTCCAGAAGTTTTCAATGGGGTTCAGGTCTGGAGATTAGGCTGGCCATGACAGGGTCTTGAGCTGGTGGTCCTCCATCCACACCTTGATTGACCTGGCTGTGTGGCATGGCGCATTGTCCTGCTGGAAAAACCAATCCTCAGGGTTGGGGAACAATGTCAGAGCAAAAGGAAGCAAGTTTTCTTCCAGGACAACCTTGTACGTGGCTTGATTCATGCGTCCTTCACAAAGACAAATCTGCCCGATTCCAGCCTTGCTGAAGGACCCCCAGATCATCACCGATCCTCCACCAAATTTCACAGTGGGTGCGAGACACTGTGGCTTGTAGGCCTCTCCAGATCTCTGTCTAACCATTAGACGACCAGGTGTTGGGCAAAGCTGAAAATTGGACTCATCAGAGAAGATGACCTTACTCCAGTCCTCTACGGTCCAATCCTTATGGTCTTTTACAACCTCAGCCTGGCTCTTCTTTGCTTCTCATTGATAAAGGACTTTTTTCTAGCTTTGCACGACTTCAGTCCTGCCCCTAGGAGCCTGTTTCGAACCGTCCTGGCCGTGCACTTCACCCCAGCTGCCGTTTCCCATTCTTTTTGTAGGTCACTTGATGTCATCCTACGGTTGTTGAGTGACATTCGAATGAGTTGGCGGTCATCCCGGTCAGTAGAGAGTCATTTTCGCCCTCTGCCGGTCTGTAGCTTTGTTGTCCCCAATGTCTGCTGCTTGATCTTGTTCTTATGAACCGCCGTCTTTGACATTTTAAGGATGGAAGCAACCTGACGCTCACTGTATCCCTCTGCCAGTAAAGCCAGAATTGAACCTTTATTTTCCTCACTCAACTTTCCTTTTCAACTCTTTTGGCATGGTCAATAGTTATTTTTTGATGAATATTACTTTTGAGGTACTATTAGCACTGTTTTTACCATCCAGCTGGTCCTATTGCAAGAGGATAGTGATGACCACAGCAGTGGTTTTTATAATTTTCCTCATTAAATAAGATTTGGTTCAGGTGATCTCCTAATCAGTACCTAATTCAGTAGAATGAGGTGTGCCTGTGTTGGAATTCAACAGACACTGGAATGGAATGGCTGTCATACATGTAGAGATGCTGATTTAAGAAGAATTTGCAGTGGTCTCTTAATTTTTTCCACAGCTGTATATACATACAGTACCAGTCAAAAGTTTGGACACACCTACTCATTCAAGGGTTTTTCTTTATTTTGACTATTTTTTACATTGTAGAATAATAGAGAAGACATCAATACTATGAAATAACACACATGGAATCATGTAGTAACCAAAAAAGTATTGATGACAGCTTTGCACACTCTTGGCATTCTCTCAACCAGCTTCACCTATAATACTTTACAACCTTCCTGAAGGAGTTCCCACATATGCTGAGCACTTGTTGGCTGCTTTTCCTTCACTCTGCCGTCCGACTCATCCCAAACCATCTCAATTGGGTTGAGGTTGGGGTATTGTGGAGGCCAGGTCATCTGATGCAGCACTCCATCACTCTCCTTCTTGGTAAAATAGCCCTTACACAGCCTGGAGGTGTGTTGGGTCATTGTCCTGTTGAAAAACAAATGATAGTCCCACTAAGCCCAAACCTGATGGGATGCCGTATCGCTGCAGAATGCTGTGGTAGCCATGCTGGTTAAGTGTGCCTTGAATTCTAAATAAATCACAGACAGTGTCACCAGCAAAGCACCCCCACACCATAACACCCCTTCCTCCATGCTTTATGGTGGGAACTACACATGCGGAGATCATCCGTTCACCCACACCGCGTCTCACAAAGACACAGTGGTTGGAACCTAAAATCTCAAATTTGGACTCATCAGACCAAATGACACATTCCCACCGGTCTAATGTCCATTACTCGTGTTTCTTGGCCCAAGCAGGTCTCTTTTTCTTATTGGTGTCCCTTAGTAGTGGTTTCTTTGCAGCAATTCGACCATGAAGGCCTGATTCACACAGTCCCCTCTGAACAGTTGATGTTGAGATGTGTCTGTTACTTGAACTCTGTGAAGCATTTATTTGGGTTGCAATTTCTGAGGCTGGTAACTCTAATGAATGTGTCCTCTGCAGCAGAGGTAACTCTGGGTCTTCCATTCCTGTGGCGGTCCTCATGAGAACCAGTTTTATCATAGCGCTTGATGGTTTTTGCGACTGCACTTGAAGAAACTTTCAAAGTTCTTGAAATGTTCCATATTGACTGACCTTCATGTCTTAAAGTATTGATGGACTGTTGTTTCTCTTTGCTTATTTGAGCTGTTCTTGCTATAATATGGACTTAGCCCTATTTGGTAAAATACCATCTTCTGTATACCCCCCTACCTTGTCACAACACAACTGATTGGCTCAAACTATGGATGATTTTCGAGTACATATGTTGTAGAATGAAACGCCTATATGCCTTAAATATTTATGGATTAAGAACCAATTAAAGGGTTAAAACAGAGCAGCGACATTTCTTTAGTGCAAATGCTGTGCTTCTGATAAAGAATGGTTCCCTCTAACTCCCCGCAGCTGGTCTGGGTATGTCAATGACATGTGATGGAGATAAAACATCTCGTTGTGGCTGTGTGGAGATTGGAGTAACAATGGAACTAGTGTTATCACTTGTTTGTGCTTATGACCTGACACACATAGCTACATGCACATAGTCACAAGGAAAAACCATTGTGGCTCAGGGTCCTTGGAGGATGGCTGTTGGGAAAGGCTTAAATGTATGTTATGGACATGACATGTGTAAACCATGTTTAAGTATTAATTGATATGTTTTATAATGAAATTATGTTATGATTATGTGTTGTTAATGTTATGAAATGATAAGGGTAAAACAGAATGAACATGATTGATACTTTGTACTCCGGATGCATGCCTGGATAGTGAATATAGTCAATACAGAGTGTGATTGTTCTTTAACGTACGTATGTATATAATTTCTTGAGTCACGCCACCAATATAATGAGATAAGTGACAGAGGCCCCATTTAGAGAAGCGCACGTAGCCCTCGTGAGTAAACAACATGTGACACCGAAGGATGTTAATCATGTACATATAATGGAGTAACTGTGTAGGTTGTATAAGCATGACTATGCATTTGTGTCTGTATAAAAGGAGAGCTCCGGGTCAGGGCAAGCAGTTTCTCCATGGACCAGCTCGGCTTTGTTGTGCTTTAATAAAGTATATTCTGAATTCACAAGCTCCGATTTTTTTTTAGAGATATTATTGAGTTAAATATTTCTACCACATAAATGGCGAGCTAGCCCAGGAGTGAAAAACAGGGACCAGAGACGGTGAACACCTGCAGCTGTGAACGGTTTGGACGAGCTACACAAACAAAGTGGCCACTAAATAAAGGTAAGCTAAAGTTCTTACTTAATAGTATAAAGTTTGTGTGGTTTGCTCCGGGGCCCGGCCTCAGCTGCAGTACACCAATTAAGTCTCTCCAAATTTAAGAACTAGAAAACCAGAAACTGGGAACTTTTGAATTCGAAATGCATGCTAAATGACAAATGGATAAAAAGCCTTGAGGGTTGCAATACATACAGTGGGGAAAAAAAGTATTTAGTCAGCCACCAATTGTGCAAGTTCTCCCACTTAAAAAGATGAGAGAGGCCTGTAATTTTCATCATAGGTACATGTCAACTATGACAGACAAAATGAGAAAGAAATATCCAGAAAATCACATTGTAGGATTTTTTTATGAATTTATTTGCAAATTATGGTGGAAAATAAGTATTTGGTCAATAACAAAAGTTTCTCAATACTTTGTTATATACCCTTTGTTGGCAATGACACAGGTCAAACGTTTTCTGTAAGTCTTCACAAGGTTTTCACACACTGTTGCTGGTATTTTGGCCCATTCCTCCATGCAGATCTCCTCTAGAGCAGTGATGTTTTGGGGCTGTCGCTGGGCAACACGGACTTTCAACTCCCTCCAAAGATTTTCTATGGGGTTGAGATCTGGAGACTGGCTAGGCCACTCCAGGACCTTGAAATGCTTCTTACAAAGCCACTCCTTCGTTGCCCAGGCGGTGTGTTTGGGATCATTGTCATGCTGAAAGACCCAGCCACGTTAAATCTTCAATGCCCTTGCTGATGGAAGGAGCTTTTCACTCAAAATCTCACGATACATGTGTGGAGATTGGAGTAACAATGGAACTAGTGTTATCACTTGTTTGTGCTTATGACCTGACACACATAGCTACATGCACATAGTCACAAGGAAAACCCATAGTGGCTCAGGGTCCTTGGAGGATGGCTGTTGGGAAAGGCTTAAATGTATATTATGGACATGACATGTGTAAACCATGTTTAACTATTATTGATATGTTTTATAATGTGTTATGAAATGATAAGGGTAAAACAGAATGAACATGATTGATACTTTGTACTCCGGATGCATGCCTGGATAGTGAATATACATATTTACATTTTAGTCATTTAGCAGACGCTCTTATCCAGAGCGACTTACAGGAGCAATTAGGGTTAAGTGCCTTGCTCAAGGGCACATTAACGTCATTTAGCAGACGCTCTTAGCCAGAGCGACTCACAAATTGGTGCGTTCACCCTATAGCCAGTGGGATAACCACTTTACAATTTGGGGGGGGGGTTAGAAGGAACACTTTATCCTATCCCAGGTATTCCTTAAAGAGGTGGGGTTTCAAATGTCTCCGGAAGGTGGTGAGTGACTCCGCTGTCCTGGCGTCGTAAGGGAGCTTGTTCCACCATTGGGGTGCCAGAGCAGCGAACAGTTTTGACTGGGCTGAGCGGGAGCTATGCTTCCGCAGAGGAAGGGGAGCCAGCAGGCCAGAGGTGGATGAACGCAATGCCCTCGTTTGGGTGTAGGGACTGATCAGAGCCTGAAGGTACAGAGGTGCCGTTCCCCTCACTGCTCCATAGGCAAGCACCATGGTCTTGTAGCGGATGCGAGCTTCAACTGGAAGCCAGTGGAGTGTGCGGAGGAGGGGGGTGACGTGAGAGAACTTGGGAAGGTTGAACACCAGACGGGCTGCGGCATTCTGGATGAGTTGTAGGGGTTTAATGGCACAGGCAGGGAGGCCAGCCAACAGCGAGTTGCAGTAGTCCAGACGGGAGATGACAAGTGCCTGGATTAGGACCTGTGCCGCTTCCTGTGTAAGGCAGGGTCGTACTCTCCGAATGTTGTAGAGCATGAACCTGCAGGAGCGGGTCACCGCCTTGATGTTGGCGGAGAACGACAGGGTGTTGTCCAGGGTCACGCCTAGGCTCTTCGCACTCTGGGAGGAGGACACAGCGGAGTTGTCAACCGTGATGGCGAGATCATGGAATGGGCAGTCCTTCCCCGGGAGGAAGAGCAGCTCCGTCTTGCCAGGGTTCAGCTTGAGGTGGTGATCCGTCATCCATACTGATATGTCTGCCAGACATGCAGAGATGCGATTCGCCACCTGGTTATCAGAAGGGGGAAAGGAGAAGATTAGTTGTGTATCGTCAGCGTAGCAATGATAGGAAAGGCCATGTGAGGATATGACAGAGCCAAGTGACTTGGTGTATAGGGAGAAAAGGAGAGGGCCTAGAACTGAGCCCTGGGGGACACCAGTGGTGAGAGCACTGACAATACAGAGTGTGATTGTTCTTTGACGTACGTATGTATATAATTTCTTGAGTCACGCCACCAATATAATGAGAAGTCACAGAGGCCCCATTTAGAGAAGCAAACGTAGCCCTCGTGAGTAAACAACATGTGACACCGAAGGATGTTAATCATGTACATATAATGGAGTAACTGTGTAGGTTGTATAAGCATGACTATGCATTTGTGTCTGTATAAAAGGAGAGCTACGGGTCAGGGCTAGCAGTTGCTCCATGGACCAGCTCGGCTTTGTTACGCTTTAATAAAGTATATTCTGAATTCACAAGCTCTGGTTTTTTGAGAGAGATTTGAGTTAAATATTTCTACCACAAAATGCATTAATAAGGAAAGAAATTCCACAAATTAACTTTTAACAAGGCACACCTGTTAATTGAAATGCATTCCAGGTGACTACCTCATGACACTGGTTGAGAGAATGCCAAATATGCAAAGCTGTCATCAAGGCAAAGGGTGGCTATTTGAAGAATCTCAAATATAAAATATATTTTAATTTGTTTAACACTTTTTTGGTTACTACATGATTCCATATGTGTTATTTCATAGTTTTGATGTCTTCACTATAATTCTACATTGTAAAAATGTTTAGAAATAAAGAAAAACCCTTGAATGAGTAGGTATGTCCAAACCTTTGACTGGTAGTGTATATACAGTGGGGGAAAAAAGTATTTAGTCAGCTACCAATTGTGCAAGTTCTCCCACTTAAAAAGATGAGAGAGGCCTGTAATTTTCATCATAGGTACACGTCAACTATGACAGACAAAATGAGAAAAAAATATCCTGAAAATCACATTGTAGGATTTTTAATGCATTTATTTGCAAATTATGGTGGAAAATAAGTATTTGGTCAATAACAAAAGTTTCTCAATACTTTGTTATATACCCTTTGTTGGCAATGACACAGGTCAAACGTTTTCTGTAAGTCTTCACAAGGTTTTCACACACTGTTGCTGGTATTTTGGCCCATTCCTCCATGCAGATCTCCTCTAGAGCAGTGATGTTTTGGGGCTGTCGCTGGGCAACATGGACTTTCAACTACCTCCAAAGATTTTCTATGGGGTTGAGATCTGGAGACTGGCTAGGCCACTCCAGGACCATGAAATGCTTCTCACGAAGCCACTCCTTCGTTGCCCGGGCGGTGTATTTGGGATCATTGTCATGCTGAAAGACCCAGCCACGTTTCATCTTCAATGCCCTTGCTGATGGAAGGAGGTTTTCACTCAAAATCTCACGATCCATGGCCCCATTCATTCTTTCCTTTACACGGATCAGTCGTCCTGGTCCCTTTTGCAGAAAAAAAGCCCCAAAGCATGATGTTTCCACCCCCATGCTTCACAGTAGGTATGGTGTTCTTTGGATGCAACTCAGCATTCTTTGTCCTCCAAACACGACGAGTTGAGTTTTTACCAAAAAGTTCTATTTTGGTTTCATCTGACCATATGACATTCTCCCAATCCTCTTCTAGATCATCCAAATGCACTCTAGCAAACTTCAGACGGGCCTGGACATGTACTGGCTTAAGCAGGGGGACACGTCTGGCACTGCAGGATTTGAGTCCCTGGCGGCGTAGTGTGTTACTGATGGTAGGCTTTGTTACTTTGGTCCCAGCTCTCTGCAGGTCATTCACTAGGTCCCCCCGTGTGGTTCTGGGATTTTTGCTCACCGTTCTTGTGATCATTTTGACCCCACGGGGTGAGATCTTGCGTGGAGCCCCAGATCGAGGGAGATTATCAGTGGTCTTGTATGTCTTCCATTTCCTAATAATTGCTCCCACAGTTGATTTCTTCAAACCAAGCTGCTTACCTATTGCAGATTCAGTCTTCCCAGCCTGGTGCAGGTCTACCATTTTGTTTCTGGTGTCCTTTGACAGCTCTTTGGTCTTGGCCATAGTGGAGTTTGGAGTGTGACTGTTTGAGGTTGTGGACAGGTGTCTTTTATACTGATAACAAGTTCAAACAGGTGGCATTAATACAGGTAACGAGTGGAGGACAGAGGAGCCTCTTAAAGAAGAAGTTACAGGTCTGTGAGAGCCAGAAATCTTGCTTGTTTGTAGGTGACCAAAAACTTATTTCCACCATAATTTGCAAATAAATTCATTCATTTTGTCTGTCATAGTTGACATGTACCTATGATGAAAATTACAGGCCTCTCTCATCTTTTTAAGTGGGAGAACTTGCACAATTGGTGGCTGACTAAATACTTTTTTCCCCACTGTATATATATATATACAGTGGGGAGAACAAGTATTTGATACACTGCCGATTTTGCAGGTTTTCCTACTTACAAAGCATGTAGAGGTCTGTAATTTTTTATCATAGGTACACTTCAACGGTGAGAGACGGAATCCAGAAATCCAGAAAATCACATTGTATGATTTTTAAGTAATTAATTTGCATTTTATTGCATGACATAAGTATTTGATCACAGACCTGTTAGTTTTTCTTTAAGAAGCCCTCCTGTTCTCCACTCATTACCTGTATTAACTGCACCTGTTTGAACTCGTTACCTGTATAAAAGACACCTGTCCACACACTCAATCAAACAGACTCCAACCTCTCCACAAAGGCCAAGACCAGAGAGCTGTGTAAGGACATCAGGGATACAATTGTAGACCTGCACAAGGCTGGGATGGGCTACATGACAATAGGCAAGCAGCTTGGTGAGAAGGAAACAACTGTTGGCGCAATTATTAGAAAATTTAAGAAGTTCAAGATGACGGTCAATCACCCTCGGTCTGGGGCTCCATGCAAGATCTCACCTCGTGGGGCATCAATGATCATGAGGAAGGTGAGGGATCAGCCCAGAACTACATGGCAGGACCTGGCCAATGACCTGAAGAGAGCTGGGACCACAGTCTCAAAGAAAACCATTAGTAACACACTACGCCGTCATGGATTAAAATCCTGCAGTGCACGCAAGGTCCCCCTGCTCAAGCCAGTGCATGTCTAGGTCCGTCTGAAGTTTGCCAATGACCATCTGGATGATCCAGAGGAGGAATGGGAGAAGGTCATGTGGTCTGATGAGACAAAAATAGAGCTTTTTGGTCTAAACTCCACTCGCCGTGTTTGGAGGAAGAAGAAGGATGAGTACAACCCCAAGAACACCATCCCAACCGTGAAGCATGGAGGTGGAAACATCATTCTTTGTGGATGCTTTTCTACAAAGGGGACAGGACGACTGCACCGTATTGAGGGGAGGATGGATGGGGCCATGTATCGCGAGATCTTGGCCAACAACCTCCTTCCCTCAGTAACAGCATTGAAGATGGGTCGTGGCTGGGTCTTCCAGCATGACAACGACCCGAAACACACAGCCAGGGCAACTAAGGAGTGGCTCCGTAAGAAGCATCTCAAGGTCCTGGAGTGGCCTAGCCAGTCTCCAGACCTGAACCCAATAGAAAATCTTTGGAGGGAGCTGAAAGTCCGTATTGCCCAGCGACAGCCCCGAAACCTGAAGGATCTGGAGAAGGTCTGTATGGAGGAGTGAGCCAAAATCCCTGCTGCAGTGTGTGCAAACCTGGTCAAGACCTACAGGAAACGTATGATCTCTGTAATTGCAAACAAAGGTTTCTGTACCAAATATTAAGTTCTGCTTTTCTGATGTATCAAATACTTATGTCATGCAATAAAATGCAAACTAATTACTTAAAAATCATACAATGTGATTTTCTGGATTTTTGTTTTAGATTCCATCTCTCACAGTTGAAGTGTACCTATGATAAAAATTACAGACCTCTACATGCTTTGTAAGTAGGAAAACCTGCAAAATCGGCAGTGTATCAAATACTTGTTCTCCCCACTGTAAGTATTTGATACATCAGAAAAGCATAACTTAATATTTGGTACAGAAACCTTTGTTTGCAATTACAGAGATTATACCTTTCCTGTAGGTCTTGACCAGGTTTGCACACACTGCAGCAGGGATTTTGGCCCACTCCTCCATACAGACCTTCTCCAGATCCTTCAGGTTTCGGGGCTGTCGCTGGGCAATACAGACTTTCAGCTCCCTCCAAAGATGTTCTATTGGTTTCAGGTCTGGAGACTGGCTATGCCATTTTTTTCTTCACATTTTTACACATCTTCCCACCTACCCCCTGGGGACTGCCGACGTACCCCTAGGGGTACGCTTAACCCCGGTTAAAAAACACTGCCCTAGAAGACTAAATGAAGTAGTGCTCACCAGAATAATGTCTTACATGGATAGAATGCAGAGGCGCAACTTTGGTTTTAGAAGTGGGGGGGACATATTATCCAGTCGGATAAACACTCCAAACAGCCTACCTGACCGCTCGGAGGCATCCGCATGGTCCTAAAGCACACCGTTGCCTCGTTTTTTAATCACATTCCAATGATAAAACTGGGGGGGGGTGCAAAAATGTGGGGCAGAATGTCCCCCTCGTCCCCAGTGAAAGTTGTGCCCCTGATAGAATGAATGCATAAGTAATGTAGTTAACGCCGGTAAAGTTTTGTTTATGAACCCGGGAGAAAACGCAATAACTCCAAAACAGTGGAAAGATTGTTCCCTTACAAAATGTCCAAATGTCATCAGTTTGACCGGTTTTAAGGAAATGAAAAGCTGAGAAAACGATTACTTCAGTTCGTCTTGGATGCATATTTTATGTGGTTGAAATACTGACTGCTTGCCAAACAGTGTCAAAGATAACTTATATTCGCATTTTCTCAAGCGATGCTTAAAGAAATAAGTAATATTTATCCTATTCCCGGGAAAAATAACATTTATTGTATCGTTTTGGTGCAAGAAATGCAGAATTCTGCATGAGTTCATATTATGTTAGGCTACATGTTAGAGGATATAGGCCTACCTACAGTCAGTGTCCAGATTTCAGTGACTATTCCATTTTACCCATATTAATTTAAATTAGGAATATTCTGTTTATTCATGGCTACTTGTGAGCAGGATATCAAAGGTGCATGAAAACAGCTTATCCCTAATAAGACCTTAAGCGGGATATGAGCTACTATCTGGAACAGGGTTTTCCAAACTCAGTCCTGGGGCCCCTCCTAGGTGCACGTTTTGGTTTTTGCCCTAGCACTACACAGCTGATTCAAATGATAAAATCTTGATGATGAGTTGGTTATTTGAATCAGCTGTGTAGTGCTAGGGCAAAAACCTAAATGTGCACCCCTAGCTTCCTATACATATGGAAATTAAAAAGGTTTATGAATGACTTTTTGGAGGGTTACTGTCAAAATGATTTATTAAAGAAAAAAAAGACATTGATGACCGAGCTCGTGGGCCCCCCACCCGCCTTGCGGGGGCTGCAGGTGTGTCCTGAACGCCAGTGATTGTGTCTTGAGGGGGAGAAAGACCCAGTGGAGGCAGTAACAGGCAGGTAGAGGGGGGCCAGGCACGTCCAGGTATCAGGCCAGGGTGTTCTCAGTCGCGGTCCTAGAGCCTCAGCCTCAGGCCCCGGAAGGGGAGACGGACTTGGGAGAGTGCTCCGAAACATGACCCTGACAAACCGCACTGGTTCTTTGCACACTGCTCGCTTAAACCGGAAGCCAGCCACACCAATGTCTCGGAGGAAACCCTGTTCAGCTAGCGACCAGCCCACCACAAGGAGTCGCTAGACAAGGAAATCTCGTCTGGCCAAACCCTCCTCTAACCCGGACAACGCTTAGCCAATTGTGCGCCGCCTCATGGGTCTCCCGGTCACAGCCGGCTGTGACACAGCCTGGGCTCGAACCCAGTGCTGTAGTGACATCTAAAGCACTGTGATGCAATGTCTTAGACCGCTGCGCCACTCGGGAGGACCAATGTAAATTGTTATAAGTAGTCCTTGTAGATATGGTTTGTTAAACTTCTCAGTCTCAGCACAATTCTGTTACCATGGAATTGCCCATGTGCAGAAAGATAATCAGCCTCTGTGGATAATGTCCCCTTAATGTATTTTTCATGTCAGTCAGGCCCATCTTTTCAAATAAACAATTTATTTAAATCTCTAGTTGAGTAAAATAAATAGTTTTGTTCTGGTCACAAAGTCATCCCGAAAACTGCGGTAAACAGCGCCACACTCGGCAGAAAACGGAATGTTCTATTCACAACCAGGCCCATCTCTTCAAATAAATCTCTATTTGAGCAAAATAAGTAGTTTTGTTGTGATCACAAGAAAATCCTAACAATTCAGGTAAAGCGCGCCATAGCCATGCGGAAAAATCTGAATGTTCTATCATAAAGTGAGAACATAAAAGTTTCCCTGGCTGCTATATGGCTGTTACTTAGAAATACTATAACAGTAAATTAATAGATGGCATTCACTGATATAAACCTGTCTCCAATATAAATGCATAGTTTACAGAAACACACCGCGGACCTTGGACAAATAAATCTCAGTGTGAAAAGGCATTCCATGGTTTGTTTTGTCAACAAGCTCATCCAGATGATCCCAATAAATGGTATGTTCTGTTACGAAATGTCTTGGACTAGTTGTTGTTTCCCAATTTACTACTCAAATATATTTTACTTATTAAATCAATGACGAAATTAACTGCAATACACTGGTCTCAACTATATTAGCATAACTAGGGTAACTGCAATACACTGGTCTCAACTATATTAGCATAACTAGGGTAACTGCAATACACTGGTCTCAACTATATTAGCATAACTAGGGTACACAGAGCCCCGGCGGACCCATTGTAAAATGAGAGGCTTTTTTCGTACTGGTGCGTCAATCTAAATTACATTTTTAAAAATACGCATCAAAATCCATCAGTTTGAACTACAGATATCTGTTGTTGTTTTTTTGCATTGGATGCATCTCAATCCACCGCATCTGAAACGGTACATGTTTTAAAAAATGAAAGGAAGCAAGAAAAGGGGTTAAATATGTGTAGAAAAATTATATTTCCTGAGTTTTTTTTATATCTCCTAGATTTAGGACAGACACTTCAAAACCTTGTTTCTTATGATTTATTTTTTGACTGTCCTTTTTGCCATTTATGCATTTGTTATTCAATGCGTTTCTATGTGCTTTAGTAGTAAAGGCCAAAATCAATATTTTATCAAATAATTGTATTATATATATTTTTTTATACCTAAAGGGGCCCTAAAATTCCAAATCAAATAGCTAAATAATCCATAGTATGACCATCTTTAAAAAACATGCCATATGTCAGCTCCTCCCCCAACGTCTTAGACTCTAAAGAATTAAAACGTGTCCAGTGCAATATGCCTAGCTATGGGGCGTGGCTTACGGAGCGCTCTTTGAAATAAATGCTTGTATTGTCTTCACAATACCAACGTCTCGAGTTATATCATCACACCGGTTCTGTTGCATTGACTATGCCATTAAAAACGGAATCATGCAAATAATATATATGAGGTCTATGTGGGTAAAGCCTCTATTAGTTTTAGGAAGTATTTTATTCCTCAGCTTTATATCAGTGATTTTGAGGAATGGAATGGACAAAAAGACAGATGAGAGGCCTACTGAGGCCAAAACTATTGACATTGTTAGAAGATTTTCTGACTTGGAAAGCAACATCAACAAAGTCTGTGAGTAAGTCAGCTTTCTTGAATGTTAATTCAATTCAAGATGTGTCTTTTGGATAAAGTATAAATTCATAACGAAAAATTATAGGCTACATGGATTTGTTTTTGTAACACTTTATAGGGAACACATGACACTGGCTTTATTTATATTCTAGAACTCTGCTGTGCGGACCCATAGGCCTACACGTGTTGGACTCTGAACTCTTTAGTTTCACATTGAGCCAGCATATACTAAGGGTGGGTTTGTAAATTCATCAGTTATTCTTCGCTCTGGCACTCAGACAAGTGCTCTGAAATCGGAGTAGATAGCCAGAGTGAATTTACGAAGGCACCCTAAATCTGTTTCTTGTGTAGCTTGCTCTATAAATACTAATACTTTATTTGTTTCCCTATAGGTCGTAAATCATTTTTTCAAAATGTATATATTGCTGTTTTGCCAGTATTATAATTTACTGTGCCTACGCCTAATCTAGTGTCGAATAAATGTTTGTTTGGAAAGGTATTTCCGTAGGCTTTCTGTTCCACATGAAAAATTAGGTAATTTACCGTTGTCTCTACTCAGGAGTGAATCGTTGTTTCGGTGCACAGATTCATCGCAACATTCACGAGATAGAAGTGCTGTTTATTTCATTCAATTAATGGTTTCCTTTGTTCATATTTCCCGCGTTGTGTCATAGCTACGTTTTGTCTGTCATTCTGTTTGTGCGTAATAGGAGTGCGCATAAAAAATAAGATACTTGGCCTGCGCGCCAGGCTTTGGAGTCTATTTATGAATGGCGATGTAATGATTAAGTAGAACTTGCCATGTAACAATGAATGTGGAAATTGACTTACGTCGTACAGCCATCTTATTGGTTGTAATTGCCAATTGGATAATTGCGGTCCTGGGAGGGGCCAAGGGGCTTATATGTACCTAACATTGGATCTCCCAGACTTGTAAATACCTCAACCTACCAAACCTTCTGCTGATTTCCTATAATATAATAATATAAATATATAATATGCCATTTAGCAGACACTTTTATCCAAAGCGACTTAGTCATGCCCTTACGACTGCTACAAGGTCCCTATTTTACATTATCTTTATTTTGGCTAAAGATTAGGTTATTGTCCTAATATGGCTAATAAGACAAAATAAAGTCCTTATAAGATACTTATATACACACTTATTAACTAAGAATTAGTGATTAATATGTTTAGCCTACCATAAAATAGTGTAACCCCCCAAAACATGTTTTTTTTTGTGTTTTTTTTACTGAGCATGAAATAACTAATGAATTAACCATTAAATGTTTATAAATACCTTTCTATATTATAAATGCTTAGATGTTTACAAATAACATAGGTAGGCCTATGAGGATGTCTGGTCAGAGTTCCTACCATGCAGTCGCTATAGTGAGTCTAAATACGCATTGCACAGTCTTCATAGTTTGCTGCTTTAAAGTTCAATCTAAAAAGGGTTTATATTCGATTTTCCACCCAACAGATCTACACAACCTACTCTGCATTTTGAAAGTGAAAAATTATTATAGAAAATGTTTAAAAAATAAATGTCTTGATTGTGTATGTCTTCACACCCCAGAGTTAATACTTGGTGGAAGTACCTGTGGCGGGCATTACAGTTGTGAATACAATTCTACCAACCTTGCACAACTCTTAGGGCAAAATATATCACAATACCTTTTATATAAATTACATACTTATTTATTAATAGTTTATCAATTATTTATGAATACATATTCATGAAAATTATTAGTGTCGCTGACTTTCTGTTATATTAAAATACATGTTGGCTATTTAACTTATACATGTGAAAGAAAGTGTGACTGTGCTTTTAATATATATTGATTGGAAGACAACGCTATTATCTGTTCAGCACTGGCATATTAAATATGTGAATGAAGATATTTAGACTACTTTATACATTTTCACAAAGCAACTGTAAATGTGTAATAGAGAGCTATTTCTGTGTTTAAATTGGGATAAAACCTACTTTTTTTGTCTTTATCTCAGACGATTTGTTCAAAAACTTGGAACAAAAGCAGGATGCCATTCAGAAAATGCTTGTGGATGAAAGCGAGAGATTTAAAGACCAGAAAGTTGTGGCAGCTCCGGCCAATTCGCAGCCAGAGCAGAGAGAACAAGATGAACAGAAGCCCAAGCCCCAGCAGGAGGCGCCAAAGACTTCCCAACTGTTCCTCAACTCTCCATTGTTTCAGGGCTGGGGAGAGAATCTATCGGAGGAGGATCAGGAGGCGGCACAAGCTTTGTTTGAGAAATATGGCTACAATGTTTTCCTCAGCGATCGTCTGCCTCTCAACCGAGAGCTACCAGACACACGTGAATCCAAGTAAAGTAATGATTCTCTAACGCCGTTTTTTTTCAACCTTTTAATGTTTCTCTCGCTCACTCACCCTATCGCTTGTCTGTTGTTACATTCCTTCTTTCATGCACCATAACGATTATTCAGCTGTAAACCAGAAAGGAAGTACTGTATCATGGGATATGTACAGTATCTATGCCTTTGAATCTGTCTACAATGGTAACGAGATGTGGCTTCAGTATTGCATGTTACTGAACTTCAAGATCAAGACAGAATTTGTATTAAAGGAATACTTAAGGATTTTGGCAATGAAGCCCTTTATCTACTTCCCCAGAGTCGGATGAACTCATGGATACCATTGTTATGTCTCTGCATGCAGTTTGAAGGAAGTTGCTAACTAGTGCTAGTTAGCATTGGCTTGTGAATCTACCTCTAACTTCCTTCATGCTGGATGCAGAAACAAAAAAATGGTGTCCGTGAGTTCACCTGACTCTGGGGAAGTCGATCAAGGGCTTCATTGCCAAAATCCTGAAGTATCCCTTTAATATACCAATGAGGAGTGTAATTGATGGTTAGTTTGCTTCAACAGATGTTTGCAGAAGAAGTACCCCAAGGACCTGCCCAGTATTGCTGTGGTGTTGATCTACCTGGACGAGGCCCTGTCTATCATTAAACGAGCCATCCGCAGCATCATCGACCGAACCCCTGAACACCTGCTGAGAGAGATCATTCTGGTGGATGACCACAGCTCCAATGGTACGTCTCACCAAACTATACTGACAGCTTTTGTATGAGTACAGTGAGGGAAAAAAGTTTTTGATCCCCTGCTGATTTTGTACGTTTGCCCACTGGCAAAGACATGATCAGTCTATAATTTTAATGGTAGGTTTATTTGAACAGTGAGAGACAGAATACCAACAAAAAAATCCAGAAAAACGCATGTCAAAAATTGTATACATTGATTTGCATTTTAATGAGGGAAATAAGTATTTGACCCCTCTGCAAAACATGACTTAGTACTTGGTGGCAAAACCCTTGTTGGCAATCACAGAGGTCAGACGTTTCTTGTAGTTGGCCACCAGGTTTGCACACATCTCAGGAGGGATTTTGTCCCACTCCTCTTTGCAGATCTTCCCCAAGTCATTAAGGTTTCGAGGCTGACGTTTGGCAACTCGACCCTTCAGCTCCCTCCACAGATTTTCTATGGGATTAAGGTCTGGAGACTGGCTAGGCCACTCAGGACCTTAATGTGCTTCTTCTTGAGCCACTCCTTTGTTGCCTTGGCTGTGTGTTTTGGGTCATTTTCATGCTAGAATACCAATCCATGACCCATTTTCAATGCCCTGGCTGAGGGAAGGAGGTTCTCACCCAAGATTTGACGGTACATGGCGCCGTCCATCGTCCCTTTGATGCGGTGAAGTTGTCCTGTCCCCTTAGCAAAAAAACATCCCCAAAGCATAATGTTTCCACCTCCATGTTTGATGGTGTTCTTGGGGTCATAGGCAGCATTCCTCCTCCTCCAAACACGGCGAGTTGAGTTGATGCCAAAGAGCTCAATTTTGGTCTCATCTGACCACAACACTTTCACCCAGTTCTCCTCTGAATCATTCAGATGTTCATTGGCAAACTTCAGACAGGCCTGTATATGTGCTTTCTTGAGCAGGGGGACCTTGCGGGCGCTGCAGGATTTCAGTCCTTCACGGCGTTACCAATTGTTTTCTTGGTGACTATGGTCCCAGCTGCCTTGAGATCATTGAAAAGATCCTCCCGTGTAGTTCTGGGCTGATTCCTCACCGTTCTCATGATCATTGCAACTCCACGAGGTGAGATCTTGCATGGAGCCCCAGGCCGAGGGAGATTGACAGTTATTTTGTGTTTCTTCCATTCCATTTGCGAATAATCGCACCAACTGTTGTCACCTTCTCACCAAGCTGCTTGGCGATGGTCTTGTAGCCCATTCCAGCCTTGTGTAGGTCTACAATCTTGTCCCTGACATCCTTGGAGAGCTCTTTGGTCTTGGCCATGGTGGAGAGTTTGGGATCTGATTGATTGCTTCTGTGGACCGGTGTCTTTTATACAGGTAACAAGCTGAGATTAGGAGCACTCCCTTTAAGAGTGTGCTCCTAATCTCAACTCGTTACCTGTATAACAGACACCTGGGAGACAGAAATCTTTCTGATTGAGAGGGGGTCAAATACTTATTTCCCTCATTAAAATGCAAATCAATTTATAACATTTTTGACATGCGTTTTTCTGGATTTTGTTGTTGTTATTCTGTTCAAATAAACCTACCATTAAAATTATAGACTGATCATTTCTTTGTCAGTGGGCAAACGTACAAAATCAGCAGGGGATCAAATACTAATTTCCTACCTTTTTAAAAAACCCAATCAGATGATCTGAAGGGGGACCTGGATGTCTATGTCAAATCCATTAAGGAGCAGAATCCTGGGCTTCGCATGGTCAGAGTGAGACACGTTGAATCACTGGGTTTAACTCAAGCTCGCATCTCTGGGTGGAGAGCTGCTACTGCGGATGTGGTTGCCATTCTAGACGCTCACATTGAGGTCCACAAGGAGTGGTAAGAGTATATAGGAATGTACAGTGTCTATGAAATAGCTACTGTGCCAGTAGTTGCCGTATTGCACATCAAGTTAAATATCTGTGAAACTTGTCCCTCACCTTGAACAGTTCAGCAGTCTTTGAACTATAGGAACAGGGCCAGTGAGTTGTTTTCCATCACTCTGCTGTCTGTGCTTGCAGGGCGGAGCCTCTGTTGACTCGTATCAAGGCAGACCGGACAGTGGTGGTGTCCCCTGTGTTTGACAGGGTGAATTACTATGACCTGGAAGTTGTCCATTACGTCCCAGCGGCCCATGCTTTTGACTGGGCTCTGTGGTGTATGTATGAGTCCTTCAGGCCGGAGTGGTACCATCTCAACGACACGTCACTGCCAGGAAAGTATGTTGAGCAGGCAAATGGAATCACTCACACTGTCAGACCCACGTGTTTGTGGTTGTGTGTGGGGTGAGTATAGTGTTTATTTGAACTCTTTCTCTGTCATCAGGAGTCCCTCTATCATGGGAATCATGGTGGTAGACAGGAAATTCCTGGGAGAAATCGGTGCCCTCGATGGTGGAATGAAAGTGTATGGAGGGGAAAATGTTGAGCTAGGTGTGCGGGTGAGCAGCAACAATATTATGCACCATTCTTATTTTTACCAGATTCTGTGAACATCTCATATTTTTGATAACATTGTTTTCTGTGGTCATTAAATAGTACAATTGGCAATGTCCTCCACAAATAATAATACTTTTTCAGGTGTGGCTGTGTGGAGGAAGCATAGAGGTAGTGCCTTGTTCTAAGATCGCCCACATTGAGAGGAACCACAAGCCTTACGCACCTGACCTGAGCATCTCCATGAAGAGGAATGCACTGAGGGCAGCAGCGATCTGGATGGATGAGTACAAACATAATGTCAATCTTGCCTGGAACATTCCCATTAAGGTATGAGCTTATGATAACGTACCGAATTATTATTATTATTATTATTATTATTATTTTTTTTATTTTTTAAACACAAATTCTACCTTCATGAGACTCATAAAACCATTGAAGTTTTGCAAGCTTTTTATTTATTACATAATTTGATATGTTGATAATACAACAATTTTGCGGGATACAACAAATAATCCATAATCACACTCAACAATAGGATCATGGAATAGATATCGGTGATGTGTCAGAGAGAAGGGAGCTCAGAGAAAAGCTGAAATGTAAGCCCTTCAAGTGGTACCTGGACAATGTGTATCCTCAGTTGGACACATGGGACAACATCCTGGCCTATGGAGGGGTGCGTTTTTTACAATACTTTTGTGTGTGTGGTTGTATGTTTTAAACTGTAGTTTTTAAATTGTAGGTTTGAATACCTGTCTATTTATCCAGATTATGAGCACATTTGATAAAGTATGTCATCCCTTGCTTAATATTTGTCTCTCCTACTTGTAGATGAAGAACTTGGATGCAAACATATGTATAGATCAAGGAATTTATCCTGGTCATACACCCATAGCCTTCGACTGCTTCAACTATGGCCCACAGGTAACTCCTTACAATCCTGTCTCTTACTGTTGCAGTTAACTAACTTTGCTCTGTATTCAAGGGAAGATCTAACGCCCCATCTTTATTTGTTTGATTGTTCAGCACACCTACTACCACAGTAATGGGGAGCTTTACATTGGTGGCCTAAAGTCCCACAAGTACAATGACAACAGGTGTTTGGCTGACAGTGGGGAAGACACTGTTCCTGATCTGTACGACTGTAACGAGGCTGTGCAGAAGGGCATGGGCATTCACTGGGACTTTACGCAGGTGCAGATCACCGTAGACACTCAACTCAATATACTCCTAATACAGTATAGGCAGTTCTTTCCTATACTGTATACACCCCTAAATTATTTCCTTTTTGCCAAAGAGGTCCACTGTTGAAAAGCATTAAAATATGTATCTTTTTCCAGGGCAAAGAACTCAAGAACAGACAAACAAAAAGATGTTTAGAAATACAGAAACAGAAACTTGTGGTTGAGAAATGCACTGGCCAAAAATGGGAAATCCAAAACATCATCAAGCCCTTCTAATGGACCAGCATAAAGGAGATTCATGTTTGCCTCAAGACTAAACCACATTTTATGTATTTTTGTTTTTTTTATATTCTGTTCTATGGGTCACTGGACTACCAACCTAAATGTGGCATATACCTATGCATTGCTATAACACAACGGTGCTTATTTAATTTTGTTGAAATGGAGATGTGCTTTTCTGTCCTTGATTTGCAGTGTCATAAATAAGAGAAGTTGTAAAAAAATATTGTTGCAGTCAAAATGTCTGTCTTTCTGTCTGTCTGCAAGACTGACCAATCCATGCATGCGAAAAAATACCTATACTGCTATGTTCATAACCAAGTGGGAAGATGGTATTTACCACATACATTTTAGTCATTTAGCAGATGTTTCTATCCAGAGCGCCTTACATGCACAATTAGGGTTAAGTGCCTGTGAAAATGTCACTTGAACGCCCCTCCAACTGGTAATTACTAGTGGGAAACTAGTCTATCATCCCTGAGCGCCCACTTCACCCACATGCTGACCTCACCTACTTAGGAAATTACCTCTAGCAGAATTTTCGGCAGTTAAATGCAGCAAAACATTATTTATAGAAAGCTATCGATGTTTTTTTAATACTACAATTTGTTCACTAGCATGATAACTGCACTTTTAGTTCATGGTAGACAGCTTGTTGGCCATTTGTCAATCGGCTTTTCTCAACGAGTTCAAAGCACTTGAATGCATTCAACATGTAATTACCACCTTCCCACTTGGTTATGAACAGCAGCATAGGTATCCGAACGTCAGGTATCTTAGCAACGATGTGTTTGCAGAGTGCATTTGCCCTTGGTCATTTGATTCTCACCACAGCGAGACAGTAAGGGAAGATAGGAAAATGTACAATGCTGAATTACTTTCGGGCCGCATTGCTGCGGCTAGTTTGGAAAGGAGGCGTAATAGAGAGATGCAACGTCAAGATAGGATTTTCAATGCTAAAGTTAGAACGATTGGGGTAAGTTTCTGTCTTCTCCAGCAGTTGGCGTTTAGTTTTTTCGCTCACCAAGCTAGAAGTTTTTGTATGGTCATGAGTGTCGAATTTGGTCAACAAAAAATGTTATGCCTTATTTGCTACGTGAGGCTTATATGATAGAATATACGTGTTTTAATACTTACAATAGGTTGTCACGAGTATACTGACGTAAGTAGGACAGGTGACATCCCAGCAACTTTGAGAAAAAAACTATATCGGAGTTGTTCACACGCGTATCTGCCCTCTCATTGGCTAGAATGTTCCCACCTGATCCTCCCGACTGCCTACCATTTTTGAAGACTTATTTTCATTGTTACAGCGACCACTTGAGTACAGTATCTGGTCTGGTCAATATAATGCTTAATCTGTGTTGCAACTGTGTAACCGGTTGTAACATCACTGTAGCTCAGCTGGTAGAGCATGGCGCTTGCAACGCCAGGGTTGTGGGTTCGATTCCCACAGGGGGCCAGTATGAAAAAAGGTATGCACTCACTAAAACTAAGTCGTTCTGGATCAGAGCGTCTGCTAAATGACTAAAGTGTAATGTTAATTCAGTTTTGAAGACATGTCACACTTTTCTGTTCCTGACAGATAGATAAAGAGGCTCTTGATTCCCAAGTGAATGAAAGAAAGAAAAAAGAACAGGCAGAGGCAGAGTCACATAAAGCATATGGTAAGTGCAAAAAAAATACAGCATGGGAGTCCTGACAGCTCTATATAAGCTTCCATGCATACAGTAAGCTTCAATGCAACTCTGATATATTAAGGTTTTATTGATCCAATAAGTTTAGTAGCTAGCTAGTGTCATATGTCCCGTGTAGCTCAGTTGGTAGAGCATGGTGCTTGCAACGCCAGGGTTGTGGGTTCGATTCCCATGGGGGACTAGTAGGGGAAAAAAAGTATGAAAATGTAAGTCGCTCTGGATAAGAGTGTCTGCTAAATGACGTAAATGTAAATATGTCTCTGGAATGCATGTGCTCTAGCTGCAGATGCATTGCGCAACGACAAGGCTGCTTGTCTACTTGATCAACGCCAACTGAAGGATGAGCGTCTGCTGCAGGGAGCCATAGAGGACTTCAGACTGAACTTCCAGCCGCGGTGGAGTCGGCGAGAGTATGACTTGAGCAACCCGGACAAAATTAGGAATCAGGAGGGGATCCAGATGCTGCCGGGGCTGGTGGGTGAGGACCCAGACAGCCAGAGGAGGCTGAAGAATCAGCAGGAGCAGCTCAGAGAGTGGTCCGTCCAGCAGCGGCATGAGCTGGCCACAGCACGACACCAGCAGAGACAGGAAGGTAGGCTACAACCCAACACAACCTGTCCTGTTGCTAGACTCTGATACACTCACTGCCTCCTCTCAAAACACACTCTGTACCTGCAGAGCAGCAGTATGACCAGGACAGAGTGGACCTGGACAACAAAGCTCTCCAGCTCCAAAAAATCGAGGAGGAGAGGAGGAGAGCCATAGCCCTGGCTACAAAGAATTTCAATCTGACAAAGGTGAGTCATTATACTTTACCTGATGCTTAACCAGGTGTGGTTGTCAAACTGGCAAAGGTGAGTCATTAGGATTGATGGCACTGAATCTAACCAGGTGTGATTTGTATGTGGGGGAACAGAAGGTCATTCTGTCAACTGTGTGATATTTTCTCTGTCTGTTCCCAGGCAGCAGAGAATGCAGAGAAGCGGTGGAAGGAGTGGCAGCAGCAGGAGGAGGACAACAGGACAGACATCCTGAACCAGCTGCAGGGGGACCTGCTGAGTGAGAGCCAGGAGCAGGGCATCAGTGTGCTGGGTCTGTCCCGCCTCAGGCCCGACAGCTACAAGGGCCTCACGGACGAGCAGCTGCAGCACATCATTGACTGCCAGCAGCAACAGATAGAGGAGAATAGGGTACATCTACCTTGTTTACCTTGAGCAGAGATGTATTCATTGCAGTACGTTGTGCTCTCTCTTGTAAAAGAGGACAAAAGGCGTAGATCGCAACACCCATAAATGGTGTTAACCTTCTCTTCATGTTTGGTGCAGAGAATTCAGGCTGAGCAGCAGCAGCAGGAGCTCCAGCAGGACCTGTTCCGTGTGGCCTCTGCTCGCACCGCCCTACTACTGGAGAGACGGCAGGCCCGCATCAACAAGCAGCTCCGTCGCACCCTGGATAACACCAACGCACAGCTGGCTGAGGCCCACCAGGAACAGTAAGACGCTTTCCATATGTTAAGGTTTAGACACATGGATGCACCTGTATACCTTTTGCTTTGTTTGATGTTGCACTGTCAGGCTTCATTACTGTACAGTATGATTGTTTGTCACATTTTCTTTTGTAACACTTATGTGCTCAGAAATAATTAAATTGTGCAGAAGAAACTGATCAACAGGATTCGAACAGTTAATGGACACATGATCAACTAGGAGCTCAATTCAATCCGTATCCCGCGTTATCGCTCGATTGAAATTTAAAGGCAATGTTCACAGAGACTGCATTCACAGTAAACACTGCATATGTCGGCTCAATCGCAAATTACCTTTACATTTTAACGCTGATCTTCTGCAATACGGATTGACTCCAGCCCTAGAGCTTGTTGACCTGCCCATAGCACTGCATAGACGACATATCAAATGCCTACAGTTTTGTTCTTGATATCAGTTATAGACAAATGCATTCCTCTCTTCTCAGGAAAAAGTATCTGGAGAAGGTGTACACTAACATCCCAGATGACAGTTACTTCTCCCAGTTCAACACCAGCAGTCGATAAAGGATGACAAGGCCTTACGATGCCGTGCATTATTAGACTATTATGGAGAAATACGTTTCTTGTGTGAAAATGTAGATAATACATTATTTGTAATAAAGGGAAAAACTAATTAATCTGATCTTCATAGAAAAGTGTGGCCATGAATAAGGCATTGCCTACTGTTCTGCATGTATTTGTCATACCATGTCCCTTGTTAAAATAAGAGTATCTGTATAATGAATTAATTAAATCTGTACAAAACAATTCTCCATTAAAACAACATTATTAGCTTAAAATGTGATTAAAGAAATCGAAGACTAGCGGGTCAGTTCATTCAGTGTAAGCATTTTCACACAGTGCTCTATTGCCATGTAGAGCCTCACTGAATTCACGATTAACGTGCAAATACATAAAATAATGATAAAATGCCTTTGTGTGAAAAAACAGCTTCCTTTATGACTCCTTGACTAGTGAACTCAACTTCTGTCAGGGGCCTCCATTTTGTGGGAGCTGACAGCGGTGTAGTCTGCTAATTGATTTCTTACAGGAGTGTTATACACACCCTATCCACTTGAGGGCGATATGAGCTTGTTCTCTTTCCTTCTCAAACCTAATTTGCCAAACAGTCTACAGCTCCGTCTACAACAAATAATGTTTCAATAACTACTACATCTTTTCCCTTGTCCGAATTTTGAACAACATTTCTACTTGTGTGTCCATTTGGGACCAGCATTCCAAATATCCTTCCCTTCCTATGGCTACAAGCAACAGTCTCACAGACTGGGGTGATCCCACTGTCCCAGTCAGCGTCCGAATGACCACTCCTCTGCCCCAGACTCTGCTCCAGCAGGTCTCTATTGTGAGTTCTCTGAGACAAACTTGTCCCATTTTCTCTGCCACAAATCCAAGGCTTTCTCCTTCAGCTGTGGCGACAGAGAGCTGTACCTGGAACATGAAAAAATAGAAAGTCAGAATCCTTACCCTATCATGCCATGGCATAAACGGTTGCAAGTAGCTAAACTAGTCCAGGTTATTGTACGGTGCCTGGACCTGCTAGCTTGACCTCACCTGATGGAGTTCATGGCCAGTTCCTTGAGAGTACCTATGTGAGAGTTCATTCCACCTAAACCCACAAACGCCTCGTAAAAATCATGGGAGAGGCCAGAAGATCCAAACATGGCAGGGTCATCTGAACTGATCACCAGGGGATGGCCCTCTGACATCAGAACAGCAGCTGGGTGATTCCGCAGGTCTGAGACCAGTTTCAGTACCTGGAGAAGGATGTTAAAATGAAGAGTTTCAATGAAGATGCAGATACGACCAACCCCAAATCGACCCCCTTACCTCTATCTGTGGTTGGGCAGCAGTCTTAATCGTTCATCAACATGTGAGTGTGGTGACAGTGATAATGCCCTACCTGGTTGGAGATGGGGCACACCTCCACAGCCACCCCTTTCTTCTTAGAGAGTGCCTTGGCCACCGGGTGGCGCAGCAGGGCAAAGCCGTGGCCGATGCGAGACGTGTTGAACAGTAGAGCATCCAGCAGGTTCCCATCCACATCAGTGCCCTCTTCATCTGCAAATGACAGTGAGGTCAATCAATGATGCCATCAATGTAGATTGTAGTAATCACTTATCTGTACTGTACAAACTTCATTCTCAACAACACAAAATAGGGAGTATTGGCTTATACTGTAACAGTCTTATTGCATCAGGGTTAGTGCTATCTGGGATCCCTGGGACGTCCCTACCCTAACCAGGGCCAGATTAAGAAATCATAGGCCCCGGGGCTTCATTTTTTAATAGGCCCATTCCATGAGTATAGACTAAATATGAACACTTCAGATGAGGTGGAAGGGTTCATGTGCTCACCAGTCTCTCCTGCGTGGAAGAAGAAGGGAAGGTTGACTCCTCTCTCACCTGGCAGAGACAAGGCCTCCTTGAAGTACCAGAGGGGTCTTCCACTATCTTCCCGACCCACCTAGTACCAGAAGAGAACATCAGACATGTCAACATCACCCTGCACAGCCTATACCTATTTATTAATAAACCTACCTAGTAATAAAAGTAATAAATACATTTTAGGTAATTTCCTAAGAGAAATTAGACAGTTTTGAGGAGTCTTGTGACTAAGGATCTACCTACCAGGTCAAATCCAGCCATGATCTCTGGAAAGGCTTTCTGTAGGTTCATAGCCTCCTCCACTTTCTTCCATGCCATGGACGCATTCAGACCCCTGAGACAAACACAGATTCACAAAGTACATTCAATCTCAACATTAATATGAGATGTTTTGTTCTGCCCATTCTTCCTTTAATTCTGTATATTTTTTAAATAAACAAATCCTTGTACAACTTTTAGAGGGCCCATGATTCTAATTCCATCTTTACACGGATCATGTGCATCTCCTGCATAGTCACCTGTGCACAGTGAAGATGACCCGAGCTCCCAGGAAGTCTGGGTGTTCTGACACAAACTGCCTGGTCACGTCCTGATAGGTCTTGAGGCCCCAGGCACTGTCATGTGTGCTCCCATCCAGCTCGTATGTCTGTGCATCAGTAACAAACATGTAAGAATTACACAGCCTCTTATGTATAGACAATACATCTTGGTTACACCTTGAAAATGACAGGTCAACTCAATGTATTGTGTGTGGAATGATCTTAACAACTTTATCAATCACACAACTGAACTCATATCACATGGAACAATAAACATGTATCTGTATGTGTTGTTTACCTGTGGAAGCAAAGCCCTCAGCTCCAGATACATGATACTATCCATGTAGAACTGCCTCAGGCCCTCATAGTAATAGTCCTTGAACACAGGAGCGTAGGTGACTAGTCCCCAAGCCGAAATGAACGCCTGCTCAAACCTCTTCCAAACAACGTCTTGGCTGGGATAGGCAGCCTCTGGGTCCTCAGTGAAGAGTGTAAGGTTGCGGATGAGGCTGCACAGATTAAACGACCAGGTTGTTGGAGAGTGCATACAATTTGAAAGATATGAGTCAAATAGAAAATCTAATTTTGTCTGTATTCCCCCAGGGAGATACTTGTGTGATTAGACATGGTATGACCATGACATATAAATGACATAACATATATAATTACATTTAATGACATATACATATTTATGTCATTTGACATATTGAATGACATATAGTGCCTTTGGAAAGTATTCAGACCCCTTCACTTTTTCCACATTTTGTTACGTTACAGCCTTATTCTAAAATGGATTAAATAACAAAAAAATCCTCAGCAATCTACACACAATACCCAGTAATGGCAAAGCGAAAGCAGATTTTTAGACATTTTCGAACAAATTATTAAAAATAAAAAACAGAAATACCTTATTTACATAAGTATTCAGACCCTTTGCTATGAGACTCGAAATTGAGCTCTGGTGCATCCTGTTTCCATTGATCATCCTTGAGATGTCTCTACAACTTGATTGGAGTCCACCTGTGGTAAATTCAATTGATTGGACATGATTTGGAAAGGCACACACCTGTCTATATAAGGTCCCACAGTTGACAGTGCATGTCAGAGCAAAAACCAAGCCATGAGGTCAAAGGAATTGTCCGTAGTGCTCCAAGACAGGATTGTGTTGAGGCACAGATCTGGGGAACGGTACCAAAACATTTCTGCAGCAATGAAGGTCCCCAAGAACACAGAGGCCTCCATCATTCTTAAACTGAAGAAGTTTGGAACCACCAAGACTCTTCCTAGAGCTGGCCGCCTGGCCAAACTGAGCAATCGGGGGAGAAGGGCCTTGGTCGGGGGAGAAGGGCCTTGGTCAGGGGAGGTGACCAAGAACCCGATGGTCACTCTGACAGAGCTCTAGTTCATCTGTCGAGATTGGAGAACCTTCCAGAAGGACAACCATCTCTGCAGCACTCCACCAATCAGGCCTTTATGGTAGAGTGACCCGACGGAAATCACTCCTCAGTAAAAGAAACATGACAGCCCGCTTGGAGTTTTCCAATAGGCACCTAAAGACTCTCAGACCATGAGAAACAAGATTCTCTGATCTGATGAAACCAAGACTGAACTCTTTGGCCTGAATGCAAAGCGTCACGTCTGGAGGAAACCTGGCACCATCCCTACGGTGAAGCTTGGTGGTGGCAGCATCATGCTGTGGAGATGTTTTTCAGCGGCAGGGACACAGAGACTAGTCAGGATAAAGGGAAAGATGAACCGAGCAAAGTACAGAGAGATCCTTTCCTTAATTCATTTTAGAATAAGGCTGTAACCTAACAAAATGTGGAAAAAGTCAAGGGGTCTGAATACTTTCCGAATGCACTGTATATAATGACATATGTTCCTACTTCCTACCTGTTGTCAAGGTCAGTGGTATTGCCCATTTTGGCCCTCAGGGTCTCCAGCAGCATCCAAGAGGAGCACTGAGGTTTTGGTTTGGGCTGACTAAAGGAAAAGAGTAACCGAACTGACTGGTCCTCTGTAATGCACATGTAGCAATGTGGCCGGTATGTCACATTCCTCACCAGCCACTCCACTCCCACCATGGAGAAGTCATGGACATGAAGTGCTGCCCCTAAAACAGATCAGAGGAGGAGATCATCGTAACCTGTGTGGCACAAGAGGTTGGTGGCACCCTAATTGGGGAGAATGGGCTCGTGGTAATGATTGGAGCGGAATCAGTGGAATGGTATCAAATACGTCAAACACATGGTTTCCAGGTGTTTGATGCCATGACATTTGCGCCGTTCTGGCCATTATTATGAGCCGTTCCACTGCTGTGTGGCTTACAATGAAGTACATTATATCTGTGCCATATTTGCTTACATGTATCCTCTCAGTTTATCACAAATGCAAAGGGAACGGGGGTAGGGTCCATTTGGGATCTGGTGTACCTTTGGGCATCCTCTGCAGTAGGCTATAGATGAGGCTGCGCTGGATGAGTGGCTTCGCCTTGAAGAAGTGCAAGGCAGGAGGGAAGTCCGAGCTCTTCATCTCCTGCTCCTTCAGTTTGTGCAGCTGTGCACTTAGCCGCAGCTCTGCCTCTGTCAGCAGCAGTCTGCCCCCTGTCTGCCGGGAGGCCTCCTGCTGCATCAGAGACTCTCTGAGCCTGGGGTCAGGGCTGCACCAGCACAGGGTCAACCAGCACAGCAGGACTGACACCACAGCCACCTGGTGGCTCTCTGGCCAGAGCAACATGGTCAAGGTGTGGCTAATCAATGTTGGTCAACACTGAATAGATAGGCTTGAAGGAGAAAGAAAAATGTGATAACACAAACTCATCTAGTGGGAAAATAGGTTCAACAGAGCTTGGTGTTTAGTGTAAGCCTACCGCACCTGTTTACAGAACATTGAATAGAAAACAATGATCTTTCCACTTCCTCATTTTTTCTTTTTTATTCTTGCTTCCTCATAACATTTAGTTTCTCTTGAAACAAACAAGAAGTGTCCAGTTCAACCAATAGCTTAAGAGGTCTATTTCCCATAAGTGATATTTCCCATATTCCCTATGAATATTATTTAATATGTATATTTAGAGGAGAGGGTCTTCAGGATGTCATACTGACAGGCTGCATTTAGATCTGAATTTGATACATAAATGCAAAATGTATTTATTTAATATAGTTTTGAGCGCAATTGCAGGCATTATCTGTCAGTAGGCTAGCCTAGTGCACCAGGGTGGTGGACGTGGACAAAGAGCGTAGCACCACCACCAGCTGTCGGTGTCAACAAACCGCTTTGTGCTTCACGGATTATGTTGTTGACTTGTTGTGAATACGGTTGATGCCTAATAGTGTTTATGTTAGTTTACGGTTATGATCAACATATTTAAACGAATACAGACTTTTTTTTATATAAACATGACATATTGACTGCTTCAACCGGTCGCCTATTACGTTGTTCAGTTTAAAGGGCTTCGCGATGGTTTGAAGCGTTGGCGATTTCAATGTATCTACAATGTAACAACAATGTAACTAACAACAATGTAACATTTGGTAAACGTTTAAGTGGTGTGCCTCGAGCTTGCAATTCTAAAGTGTAATAAAGTAACAGCTGCACGTTCACACTGAACGCTGGATACATTGATAATAGCCTACATGTTTTGTCAGTGTTGCTGAACATTAATTATTATTAGAACGAGTATCTCACCACTGAACAAACCTGTCCGTGAAAGTGAAGTGATGAATGGGTTATCCTATATTGCTCTATAACAACAACAACTGTTACAATGGCTGTTTTTCAGTTACGTAACCTGCAAGTCTACTGCCGCGTTCATGTTCTAGTCGGAACTAGGAAACTCGAAAATGTCCGACTTGCTAACAGGATGAACGCGGCACCAGTTAGCAAGTCTGACATTTCCGAGTAGTACATGAACACAGCATTACTCTTACTCACTTACTAAAACAGTGGTAGACGTCATATCCCCAGTTGTTGACTTGGGATGGAAGAAGTGCAGGAGCTGCATTTTTTCCATGTCGGTCAATTAGACTATGTTCACCGATATTCACAAATTACATTATGCTATAGAGACTTCTGATTATTCAATGTTAACGGTTTATATACATTTTCCATGACTTCTCCATGACTTTTAACCACATTTTCATGACTATTATTATAGCCTACATGAAAAAGTAAGCATTATTCAAATCAAATCAAATTGTATTTGTCACATGCGCCGAATACAACAGGTGTAGACCTTACAGTGAAATGCTTACAAGCCCTTAACCAACAATGCAGTTTTAAGAAAAATAAGTGTTAAGTAAAAAATAAATAAGTAAAAAAAAATACACCTTATTTTTTTGTGGTTTAGTGGTTAAGAGCCTTGTGCCAGTAAACGAAAGGTTGCTGGTTCTAATCCCTGAGCCGACTAGTTGACAAATCTGTCGATGTGCCCTTGAGCAAGGCACTTAACCCTAATTGCTCCTGTAAGTCGCTCTGGATAAGAGCGTCTGCTAAATGACTAAAATGTAATAATAAACAGAGAGGAGCAGCAGCGTAAAAGAGGGGGGTGGGGAATGCAAATAGTCTGGGTAGCCATCATTAGCTGTTCAGGAGTCTTATGGCTTGGGGGTAGAAGCTGTTGAGAAGCCTTTTGGACCTAGACTGCAACCAGTCAGGATGCTCTCGATGGTGCAGCTGTATAACATTTTGAGGATCTGAGGACCCATGCCAAATCTTTTCAGTCTCCTGAGGGGGAATAGGCTTTGTCGTGCCCGCTTCACAACTGTCTTGGTGTGTTTGGAACATGATAGCTTGTTGGTGATGTGGACACCAAGGAACTTGAAGCTCTCAACCTGCTCCACTACAGCCCTGTCGATGAGAATGGGGGCGTGCTCAGTCCTTCTTTTCCTGTAGTCCACAATCACCTCCTTTGTCTTGATCACATTGAGGGAGAGGTTGTTATCCTGGCACCACACGGCCAGGTCTCTGACCTCCCTATACGCTGTCTCATCGTTGTCGGTGATCAGGCCTACCACTGTTGTATCGTCGGCAAACTTAATGATGGTGTTGGAGTCGTGCCTGGCCATGCAGTCATGGGTGAACAGGGAGTACAGGAGGGGACTGAGCACGCACCCCTGATGGGCCCCCGTGTTGAGTATCAGTGACAGATGTGTTGTTACCTACCCTTACCACCTGGGGGCGGCCCATCAGCAAGTCCAGGATCCAGTTGCAGAGGGAGGTGTTTAGTCCCATGGTCCTTAGCTTAGTGATGAGCTTTGAGGGCACTATGGTGTTGAACTCTGAGCTGTAGTCAATTAATAGCATTCTCACGTAGGTGTTCCTTTTGTCCAGGTGGGAAAAGGCAGTGTGGAGTGCAATAGAGATTGCATCATCTGTGGGATCATCTGTGAGTCCCGTGTAGCTCAGTTGGTAGAGCATGGCGATTGCAACGCCAGGGTTGTGGGTTCAATTCCCACAGGGGGCCAGTATAAAAAAAAAAAAAAATGTATGCACTAACTGTAAGTCGCTCTGGTTAAGAGCGTCTGCTAAATGACTAAAGTGAAAATGGATCTGTTGGGGCAGTATGCAAATTGAGTGGGTCTAGGGTTTCTCGGATAATGGTGTTGATGTGACACTGGAAAGCTGCTGTGTCTGATCCCATGTAGACCTCCTGCCATTGATCAAGGCACTTAGAACTGCACTGTTAGTCACAGGTTGTCAACATGTGGTCAACCCTCCATCTGGAGAGCTCCTGGGTGTGCAGGCTTGGATATTTCAACATTACAACCAAGTACTTTGGTCTTTATAAAATTATTCCATCATTCAATAAATCAGGGCTCAAATGGCTACTGTTTAATAAATAGGGGAATCCTAGCTTTCCAACGGGTGCAGATTTATTTAGGCTCTACAGTGCCAGTGGAAAGGCAACAAACTCGATAGAACTGCCAAAGGGGGTGGGGTTGCAATCTACTGTAGAGATAGCCTGCAGAGCTCTATCGTACTATCCAGGTCTGTGCCCAAACAGTTTGAGCTTCTACTTCTAAAAATCCACCTTTCCAGAAATAAGTCTCTCACTGTTGCCGCTTGCTACAGACCCCCCTCAGCCCCGAGCTGTGCTCTGGACACCATATGTGAACTGATTGCCCCCCATCTATCCTCAGAGTTCGTACTGCTTGGTGACCTAAACTGGGATATGCTTAACACCCCGGCCGTCCTACAATCTAAACTAGATGCCCTCAATCTCACAGAAATGATCAACAAACCTACCAGGTACAACCCTAAATCTGTAAATATGCGCACCCTCATAGATATCATCCTGACAAATTTACCCTCTAAATACACCTCCGCTGTCTTCAACCAGGATCTCATCGATCACTGCCTTATTGCCTGCGTCCGTAATGGGTCTGCGGTCAAACGACCACCCCTCATCACTGTCAAATGCTCCCTAAAACACTTCAGCGAGCAGGCCTTTCTAATTGACCTGGCCTGGGTATCCTGGATGGATATTGACCGGTGGAAATTTGTCCTTTGGTCTTGAGTCCAAATTTGCGATTTTTGGTTCCAACCGCCATGTCTTTGTGAGACGCGGTGTGGGTGAACGGATGATCTCTGCATGTGTATTTCCCACCGTAATGCATGGAGGAGGAGGTGTTATGGTGTGGGGGTGCTCTGCTGGTGACACTGTCTGTGATTTAATTAGAATTCAAGGCACACTTAACCAGCATGGCTACCACAGCATTCTGCAGCGATACGCGATCCAATCTGGTTTGGGCTTAATGGGACTATCATTTGTTTTTCAACAGGTCAATGACCCAACACACCTCCAGGCTGAGTGATGGAGTGCTGCATCAGATGACCTGGCCTCCACAATCCCCCGACCTGAACCAAATTGAGATGGTTTGGGATGAGTCGGACTGCATAGTGAAGGAAAAGCAGCTCAGCATATGTGGGAACTCCTTCAAGAATGTTGGAAAAGCATTCCAGGTGAAGCTCCCGAGTGGCGCAGTGGTCTAAGGCACTGCATCGCAGTGCTAGCTGTGCCACTAGAGATCCTGGTTCGAATCCAGGCTCTGTCCGGGAGACCCATGAGGTGGCGCACAATTGTCCCAGGGTAGGGGAGGGAATGGCCGGCAGTTGGTAGAGCATGGTGTTTGCAACGCCAGGGTTGTGGGTTCGATTCCCACGGGGGGCCAGTATGAAAAAAATATATATAATAATGTATGCACTCAGTAACTGTAAGTTGCTCTGGATAAGAGCTTCTGCTAAATGACTAAAATGTAAGCTGGTTGAGAGAATGCCAAGAGTGTGCAAAGCTGTCATCAAGGTAGGGTGGCTACTTTGAAGAATCTCAAATATAAAATGTATTTTGATTTGTTTAACACTTTTTTGGTTACTAAATGATTCCATATGTGTTATTTCATAGTTTTGATGTCTTCACTATTATTCAAATTATTCTAAATAGTAAAAAGAAAGAAAAACCCTTGAATGAGTAGGTGTCTAAACTTTTGACTGGTACAAAATATATATTTTTTTTCTTCTGATTTTCCAGTGGGTGCTGCAGCACCCTCAGCACCCCACTTCCTGTGGCTATGACTGAAGGGTCATTCCGATAATGGCTGATATGTATTTGTTTAATTGATTGATCATATTTAAAAGTGTGCTTTCATGAATTACATTAACAACAATTATGAAACTCATTTCCCAATGCAAATAGTCCGGGTGACCATTTCATTAATTGTTCAGCAGTCTTATGGCAGAGAGAACAGTCTATAACTTGGGTGACTGGAGTCTTTAGGTCCTGGACGGCAGGAAGCTTGGCCCCAGTGATGTACTGGGCCGTACGCACTACCCTCTGTAGCGCCTTATGGTCGGATGCCGAGCAGTTGCCATACCAGGCGGTGATGCAACCCGTCAGGATGCTTTCGATGGTGCAGCTGTATAACTTTTTGAGGATCTGGAACCCATGCCAAATCTTTTCAAAAGGTGTTGTTGTGCCCTCTTCACGACTGTCTTGGTGTGTTTGGACCATGATAGTTTGTTGGTGATGTGGACACCAAGGAACTTGAAACTCTAGACCCGCTCCACTACAGCCCCGTCGATGTGAATGGGGGCGTGTTCGGCCCTCTTTTTCCTGTAGTCCACGATCAGCTCCTTTGTCTTGCTCACGTTGAGGGAGAGGTTGTTGTCCTGGCACCACACTGCCATGTCTCTGAAAGCCTCCCTATACGCTGTCTCATCGTTGTCGGTGATCAGGCCTACCACTGTTGTGTCGTCAGCAAACTTAATGACGGTGTTGGAGTCGTGCTTGGCCACGCAGTCGTGGGTAAACAGGGAGTACAGTACCTTATTACCATCTTTTCGGCGTGTATCCCAAAAGCTTATTCTTTCTCCATTTATTTTCCCCATAGGAATGGCTGAACGAACCAGAGGTAACTCATTTCGTTGTTTGTTTTATGAGCAAAAAATATATTTTATTTGGAACGGCAAGCCAGACAAAATTAAATGGGCCTTATATATATAATGAATATGAATTCGGAGGGCAGAAATTATTAATATTCAAGTATTAGACCTCTCACTATGGCTTCAGTCATACAAACGTTATTCTTAAATCTGAACTGGTTCTCTAGCAGATTAGTATGAATGTCTCACCCCAGGTTCAAGAATTGCCTTTATCACTTTATTCAGATTACAACCTCTCTCTTTCGGTTATTTATAGTCATAGAAAGTTGGTTGCAATTTCAGTTTAATCCACCAGAAAAGACAGAACAAAATATTATAACAATTATTATGGTTAAACTAAAATATACTAATTGATAAAATACCAATATCTTTGGAATTAAAAAAAAAAGTATAATCTTTGTAAATGACATCATAATTAGGACTGGTGGAGTATACCAGTTTAATCTAAGGACCAAAAAATGGACAGCTGTGCCTTAAAGATAGCAAAATAGTTGAGAAGAGATTTTCGATGTACTGATTCCATGGCACATGGTTTATGAAGTGATACACAAAACGATTCAAAACAGAGTTTTTCAAATTAAATTATTATACAAAATTCTTGCAACAAATAGAATGTTATATATATGGGGGATACAACCATCCCAGCAGATTTTGCTGCGAAGAGACAAAATCATTAGATCATTTGTTTTGGTACTGTCCATATGTAGCTTGTTTTTGGTCGCAGGTTCAGGAATTACTGAAGAATTGCAACATTTACTTGGAGCTAACTCTACAAATAGCACTACAGGGTGATTTAAAAAGTCATAGTCAATCGATCAATAATATAATAATACTCTTAACAAAAATGTTTCTTTAATTTACAAATGTCTTGTTAACAAACTATAGTTTTGGCAAGTCTGTTAGGACATCTAATTTGTGCATGACACAAGTAATTTGTTTACAGACAGATTATTTCACTTATAATTCACTGTATCACAATTCCAGTGGGTCAGAAGTTTACATCCACTATGTTGACAGTGCCTTTAAACAGTTTGGAAAATTCCAGAAAATGATGTCATGGCTTTAGAAGCTTCTGATAGGCTAATTGACATCATTTGAGTCAATTGGAGGTGTACCTGTGGATTTATTTCAAGGCCTACCTTCAAACTCAGTGCCTCTTTGCTTGACATCACGGGAAAATCAAAAGAAATCAGACAAGACCTCAGAATTTTTTTTTAGACTTCCACAAGTCTGGTTCATCCTTGGGAGCAATTTCCAAATGCCTGAAGGTACCACGTTCATCTGTACAAACAATAATACGCAAGTACAAACACCATGGGACCACGCAGCTGTCATACCGCTCAGGAAGGAGACGCGTTCTGTCTCCTAGAGATGAACGTACTTTGGTGCGAAAAATGGCAAATCAATCCCAGAACAGCAAAGGACCTTGTGAAGATGCTGGAGGAAACAGGTACAAAATAATCTATATCCACAGTAAAACAAGTCCTATATCGAGATAACCTGAAAGGCCACTCAGCAAGGAAGAAGCCACTGCTCCAAAACCGGCATAAAAAAAACCAGACTACGGTTTGCAACTGCACATGGGGACATAGATTGTAATTTTTTGAGAAATGTTCTCTGGTCTGATATATAACTGTTTGGCCATAATGACCATCGTCATGTTTGGAGGAAAAAGAGGGTTACTTGCAAGCCGAAGAACACCATCCCAACCGTGAAGCACGGGGGTGGCAGCATCATGATGTGGAGGGACTGGTGCACTTCACAAAATAGATGGCATCATGAGGAAGGAAAATTATGTGGATATATTGAAGCAACATCTCAAGACATCAGTCAGGAAGTTAAAGCTTGGTCGCAAATAAGTCTTCCAAGCATACTTCCAAAGTTGTGGCAAAATGGCTTAAGGACAACAAAGTCAAGGTATTGGAGTGGCCATCACAAAGCCCTGACCTCAATCCTATAGAAAATGTGTGGGCAGAACTGAAAAAGCGTGTGCGAGCAAGGAGGCCTACAAACCTGACTCAGTTACACCAGCTCTGTCAGGAGGAATGGGCCAAAATTCACCCAACTTATTGTGGGAAGCTTGTGGAAGGCTACCCGAAACATTTGACCCAGTTAAACAATTTAAAGGCAATGCTACCAAATACTAATTGATTGTATGTAAACTTCTGACCCACTGGGAATGTGATGAAATAAATAAAAGCTGAAATAAATCATTCTCTCTCTACTATCATTCTGACATTTCACATTCTTAAAATAAAGTGGTGATCCTAACTGATGTAAGACAGGGCATTTTTACTAGGAATTGTGAAAAACTGAGTTTAAATGTATTTGGCTAAGGTGTATGTAAACTTCGACTTCAACTGTGTGTGTATATATATATATATATACACACACACACATACATACATACATACATACATACATACATACATACATACATACACACATACACACACACACACACACACACTGCTCAAAAAAATTAAGGGAACACTTAAACACAATGTAACTCCAAGTCAATCACACTTCTGTGAAATCAAACTGTCCACTTAGGAAGCAACACTGATTGACAATACATTTCACATGCTGTTGTGCAAATGGAATAGACAACAGGTGGAAATTATAGGCAATTAGCAAGACACCCCCAATAAAGGACTGGTTTTGCAGGTGGTGACCACAGACCACTTCTCAGTTCCTATGCTTCCTGGCTGATGTTTTGGTCACTTTTCAATGCTGGCGGTGCTTTCACTCTAGTGGTGGCATGAGACGGAGTCTACAACCCACACAAGTGGCTCAGGTAGTGCAGCTCATCCAGGATGGCACATCAATGCGAGCTGTGGCAAGAAGGTTTACTGTGTCTGTCAGCGTAGTGTCCAGAGCATGGAGGCGCTACCAGGAGACAGGCCAGTACATCAGGAGACATGGAGGAGGCCGTAGGAGGGCAACAACCCAGCAGCAGGACTGCTACCTCCGCCTTTGTGCAAGGAGGAGCAGGAGGAATACTGCCAGAGCCCTGCAAAATGACCTCCAGCAGGCCACAAATGTGCATGTGTCTGCTCAAACGGTCCGAAACAGACTCCATGAGGGTGGTATGAGGGCCCGACGTCCACAGGTGGGGGTTGTGCTTACAGCCCAACACCGTGCAGGACGTTTGGCAAATTCGCCACTGGCGCCCTGTGCTCTTCACAGATGAAAGCAGGTTCACACTGAGCACGTGACAGAGTCTGGAGACGCCGTGGAGAACGTTCTGCTGCCTGCAACATCCTCCAGCATGACCGGTTTGGTGGTGGGTCAGTCATGGTATAGGGTGGCATTTCTTTGGGGGGCCGCACAGACCTCCATGTGCTCGCCAGTTGCATCCAAAGAACACCATACCTACTGTGAAGCATGGGGGTGGAAACATCATGCTTTGGGGCTGTTTTTCTGCAAAGGTACCAGGACGACTGATCCGTGTAAAGGAAAGAATGAATGGGGCCATGTATCGTGAGATTTTGAGTGAAAACCTCCTTCCATCAGCAAAGGCATTGAAGATGAAACGTGGCTGGGTCTTTCAGCATGACAATGATCCCAAACACACCGCCCGGGCAACGAAGGAGTGGCTTCGTAAGATGCATTTCAAGGTCCTGGAGTGGCCTAGCCAGTCTCCAGATCTCAACCCCATAGAAAATCTTTGGAGGGAGTTGAAAGTCTGTTGCCCAGCAACAGCCCCAAAACATCACTGCTCTAGAGGAGATCTGCATGGAGGAATGGGCCAAAATACCAGCAACAGTGTGTGAAAACCTTGTGAAGACTTACAGAAAACATTTGACCCGTGTCATTGCCAACAAAGGGTATATAAAAGTATTGAGAAACTTTTGTTATTGACCAAATACTTATTTTCCACCATAATTTGCAAATAAATTAATAAAAAATCCTACAATGTGATTTTCTGGAGAAAAAAAATCTCATTTTGTCTGTCATAGTTGACGTGTACCTATGATGAAAATTACAGGCCTCTCATCTTTTTAAGTGGGAGAACTTGCACAATTGGTGGCTGACTAAATACTTTTTTTCCCCACTGTACATTTCTCAACTGAAAAATCAGCGAACTGCACTATTTTCCAATATCCAATATCATGCGATGTGCCAAGCAGGTATACTGACAGGTGCATAGGCTATGGATAGGCCATTTCTTCAATGCTGTCCAGTGTAGGCCTACATACAGGTTCCATGCTAGTGGCTAATGCCACTTCCGGACGTTCCGCACAGCATTCAGACCAATTATGCTGATGCTATGCATTGGCCAATGAGAGGCTTTGAAGCCACCGGTCGGCCATATTGGCACTCCCCAGAAGAAGCAGTCCTCCATAGCAGGGTTTGCCAAACTCGGTCCTGGCACCCCCCGTGTGCACATTTTGATTTTTGCCCTAGCGCTACACAGCTAATTAAAATAACCAACTCAACAAGCTTTGATTATTTGAATCAGTTGTGTAGCGCTATCGAGTTTGGGAAACCCTGGTTTAGCTCACATAATTTCAAATGATGCATTAAGGTGTCTGTAATAGAATAAACATGGCAAAAACAAAAATGTAGACATTTCTATAGCTTCCAAAATGTTTTATTTTACAATAGTGGGTGAGTGCCAAGATGGAGGCCCGGTGGCTTCAAAACAGCGACCCATCAGTCATCTAGCGTATACATAAAGTCATTGGTTCAGACTATAGACATTAAAACCAGGTTCAGACCATTGGTAAACCGACTGCTGCAACCTGATTGGCTGAACGCGATACGCAACATCCGGAAGAATCATTAGCCACTAGCATGGCGGTGGAAGATTGTGTTTTATTAAGACCGTACACAATTTCCCCTAAACCTGCGGGCCATTACATTTAGTTGAGGACGGACACCTTTGCAGCCTGAATGAAGGATGTTTTATGTATGAGCCAGACGCCGGAGGACCCAAGTGGATCACCGGCTAGGCAGATTACAGTTGGACGTCAGATGACAAACAACGTAAGGAATAATAGCTCCATCTGGCAGACAGTTGGGCAGCTCCTTGACATTAACATTCCTTTAAAAGGCCTAAGCATCTATCAGTGACATCACCCAACCCCCAGCTCTCCCTCCCGTACCAAAGAAAAGAGAGAACAAGCAACATACTTAAATTCAGGAAAAGTTATTTATTCTAAGAAATGTACAGTATAGAAAATACGTCGGTCCATTTCCAAAATAATCTATGTCAGTCAGAAAATAACTTGTAAACATCACATAAAAATGGAACATACGGGGCCTTTTTGATGCCGCCATGCTACAGAGGTAAATGTCTACTGCTTAAAACAACCAGACATCACATTTATATTAAAAACAAGTCAAAAAATGTACAAATGTAAAAGAGCAAATAAATATGATTCACATTTAATCAAATCTAGACGTTTTACTAGTGCAGACAAACTGGATGACAGCAGAGAAGAGGAGTGAAGGGAGTGGCATACAGACTTCCATGTCTTGTGCAGTCTACACAATCAGAGACAACAAAGCTGCGTAACAGTATCACCACCTCACAGACCATTTACAACTACTGTCCTTCATACATGGACAGCGCAAGTGAACACACTACCTCCGAGAAGACCTCATCTAGCTAGTACTAAAAATGAAAATTCCCTAGTAAGTAAAACGGCAATACATCCTTGTACAGTATTGTGGGACAAATCTCGTCTCACAGCTAGTATTTTCCTATATTCATCAATCCTTGAGCACATTTCCTTTTAATGCCATAGATGTCTATCAATGAGCGCACTACGCTGCCAGCTCGATGCTGCCTAACACATCCAATAGAAGCACAGGGCTCAGGTTGTCTAGACTCACCTGACTGGCAGGAAGGCATGCAATCTATACAGCTGGTGAGACAAAATCATATATAAAAGAGCCCTTTTCTGTCGACCTCAGACAGATGCCCATTCATTCACCAAACCCCCGGGTGACACAAGTAACCTTACAATCAAAGGTCCCATGGATGGGAAAATTATACATAGTCATGAGATTTTGTAGCAGTGGTAGTATAAGGCCATTTGTGTGCTGGGGTCTGAGTGAGTGAATGGAGGGACTTCGTGGATGCCAGTGGACTGGCTATGAGGTAGATTCATTTGTTGTCATCGCTTTACCTGTGGGGCTCACAGGTGCAACATGGATTTAATAAGATGGGGAAGACTTTAATTCACAAAAATAATTTTTTGATAGACGTCACTCGCCGATGCATGGTGGCAATGACAAGAGCGACAATATTAAAATGAACAGACATTTTGTTTTACCCCAAACAGAAATCAAATGGGTTGGCAGTGAACAAGACTGCCATTGTCACAGAGGACTGAAAATAAACACAGAATCTTGCAAAAAACAATATTGGTTTATCAGTCATCACATAAAATGAGGTTGATTAATTTGTCACTATTCCAGTCATTTTCATGTGGTGCTTCTCCTTCAAATAATTCATTAAAATACCCGTATAGAACTGTACACCCTGAGGACATATTAAGTTCATTGAATTGGGGAGGAGGAAGCACTGACGTGAAGAAATAATCATGCATGGGTGTGATTGTGGATAAAATATATTTACCATTCCGAATAGAATAAACTCACCACATAAAAAGGAGCTACAATAGGACTACCATTTTAAGTGACATTTTTCACCTGTATGGAATGCAATACATGACATTGAAACAAATAAAAATAATTGGTCTGTAAGGATGACATGAATATATAAAAACTTAGCATACATCAATTGTTGATTCTAACTCATGTTCACCTTGTGTGTATGTGCATATGCCAACCAGCTGGGCACATGGAAGTGTGGCGAACCAACCCACAGAAATCCCCAGTTTGAGACAAAGGTCAACTACAGTGAAGAGTTATACTTAATATATATTCATATATACATGGTAACAAGCACCAACAAAGAATCCAAGGCCACTAAATCCAGTATGTATAGACTATCCCTAGTGCATAGCAGAGAAGGCTCTCTGCAGGTCTATGAAATCAAAGACATTCTCATAGTGAAGGCAGTTTTGAAGGATGCATAAAATTACACCGGAACAACAAAAAATAAGCTGTGTTTTTGTCGAGGTGGAAATGGACAGATCACCTGGACAGAAAGCTCCACTTTCCAGGACAGTTTCCATTTCCGACAGGCAATCCTCAATCGTCTTCTGTCCCTTCACGTGGCGGGGCTCCTGTGCTGTACATCTATCTACATATATCGAACTCATTCACACATACATTCAACAGGAAGGAAACAAAGGCAACTGCAAGGCCTGTGTGTGTCTGTCCACAGGGTTCTGATGACAGCTTCTCTACAGTCTCAAAGTACCTCCTTTTCCTACACCTGAGTTGAAAAACATTTGGAGAAGAAAACTAAACAAAACCACAAGGTAACACCAGTGCTCTCCTCTTATCACCAGCTCCTTTTGTCCATAGAGAGGCTCTGAGAGGACCGGGCTGGAGGTCCACAGAGAGCTATAGACAGGGTGGAGAGCCTTCTCCAGACAAACCCAGTGTGAGATAAATAATTTATAAAGGTCAAATAGAGCACCACAATCAGACCATGTCAATAGGCCACTTAAAGCCTGCGTTTACACAGGCAGCCCAATTCTGAGTCCAACCAGCATGCAGACAGAGGAGCAGGGTCTCCAGATGTTCTTGCTGGCTGGGCCTAGAGGGAGGGACCAGCTGTACACAAAGTCTGAACTTAACTGGAAGTCCACAGGCATGAAGACAGACAGGGCCATGTCTCTGCAAAGGCAGTCTCAGTGAGGGTTCCACACAAAGCAGACAGACATCCCCAGAGGCAAAGAACTCATTCCCTAAAGAGATTCTCAAATAAATATGTCTCCCTTGTCTGCACACTGCACATTTCCTGTCCAATGCAGTGGGAGCCCTACTTACTGGTGCCCTCTGACACAGACAGAACCACTCCGCAGCAGAGAACATCATGGTTCCAACAGCACAGTCACTTTTAAAGTCTTATGACAGGAGAGACACAAGCAAGCACACAGGTTGTCGTCATGGATGATATGCAGGCACTGCTTTGTGTGAAGGTTTTTGTTGCTTTTGTCCTTTACCTGAATTGTGGAGAAAATGAATGAAACAAGAATATCAAATCATTGAAACTAGGGCTGTGGCGGTCATGACATTTTGTCAGCCGGTGATTTTCAAGCAAATAACTGCCGGTCTCACGGTTATTGACCATAAATTAACCAACACATTTAGTATTTCCTGGCTTCCACGCAGTCTACAAGCCACTGATACAGACCTTTGGAACATCTACATTTAAAAAAGTCTAATAAATCTATTTAATACACCATGACAATAAATCCATTATTTATTTTAGACAGGTCTAAAGAAACATATGAAGAAAATGTAGTATATTTCAGAAGAACAGAATAACATAATGAGTTGTCCTTATGTTAGGTCCTGATCTGGCTATACCAATGGCTGTGGGCTACACTAGTTCATTTAGCAGACAACATTTGCTTTGAATTCCGTGGCATTATTTTATAGTACAAAGAATACAATTGAACAAAGCTGAATAAAATAGAAAGGATATATTCTCCAAACGATTTGAGGCAGTGCACACATGCGGCTATTCGGTGTTGAGCGGTTAACAAAGAAACAGGTCCTCCAACATGCTTAAATTTAGTTATTTATGCAACTTTAGTTGTGATACAAACAGACTATATGTTTTTTGATTTTTTATACATTCGAAGGCTGCATGATGAGACTAATAATGATATGAAAAAAGTTGCATGAAAGGCATGAGCTCTGCTTAGTTTTTTGCACAGGCTGCACACACTTAATCAGTCTCCCATTCACAATTTGACAAGTACTTGATAATGCCTCGAATTTCCTGGCTGCATCCCCTTTGTGTGGCCGTAATGCACCCAAAAAAAAAAATCCATGCCTTTTGCGGCCAGTGGCCGTTGTGTCCTTGGGCAGAATATAATAATGATAATTCCCTTCTCCCGGCTGCATGCTTCGAAGCACCTCTCACTCACATGGCTCTCTCAGATGTCTCAATTCTTATTAGCCAATGCCCGTCACGTGATCGGGTCCTTCTCACAGGCTACAAGTGAAGACACATCGGGGACGCAACTGCGCGCGTCCTTATCAAATTCTGAGGCGCATATTGAAGATGTTGGAAGAACTGTCCACATTTACTTTCCGTCAGCCAACAAGATGAGTAGGCCTAACGAACAGCAAAAGCACTAGCCTATGTCAATCTACTATCCCCCATAGTACAAAATTTGACCTATTCTATTGGTCAATTTGTCCTTCTGTGCGAGAAATAAATATTCCAAACATAGACTGGGACAGTTGAGGGATGTGATTGATCCTAAATTAATACAACCACTAGCATCAAAAAAACTTTCAAAAGCAATGAAGCTGATGCAACAGATCAGAACATTAAGCTTAAATGTTGATAAGCTATTAGGCTATTTCTTCACATTATAAGCGCAGCAATGCGCACACGGCAGTAGGCTACAAAAGTGAATGTTCCAAAATGCATTCAATTAGCGGGAAAACACCATTCTCAAAAGTGACCGCAAATGCGATTATGCATGTAATGCTTTATTATAAAGGTGCATTTTTATGGTGAAAATGATCTTCCCCAAACTTGAAACGTACTCGCAGCTTATGCATGCCAGTTAGCCTCTACAGTGGTTGTAAAGCAGATTCATGTGCTTAATTTTAAGAAGCTATATTTGGCCACTTTAGTTGTGATACAAACCTTATCAAAACATATAGGCCTATGGGCTAGGCGACATGAGGTGTGCAACTATGATTTGAAAAAGTCACAAAAGAAAAAGCATGCACTGTTTCTTGCCTTAAACTGGGCATCATCCACAAGTTATAGGCTAATAGTCACCCATCAGACTGTTCTTGATTTAATCTCGTCTTTACATACAGTGGGGGAAAAAAGTATTTAGTCAGCCACCAATTGTGCATGTTCTCCCACTTAAAAAGATGAGAGGCCTGTAATTTTCATCATAAGTACACGTCAACTATGACAGACAAATTGAGAAGGAAAAAAATCCAGAAAATCACATTGTAGGATTTTTAATGAATTTATTTGCAAATTATGGTGGAAAATAAGTATTTGGTCACCTACAAACAAGCAAGATTTCTGGCTCTCACAGACCTGTAACTTCTTCTTTAAGAGGCTCCTCTGTCCTCCACTCGTTACCTGTATTAATGCCACCTGTTTGAACTTGTTATCAGTATAAAAGACACCTGTCCACAACCTCAAACAGTCACACTCCAAACTCCACTATGGCCAAGACCAAAGAGCTGTCAAAGGACACCAGAAACAAAATTGTAGACCTGCACCAGGCTGGGAAGACTGAATCTGCAATAGGTAAGCAGCTTGGTTTGAAGAAATCAACTGTGGGAGCAATTATTAGGAAATGGAAGACATACAAGACCACTGATAATCTCCCTCGATCTGGGGCTCCACGCAAGATCTCACCCCGTGGGGTCAAAATAATCGAAAGAGCGGTGAGCAAAAATCCCAGAACCACACAGGGGGACCTAGTGAATGACCTGCAGAGAGCTGGGACCAAAGTAACAAAGCCTACCATCAGTAACACACTACGCCGCCAGGGACTCAAATCCTGCAGTGCCAGACGTGTCCCCCTGCTTAAGCCAGTACATGTCCAGGCCCATCTGAAGTTTGCTAGAGTGCATTTTGATGATCCAGAAGAGGATTGGGAGAATGTCATGTGGTCAGATGAAACCAAAATAGAACTTTTTGGTAAAAACTCAACTCGTCGTGTTTGGAGGACAAAGAATGCTGAGTTGCATCCAAAGAACACCATACCTACTGTGAAGCATGGGGGTGGAAACATCATGCTTTGGGGCTGTTTTTCTGCAAAGGGACCAGGACGACTGATCCGTGTAAAGGAAAGAATGAATGGGGCCATGTATCGTGAGATTTTGAGTGAAAACCTCCTTCCATCAGCAAGGGCATTGAAGATGAAACGTGGCTGGGTCTTTCAGCATGACAATGATCCCAAACACACCGCCCGGGCAACGAAGGAGTGGCTTCGTAAGAAGCATTTCAAGGTCCTGGAGTGGCCTAGCCAGTCTCCAGATCTCAACCCCATAGAAAATCTTTGGAGGGAGTTGAAAGTCTGTGTTGCCCAGCGACAGCCCCAAAACATCACTGCTCTAGAGGAGATCTGCATGGAGGAATGGGCCAAAATACCAGCAACAGTGTGTGAAAACTTACAGAAAACGTTTGACCTGTGTCATTGCCAACAAAGGGTATATAACAAAGTATTGAGAAACTTTTGTTATTGACCAAATACTTATTTTCCACCATAATTTGCAAATAAATTCATTAAAAATCCTACAATGTGATTTTCTTTTCTCATTTTGTCTGTCATAGTTGATGTGTACCTATGATGAAAATTACAGGCCTCTCATCTTTTTAAGTGGGAGAACTTGCACAATTAGTGGCTGACTAAATACTTTTTTCCCCCACTGTATACTAAATAATATGTGTGTGAAATTTGTTTTGATTTAGAATGGACCATTATCATGCACATTTCGAAACAGGGGCAGGGTAAAAAAAGACATGTCATCTATGCACTTAAATAGCGATTGGAGGACGCTTTTCCCGTGGTTCATATTCATGCCAGCCAGGTAGGCTATACTCCTGTTGTAAAGCGAAGCAATGTGCTTAATATTAGGAATGTTGAAAAATAAATATAGTAGGCTAGCCTATAGAAAGCTGATGGGATCCTCCTCTTTTTAAGAGGCCATCAAAACTCACAATTGCATAGCCTATTGAAATGATGCGCAACATGAGCTCATGGGCTCTCATGATTAGATTTTAGATTACATTGATGTCAGAGTGAGAGGGACAATAGAGTGCTGAGTACCAGGCAGTTAGCACGTTTGGTAGGCTACTAATGACCATCAGCAGCATCAGAGCTTGGAGAAGCCTAGTTACCGTGACTAAACAGTCATGTGGAATTTGACTGCAGTCATGACTCGTGACCGCCGGTGTGGCAGTAATACGGTCACCGTAGCAGCCCTAATTGAAACATGACATGTGATTTACTGAAATATGACTGGGATTCGGAAATATTGATTGGTGATAGTTCTACACCCTCAAATAGTCACTTACCCTGCTCCCACAGAGTTGCTCAAACTCCCAGTTTACTGCTGGGACCACTGGGAGACATCATCTGCTGCCTACAAGATTACATAAGATTTTTTTTTTAAATCAATAACCTCTTTTCAGTATGTATTTATGTATTTATGTATTTTTAGCAGGGAGTCCCATTGAGACCGAAGCCCTGCAAGGGAGCCTTGCACATGAACGAACAGTAAGAATCTCCAGTGTAGCTCTTTCTTACCCTGGGTGAAGGAAGTGTTCAGGAACCAGGCCTCTCTGCTGGACCATCATGCCTTGGAAGTGGCCTTCAGCCTGGGGGTGTCTGTAAATGGCCATGCGGGTCTGTCCCGGGTGAAAGGGCAGGTGCTGGGGCCGCTGCAGGGCCTCCATGAGGTGGGGGTGGGGTCTCTGGGGAGTGTAGTGTCCACTAGGGTAGCTGGGCTGGCTAGGGTACGGAGGCCGAGACATTATGTGGGGGGGCGGGGCCCCGCCCTGCTGCATCCCAGGATGCACTGCTCGGGGGTCGTACAGGAAGTTGGCCACTTGAGGCGGGGGCTGGCCACTCCGGCGGCGTGCGGCAGCGTTGTGGCTGTCCAGGTCCAGGATCTCTTTGGGGCTCTCTGGCCGCTCTGAGCTCTCCTCCTCCCGAGCATGCTGAGGCTTCATTGGGCTGCTCTCCTTCTCCACAGCGCCTCCATGGGGGCCCTCGGGCAGGAGACTTGGGGACATCAGGCTGCCCCCGGAGCCCTCAGAGCCCAGGGGGGAGCCCATGCTGCTACCCTCCTTCAGGCGCCCATTGACCTTGGCACTGGTTGCAGGCAAGTAGGTGTTAGAGGGCATGGGGTGGCGAGGCTGGTATTGCTGCTGCCTGTGCCACTCCTCAGGGGGGTAGCCCCCCTGGCTGTTGCCCTGGGGCTGGGGGTAGAAGTGTTGCTGCTGGTACTGGGGGTACATGTTTGTGTGGCCCTGGAGATGCTGCTGCTGGGCCATGTGGTATGGATAGGCAGCTCCTTGCTGGTGGTAGGTGGGGTAGCCGGCAGGGTTATGGTGGGGGTTCATGGTCTGGGCAATAGCTTGGTTTGGGTAAGGCTGCCGATTTGAAGGGGGCATGGGCCTGCCCATAGGTTGACCATAGTGTGGATGTGTTGGGCTGCCCATGGCTCCAGTCTCCTGGCCCGGAGAGTGGGGAGGCATGGCTGGGATGTGACCAGGTACTGGTCCCCTTGGCCCTGGCCTGCCCTGGTTACCCAACTGTGTCTGTTGCGCCTTGGGACTGAACGACTGTTGTTTATAGATGCCGTTGGGAGGTCCAGACTTCATCATGCTGGGGTTACCAGAGCTGCCTCCAGAGTCCCTTCTGCTAGTGGGCTCGCTGGGCCTCTGGTCTCCATGGTCGGCTGGGCTGGGCTGGGGAGGCAGCTGGGACACAGGGTGGCTGGGGGGCAGGGAGGTGAAAGGGGCTGGCTGTGGTGGACCAGGGCCAGGCTGGGCCCCTTGGGGGGCGCTCTTTGGCATTCCATGCATGGGGCTTGGCTGTGGACCACGTTGAAGGGGATTCTGAGCCACATGTGGAGGTGTGTTCTGAGGGTTTCGCAGTTTTTTTTTTTTTGATCCTTGCTGTGGGACATTCTGACTGATATGTTGAGGGATGTTTTGTTGCTGAGCATTCTGGATCATGTGTTGATGGGCGTTCTGAGGGTGAGGGGCATTCTCTGGGATTTGCTGAGGGGGGATCTGGGTAATATGCTGTGGAGCATTCTGGGAGTGCGGAGAGTTCTGGGAGTGAGGTGAATTGTGGGGGTGTGGAGGAGGAACAATAGAAGGGATGTTCTGTTGAGGAGAAGTCTGGCTGACTGACTGTCCTCTTCTCTCCACCTCCTGGTTGCCGGTTGTCTCTGAGCTCTTTGGGTGTCCCGGACCAGACGCAGCCTGCTCCCCTGTCCCGCTACCCCTCTCCTGTGATCTGCCCCAGTTTGGAGCAGAGGGGCTCTGCATGCCCCCAGTGGGGCAACTGGGAGGCTCTGTGGGACTGGGGAATGAGGGGTGCTTCTGTTCAGACTGGACGGGGGTTACCCGCGTTCCTGCATGATTTTTATTGGTCGTTTTGGGATCTGATGTGGACCCTGTTAGGACAGAGAATATAGAGGAAGGTTGTTACAGTGAACACAAAGGATCCATTTGTAGAACATCTGAGTGTATGCCTCTACAGACGGAGAACATGTCCTATTACTTTTCATGGCACACTATAAATTATAGTCACAAAATTAACACCATCTTTTATCATATTTGTTTGTGAAAAATGTTAGGTTTGTCCTTTTATATCAAAACATCTTCTTGCTAGTGTAGCTGCAGTGTGATGACATGTCATCTCTCAGTTCCACCCTCAAAGCAAGTCGCAAGACTTCATTGAACTGATGAATATTTAATTAGTCACTTACTGTGAAAAATTATTACCATCCCATTGCAAAGAAATGAGGGGAGAGGGTTTGCTTATGAAATATAGTCCTGACATTTTTTTAAATTAATTTTTTAGAGGTAGATGAGGATCCAGGTTGATTTTCATAAAGCTTAGAGGGAGAGTTGTAAAGCAGAGAAGATCATTCCTACCTTTGGGCTGCATGTCTGTGTGATGGGCAGGCTGGCTATCTGGGCCGTCGTCTCTGGCAGGACGCAGCAGCTGAATTTCAGGGGGAGGTGGGTGCTGCGAGGGCTGAGCTTGAGCTGGGGAGCTGCCAACTCCCTGTGAGGGCTGCTGCTGAAAGTTGCCCATGTGCTGGCGAGAGGAGCCAGCAGGGAGTCCGGTGGAGGAGGCAGACAGCTGCTGCAGGGCAATCATCTCTGGGCTTTCCAGCATAGAGGCCAGACGCTGCATGGAGTCCTGATGAGGTATGGGTGGCCGCAGGGCCATGGGCCCCGAGGAGCTGCTGATGCCACTGGGCATCCTGTACAGGCTGTTGGGGGGTGGGGGGTACCCTCCAGGGCCACCAGGCTGCTCTGGCCAGGGTTTGGGGCCCATGGGACGTGGACCCCCATGGAAATAGGGGTGCTGCTGGTGGTTGGCCATATTCTGCTCCTGCATCCCAGGTCCGCTGGGCCTCTGCTGGCCTTGGTGGTTCATCCCTGACCACATGTTAGGAGGCATGCCCATGCCTGGACGGAAGGCTGGGTAGTTGTGTTGTGGAGGGAGGTCAGGCCCGGGGTAGCGGTTCCCTCCGGGGTGCATGAGGTGGCCGTCGGTGCGCTGGCGGGAAGGGTACATGTTGCCTTCCGACGTGGGGGTGCAGAGGCCCCCAGACTGGAGGGCCACAGGGCGGGGGCCCAGTGAGGGGCCGTGGGTGGGACCCATGTAGGGGTGCTGCTGCTGCTGGTGCTGGGGATGGAGATGCCGGCCATCAGGCCCCACCTGGTATCTAGGGCCAATGTGGTGACCGTCCCCCAGGTGTGGCTGGAATACAAGGACGTCTATCAGTATGTCTGCATAGCAGCAAATATAACCAACTGTGACAGATCAGAAACACACAAAACATTGTTCAGCTTGAGCACACTGTGTGAGCAGAGCAGATAACTGGATAGTTCCTCATCAGATCTGTGAAAACTCCTTGGGATTGTTTTCTTAGCTGATCTCACCTGCATGTTGTAATGTTGAGGCATGTGGTGAGCATTGGGGTCTCCAGGATGGGGCATGTGTCCCTGTCCAGGGTGAGGGTAGGCGTAGCGGGGGTCCATGGCCATCCTCTGGCCATACATGAGTGGACCATGGGGACGCTGGAGCTGCTGCAGAATGGATGGCAGTTCAATATCGCATGTCTAAAATGTCATGCAGTTATCTGTCCTCACCTAAAACGACCCTTTTAACTCTGTTTTTCTCTTCATTCATTACCAACTCTCACTAAAGCAGTAAAACACTATATCCTATGTGAAATATTGTTTTGACATGCAAGGCCTCCCTTTAAGCCTAAAGAACAGAAAATCAAAGCAGAGTTCCTAGCTACCTGCTGTGCTAGGTGGTAAAGATTCCCAGGGTGGGGTTGTCCATGGGGCATGCCTTGGGGGTGTCTGTTGGCCCAGTGGGGGGGAAGGGCAGGCTGGGCCGCCTTGTTCCCCTCCTCCTCCATGGCGGTGCTGCCCTTGCCCCCTGGATGTGTCCGTTTGCGCGAGGCATGCTCAGTGGCTCGGCTCAAGCGTTCTGGCCCCGCCTGTTTGGGGCCTTTGCTCCGCCTCTTCTCCTTGCGGTCTCTCTCACGGTCCTCACCGCTCACGTGGAACTCCTCGTCCGTGTCACCGTCCTCTGACGGCAAGTGCTTGAGCAGCGCTCGGCTGAAACAGCGCTCCAGGGACTCCGCCATGATGCTGTACTCTGAAGAAAAACACAGACAGGCACACAGGGCTCATTCACCTGGCCAATTAAACACAGACACACACACACAAATATCAGAGTATCCTCTGCATGCCATCGCTAAGACACACCCCAGCGTTGGCCGGCAGGCTGACCAGGCCAGAGGGCCGTGGTGTGGTTGACCCCTGGCCCCCGTGCCTCTCCCTGGGGAGAGCATTCAGACATATGGCTCCAGACAGGGGGTTTAGCTAGGGGCTGGAATGTCTCTCTGGCAGGCAGGCAGGCAGGGCACTGCAGGGCATGGTGCAGTCGAGCACAGCTCAATCACTCCCCATTCATCACTGTCAAATCTGTCAGGGCCAGAGCCACATAACAGCCCAACTCTCCCCCAAAATTCTCTACTCTACTTAGTCAAATTTATCTATTTCATATTCATAAATCAAGTCCAAAGTCAATCCCAAAAATCATTTTTCACATGCTAGAGGCATTTGAGGGACATCATGCATCTGACTAAAAAGCATGAGGTTAAGCTCAAGATTAAGAGGTGTGTCTTTACCACTGTCTTCCCCATTGTACTCAATGCAGTTCTCAAACATGAGCTTCACGTCGGACACAAACTCGTCCTTGGCAATGTACTCCCCTTCATTCAGCTTCCTCTCGATGGTGGATAGGTCCATCGGAGTCTGAGGAGAAATCAGGGTTAACAAGAATTGCTACTTGTGGAATGGATGACATCAAATTACAATGTGAAATAACTCATAACCGAGGCATCTAACCTTCATTTGACAAAGTCTGGACCAGTCTTTTTCACTGTGAGTTCGCTCACCTGAATGATCTCATTATAGTTGGGGGCATAGGATTCATCCACAGGCTCCAAGAAGGGCCAGGAGTCTTTGTGGGCTTTCAGGGCCTCCAACACTGTGGAGAACAGTTGGAGTCAGAACAGAGGAAACATCCTGGCTCACTGTCCAGAAAAATCTGCAGCAGGTCGATATGCTTTGCACATGCAGATATGATACAATGATGATTGCATAGATGACAGAGCATATTCATTACTTCACCTTTGTACAACGCTGTATAATCATCATCAATTTCATAGCTGCAATAAAAGATAGAACATTTTCAAAACAAATCCACACAGGTTACTCTCCATAAATGATCAGTACTCTAGTGTTGAGTAGTAGTGTGCTCTTACAATGCTTTCGTCCTGCGGGCGCGTCGGATGGGTGAGTGGGGCTCCAGGTGCAGCAGTTCGGGGGGCAGGTCCTTCCCCTGGGATATCAACCAGGCCTTCTCCTCACGCAGCTTCCGCCGCCGCGCTCGCTCTGGGGGACACAACAGAACACAGGAACCACAATGAATTACACACAACAGCATGAGGAATAGTGTGCTAACGCTAGTGGTACTTCCTAGTCTCTTCTTACAGATTCAAGGGCACCTGTTGCCCATCCGGCCATCTGCTGGTTCGCAGAGTCAATAAAAACCAGGCCGAACATCACGAGAGACTGAAGGAGTTCAGAGAAGAGTGATTCATCAACCATCTTTTTGCAGGCATAGCTGATCAAAAGACGAAACAGAGAGGAGCACATATCGCTTTATCTTTCAACATGAAAGGCCGCCCCCTGCTGTGCGGATTAAAAGATGTTGGAGGGTTGAGGCTCCGATCCACCCGAGACCAAGCAGCCCAACCCAGCCGGTCCTGCTGTTCATCTATAATACATTCATGAGGGTTGTTCACCAGTTAATTAACCCTTGACAGATGACATCAGACGGAGGAAGAGACTCCTGTGATTCAAAGGGCTCAACATTCCCACTCACAGCCCAATGCAGCGCAATATACAGATGAAGGATCTTCAAATCAAATCACATTTTATTTGTCACATACGTGTTTAGCAGATGTTATTGCAGGTGTAGCGAAATGCTTGTGCTTCTAGAGTTTGGCTGTCCTTTAGAATCCATCATGTCTTTGATCCCGGAGTTTGTAAGTGTAAGACCCTGAGCCTCACCCAGTCTACCCCTCCCAGCTCCACTACTCACCCTCCACAGCTTTGACTCTCTCCAGCTCCTCTCTCTGGCGCTCCTCCTGCAGCAGCATCTCCTCCTCTCGTCTCTGCTCCGCCAGCAGGGCCTGCCTGTCCATGTCCATATCCCTCTGTTTCTGCTGCTCCACGTCGGCTATGGCCTGCAGCGTGTCCTGGACACACACAGGAAACTATCAGTCCACTGGGTCTCACAGGAGACGGGACATACACTAAGAACCATCTATACACACACACACAGCTAGTCTCACCTCCTCCTCTTGGCTCATGCGTTTCTCAGAGAGCCGGTAAGAGCTGCGTACTGGGGTTGGGTCCAGCAGCCTCTGCTTCTGCTCATTCTCCTGGAGAGGCAAAATAATCAAGATTAAAACACAAATAAGTGGCTTCGTTATTCACACAAAAATCACACGCAGTTGCATTGATCAAGTAACGCTTCCACGGGAGCCAATACCCAGGGAATCCTCTGTGCTCTTCCAGCAGAGCTGTGAGGAGAGGTCACATGCCCTCGGGGTGATTCAGGCTCTGTTCCTCCTCCCCCCGACTACCCCAATTTAAACCCCACCAACCGCGCTACCTATCTCCCAGGGTGTCTCTGACTAACCAAACAAATCAAACCCCTCCATGCTCCCCGTGACATTAATAATCAAACGTAACAATTACCACTAAAAGCCAGGGGAGTTCAGGTTGGGCTGTTTCATGTGTGTGTTCTTGCATTTGCAAACAGACCACAGCATTGCCACTTGATGAAAAATCCTATATTGTAGCAATTAGTAAGTAAGTTACATGATTTAATATTTCACAAATGTGTCCATGAGTATCAAAATTGTTCGCAGAATACAACCCGTTAACGTTTATACACAGACTACAACGTGGAAGAAAAAAACAAGAGAAGGAAGCCGCAGTCAGAGCGGAATCCTCTGGGCCAGGGAGTATCTATATCTTGGTGCTTCCTGTCAGGGCCTGTGAACACCACCACCCGGCCTACCCCCTTCCCCCTTCTAGAGTTCTGCCTGCCAGCAGCATGTGGACGAGTTCGAGCAAGGCAGCTACCTCCACTGGTGCTTATGACCGCCACCACCACCAGAGGGGCTGTCAAATTGCTGAATGAGCTACAGCTCCCATCCCCCAGTCTTCTCTCTCTGCACCGCAGCACCGGCGTCTCCCGGGGCTTCTCTGCTCTGCATTACCCACAGCACTTAATCCCACACAGGAGATGGACTGCCTCTGGTGTCGCCACTTAAGTGGTCGACAATCCTGCAGCGTAGAGGGCCGTCAATCAAGAGGCTTCTATCCCGCCTCAAGGTGAGCGCCTGCTTCCAGTCAGCGCCCCACCAAATGGCTCTGGACGGGAACTGGAGGACTCCACGGCTGTGTGAGCTCACGCTACTACACACATACAACCCAGACGCCTGCTCTGTACTGCCAGAGTCTGCACCTGATGGGAAGGGAATGTTCAGCAGCTTGAGAACTGTGAATATGTCCAGATAGATACCAGCCAGGCATGCTGGCCGTGAAGGACAGGTCACCATCGGGTGATCATTTGAGAATGACCCTATGCCGACAGAACGGCCAGAGGGCTTTTGACCGTCACAGACCACAAGGACGGGCAGGCTGTGTTGGGTTTCTATAACAACAGGGCCAGTATGTGTTATCAGACAAGAGGACACTAGGAAATGTTGGACTAGGGATTGCAGCCACCACCAACCAGAATGTGCTCGTCTCGCAACATCTATACTGTCTAACTATGTATACTCAAAGATAAATGAGTACGCAATGTCTTAAAAGGGCAGAGTTTGAACAGTTAAAACACGTCGTCAATCTCTCCCTGAGGGGAGTCTCATTCCCTAGAAGAAAAACGATAAATGAGTGTCCCCAGCCCCGACTGTCATGCCAGCAGCAGCTGCACACAGGGCAACTGGTCCACAGACAGACAGAGAGAGACAGACATGCTTTGGGCCCAAGGCTCAGTAGGGTTTAGAAGCTGATGTTCTGGGCAAGCATAGACCAGTCTGCCTCCACACCTGTAGCCACATCACACAGCCTCCCTCCCAGCCTCCATTTCCCAACGCCTCCTGGAGTCAGTGTCTGAATGAAGAGTGAGTAGAGAAGAGACGAGAGCTGTCTGACCTTGAGCTCGATCATGCTGCTGATCTCAGGGAGGAAGTTCTGGCTGATGATGCGGTAGAGGTGGCGGTCCTGGGGGGACGTTTTGTCCTTGATGCTATCGGCCAGACTGGCCCACTGCTCCTCTGTGTCACACACCAGGGACCAGGCGCCACGCTCACGGTCTGGACGGACGGACGGACAGACACAACATCATGGTCAACATCAATATAATCTCTAGTCAGAAGTAGAAGTCGATCTAAACAGACCATGGTTCTGATAGCTTTGTCTTTTTGCTCACCTGTGCCTGAGTGCAGACCTTCCAGTCCATTCTCCTTCACTTCGCTCTCCACCTCACTGAAACACAACAGGACAGCCCGTTCAGTACTTACCATGCACTCCAAAGCCTTGCATGAACAAGGCCTGGGGAACAAAGCTGGTGAATACATTTATTTCTCTGGAGACATTTTGTTTGAGAGTAGAGAGAATGTGAGACCACTAAGGAGAGAGCCTGCTGCTGGTCCTACCTTAACTGGATCTCCTCCACTTTCTTCTTTGGTGGTCTCCCTCTTTTCCTCTTCTCTGCTGGATGGATCTCAGGGGCTTCACTGTGGGACAACAACACCATGAAAAACAAATATCCGCCCACACTTTAAAATTACACAGGCCTTTTACCAGGGTAGCTATTACCGGAGTGACCTGTGTGATTAACCTCTAACAGGCTAGCAAGTACATGTAGTTATGGAGAATTACTTTGTTGGTGCTCACTTTGTCCTTCCTTAGAAAACAGAATTGGCAGTAGGAAGTGCTACTGTTTAAATATTACATAGCTCATTGCGTTACAGAAAATAACAGTATCCGAGAATACATTTATTTTTAAACATTGTATAGACCAGCATAGTGTTCAAATACTGCGACCTCTGTATTGGTGAATTATGGCCAAGAATCAACCATCCGTCTACAGCCGGTGCCCTATGGTGCAACCCTCTTACCGGAGCTGCTCTGCTTTCCTCTTCACCAGCTCCTCTTTGTACATGCGGGTACCATAGAAGTACCAGTAGAGGGTACCGCTCCCATCTTGCCCCAGTGGCTCCACGCGCAGGCTGTCCGCATCCAGGCCCTGGGCTCAAACATGGCATGGATTAATAATGTATATAATTCACTTCATCAGGTTAGATAGCACCAGATGCCAGTCACAATCAATGGTGTCACAATAATTCACCATAACTACAGCTACCAAAAAAAGTGTTTACCCTGTCTTTTTTTGTTACCGTTTTCCCAATGCTAACTCTGAAAGAGTCATAATTGGAGTTAAAACAGGTGTACTCTCTGTGTGTGGGTGTGTGCGCGTAGTACCTTGAGCAGGTCGAAGACATCGGCAGCGTCCAGGCGGTAGTCACATAGCCTGTGCAGCAGCTCCACCTGCGTGCGTGGGGCCAGCTCCTCAAAGGGCCCCTGGCGCAGGGGGTTGGGCTTCCCCTCCTCCAGCTCCCAGCGGTAGTTGATGATGTCGTCCAGGTAACCGCTGAATGCCTGGGGGCTGGGAGGGGGAGAGGAGTGATTAGTCCCATATGTCTTCCCACACCTAGTAAAGCATCGCCATTAAATCTCTCAGAGTCAATGACATGTTAGTATGACAATACAATAGTGAGGAGGGCTAGGTATTAACAAAACCATATTGCGATCTACTGCAGTGAATTTTGTTGGAGCAAACTAGTCAAGGGTTCCTATACAACATTGGATAATTTAGTTGTTTCTAACCCATTCATGTCACATACTCATTAATCTCTTCAACAAGAAGTCCTTCATTCTCAAACGCCTACTGTTCTAATAGTGTCAAAGGTCAAAACTTGGAACATGTGCTTTGTATTGACACCAATCTACGCAATTAAAAGGAACGCTGATTGGGCGATGGTTGGACAGAAATAACAACAATACAACAAATCGCCTTCGAAAAGAGGCCATTGGGATCTGACAATATGGCGCACCGTTATTCACTCACTTGCAAATCCTTGTCCTTAAAGTGTGCTTTGTAAAGCAAGCGTATATAAACGTCTCAATTTCAACAGGCTGTCCATTGTGATAGTCATGAAATAATTCAAGCTGCCATACCGTAGTGGTTCTGAAGGAAAAAGGAAGGTGAAAAGAAAGCCATTTCTTTGCATTTGAGTGGGTTTGTATCATTGTTCTAAGTTGGATGCTGGTAAATAAATGTTGGTTCCGGGTCAGATCTGTCTGAATAATCTGGAACCCTTCAGTTCCTGCTCAGATGCACAGAAACAAGGGCTCAGGGCAGGGGTGAGTGCCGATGCAACGAGAAAAGAAAGGATAAAAAATTGCTTATCTTGAAAGAGCAGTGTGCACTTTCAGACAGCTGCAGGCCCCCCCACTACCCCAGCTCTCTCTCTCGCTCTCCCCCCTCCTCCTCCTCTGCTAACACACCACCACCCCCCTCCCCAGCTCCGCCGGAGCGTTTAATGCGTGTGGATGAAAAGGGCAGCTCTGTGAAAGGCCAGAGCCGAGCAGCCACCCCCGAGATGCCAGTGGCTGTCCAGTCCAATAAGGCCAGTGTGGAAACTGGATCAGTCCTAACCTCCCTCCCGAGTCACAGGCTGACTGGTGCCTGCCCCGGTGGTGCTGATGGAGCAAGAGCAGGGGGCGGCAGGTAGCTTAGTGGTTAAGAGCGTTGTGCCAGTAACCGAAAGGTCGCTGGTTCTAATCCCCGAGCCGACTAGGTGAAAAATCTGTCGATGTGCCCTTGAGCAAGGCACTTAACACTCATTGCTCCTGTAAGTCGCTCTGGATAAGAGCGTCTGCTAAATGACTAAAATGTCAATTTATCAACAGTGCGTAAATGTCTTACTCAATTCTGGTGTACGCAGAGATTCTAGGATTTGCATGCGCCACAAATTATTGGGATTTATCAAACTGTCACACGCAACATATACACATGTTTTCATTGATAAATCAGAGCCATATTTGTGCAGTGGTGAACGAGCAGTACAACCCTATCTGGAAAACACCCTACAATCACCTTTTATGATAACAAAAACACCCTCATTTTCTATATGACTTGGAAATGTTGGAACTGGGCCATGAGCTCCTAAAAGAAAGTGCACTGCCAAATTTGATCACATTTCTGTAGAGGTGTGGGCAGAATGTTAGTGACTTTTCCAAATAAAAAAATGCATGCCGCCTAGCAAGTGCCAAACACTGGCCGCTCATTCTGCCAAGACTGATTGTCCTTTCGAACAATTTAAAAGTAAATGCTACAGCCCACACAGCTATGCAAAATACAAATTGTTGTTCAATATTTTGTTTATCAATACATGATTGTGTTTCTATTAGCCTACTACTATTACAATTCCTGAGCAAACACCTCCAATTTCCCCCAAACAAACAATAAGCCTATTTGCTTGCAATACAGTTGATCAACCTTCTAGAAGTTGTGTGCATGCATGGCTTGAGATTTCCGTGAAGATATGCACACTTTCTCGTTAAGCAAAACATTTATTAATATCAACCTTTGTGGGAAAACTGGCGCACGCAAGGTTGAGTATTTTTTGAGCGCACGCACCTTTGATCAATGAGGCCCCAGAAGAGGTGGTGGTAGTGGTAGTGGGTGGGGACCCCTTCAGGACTGGAACATTCATTTTACTTTCCTGTGCTCTTCCCACTCTCTATCTCTCACACTTACACATCAAAGGAACTGACCCCCCCAGGGAAAAATCCTCCTAACCCTAGTTTCCTTTGTGAGAACTCTCACTCAGTTGCAAAGGCTGATTTCAACACAAGCTGTGCACATTCTGATGTGCTCACTACTAACAGGGTTTGTGACTCAAACTTCCTGTGTTTCACTGTGTGCTGGCCCATACGGGCCCCTGGATGTTGTCACCAAGATGGGGAAGATAACGCAACGTTGGTCTGTTACAAGGAAGGTAAATGCAGTGTGTGCTAGTGAGCTAAAAAGGTAGACCTAGTCAATATTTAACTAATAAAAATTGAATAAAGGATGTGGGAAGGCCGGGGGTACTACTTACGTGATGTCTGTGCGCTGGTAGCATCCTTGCAGCAGTGAGACGAGGAGGTCAGCCAGAAAGTCTATGTCCTGCTTCTGTAGCGCCTCTTCCAGCTCCTACCACACAGAGACACACACAGCAGGGGGAAGAGGTCAGCCTTTGAGCTATATGGAGATCCTCTTTTTAAGGCACATAAAAATATTTGTTTTAAAGTCTGCATATTTTACATTTTAGTCATTTAGCAGACGCTCTTATCCAGAGCGACTTACAGGAGCAATTAGGGTTAAGTGCCTTGCTCAAGGGCACAGACAGATATTTTTTTTTTAGAACCAGCAACCTTTCGGTTACTGGCACAACGCTCTTAACCACTAAGCTACCTGCTGCCCATATAACATTTTATGGTTGGTATTCGTCACAGGTTGGTGCGGTAAAAAAAAAGCTGAGATTCCAAAGTGATATGGATGTCCTGGAGTAAAACGGTAGGAGGTGATGGGAATTTAGGGTTTCCAAGCCACAGTGACATTTTCAATGAAACAGAAGTTCTCGTAGCAAAACTTGGTTGAAGTGTGGATATTGGAACTAGTAACTTATATTGTGAGAGCCATAGGGGACCAGAATTACGGGCAGTATTTCACCTCTAGCGTCTAACACGCTTGATCGTGACAAACAACCATACTAGGTAGGCTGTGTGTGGGGACTTGTTTATGTGATTGAGTTGCTGTGGGGAGGGGGGACTAGCTCACATGTTCTCAGAGGAGTCCTTTTTGCCAGCGGTTGGAGGAGAGGTTCAAGTTCAAACCTGACCCCTCTCCTGCCTGGCATTGTGTGGTGCCATTGAGGGTTTATGAAGCGGCAGTAACCGGGAGAGCAAACTCTAAAGGCCCTGAAAGAGCCAAGGAGACACAGCAGCAGGAGCCTAAGGCCTGCGCACAGACCCGCCCCCCCGCTCCTCCGCTGATCAACCGGGCCACAGCGCCCCACACTGCCTCACACCGTTACCCAGCATGCTTTGCTCTCTCCCCGGGATACCCAAAGGCCCTCAGCTACAGAGCAGAGGCTGGGCAGAGACAAGGGAGGCTGAGAGGGCGAAAAATGCTAATGCAAAGAGCTCTATCAGCCAAGTGTCCATTTCACTTATCCTTTCTTCCCACTTTCCCAGGATGCAAAGCGACCCTTCTGCATTGGCCATTCCCCTTTAAAAAGTAAATCGGCCTGCAGCTGACTGCCACACCATGCCCTTCTGTCTCGATCTACAGTACCCACTTCCAAATTCTCTGCATTAAACACATCTCCCCTCCACCACCAACAACAAACCTCCCCAAAGAAAAAGCATGGTGACAGTCCAGAATTAACTGAAGGGCGAGGAGGCCCGTTTCATTGTGCAGTCTGAGTGCCGGGTCACTGGGGGGGGGGGGGGGGGGGGGGGGGGGGGGTCAGCCTCCACACCTCCTGGCTGTGGAGAGGCAAGGAAGCTAGGAGTCAGTCAGCAGGATGAAAAATCATCAGATAGCTACTCCGAAACATGCCAGAGGAGCTGGCTGGGCTGATTCTTTATCTCCAAGTCCTATTATTCAAAATGCAGAGTTCATTAAGCTTCTTGAGCACATTTCAATTACCAATTAAAAAACCTATTGATCAATCTCCTCATGTTGTAAAATTTGACAGGTTAGACAATATGAAGAGCCTGGGAGGAGGGAAGCTCACAACCCTGGGAGGGCCTGGAACTGGGGGGACAGAAACTACAATAACATGGCTAGCTACCAGTAACGCTGAGCGATTGTTTTTTTAAGCCGTTTCAGTTTTGGTTCGATTCTAAAAAAATAAAAATCTTGGGTTTTGATTTGAGTTTCGAAAGAAAAAAAAAAGAAAACATTAAAATGCATTATGAAACAATTACATTTGAGTTTAATTGACATTCCAAAGCCAAAAAGAGTGAAAATGTAATTGCCAAAACATTGAAAATATTCCATTGTCTCTGTCAGGTCCACATTGTGTAGACATCAATAGAAAAATAAAAAAGGACTATGAAATAATCAAATATGTCAGTTGTGTATATAACAGTTTTTATTTGATGACTTCACAATTTTTCATTCCTTAAAGTCATCTTCACATCTCTGCTCAGGCAGTAGCAGCCAGCCAGACAGACAATATTATCTCTGTGCAGTCTTCAGTCATCCTATTTAGCTAGGCTAGCCTGCCTAAGTATGCTGCAGAGCTGTCTGACAATCATTTTACTAGTTCTTCAAAGTATATAAGACATACTTTCACGAACTGTCTATCCCGCGCTCTCCCCGTTGTGTACATTCCTCTCTCATGCGGTCTGTGTGTATCGAACCTAACGTAGCAGGCGTAAAAAAGTGTATCCATCTCTGTCCGGGACGGAAAGAACAGGTGCAATGGATTATGGTCATTGTAGTTCATTACCATGTTTCTGCGCTGAACTATACTGAAGAAAAATATAAAACGCAACATGCAACAATTTAAGATTGTACTGAGTTACAGTTCATATAAAGGAAATCAGTCAATTGAAATAAATTCATTAGGCCCTAATCTATGGATTTCACATGATTGGTCCCCACAAAAGGGCTTTATTACAGACATAAATACTCCTCAGCACCCCCTCTCCCTCAGACGATCCCGCGGGTGAAGAAGCCGGATGTGGAGGTCCTGGGCTGGCGTGGTTCCAAGTGGTCTGCGGTTGTGAGGCCGGCTGGACGTACTGCCAAATTCTCTAAAACGACGTTGGAGGCAGCTTATGGTAGAGAAATTAACATGCAAGCCTCTGGCAACAGCTCTGGTGGACATTCCTGCAGTCAGCGTGCCAATTTCACGCTCCCTCAAAACTTGAGACATCGGTGGCATTGTGTTGTGTAACAAAACTGCACAATTTAAAAGTGGCCTTTTATTGTCTCCAGCACAAGGTGCACCTGTGTAATGATCATGGTGCTTAATCAGCTTTTTGATATGCCACACCTGTCAAGTGGATGGATTATCTTGGAAAATGAGAAATGCTCACTAATAGGTATGTAAACAAATTTGTGCACAGAATGAGAGAAATAAGCTTTGTGCGTATGGAACATTTCTGGGATTTTTTTATTTCAGCTCATTAAACATGGGACCAACACTTTGAAAACTACAACTCCCTTCAGCCCAGTGTCCCACATAGCTCTTGCCTTGATTTCTCTCGTAAATTATATGATCTCTCTAGAGAAAACGATGCGTTGGGCTCACAAAAGAAACTAAATGGAATTCAAGTAATTGAACAGACATCGGTCAATTAGTTGTTTAATAACTGAAACAGCCATGGGCAAATAGAAAAATATCCAGTTTTATAGCTAATCTCATGCTATTCTACACATTTTTCAATGAGGCTGAGACAATTCTGCATTTTTAAAGCTAAATTCCTTCATCTCTACATGTGCCCCGTTTCAGGAATCTAGGCGTATGTCGCACGTCACTACTTCACAGGAGAGGCATTGAAAGGAGGGGTTTCTTATTTGTCTGAAAGCAATGGCTAGCTAGTATGCTAACTATTCTAGCTAACTAACTGGCTGAATAAGTTGACGACGGACTCGCTCAAGATGTCGGGACTAACCCACAACGTTAGACACGGACACGAACGATCTGCTTGGCGTGTTGACACACTGGTGGTTTGTTGTGGCCGAGTATTGGTGCTAAACCGTGTTGTTGGAGTCCGGCATGCTAGCTGGCTGTGGCGTCTTATGACTAGGTGCCCTGGACGATTTTCACGGAAGAATACTGTACCTAGTTAGCTAGCTGAATAAACTAAGTTAGTCTATTCCTAGAAAACATTGAACCGCTGTAGTTCACAACAATTATAGTTTCTGAGGTGGAAGTTGGGAGAGTTATATTTGGGTGTTGTGGTGAGGGAGGCCCCGCTCTCTCCTTTCCCAGATGTTTAGTTCATTTCATTCCGATCTCCTTTGGATTATTGTAGCCATTTTCTGCAGCCTGTCAACTATGCCTCTGTCTATCCCTGTTCTCTCCTCTCCGCACAGGCTATACAAACGCCTCACACCGCGTGGCTGCTGCCTCTCTAACCTGGTGGTCCCTGCACACACCACCCACGTGGAGTTCCAGGTCTCAGGCAGCCTCTGGAACTGCCGTTCTGCTGCCAACAAGGCAGAGTTCATCTCAGCCTATGCTACCCTCCAGTCCCTCGACTTCATGGCGCTGACGGAAACATGGATTACCACTGAAAACACTGCTACTCCTACTGCTCTCTCCTCATCTGACCATGTGTTCTCGCATACCCCGAGAGCATCTGGTCAGCGGGGTGGTGGCACAGGAATCCTCATCTCTCCCAAATGGACATTCTCTATTTTTCCCCTGACCCATCTGTCTATCTCCTCATTTGAATTACATGCTGTCACAGTCACTAGCCCATTTAAGCTTAATATCCTTGTCATCTATCGCCCTCCAGGTTCCCTTGGAGAGTTCATCAATGAGCTTGACGCCTTGATAAGTTCCTTTCCTGAGGATGGCTCACCCCTCACAGTTCTGGGGGATTTCAACCTCCCTACGTCTACCTTTGACTCATTTCTCTCTGCCTCCTTCTTTCCACTCCTCTCCTCTTTTGACCTCACCCTCTCACCGTCCCCCCCTACTCACAAGGCAGGCAATACGCTTGACCTCATCTTTACTAGATGCTGTTCTTCTACTAATCTCACTGCAACTCCCCTCCATGTCTCCGACCACTACTTTGTATCCTTTTCTCTCTCGCTCTCCTCCAACACTACTCACTCTGCCCCTACTCAGATGGTAATGTGCCGTCGCAACCTTCGCTCTCTCTCTCCCCCGCTACTCTCTCCTCTTCCATCCTATCATTTCTTCCCTCTGCTCAATCCTTCTCCCTCCAATCTCCTGATTCTGCCTCCTCAACCCTCCTCTCCTCCCTTTATGCATCCTTTGACTCTCTATGTCCCCTATCCTCCCGGCCGGCTCGGTCCTCCCCTCCAGCTCCGTGGCTTGATGACTCATTGCGAGCTCACAGAACAGGGCTCCGGGCAGCCGAGCGGAAATGGAGGAAAACTAGACTCCCTGCGGACCTGGCATCTTTTCACTCCCTCCTCTCTACATTTTCTTCACTCTTAATTCCAAGCATCTGCCTCTAACCCTAGGAAGCTCTTTGCCACCTTCTCCTCCCTGCTCTTCTCTGTGTCACGGAGGCTCTCCGCACTGCTAAAGCTAACTCTCTCTCCTCTGCTCTTGTCCTTCTAGACCTGTCTGCTGCCTTCTAGACCTGTCTGCTGCCTTTGATACTGTGAACCATCAGATCCTCCTCTCCACCCTCTCCGAGCTGGGCAATCCAAGAGTGAGCCGCGCCGGAGATGCCCAGCGTGGCTCACTCTTGGATTGCGTCCTACCTGACCGGTCGCTCCTACCAAGTGGCGTGGCGAGAAGCTGTCTCCGCACCACGTGCTCTCACCACTGGTGTCCCCCAGGGCTCAGTTCTAGGCCCTCTCCTATTCTCGCTATACACCAAGTCCCTTGGCTCTGTCATATCCTCACATGGCCTCTCCTATCATTGCTACGCAGACGACACACAACTAATCTTCTCCTTTCCCCCTTCTGATAACCAGGTGGCGAATCGCATCTCTGCATGTCTGGCAGACATATCAGTATGGATGACGGATCACCACCTCAAGCTGAACCTTGGCAAGACGGAGCTGCTCTTCCTCCCGGGGAAGGACTGCCCGTTCCATGATCTCGCCATCACGGTTGACAACTCCATTGTGTCCTCCTCCCAGAGTGCGAAGAGCCTTGGCGTGACCCTGGACAACACCCTGTCGTTCTCCGCTAACATCAAGGCGGTGACCCAATCCTGTAGGTTCATGCTCTACAACATTCGGAGAGTACGACCCTGCCTTACACAGGAAGCGACACAGGTCCTAATCCAGGCACTTGTCATCTCCCGTCTGGATTACTGCAACTCGCTGTTGGCTGGGCTCCCTGCCTGTGCCATTAAACCCCTACAACTCATCCAGAATGCCGCAGCCCGTCTGGTGTTCAACCTTCCCAAGTTCTCTCACGTCACCCCGCTCCTCCGCACACTACACTGGCTTCCAGTTGAAGCTCGCATCTGCTACAAGACCATGGTGCTTGCCTACGGAGCTGTGAGGGGAACAGCACCTCCGTACCTTCAGGCTCTGATCAGTCCCTACACCCAAACGAGGGCTTGCGTTCATCCACCTCTGGCCTGCTGGCTCCCCTACCTCTGCTGAAGCACAGTTCCCGCTCAGCCCAGTCAAAACTGTTCACTGCTCTGGCACCCCAATGGTGGAACAAGCTCCCTCACGACGCCAGGACAGCGGAGTCACTCACCACCTTCCGGAGACATTTGAAACCCCACCTCTTTAAGGAACACCTGGGATAGGATAAAGTAATCCTTCTACCCCCCCCCCCCCCCCCCCCAAAAAAAAAAGACTATTTGACTCTGAAAATGAATCATATGATGAGAAAATCGCTGACTTAGCTAGGTAAAACGTTAAAGCCATTGAACCAGACATTGTAGCGTCTTCTGATCACAGTGAAGGGGACGAAATGGAGATCATCAGTGTTGTCACGGAAGAAGTTGACAGAGTTTTGAAATCAACCATGGCATCCCTGACTGAGAGGGAGAACGATCTGATGATTATGGGATTGAACACTGTCAGTTTGAACCGGAGTGACTTGACAAGCTGTACAAAACGCAAACGAGAGGACATTTTCAGATCTTACGTTTCAAATTTGGTAAAAAAGTCATTTTCATTGCAAGTTAAAGCCTACTGTTAGCTAGCTAATGTTAGCTCCCTAGTTAGCTAGCTACGTGTATGATCTGTGTAGTAATATCATTCATATCTCAAAGCCATTTGCATTGCTAGTTATAGCCTACTGTTAGCTAGATACCATTGAACCTAGTTGGTTAGCTTTAGCTACCTGCAGATTCATACTACATCATCTCATGCATGGTGGCTAGCTATGACAATCCGTTTGTATTGCAATACTGTATGGGTTGGAATTATGGTTAATTGTTTAGTTAGCTAGATTTCTAAACAAAAGACTCCACTTCGTCAGACGATTACATGACCCATCAATTTAGCCAGGTGTCTGGGGGTGATTAGGGTCATCTATTGTATTTCATGTACATGACAATAGACCCAGCCACTTAGCCAGATGTGGTTATAGCCTCTCTTTTACATGGCCCATCTAATTAGCCAGGTGTGTCTGGGGGTGATTACAGACACAGTCTACCTCATCTATCACCAGTATAACTGCCATCATTATTGGTTTTGTTATTGTACATACACTGTTTAGTACATGGCCTCACATGTGAATCAAAGAGATGGGTGGGCCTAAGGCTTAAGAGGGTGTGAACGATGCTGAACAGGTGTAAACAAAAAAAGAGCTCTAGTAGGTGTACCAAAACATTCAAGGGACATTTTCTCAAAAGTGGGGTAACAAGTTTATCAACTTTCAAAGCAGCATTACTTTCGCATTGTTCCTCAACTAGTGCATGATATACCATTTTGAAGCTCCGAGTCTGTACTGTTATCCACTATAAAAAACACAATTTCAAATTTTGGAGCGAAAGACCGAAAAGAGATGGTGGGTCACAATTATGCATTTCTGTGTAGTACAGATCAGGGACCCATGATTAAATGTCTTTACCAGGTGTAAATCCACTTCACTTAATGCAGTTCAGTATCCCAAATATATTTTTTCAAAGTCAATGTGTCGCGTCATAGCTGACACCCTATTCTTTCTGCAGACATCGTTGAATCTTAATTCAGAGCTGAAGGTTTTGGAAAACGTGGACACAGAGATTATACCGAAATTCTGTTACCAAACTTTGCATCTGCACAGTTCTTCCAGCAAATGTGTGTTTGTAAAATGTTCAGTGTGAATGGTTAAAAGTAGTCCTTGTGCATAGAGTTGTAAGGTTTGTTCAACTTTGACAAATCTAAATTGATTTTGTTTGGCATACATTTTAAGTGAACAAATCTGAGTCAGCGCAATTCCGTTCCCGTGGAATTACCCTATCTAGCTAGCCTCAGTGCTATGCCTATGATTTTAGTTCTGTCTTAGAACATGGGGCTCTTTCAACAGCTACGCTCAGTGTTATGATAGCACATGTAGGATAACAAAAACGTATCTGTGTGTGTAGCCTTGGAAAAGAGAGAGGGAGTATGAGTGTGTAGGCTTGTTGTGAATGTAAGTCTGTGTCCATGTGTGTACTTTAGGTTATCATGGAGGACTTTTGGTTCTGATCTGGTCTCCCCCCTTCCCTCCGTCGACATAGGGACACTGAGATCCTGTGTCACGCTCCTTGGCACTTCCTGGTCCCATGACAGCCAGCCCCTGGGCCCCATCTATCAGTGGCAGACTGCACTTTGATCACACTTCAAACCTGGGGCCGTCCGTGGTAGCCGGGGTCCAGCCCAGCAGAGCAGCCCTGGATTAACACCACCCCGCTCCACCTTTGAAGTGCCACTCGGCAGCTCAGACGCAGCTCAGATGGCAAAAGGAAAGGGAATTAGTGTGGGGTGTGTGTCCTTTCTTCAGCACGACGGAGATCCTCTGTGGGCTCACCGTTAATCAAGCCCAGTGTGTGTTAAGGGCCGTGATGAGGGACACTCACTGCAGCTCTCCTGCAAGGAGCTCAAACTGCCGGGATCAAACACACGGCGAGGACACGCCCTGCACCCCAAGGCACACACAGGAACTACTCACACTAGGTCAACCCGATGACCTGCACATGGTACAGATAGAACATCGATAAGACAGATATGCCTGTCCATCTTTGTCAACAGTCCAAATCAAAGTGTTGATAGAGGGTTGACAGACATCACCAAGGCACTAAAACTTGACAAAGCAGCCTGGTAAACACGCCTCACGTGAGTAAAATGCTTGAAGGATGATTGGAGGGTGAGTCAATGCTAAGTCAAAGGTGTGTCACATCCTCTAAAGCGCACTTTCACCCCCTTCAGCGGATGTGTCAGTGGCTCTGCTGTAGCTTGCTAGGGTAGGGTAGCTGGCAAGGATCACTATCAGTGTATGTGTGCGCGCTATGCCTCAGGTGTCACTTGCAACATCACACCTGGAATACAGGGTCAGAGGTTGGCTTCTGGCATTCTGACTCACAGCAGAGGAACCCTAAGCTCTGCCATGAGCAAATCACTGGTGTCAAAACTGCCATACTTATATGGGATTGGCCCATTGTTGACTGAAAATATGTCCTGTGTTACACATAATGTGTAACACAGGACATATTTTTGGTCAAAGATGGGCCAATCCCATTCAAAGGAATGGACTTCAGTTGTGTGCTGCCACGAGCCTCTTGCGTCAGAGAGAAAAACACCCACACGATTCACAAACATTTGCTGATGATTACGTAAACAGAGCCTCTGTGGTGGGTTAACACAGCAGGTTGGTTGAATGTGTGCACAAAGGTCCCAGAGCTCCTCGCTCCGCAGGCCGACAGATACCCCAGGTAGAGCCAGGGAGGCCCGGTGTCAAAGGCCACTGCCATTTAGAGCCCCTGCTGGGGCTGATCATTCGCCATAGGGCCACGCCACAGAGAAAACAGAACACATGCTCACTCAGTGACCCTACAAGACAGTCTCAGCAACAGAAGGGTCTGAGGAGACAGGCGGGTGCATTTGAAGATAAAAGAAACACGCCCAGTTCTCCCAATCAATGCTCGTGTACCAACGACAACGTGTGGCCTAGTGTGATAAGCCCTGCCACTGGGGCTGTATCTGACGGCTCCAGCAGACCCAGAGAGGACATGGTATCAGGGCTGGCTTCTCTCTGCAGAGCCTCACTGCAGATGATTTTTCATGCAAATGCCGTTAACAGCTCCAGGAGAGGTTCAAGCAGGCAGTTAGAGGAGGGACGGGGTTGGGAGGCCGGCCTTTGTTGTGTGAAGGCTATTCTCACTTACCTCCCCCACTCCTCCTCTTACATGGCTCCTTCAGGAGCCATCAACTGACAACACTCAGACCTCCCCTCCCACACGACACGTAGCAAGGCACACACCATAACAACACAGGAAGACGCCCTACATCCTCAGGATGTGCCATGCATTTGTTCCGGAGAGCAATGAGATATGTCTCATACCTGACCTTGAGAAGAACCAAAAGATAGATAAACAAGATGGATGCCTGCATACCACCTATCTGGATGCATAATGAGTTGGTTGGAGCTCTGGTGATAGGTCCGCCCATCTCGCGCTTGCTGCTGTGAAACCCCGGAGCAACGTTCGGACACATTCAAAACATGATGGCCTCCGTGCTACCTAGCCATGGTCTCCATTTGGCCCCTGAAAACAACAACCCGACAAAACTGTTTACATGGGAATCATCTTTATTTTATGCATTAGGATCCCCATTAGCCGACACCAAAGGCAGCAGCTAGTAAAGGACCCATCTTCTACCACTTTGCCATGGGGAATCTACAGCGTCATACAACACATAGGGAAAACAAGGAGGTACACACATAGCAAACTGCTGATTCCCATGATCATTCAAGTAGGAGCTCCGGCTGAGTTTCATTGCAGTCTCAATGTCAGGGCCAGTTGGCCAGGTGTGACAGTTGGCTGTGCTGGGGAGGGGAGTGAGGGGGCTGGGCTGGGGAGACTGAAGTTGGACAGATCTTTCCCGGGCTGAGCTTACTGCCGTGCAGACAGCAGAGCCCCCTGGGTGAGGATCATTAAGCACAGGAGATGGGAGGCCAGCACCAGCAGTCTCATTCCTCCACAGCCACACGGGTAAACACTTCAACTTCCTCTCAGAACTGGAGTTTCCTGCTTTATGCTGACAACCCAAAAGGTCTAATTTCCCACATCCTACACACACATTTAGCCTGCTGGCCCTACAGAGGAAAAAACTGTTTGACCAATGTGGTGGGAGCTATCCGGGATCCTTGGGACGTCCAACTGACGTCACCACATTGAAGTTGAAATTTAAAATGGTTACGGTAGGGACGTCCCAAGGATACCTGATAGCAATAACAGAGTGAGCAATGGCCTGGGGAAAACAACACGAGGCAGATGGGAGAGCAGGGGTAGGACTAGAAGTGCAGCAACATGAGTATGGCACAGAGAACGCACAACAGCAGTGAGACAACAGAACGGTGAGACAGGAGAGCGGGAATGAGAGAGGAGCAACAGGTGAAACTAAAAACAACAGTACAGCAAAACTTGCATAAGGAACATCATGTAGCCTACTAAAGAAAGACAGGGGAACACTGACTATTCAAACATATCACAGAGAAAGGCATGCTTGACAGAACCATTTCGAACAGCCCTTTACAAAACAGGTGATAAGTACTCCAACTAACAACTGCTCCTAAGACCAAGAAGTGTATCTGACTGAGTCTTTGTTTCAGGCTGTTCTGACTACAGCCTCTAAGCACCCGAGCTTGTGCCCATCTACACCATCCTCCACCCTTAGCCTCAGGTCCCACATGTATCACCCAATCTGCGCCTCCCTCCCACACACACAGCAACCCCCCCCCTCTCCCAGTCTCTGAGTCTGTGGGGTGACACTCCCGCTGGTTAATGCACCCCCCAACACAAACTCCCCTCCCCCGTTGTCTTGAGGGAGGAAAAGCATTGCACACCCTGCCGAAAAATGCTCCGAACACCATATTTCCCATCCCGCTCTTACCTGCTCAATGTGTGATGTTGCATCACACTGTATTGAGACTGGGATGTAAACACGTCAGCCAGCCGCACTAAATACATATGAGTTAGGCTTAGGTTGTTAGCTGGCTTTCAAGGAATCCCCCTAGACAAGACCTGATTCGCAGAAGCTCATAAGTAAATTTACCCTCTACTCTGTTCGTTCTTCTCTACAAGCCAATAACAAGGGGAGCCCTTGAAAGAGCAGGCAGTGAGGGTAGAGGCCGCCCCAGACTGGAGACAGAGAGAGGGAGCCATGGGGAGCAGCAACAATAGAGTTGGCTGAAACAAACCCCAGTGTACGTGCCCCTCACCCCCCAACTCCCCATGTGAAACCATCTGATGCATGTACTGCTGCTCCACTTGTCAATCACAGCTGGGGGAGGGGAGTCGGCTCTTACAATGTGCCTGGGTATGGTTGTTAGAGAGACATAGTGCATGTGAAGGACTAAGAATGTGTGTATAAGTGTGTGTATTAATGAGGGATCCACATCCTTGAGGGGTTACAGCAGGGTGTGAAAAGGATTGGGCTTGGAGTTAGCCGACACGGCGATGTGAGGGTCACATGTGTGGCACTTTGAGAGGATGAGCCGTGGTGGGTTGTGCTGGGAGAGTGTGTGGTGTGTAGCGCAGCAGAGCTAAGGGAGAACTCCGGGGTGGAGGATTCAGCCAATATAGTAGGATAAAACAAACTGGGCTGATGAAAGGCTCATTGTTGTTGTGTGTGTGGGGGGTCCTTTCTCCTTTTGGGGCTGACAAAAGAGCTGTGCAGGCCAGGGTTAAAAGGTAAAGATATTCAGGATGAACGCAGCAACCACTGATCCTTTTCAAGACGCAGCGTTGCGCTGGCTGCAACATGGCCCGCTGACCCTTCCTTTATTGACAGCGCAGATCCCACAGCCAACGTTCACTTCCTCCCAAAAACCCCAGAAGTTCCGCTGAGGACGGCCCCTCTCAGATCAATGCCCTCAATTCAACCCAGACTCCAGCAGCACGCTTTAGCTAAATCCTGCTATCTTCAACATATAATCCACACACTGAATTAGCGGGTACCAGAGGGCCCTGTCTAAACTTGGGGAACGTCACAAACCACTATAGATCCTTCTCCCTAATCCATTTGCGTTTAGACAAGAGGCCTTGCTCACTCAGCTCCCTGCTCTGCCAGATCTAATAGGACTAAATCTTATTTTACAATCAGGCGCAGGCCTGGGAAGAATAGAAGCCCCCCCCCAGTCCAGACAGGCTGCAGCAGGCAGCAGCACCCAGTCAGCAGCACCTCCACCCTCCAGGGGAAGGCAAAGAAAGAGCCACCATCTGGGATTTAGTCATGGTGATGCCAGGGCTGGAGTTGCACCGCTCTGGGGGCTGGATGAATAAAGGCTATTCAGCACTTGCACACTGAACATCACAGCCCAAGTTGGGTGGGGAGACACCCTGAGAACGAGAAGAGGGCTGGTGTTCACAGGGACGTGATGAGCAATCAGTACAATATGGCGGCGGGAGTTGGAAGTCATTGGAGTGAAATACTTTCAATGGCTTCACGACAATAAGCAACATCCTAGGTTCCCTGTTCATTTCAGTTTGTTGAGAACTGCCAGGTCCAGTGCTGAGGGCTCTTCTCTACAGTAGGTAGGTTGGCTCCATAGGGACCAGGACCTGTTTCAGTAGGTAGGTTGGCTCCATAGCGACCAGGACCTGTTTCAGTAGGTAGGTTGGCTCCATAGCGACCAGGACCTGTTTCAGTAGGTAGGTTGGCTCCATAGCGACCAGGGCCTGTTTCAGTAGGTAGGTTGGCTCCATAGCGACCAGGACCTGTTTCAGTAGGTAGGTTGGCTCCATAGCGACCAGGACCTGTTTCAGTAGGTAGGTTGGCTCCATAGGGACCAGGACCTGTTTCAGTAGGTAGGTTGGCTCCATAGCGACCAGGACCTGTTTCAGTAGGTAGGTTGGCTCCATAGCGACCAGGACCTGTTTCAGTAGGTAGGTTGGCTCCATAGGGACCAGGGCCTGTTTCAGTAGGTAGGTTGGCTCCATAGCGACCAGGACCTGTTTCAGTGTATCATCAGTGCAGATCGCAGCAGCCAAAGCAGACAGATTTCCATTACATCCGCATCCAGCCCTGCAGACCGGCTTCGTCAGCCCAGCTCTTAAAATGGATTCACCCTCAACGCAAATTAGTACCCGGCCATCATCCCTCTGCCTGTCTTAAGTTTAATAAACGGCCGCAGAAAGAGGCCAATTTCCCTGCCGCTCTCCAGATAACATCAGACAGCTGATGAAGATGTATGGAATCAGACACGCTGTACCAAACACCAGCACAACACACATATTTCAAGTAGAATGTTAGGCTCAGGCTGGCAGAGACTGGCAGTACTGGTGGTGGAGGGCACATCCTGGAGGATCCGGAGGAGGCTCGGAGTTCCAGGAGGCTCTGGGATTTCAGGGCTCATTTCACAGCCACACTGCCAGGAAATCAAGCGTGCCTCCATTGAGACAAAGAAGCAGGGGGACGGCCAGGTCGGCTGGGGCCTCTTCCTGCAGAGCCCCTCTCCCTCCGGCCAGGGGAGACTGGGAGCAACAGTGAAGTGTAACATGGGAACAATGTGCAAGGAGCCGTTGTGTGAGCTTGCCAAGAAAATCTCCATTATCACCCAGCGGAACCGCGGCCCGAAAAAGAAAAGAGCTGCTCAACAACACCACCTTCCCACTGGATCACTGGGTTTGTTAATATCCAGTTGGTAGCGGTTTCACAAGTTAAAAAAGTTAGGCTCTGTGGCATTCATAAACGGGCTCCTGAAAAAAGCCACAGTGAATTCTGTCCACTGAGCCATTCCCTCCATCCTGAGCGCTCGTTACCAACTGAGCTTTATGACCAAGAGACAAGATATTAGACCCTTGTAGAGCTAAAGCAAAAGGCGTAAAATGCATTCTTCAAGTCAATCATTACATGTTTGCCTCTCTCACATGCTGATAATTTCCTCTGCAGAGATGACACTGGTAACAAATAAAACTGTTATTTATACCCTCTCTACACAAGAAGTGCATTACTCATAGAGGCTAGCATACCCTTTCCTCCCATCTTCCAATTCTGCCACCAGAGGACAAAACCAGAATAGAAGATTAACAAGAGCCAATGAATGTGTTAGGGACAGCTGGTTGAAGCTCTCAGTGGCCACAATGTCCGTCCAGTGTTAGGGCTCCCGAGTGGCGCAGTGATCTAAGGCACTGCATCTCAGTGCTTGAGGCGTCACTACAGACCCCCTGGTTCGATTCCAGGCTGTATCATAACCGGCCGTGATTGGGAGTCCCATACGGCGGCGCACAATTGGCCCAGCATCGTCCGGGTTTGGCCGGTGTAGGCCGTCATTGTAAATAAGAATTTGTTCTTAACTGACTTGCCTAGTTAAATAAAAGGTTAAAGAAAAAAAGAAAAAGAAAAAAGAGAATGGGGAAGACAGAACACCAGCCTCCCTGAGACATGCATCGCTCTGTGTCCACAATGGGAGAGAATGTCATGGAATGTTGACACTGAGACCAAGGCTCAAATCAAATCACCTGGACGCTCGATACCAGAGGAAAGACCATTCTGTCAGGGGAATGACAGCCACTTCCTTCCTGCCCGACTCTTAAGTAACCAAACTAAATGCTCACAGATAGCGCTGCACAGAGCTAAGTGCCACCAAGACACACAGACAGAGCACAAGTACAAACAGGAAATCAGTATCTTTTACGATTTTTGGTGGTGGAGTTCAAAGAAACATTCTGGTTGCATCTTCTATATCAAAGAGTGTTATTCAACTTCTAGGAGTTTGGTGAGAAATCCCATTTTTGTTCACTGTCAATATTGAATTTCAGAGAAATAGGCTATATCAATCCTAAACATAGGTGTGTTCTCACCAGAATATTTTAGGACAAGGAAGATTTGGTTAGACTACTTATCAAGACAGTGACAATGGTGGTCTGGATCCATGTCACTGTAGGCCTGCTTGGTATACCATGGTATCTCATGGTATGCAGCGATAAGCAAAATAAACCCGTTTGACAGAGTCCCCCCTCCTGCCTAAACACAGAGCCCCAGAGTGTTCACTGAGCCCCAGGAGGAATCAGAAAGAGGAACCCCTCTATCCTCAAACCTACTCTGAACTGTGGAGTCGATCCAAACAGGTCAAACATGGTTAGAACATCCTAGCTGTGTAGCCACATATCCTCAAGGCTCCACCGAGCTAGAATGAGCATTATAAGCTATATATTGCATTAGAGAAATGTCCCTAAAGGCTAAAATGCAGCCGCCAAAATATAATTAGCTCCTTAACTGAAAATCTAGTCCGGTCTGAGCAACAGTTGATTTAGGCTACATACAGTTGAAGTCAGAAGTTTACATACACTTAGGTTGGAGTCATAAACTAGTTTTTCAACCACTCCACACATTTCTTGTTAACAAACTATAGTTTTGGCAAGTCGGTTAGGACATCTACTTCGTGCATGACAAGTAATTTTTCCAACAATTGTTTACAGACAGATTATTTTCACTATCACAATTCCAGTGGGTCAGAAGTTTACATACACTAAGTTGACCGTGCCTTTAAACAGCTTGGAAAATTCCAGAAAATGACGTCATGGCTTTAGAAGCTTCTGATAGACTAATTGACATAATTTGAGTCAATTGGAGGTGTACCTGTGGATGTATTTCAAGGCCTACCTTCAAACTCAGTGCCTCTGCTTGACATCATTGGAAAATCAAAAGAAATCAGCCAAGACCTCAGAAAAAAATTTGTAGACCTCCACAAGTCTGGTTCATCCTTGGGAGCAATTTCCAAACGCCTGAAGGTACCACATTCATCTGTACAAACAATAGTACGCAAGTATAAACACCATGGGACCACGCAGCTGTCATACTGCTCAGGAAGGAGACGCGTTCTGTTTCCTAGAGATGAACGTACTTTGGTGCGAAAAGTGCAAATCAATCCCAGAACAACAGCAAAGGACCTTGTGAAGATGCTAGAGGAAACATGTACAAAAGTATCTACAGTGGGGAGAACAAGTATTTGATACACTGCCGATTTCACAGGTTTTCCTACTTACAAAGCATGTAGAGGTCTGTAATTTTTATCATAGGTACACTTCAACTGTGAGACGGAATCTAAAACAAAAATCCAGAAAATCACATTGTATGATTTAAGTAATTCATTTGCATTTTATTGCATGACATAAGTATTTGATCACCTACCAACCAGTAAGTATTCCAGCACTCACAGACCTGTTAGTTTTTCTTTAAGAAGCCCTCCTGTTCTCCACTCATTACCTGTATTAACTGCACCTGTTTGAACTCGTTACCTGTATAAAAAGACACCTGTCCACACACTCAATCAAACAGACTCCAACCTCTCCACAATGGCCAAGACCAGAGAGCTGTGTAAGGACATCAGGGATAAAATTGTAGACCTGCACAAGGCTGGGATGGGCTACAGGACAATAGGCAAGCAGCTTGGTGAGAAGGCAACAACTGTTGGCGCAATTATTAGAAAATGGAGGAAGTTCAAGATGACGGTCAATCACCCTCGGTCTGGGGCTCCATGCAAGATCTCACCTCGTGGGGCATCAATGATCATGAGGAAGGTGAGGGATCAGCCCAGAACTACACAGCAGGACCTGGTCAATGACCTGAAGAGAGCTGGGACCACATTCTCAAAGAAAACCATTAGTAACCCACTACGCCGTCATGGATTAAAATCCTGCAGCGCACGCAAGGTCCCCCTGCTCAAGCCAGCGCATGTTCAGGCCAATCTGAAGTTTGCCAATGACCATCTGGATGATCCAGAGGAGGAATAGGAGAAGGTCATGTGGTGTGATGAGACAAAAATAGAGCTTTTTGGTCTAAACTCCACTCGCCGTGTTTGGAGGAAGAAGAAGGATGAGTACAACCCCAAGAACACCATCCCAACTGTGAAGCATGGTGGTGGAAACATCATTCTTTGGGGATGCTTTTCTGCAAAGGGGACAGGATGACTGCACCGTATTGAGGGGAGGATGGATGGGGCCATGTATCGCGAGATCTTGGCCAACAACCTCCTTCCCTCAGTAAGAGCATTGAAGATGGGTCGTGGCTGGGTCTTCCAGCATGACAACGACCCGAAACACACAGCCAGGGCAACTAAGGAGTGGCTCTGTAAGAAGCATCTCAAGGTCCTGGAGTGGCCTAGCCAGTCTCCAGACCTGAACCCAATATAACATCTTTGGAGGGAGCTGAAAGTCCGTATTGCCCAGCGACAGCCCCGAAAGCTGAAGGATCTGGAGAAGGTCTGTATGGAGGAGTGGGCCAAAATCCCTGCTGCAGTATGTGCAAACCTGGTCAAGACCTACAGGAAACGTATGATCTCTGTAATTGCAAACAAAGGTTTCTGTACCAAATATTAAGTTCTGCTTTTCTGATGTATCAAATACTTATGTCATGCAATAAAATGCAAATTAATTACTTAAAAATCATACAATGTGATTTTCTGGATTTTTGTTTTAGATTCCGTCTCTCACAGTTGAAGTGTACCTATGATAAAAATTACAGACCTCTACATGCTTTGTAAGTAGGAAAACCTGCAAAATCGGCAGTGTATCAAATACTTGTTCTCCCCACTGTATATCCACAGTAAAACCAGTCCTATATCGACATAACCTGAAAGGCCGCTCAGCAAGGAAGAAGCCACTGCTCCAAAAACGCCATAAAAAAGCCAGACTACGGCTTGCAACTGCACATGGGGACAAAGATCATACTTTTTGAAGAAATGCCCTCTGGTCTGATGAAACAAAAATAGAACTGTTTGGCCATAATGACCATCGTCATGTTTGGAGGAAAAATGGGGATGCTTGCAAGCCGAAGAACACCATCCCAACCGTGAAGCACGGGGGTGGCAGCATCATGCTGTGGGGGTGCTTTGCTGCAGGAGGGACTGGTGCACTTCACAAAATAGATGGCATCATGAGGAAGGAAAATTATGTGGATATATTGAAGAAACATCTCAAGACATCAGTCAGGAAGTTAAAGCTTGGTCGCAAATGGGTCTTCCAAATGGACAATGACCCCAAGCATACTTCCAAAGTTGTGGCAAAATGGCTTAAGGACAACAAAGTCAAGGTATTGGAGTGGCCATCACAAAGCCCTGACCTCAATCCTATAGAAAATGTGTGGGCAGAACTGAAAAAGCATGTGCGAGCAAGGAGGCCTACAGACCTGACTCAGTTACACCAGCTCTGTCAGGAGGAATGGCCCAAAATTCACCCAACTTATTGTGGGAAGCTTGTGGAAGGCTACCCGAAACGTTTGACCCAAGTTAAACAATTTAAAGGCAATGCTACCAAATACTAATTGAGTGTATGTAAACTTCTGACCTACTGGGAATGTGATGAAAGAAATAAAAGCTGAAATAAATCATTCTCTCCTATTATTCTGACATTTCACATTCTTTAAATAAAGTGGTGATCCTAACTGACCTAAGACAGGGAATTTTTACTAGGATTAAATGTCAGGAATTGTGAAAAACTGAGTTTAAATGTATTTGGCTAAGGTGTATGTAAACTTCCGACTTCAACTGTATGTGTACACATGCTGGTGAATACAGGACGAGCTTGAGGTGATCTCCCAAAGCGCTTGGGCTTTCTGTTCTCTCTGTCCAGTGAGACACAGGCCTTCATCTCAGTTTATCATTTACTCCAGCTAGGTCATACGATCACCTCCCAGGCAAGGCCACATCAAAGACACTAGATCCTCTTAGAACTGGATTTGTGTGCTATTTACTACGCGAGCCATCTGCTTTTTTCAGCACAGCCGTTTAAGAGCACACATTAGGGCTAAGAACAAACCAATTGAGGAACAGAGCCATCCACTAAGCTCTGTTCCATTCCAGGCCAGGTAATGAAGCACATAAGATCATCCAGGGCCACAATTCACTGATTGGGTTTAGTGTGTCCCAAATAGTGAGGAAACCTTTCAGCTCAGTTCCGTTTGGGCCAGTGTATAAATAGCCTACCTGTGAGAGGGTTTCTGACTAACCTTGCTTTAAAAAATAAAATGCATATTAGAGGTTCAATTAAAAAGTTGCAATCCATAATGTCCAAATGTCAGAGCCCCTAAACACAATGTAACGTGATGCAATGAATATATCGGATCGGTTGAGTGTGAGATCATGTAGTCCTAGGCTATATACTACCCTGGTCCATGCAGCAGTGAGGATGTGGCAATGACATTTGATCAGTCTAGGCCTAGATGTTTATCATCATCCATTGCGTAATTACACCAGAGAGAGCTTTATTCTTTATAGACAGGGAAACAAGAGATATTGTCCTCTAGCAATTAAGAGTAACAAAATGACAGATTTCAGCATGCAATCTTCCATAATCCCAGAAGTATGTACTATTACATAATCCCAGAAGTATTTCTGAAATGGAGGTAGGTACATTTTCCACCACTTCAAATGATATTTACAGATGTAATCGGCTATATCAATAAACTGAAGGGCTTTAACATTAATTCAGAAATATAGCCTAGGTTCTACTTTATTATTGACTAGAGCACAATAGACGTGTGACCTTGGACAACCAAGAGTGCGCCCGATTAAGACGTCAAATCGGTGGGTTTATGGTGCGCATTTGCGCAGGACCAATTTGCTATCAAACCCTCATTATCATAGACTTCGTTACTGATATGCGTCACGGATTAAGCAATCCATCAAATAAAATGTTACTTGAAATAAACTACAGTGGATGCAGGCAAGGTAGCACATGTGATCTGTGTCTAGTGATGCGGTTAAAGATGGATAAAAATAATTCGCTCTCAGTGACTGCAGGACGCGCACCCGCGTACAACCAAACGGTGCAGATCGATCAAACCCGAGTTCAACAGAATCGAGACGTTTGCATCATATCATCACTCGCGGAAAAAACTAACACAATACCAACTTTCCTACAAACTAGAGGTGATGCTTAGCCCCCCATCCAATAGCAAAGCGATGCTTGCCTTTGTTTTTCACTCCCGAGATGGTGGGGTGTATGAGTAATGGGGGCTGTTGATGCGCGATGTTGACCTTACCCATTTTCTTCAAGTCCCATCATTCTTCGATGGTTCAAAGGATCCCCATTACACTTTGACTGCATACTAACCAGCCAAACAGTGAGCTGAGCATTAATGGAGCAGCAAACTGCAAAAACAAAACCACTCTCTTGGAATTGGGACCCGATGATAAAAGTTGCATTATGTAGCTAACAGAGGTTTAATAAATCTCAATGATTTTCTCATTGCAAAGTAACGCGCGAAATGACCGAATTCAAGCTCTAGACGCATTTCTGTTGGCTTCATAGAAAATAAGCATTTGAACGACTGCTTCATCATAGTAACGTTAAAACATCCGAGCGAATGAAACAATGCCAGAATGGCAAATGCTACCCTGACTACCCTGTCCAGATAGCATGCTAGACAATACATTTGAAACTCTCGTCATGAACTTGACTGTATTTGATAAAAACATGGCAACAGTGGATCAAAAGGGAGCAAGAAACTGCAAGCAGTCTTCATTCACGTGCGATTTATTTTGTTATTGAGAGTAATAAAGAGAATAGCTAACGTTAATGCTCTTCTAATCAATGATAAGTTACACATAACTAGCTAACGTTAACTATTTACGGTGATATAATTAACATGTTGTTTAAACCTATAACGGTAAGTTAGCTAGGTAACACTTGGACAAAGACGTGCGCTTTACTATGGATGGCTGTAAACACGAGCGTAGATTTCACCAAATGAAAACAAACCGATCACACCACATGGTTCTGTTTCGGCTGGCAAGAACTATCAAAATACAACACACGACCATTGCCAATGGCATTGGTGTAACTAGTTAGCTGACGTTAACTGCATTGCTTGTTATAGCTACAAAGTAATAGTATGTATCTCATGAAATAAAACAATATAGTTTATTTAAACTGGGACTTAACTTGTTTTCAAACATTCTGGCTTAGCTAGTAGCTTACTAGCTAACCAGTTAGCAGCTAACTTGGCTAGCGTTAGATAAACACAGATAAGTTCTGAATAGATGAGCTAGCTAGCTAACGTGAGCTAGCTATCTAGTTTTCAACTGCCCTACAAAACGAATTATATGAGGCAAATATAAAGGAAATTGAAATTTAGCAGTCCAAAAATAGAAAAAAATGTATCACAAAAATCTAAACGTAATTTCGAGAACTTCTTTACCTCAATTTCAAAGTCTGGTAGGTTGAATGCCGTCCTGAACAGCGAACAGAAGTGAGCTATGGCGGGGACTTCCCACCAAGACTGGATCTCTTCCACAGAAATTGTACATCCCTGGGACATTTTCGGACCTTAAATTGTATAACTTTGTTTCTCACATTAGAAATAATTTCCTCAAGGTATTGGTGTAAAATCTCCTTAATTCCTTAAAAAAAAAGACAAAAGTTGCTGTTGATGTTCCATTCAGTCAGTTGCCATTGAAACCCGGGTCGGAGAGTGCTAGCTACAATCTGTTTCAATCAGAATTTCACAAGAGCGGAACAGATGGGGTGGCGCTACCAGCTTGGCGCGAGGAGGGGTGTTCAGTTAGCTACTTACGCCGCGTATTGAAATTTATGAAAATCCTGGGTATCATAAATGCTCACTAAGCATTTATGATACCCATCTAAATATTTGTTTACATGTAATTATACTTAGATGAAAGTATATTGATACGAACATTTGATTAGCCGGTTTCTTTGTTTTGTTTACGATGCGGCCATCACCACCACCTCGACTGATAGACCAGTCCTAATTTAAAGGGAATGCTAGTGAATTCAGAATGGTCTCGCAAAAGCGCTTCTATGGTATCTACAAAAAAATGGTGTACGCTTCCTCTGATGCGCGTCTTCAAGAGTTGATTTGATCACTGGGCTGTATGTTGGATGTTTCTTTTATTTTGTCCTCCCTTTACCAGTTATGATGAGTTAGGTAATAATATCCTTATTGAACTCATATTATAGGCTAGCAATTAGCCTTTATATTTCAACTTGTAGTTTATATAAAACCACAGTTAAGTGTAGATGTATTAGCTTGAATAGTGAGGAAAAGGTTTTTAATATATTTGTTTTGTAACGGCAGTCTCCTTCAAGGGAGAGTAAGTTTAATATGTAACGCTGTGGCTCCCCCCATCGCAGGAAGGGGAAAGCGCATGAACAGGAGAGAGGTTGTGTGCAGTGATGAAGTGAATGACAACTGGCCTTCGACACTGTCATTTTCTCTCTCTGAACTTTCATTAAAGGACGGCTATCTCAATGGACTACCAAAATAACATAGCATAATTCACCATTTATGTAGGCTACACAATTCGTAAAAGCTTGACAATGGAAGGAAGAGAAACAGCAATCATGCAATTTCCGGACTACAACATTCTGTTTATCAACATTTTCCATATTGACATATTCAATAGCAAATGGAAACTGCCCTTTGATTAAACCTATCTGTATTCTATTAGGGCTGGGGTTGATTGAGAAGTCACCTCAGGGCTAGTCGGTGGACAGCTATCACAGTGCTGTTGATACTCTGATAGGCTTAGGTCCCCTGGGAGCCACTGTGCCCCTTCAGTGCTGCCATGTTGCTAGGAGACAACAGACTGCCTGTTATCCAGTGTGGCTGTGGTCGAGCTTAGGCAGCCTTACTCATTTTAGAACATGGACTTTGTTCAATGATCCAGGCTCCAGACTATTTCAGAACATTCAGTCACAACTCTCATAGAGGATCAACAACATGCAATATATGTGCCTCATAAAGACTATCCAATACTATTTCATGCAGCCCACTAGCTTTGTCCTAACATAGGTTGACCGTTATTTTAAGATTAAAAGACCATGCATGGTTAAAATCAATGAGTCACCTCAGTGAGCATGATCTTTGTCATCACAAGTTTCTTTGAGCAATTAGGTTAGATTAGATTAGAAGTTTAATAGTCACATGTAATGGGTTGCAGGTGTAATTACAGGGTACAGTGAAAATCTTAAGCTCCGAGCTCCAACAATGCAGGTCAAAGTGAAATAAAAACTATACAATTAATAATAATGAATATAAATAAAATATATACATAGGTGATTGTGTAAGCACTCTAGTTGCAAGGGACAATAGTGTGTAAGTACTCTATTTGGCTATTCTGAGTACTGTCTGTAAGTGTACCCTTATAGGACTTTGATTTATGAAACTAAGGCAGTAACAAAAGTATGGATGAATTATGCATCCAACCCCAGGTTGGTCAATATCATACCCACGACTTTGTCAGTGATGATTTTTTCCACTGTTCCTCCGGACACACTTGTGCAGTATTTGAGATGGAACCCACTGTCTCAGTATGGCCAAACAGATGATCTCTGGAATACGAATACCTTACATAATCACAGTCTACTCTGTGAAAGTTGTAAAATCCTCTCCATCAGGAGTTAAGGGGAGTCCAGGGTTTGAAACCTGACACCAGGCAGTCTGGGGGCCACATTTACCCACTTCAACAACTGGGGTGTGAGAGCCGCTCTCTCAATGATGCTTTCTGAAAGTCCTCCTCTCCACAAAAATACCCTCCATAATGCTTCCACTCTGTGTAAAACAACTTTTTCATTGTGGAAGAAAATAAACACAATAGGCCTAGATAATGAGATAACAAACATAAAGATAGGCAAGAACAGGGTTTGTAATCTCTGTGTTGTTATGGCAGTGAACATTTAGTCCAGTCTGTCTCTGTCTCTGCACGTAGAATGTGCGCCTGTTTCCACCTGTTTCACAGTCGCTCTGACCTTTGTACCACTCCAAAAGATAAGAACAATTGTTCTACCAGTTTATGTTTTCTCTCTTGTAAGTTGTGCCCTTTTTACATTTTTCTTTGTACTATAACGTGACAACAGATTGTAACACAAAATGAGAAATGTTAGTCTAAAAGTGACATTTACTTTTATCTACTGCTGGGATGCAAGTATTTGCCGGTTGATGTGACTAATTTTCAATGTCAGAAGTTGTTTTTTCCATTAACATAAATCAATACTCAAAATCAATACTCATATAAATCAGATAGTTGGAGCAGAGCAGGGTGGAGCTTGTGTTGGTGGAATCACTCAGTTGTTGCGGTAATGCTATGAGTTACTGTCATTCCCTTGATTGTTTCAGTTATATATTATTCTTACAATTATTTTTCAAATGCTTGAATAGAGTTTCAACTATTAGTTTTTGTTGTTGTTTATGGTTGTTTAATTGAGTTGTAATTATCAGCGTTTCTTTCAGTTGTGGCTCATATTGTGTCTGAGGTATTATGTAACGTTTGTGCTGCTACTGAATAGGCTCATTCATACATAAAGTGCTTTTGTATTGCAGCTCAAGTTGTAGTGGATTATAATATAAATATTTTTGCACAGTCAAAATGTTATGTGAGTGAGGGGTTTCGTTTCTGTGGCATTGTTGTGTGGTGTGAGAGTTTATGTTGCGTTGCGTTAGTGCAGAGCTGTATTGCTGTGGCTGTGTCACCACGAGAGGGAGGGACTTAGGCAGGAGGACAATGCTTGTGTATGTGCAACGGCCCCTGAGCGGTGGCTGGCTCTCGCAGATCACTCTTGCTTGACTACTGTTGCTGCACACATTGTTGAAGTGAAAGGAAAGAGGACAGCTTGATCCTGCTTGTGGGATGCACTGACAGGGGTAAGTTCCCCACTGCTATCTTTCTCATGATAAAACAAAATGTTCAGACAAAAAATGAGCTATGTTGTCTGAGCTGGATGATCTGGTGCAGTTTGAAGCAGTTGGGGCTTGGGGGTTTGAAGTTGGCATGGGGTAGAGACTCTTGTCTGCGTTTTTGGCAGGGGACTAGTGTGAATGGAGCGGAGCTGAAAGAAAGTTTCACAGAGCGGCTCAGTGAAAGGCATGTGCAGAATGTGACTGACTGGGCTCTAGAAATGCAAAGACTGAGCTGTAAGAAGAGAGGGATCCAGAGGAATGGTTAGAAAGAGGAGGATGGTTGTGGTGGAAGATAAGAACTGAGGACAAATCAAGAGAATGGTGTCAAAACTAAGGTGAGAGATGGAGAAAGGTGAATAGATTTTTTTTTTCAAAGGAAGAGAGAAGCGAGGATAGAGGGAAGGTTTACAGAGGTAAAAACAGACAGAAGGGGAATGGAGGTGGGGAGATTAAGAGAGAGATTAATTAGGGAGCTGAGAAGGAAATAAGGAGAGAAAATATAAAGAATCGAAGAAAGGGGACAAGACGAGAAGAGGGTAATTTGGGAACACCTGATGCCGATTTTACAGTTTGGGTAATATTGTGCATAATAACAGACCAGCTTCTGATAATTATTGTTGGCAGAAAATAGTTTACAAACCAGTGTTACAAGTTCATATTGAATCTCTTTTTCAGTCCTTTGTAAATGGTGGATCTCAAACACAGCTAAAGGAAGCCTGTCATTTTTCAGTTTTGACCTCCTTGGTAGATCAAATAATCTTATCCCTTTTAGCAATAAGATTAGAGAGACTTAAGATGTTCTCTTTCTGTGTGGGAGTCACAGGAAATTCTGCCTCAGAATTATGAATGACCTAACTGGGTACCAGATGTGTTTGTGCTAACCTTCCACTCCTTGCTGCTCCTTGTCCTATGCCAACATGACAAGGAGTGGCATGGAGTGGCATTATGGCACAAACAGATCTGGGAACCGGCTAATGAATGCCCAAGGTGGCCTTCAATCATAAGATCTACGGTCAGAATTCTGATTTAGTGTGTGGATGTTCAATCCTCTGCAATACCCTGAACAACTATTGGCATAAATAGTTGTTCCTGCAGTTCAGAGAGTTTACAAAGAGATAAATAGGACCTCTGTATAATACTGAGGTATGGGAAAAGGTAACCTGACCCTTGTCATTGATGTGGCCTTGCTCTATTGGAACAGACAGAGACCACTGGTATTCCTGTGTGGCACAGTGGAGCAGGAAGACTGGCCAGAGAACACCGGTTAAGCTCAGGTGGTGGGTACCACATTACATCGGAGAGGAACCCTATTGGTGCCCCACTGTGGAAGAACAGACACCACATTGATACCACAGAGGTGGCAAGCTGCATTTGTGCTGCAGACAGGTGGGCCGGTAAGGGTACGGTGGTGGTGACACCTTTGGGCTGAGCTGGTTTGCCGACAGGAGGAGGAGGAGGAAGAAAACCGACGTGGGCCTGGAGCCCAATGAGAGATAGGATGGCCGAGCAGAAAGTTAGGTAACCACCATTACAGTATATTTCTTCACCTAGAACCTCGAGAATTCAATTTAACAATAATGTGAAAGGAGGAAACATTTTGTGTTGCCCTTTGCCAACACATCTATTTACATAGTGTTTATGTCTGTGTCTTTCCATGTGTGTGTGGGTGTGTGTCTGTTTGTGTGTGTGTTTTCCTCCTCCGCAGCCTCCCTTCTAAGCTGATTAATGGAGGCGTGGCAGGGCTGGTGGGTGTGACCTGTGTGTTTCCTATTGATCTGGCCAAGACCCGCCTACAGAACCAGCAAGGTGCCCGAGTCTACACCGGAATGTGAGTACTACCTTGTTTTCCACTAGCCCAAAAGTCCATTTTGGCTATATATCGTAAAAATTAATTAAAACAACAATATGCTTTTTTTAAAATTTAAGGTTAGGGTTAAGGTTAGGTTGAAGAGAAATTGTATAAAAAGTACAGTTTATTGAATTGGATGAAAGAGAGAATAGTTCTGTTTTGACTCATGCACACAGTAATTGTTTTCAAGTAATCAGACTAAGCTGTCCATGAGGGCAGATTGGGTCAAATGTTTTTTTGTACATTTGCATTCAAAACAAGTGTTTGGTGCTGTTTTGGTGAGCGCTACATTTACAGAGTGGCTTCCACAGTAAATCAGACAGGGAAAATACTTCATTCTTGGCTCTATATTACTAGTTCCTGACATGCTTGGCTCTACTGGTTGTCTAGTACAGACAACTGTCTATCTCTATACATCTGTTCATACTATGGCATCACAGGGTTGAGTGGGCATTGCGCCTATATTTACGTTGGTGGAGACAGAATGTTGTCCGAGTGAGTTACTGGTTGGCACAGGAGTGATCCTTTGGCATCCTGACTACTCCTGGTCTTTTAATTAAGTAACAATCTAGTAGCTGCTAATTAAGTTGATCAAATCAATGGAAAATCAAACTGTGAACCAAATGTGAACCAATTAAAGTTAGAATCCTTAGTTGATATATCCATTTTTGGACTTATAAATTAATGATGTATACCTATTGATTCTTGAAGAATATAACTTATAAATGCCTCATGAGCTTAGTTCAACTGTTATACCCCAAAATATAAACTTGTTTTACTCTGTTTGTAAACAATGTAAACAGTATCATTGATGGTCAGTCCTTGCATCCATAGCTCTGTCTATTAATTTAAGAGTGGTTACATTTCTCCAGGCCCATCCCTCTTATTGTTTCAATTAAAGATTCTAGCTTTAAAGGAAAGTGTCCATCAATTATGTTTGTGGTGTGTAGCTGTGTAGTGTGATGCTGAACAACCAACATTCTGTGATGTAGGGTTTTGTTAAGATTGACAAGACACTGTATTGTAAGGAAAGGCAAATGAATAAATAGTATTCATTGTTTATGCATGGTCAATAAGCATCAGTTATAAATGTTGTAAGATAAATCATGAATTTCATAGATTAAATTCTTCAGAAAGTTCACCCAAACTGATTTTTACCTGAATACTTCTCCTTTTGATGTGAAGGCTGGACTGTTTGACGAAGACAGTAAAGATGGAAGGCTACTTTGGGATGTATCGAGGTATTATTTCCCTGGATTAATGTAATGTACAATTCTGTGTTATGAGTGTAGCTGACACTGCCTAAATTGAAATAACTGCTGTAAACCTTGTATTATATCCTTTTAAAGTATTGAGCACCTACAGTGGCTGGCGAAATTATTCACCCCCCTTGGCATTTTTCCTATTTTGTTGCCTTACAACCTGGAATTAAAATGGATTTTTTGGGGGTTTGTATCATTTGATTTACACAACATGCCTACCACTTTGAAGATATGTTTTATTGTGAAACTAACAAGAAATAAGACAAAAAAAACAGAAAACTTGAGCGTGCATAACTATTCACCCCCCCAAAGTCAATACTTTGTAGGGCCACCTTTTGCAGCAATTACAGCTGCAAGTCTCTTGGGGTATGTTTTTCAAGGCAAAATGGCTCCAGCTCCTTCAAGTTGGATGGGTTCCGCTGGTGTACAGCAATCTTTAAGTCATACCACAGATTCTCAATTGGATTGAGGTCTGGGCTTTGACTAGGCCATTCCAAGACATTTATGTTTCCCCTTAAATCACTCAAGTGTTGCTTTAGCAGTATGCTTAGGGTCATTGTCCTGCTGGAAGGTGAACCTCCGTCCCAGTCTCAAATCTCTGGAAGACTGAAACAGGTTTCCCTCAAGAATTTCCCTGTATTTAGCGCCATTCATCATTCCTTCAATTCTGACCAGTTTCCCAGTCCCTGCCGATGAAAAACATCCCCACAGCATGATGCTGCCACCACCATGGTTCACTGCGGGGATGGTTTCTTGGGGTGATGAGAGGTGTTGGGTTTGCGCCAGACATAGCGTTTTCCTTGATGGCCAAAAAGCTCAATTTGAGTCTCATCTGACCAGATTACCTTCTTCCATATGTTTGGAGAGTCTCCCACATGCCTTTTGGCGAACACCAAACGTGTTTGCTTATTTTTTTCTATAAGCAATGGCTTTTTTCTGGCGACTATTCTGTAAAGCCCAGCTCTGTGGAGTGTACAGCTTAAAGTGGTCCTATGGACAGATACTCCAATCTCCGATGTGGAGCTTTGCAGCTCCTTCAGGGTTATCTTTGGTCTCTTTGTTGCCTCTCTGATTAATGCCCTCCTTGCCTGGTCCGTGAGTTTTGGTGGGCGGCCCTCTCTTGGCAGGTTTGTTGTGGTGCCATATTCTTTCCATTTAGTGCTCTGTGGGATGTTAAAAGTTTTGGATATTTTTTTATAACCCAACCCTGATCTGTACTTCTCCACAACTTTGTCCCCGACCTGTTTGGAGAGCTCCTTCAGAACAGGTTTACAGTTGAAGTCGGAAGTTTACATACACCTTAGCCAAATACATTTAAACTCAGTTTTTCACAATTCCTGACATGTATTCCTAGTAAAACTTCCCTGTCTTAGGTCAGTTAGGATCACCACTTTATTTTAAGAATGTGAAATGTCAGAAAAATAGTAGAGAGAATGATTTATTTCAGCTTTTATTTCTTTCATGACATTCCCAGTGGGTCAGAAGTTTACATACACTCAATTAGTATTTGGTAGCATTGCCTTTAAATTGTTTAACTTGGGTCAAACGTTTCGGGTAGCCTTCCACAAGCTTCCCACAATAAGTTGGGTGAATTTTGGCACATTCCTCCTGACAGAGCTGGTGTAACTGAGTCAGGTCTGTAGGCCTCCTTGCTCGCACACACTTTTTCAGTTGTGCCCACACATTTTCTATACGATTGAGGTCAGGGCTTTGTGATGGGCACTCCAATACCTTGACTTTGTTGTCCTTAAACCATTTTGCCACAACTTTGGAAGTATGCTTGGGGTCATTGTTCATTTGGAAGACCCATTTGCGACCAAGCTTTAACTTCCTGACTGATGTCTTGAGATGTTGCTTTAATATATCCACATAATTTCCCTTCCTCGTGATGCCATCTATTTTGTGAAGTGCACCAGGCCCTCCTGCAGCAAAGCACCCCCACAGCATGATGCTGCCACCCCCGTGCTTCACGGTTGGGATGGTGTTCTTCGGCTTGCAAGCCTTCCCCTTTTTCCTCCAAACATAACAATGGTCATTATGGCCAAACAGTTCTATTTTTGTTTCATCAGACCAGAGGACATTTCTCCAAAAAGTACGATCTTTGTCCCCATGTGCAGTTGCAAACCGTAGTCTGGCTTTTTTATGGTGATTTTGGAGCAGTGGCTTCTTCCTTGCTGAGCAGCCTTTCAGGTTATGTCGATATAGGACTGGTTTTACTGTGGATATAGATACTTTTGTACCTGTTTCCTCCAGCATCTTCACAAGGTCGTTTGCTGTTGTTCTGGGATTGATTTGCACTTTTCGCACCAAAGTACGTTCATCTCTAGGAGACAGAACGCGTCTCCTTCCTGAGCGGAATGACGTCTGCGTGGTCCCATGGTGTTTATACTTGCGTACTATTGTTTGTACAGATGAATGTGGTACCTTCAAGCATTTGGAAATTGCTCCCAAGGATGAACCAGACTTGTGGAGGTCTACAATTTTTTTTCTGAGATCTTGGCTGATTTCTTTTGATTTTCCCATGATGTCAAGCAAAGAGGAACTGAGTTCGAAGGTAGGCCTTGAAATACATCCACAGGTACACCTCCAATTGACTCAAATTATGTCAATTAGCCTATCAGAAGCTTCTAAAGCCATGACGTCATTTTCTGGAATTTTCCAAGCTGTTTAAAGGCACAGTCAACTTAGTGTATGTAAACTTCTGACCCACTGGTATTGGGATACAGTGAATTATAAGTGGAATAATCTGTCTGTAAACAATTGTTGGAAAAATGACTTGTGTCAAGCACAAAGTAGATGTCCTAACCGACCTGCCAAAACTATAGTTTGTTAACAAGAAATTAGTGGAGTGGTTGAAAAACGAGTTTTAATGACTCCAACCTAAGTGTATGTAAACTTCCGACTTCAACTGTATATATACTGAGATCATGTGACACTTAGATTGCACACAGGTGGACTTTCTTTAACTAATTATGAGACTTCTGAAGGTAATTGGTTGCACCAGATCTTATTTAGGGGCTTCATAGCAAAGGCGGTGAATACGTCTGCATGCACCACTTTTCCATTATTTCTTTTGGAGAATGTTTTGAAATAAGTACTTTTTTCCATTTCACTTCACGAATTTGGATTATTTTGTGTATGTTCATTACATGAAATTCAAATAAAAATCAATTTAAATTACAGGTTGTAATGCAACAAAATAGGAAAGATGCCAAGGGGGATGAATACTTTGGCAAGGCACTGTATAGTTAGTAACTAGCCTAGAGCTAATCATATGAAAGTACAGGGGAAGGTTTTGTGTATGACGTTAACTGTAGTTTATGTGTTGTTATAATCCATTACTATTTTCAATGCAGGTGCAGCAGTGAATCTCACTCTTGTCACACCAGAGAAAGCCATTAAACTGGCAGCAAATGATATCTTCAGACAGAAGCTCTCCAAGGACGGGTAATTCACTTTTTGTCCTAGCACAACACTTACACTTTTAACTATTCAACTGAAACACAAACCTACATACCTTAGAGTACCTATTTATCCATCAGGTTAACATAACATGAGTGTAATAGTCAGACGAACTAAGGTGCTTTTGTCTCCTTTTAATCAGTGGTGGTGCCATTATTATTATTATTGCTATGTGTCTGTTTATTAGCCTGTTAACCCTGTCATTTGGCCCACAGGAAGTTGCCCCTGTGGGGGGAGATACTGGCAGGATGTGGGGCGGGGACCTGCCAGGTGATAGTGACCACACCCATGGAGATGCTCAAGATCCAGTTGCAGGACGCAGGAAGGTTGGGTGAGTTCTGTGAACCGTTTGTCCTTAGGCCAACCACAGCTCAGACTCTGCTGCTGAAGTTTTTTGGCACTGATGTGGTGTGTGTGTGTGTGTGTGTGTGACAGCTGCCATAAATAGAGTGGTCCAAGCACGCACTGCAGCGCCTGGTCCAGCTCCTTGTCCACTTCCTCCAGCCCAGCCTGCCCCTCTACCTCGGACCACTGCCGTCCGTATCACCCTGGAGCTACTGAAGACACACGGCCTGCCTGGCCTCTACCGGGGAGCAGGAGCCACACTGATGAGGTCAGACACTCTCTGTCTCTCTCTCTGCCTCTGACAAATCCCCATAGGCAAATAGCATACAAAGTCAAACGCTAAATTAATGAATGATATTAGACAAACTGTACGTGTCAAACAAACACACGCACTCAATCACTCACTCACTCCCTGTGGTACAAGCACACCACAGGAGGTTGGTGGCACCTTAATCGGGGAGGATGGGTTCGTGGTAATGGCTGGAGCGGAATAAGTAGAACAGTATCAAATACTGTACATCAAACACCAGATGTTCCATTGGCACAGTTCTGTACATTAATATGACCCGTCCTCCCCTCAGCAGCCTCCTGTGAAGCACACACACACGTGCACACACGTTTCTCTTGTTCAGTTCTGAGTGACGTAATCCTGAACTGACTGAACCTGCTACTCACTGTCAGGCCTGATTTGTCTCATTACTGGTGATTAGTTTGTGGCAAATAAGTTCAGATTTACTTCTAGTGAAGGCTGCCTGATTTACGTACACCACATATTGCATCATTCAACATTTTGTCTTTCTGTTAATAAGTTTGTCTTTCACATAATATGTACAGTGCTTACTGTATGTGTGGTCTGGCACCCTGGCTAATCAAGGCCAACATAAATCAATAGGTTACTGCAGTTATTGTATGTCTGGCAGGCTGAATCTAGGTGTGGACCGACTGAGACATGCCTCCGTTCTTTTCGTTTTCCAGGGATGTCCCTTTCTCCATGATCTACTTCCCGCTGTTCGCCAACCTGAACGCGCTGGGCCGGGAAGGGCCGGGTAGCCATGGAGACTTGCAGGAGCGGGCCCCCTTCCTGCAGTCCTTCACGGCAGGCTGCACAGCCGGGTCACTGGCAGCTGTAGCTGTCACACCACTGGACGGTGAGAGAGACAGAGGCAGGGAAGGAGAGAAACCATTGTTTTCTCAGTGTCATTCAGTAACACAAGATATTCAGTAGCAGTGCATGTCATTCAGTAACATAAGATATTCAGTAGCAGTGCATGTCATTCAGTCCTACACTTTAATGTCCACAATAAGACCATCTAATCCATCTGTAGATGTCACACAGGGACAGTTTGTAAGGGCTGATTCCTGTGTTGGGTTGGGATTGCAGAGGCTATTGAATTTGATTTAGCGGATTACAATTAAATTATACCGTGAGACCCCAAGTGCAATGGTATGAACTACATTATTATCAATAACTCAGCAATCCCAGAGCACAACGATACCCTCATTGTCTGTACTTTGTTAAGGGCAGTTGAGTTTACATTGGTTTCAGTGTGTGTGTGTGTTTGTTGGCAGTCATAAAGACTCGTATACAGACCTTGCAGAAGGGGGAGGGGGAGGACACATACCGAGGCATTGTTGACTGCACACGGTAAGGCTTGCACTGTAAAACCCACATGGTTGTTTCTCCAATATGTATGTGTTAACCTTTGGCTGACAGCAGATTTCTCACACTTCCATAGGAGGATCTGGAGTAAAGAGGGCCCAGCAACATTTCTCAAGGGGGCGACGTGTCGCGCACTGGTCATCGCCCCCCTCTTTGGCATCGCACAGGGGGTCTACTTCCTGGGCATAGGAGAGCAGTTGCTAGGGCTACTGGGATAGCAGCAGCATGTGGCAGTGTCCTTTACAGTACAGAACATACTGCTTCATTTAGCAGTGAAAGTGAATGGAGGGAGAGAGGAGAGTGTATAAGCAGTGAGTACATGGAGTGAGAGACAGAGGTCACAATCAGCTAACCAAAGGATGAAAAAGGAAACGCAAGATGGGGAGGTTAACTGCTAACATGGGAAACATTACACACTAATTATGTTTGTCTACATTTCTAAAGCAGGTTTCTATAGGTTAAGCAGGGACTTAACCTCCACATTGGCTTTCCACCCCCCAGTGAGTTGCTTTCCCATCCGTGAGTTGTAATCTTGGACTCCTCCTGTTAATGCTTTAATCCTAGTCTCTGTACTGTAACCCACTGAACAGCCAAGCTCCTCTCCTACAGGTTAGACTGCTGGGCCTGCAGAGGTCTTACCTTCATGTTCTCCACAACTCTGAGGCTCAGAAGCAAACCTCTTCAGAGAGCTAGCTGTATTACTGTTACCTTAACCTTTTTAATGCATCGTTGAATTACATGTCATGCGCACAATAAAAATAATGCAAATAATGCCTTATCTTTGCTGATGAAGTCTCTTGTCCTAAACATCTAGCGTTTATCTTACACATTTTGGAATTCAGCAGAAGTTTCTGTTTGATGTACAATTTAGTGAAGCCCATGATGAGATCCATTTTTTAAAAGTACCAGGTTTTTGCCCACTCTCTATGGAATAAGTCCACTAGGTGGCAATGAAAGCATAGTTTTTTTACATTTTGAGGTTGGAATAACCATTTTATTCTTCATTAGAGAACATAATCTGAAATAAATGATCAATCTGTTTACAAACTGAATAAAGAGTGTGAATATTCATGTTTCTGTGTTGCATATGTATTGTTAATCACATGGGTAAGTAACAATAAAAGACATCCATTCGCCAATCCAATATATTCCCATTCAACACAAAATACACAAACATAAACATCAAAAGGAATACAGCGGTAGCCACCCTGTCAGGTGTTTGGATACCTTACAGTAAACAAGCAATACCTTAATTATTCCTCAAGGGAAAGTAAAGGGACAATCAGACAACCCTTAGTGATGGGAGGGGAGCAGTGGTAAACTGAGGCAGTAGTATAAAACACTTGGGAAAGCCACCTACCCTTAACACCAGTCAACACACATTCTCCCTCACATCGTGTCTCATAAAACTGTTTCTTACTTTGGAAGATCATAGAGATAAGTGCTTAAAGTTGGGAAGATCATAGAGAGGCATTTTTAACCAGCACAGAGACAGGGTGTTCTTAGGCTCTGCTCAACTTTCCACATATCCAATCCAAATAAGAGGCTTGTTTGCAGTAACACATCCAATGATCCCTTAACCTTTGTCTCCATCAGCATCATCTTTTAGTCCAAAAACTTACGGTTCGGGTTGGCACCGAACAGAGCCGTTCTGACCTCAGGCATCATCTGTCAGAGAGGAAACAGAGTGAATACCTCAGCTCTCCAGGTACTACTCTGGATACAGAGTAGTCATCAACAGAGCTCACAAAGGATATTAAGGTAGATAAGATCAGATGGATTATAAATGTACCGCATCACTTCATTTCAAATCAACCTCATCCTGTTGGAGTTGTATATGTGACATACTTGGGTTAGTGTTTGGGGTATTTCTATTGGTGATTCCTAACCTCTCCTCCTCTGCCTAATATGTCAATACTGTACCTGCTGGGCCATGAGGTCTAGCCTGCTCTCCAGGGTGTTGGCTACCTTGATCTTCCCATTAGCGTTGTACATCTCAATACCTCCAGAGCTGTGGACACCAGAAACATATAGGTCACAGTCACTCGCTGAAGGACCACTATAGCTTGCTTATGTCCTCTTTACTCAATCAATCACACGGATAGACTTCACTTGCACAGTGTGATAAAGTTAACGTTCAAGCACATTAGATGTAATCCCATTTTAACATTAAAGTAGTTGTAATCTCCCCCATTCCTTTGCATTGCTAATGTGCCAAATACAAATACATGCACTCTATTTTAGGGAAAGGGGATACCTAGTCAGTTTTTGTTATTTCACCTTTATTTAACCAGGTAAGCCAGTTGAGAACAAGTTCCCATTTACAACTGTGACCTGGCCAATATAAAGCAAAGCAGTGTGATAAAAACAACACAGAGTTACGTATGGAATAAACTAAACGTACAGTCAATAACACAATAGAAAATCTATATACAGTGTGTGCAAATGTAGTAAGTTATGGAGGTAAGGCAATAAATAGGCCATAGTGCAAAATAATTACAATTTAGTATTAACACTGGAGTGATAGATGTGCAGAAGATGATGTGCAAATAGAGATGCTGGGGTGCAAATGAGCAAAATAAATAATGTAAATAACAATATGGGGATGAGGTAGTTGGGAGGGCTAATTACAGATGGGCTGTGTACAGGTGCAGTGATCGGTAAGGTGCTCTGACAACTGATGCTTAAAGTTAGTGAGGGAGATAAGTGTCTCCAGCTTCACAGATTTATGCAGTTCGTTCCAGTCATTGGCAGCAGAGAACTGGAAGGAATGGCGGCCAAAGGAGGTTTTGGCTTTGGGGATGACCAGTGAGATATACCTAATGGAGCGCAGACTAGGGGTGGGTGTTGCTATGGTGACCAATTTGCCTAGCAGTGATTTATAGATGACCTGGGGCCAGTGGGTTTGGCGACTAATATGTAGTGAGGGCCAGCCAACAAGAGCGTACAGATCACAGTGGTGGGTAGTGTATGGGGCTTTGGAGACAAAACGGATGGCACTGTGATAGACTACATCCAATTTGCTGAGTAGAGTGTTGGAGGCTATTTTGTAAATGACATCGCCGAAGTCAAGGATCGGTAGGATAGTCAGTTTTACGAGGGCATGTTTGGCAGCATGAGTGAAGGCTTTGTTGCAAAATAGGAAGCCGATTCTAGATTTAACTTTGGATTGGAGATGCTCAATGTGAGTCTAGAAGGAGAGTTTACGGTCTAACCAGACACCTAGCTATTTGTAGTTGCGGTGGGATTTGAAATGGTCGGTGAACTGTTTGTTAACTTGGCTTTCAAATACTTTCGAAAGGCAGGGCAGGATGGATATAGGTCTGTAACAGTTTGGATCTAGAGTGTCACCCCCTTTGAAGAGGGGGATGACCGCGGCAGCTTTCCAATCTCTGGGGATCTCAGACGATATGAAAGAAAGGTTGAACAGGCTGGTAATAGGGGTTGCGACAATTTCGGCGGCTAATTTTCGAAAGAAAGGGTCCAGATTGTCTAGCCCAGCTGATTTGTAGGGGTCCAGATTTTGCAGCTCTTTCAGAACATCAGCTATATGAATTTGGGTGAAGGAGAAGCGGGGGGGGGGGGGGGGGGGGGGCATGGGTAAGTTGCAGCGGAGGGTGCAGAGCTGGTGACCGGGATAGTGGTAGCCAGGTGGAAAGCATGGCCAGCCGTAGCAAAATGCTTGTTGAAATGTTTTATTATCGTAGATTTATCGGTAGTGACAGTGTTTCCTAGCATCAGTGCAGTGGGCAGCTGAGAGGAGGTGCTCTTATTCTCCATGGACTTTACAGTGTCCCAATACTTTTTGGAGTTAGTGCTACAGGACGCGAATTTCTGTTTGAAAAAGTTAGCCTTTGCTTTCCTAACTGATTGTGTACATTGGTTCCTGACTTCTCTGAAAAGTTGCATATCGCAGTGGCAATAACAATGCATTCAACTGAAATGTGTCTTCCTCATTTAACCCAACACCTCTGAAACAAGAGGTGCAGGGGGCTGCCTTAATCAACATCCATGTCATCTGCGCCTGGGGAGCAGTTGTTGTTGAGGGTTAACTGCCTTGCTCAAGGGCAGATTTTCCACCTTGCCACTCGGGGATTCTAACCAGCAATCTTTTGGTTACTGGCCCAATGCTCTTAACTGCTAGGCTACCTGCCGCCCCTTTTAGCGTCCTGTTTGTTGGGTTGTTATTGTACCTCTTAGTCATTGATGTGCTCTTGGTTTAGTCACAATTAATGTGAAATGAAAAGGAATCTCTTACATGTCTGGTGAAAGGTGCCGGTCTTTGTCAATGCCGACCTCAATGTTGCTCTTCACAGCATCTTTATAGATGGGGATGTTTTTCTGTACAGCAGCCTGTACGGTGAAAACACAACAAAATTGTGAATGAATTATCAAAATCCACATTTTCTCAAACACAAGTAGGCCTATACAAGTCATAATACAAGCTGAAATCAGTCATGACGCACAGACAATGTGAACAGAAGTCAAAAAATAGAAGTGACTCAACAAGGTATCCCTACCAACATAACACTGACCTGCACCATGGCAATGTCCTGCTGCCGGCAGCGAATTTTCACTTTGGGTTCCAGCAGTTGGTAGAATCCCTGAAATTGAAGCGCGGACATAATTAGACCACATCTAGTAGCCATGGTTTGTTGCATGACAGTGAGTATAAGCGGCACGGCAAACTTCTGTCAGACTACAACAGAGCTCATGAGTCGGATTACTCCTGAAAGCACCGGAAAACTACCTGCAGAACTAGCCCCTCCAACAAGGCAGGGTACCTCGCTGGGTCCTTAGCAATGTTGGCCAGCCTCTGACGAGCCTCAGTTAGCAGATCCTGACATACAGAAAGAAAAAGAGTCAGATAGCAACAAGATATCTAAAAAGTTGTTGACAGCCAAAACATTTCATGTGGTCAGATTATTGGAGGAAAGCCACCACTAACCGAGATCATGTCATCACGAGCCTTCAGCACCTTCAGTCTAGCCTGGTTCATCAGGTTGGACATCTGACTGTGTGGAGAAGCCAAATATTAAGTGGCAGGCTGGCAGTCAAGCACTCTTATCAATGGGAGGCACAACACATGGTTTGGATAGGACAACATGGAGAGAACAAATTATGGTGCAAAAGGGAAGAATAGTGATGTCACTGTCATTTTGTAGCTAGCATACTAGCTGTTCCTGTAGACTTCCAGTCATAGCGCTAACAACTTCAAACTGCACGCAGAGACAATTAGTTCATCTGACTCTGGGTAAGAAGAAGTAGTAATTGTCAACATGTCGCACTATCCGTTTAAATTGGGATCTGCCTCCAGAAAAGTTCACATCATTATGAAGAGTATTTCCCATTCAGCTGAGAAGAATTCACTCCAACTGCTGGGCTAAAGGGGAAGAAAAACTAACATTTTCTTCTGCTGGTCGATCTGCTTTTCTTTTTTCTCATAGTACTCCATGATCTTCAGCCTTTGGGTCTGCACCAGACGGCCCTTCTCAATGTTGAACTCCTCTTCTGCCTGTAGGAGCACAAACACATTTGTTAATATTTTGTACAGTACCTTTACCAAACTTGCCAGCTAGATGGGAGAGAGAGTGTATTACCTTTGCATCAATTTCTTCTGCTTTCTCATTGGCCTCCTGTTCAATGAAGGCCATCATATGTTTGATCTGTCCAAGGAGAAACAGGGGATGAAGTAGTAATGTTTAGCTTACATCATAACTCATACCATTATATAAAATAACCCCTTATCACTAACATGTGGAATGTGGCACCCTGCGGTGTTTGTGTGTAGAACTAATTTTCTCATGAACAAGTGAGGAATCCACTGTCATTGGTCACAAAGGCAAACTTTTTAACTAGCTAGGCTTAGTATGCCATCTTTCAGATAATGCACACTAAAACATTAGGCAGGGGGACATTATTGACTCCCAAAGTGCCTTTTCAACACAAAAACCCAGAGGCACAATATAGCCAGGCAGAGCAAATGACTGGCACGGCAAATCAACCTTCTCATGGATTGGAGTGGCTTGACATGCATAGAAAGCTAACCAGCTAATTAATTGGTGCTAACTATCTAAATTAAAGTAGGCCTAACTGTCCAGTGAAAATCTCACTTTTAAAAGTTAATATTCTGTTAACTCATACCCAAATAATGTTTTTGACTCACCCTATACTTGTATGTGGCCAAAGCATGACTTGGAGAAAAAAAACACACTTTAAAAACCTGACCTCAAACTTGTATCTCAAACAAATGGTTTAAAAAATGCTTGTTATTTCCTCAGAGGATGATGTCATCCTGAGGAGGATGAGCTGCCAATCAGCAGTCTACAAATGACAATTTTTTATGACAGCTATACGCCCATGTAACCGGTGTGAAATGGCTAGCTAATTAGCGGTGCGCGCTAGTAGCATTTCAATCGGTGACATCACTCGCTCTGAGACCTTGAAGTAGTTGTTTCCCTTGCTCTGCAAGGGCCACGGCTTTTGTGGAGCGACGGGTAACGGCGCTTCGTATGGGTCCCTGGTTCAAGCCCAGGTAGGGGCGAGGAGAGGGACGGAAGCAACACTGTTACATTGGTGCCGTGACCCGGATCACTGGTTGCTGCGGAAAAGGAGGAGGTCAAAGGGGGTGAGTGTAACCGGTGTGAAATGGCTAGCTAGTTAGCGGTGCGTGCTAGTAGCGGTTCAACTGGTGACGTCACTCGCTCTGAGACCTTGAAGTAGTAGTTTCCCTTGCTCTGCAAGGGCCACTGCTTTTGTGTAGCGAAAGGTAACGGTGCTTCGAGTGTGACTTGTCGATGTGTGCAGAGGGTCCCTGGTTCAAGCCCAGGTAGGGGCGAGGAGAGGGACAGAAGCAACACTGTTATACCCACACCATTCGGTTGTTGGGGTGTGCCCACACCATACCAACACAGAAAAGCTGCTTTTTAACATAATAAATAAAATAAAAAGTGGAAGGCAAACTATTTCACTCATATTGTAATTAATTATAGGTCATATTTCATAGAAATCTGGAAACACTGGACAGTTACTTTAATTTTGAATCCCAAGGGGAAGTGCCATGACGCATCGAATTAACTCGTTTGACATTTGGTGAGAGCTGACAAATATATAGCTACTGTATATCTCACAAAGCAGACATGATAGTATAGCTAACTAAAAAGAAAGTACACAGATGACCCTTTCTACTTTATAATAGTTTGTGTTAGCAAAACTTAGCTAGCTATAAACGCTAACTAGCTTGTTAGCTAGCGACATAATGTTACCTGTTTCTGTACGTCGGCATCGCTGAGCGCCATGGCAGGTTCTTCAGTTGTTTTTTGCTTACTAATAAATGTAGGTAGAAAATAACTGGATAATAATACTCAGCTGGTTGGACTAGATCGTTTTTTTCTGTAGCTCATGCACGACATAAAACATGGGACTAATGACAAGCAACAAACTGGCACGGAAAGTCAGCTGACTGGATGACACAACTGCGCGTTCACAATGGTCAGTTTATGAAGTGCCGCGCATATTTCACTTATTTCCCATAATAAGAATGTCTGATTAGATAGCTTTTTTTGTGAGTGACTTGACTAAATATTGCACTTATCTCAGACTTTTTTTTTGTGTGACTTGCCTCAGCAGGACCCCTCTAGATCTTTGTCATACTTCTGACTTATTATTATTATAGCTAATATAATATAGCTAGCGTTTGTTCCAGCCAGCAGCTAAGTTAGCTAGCTAACGTTATAACAACACACTTTTTCAACACCGTCCCCAACTTGAGTTTATCGGTAAGGTTGTAGTTTTGTCACTTGACAATTTTTATTTTGGAGTTTTGTTTGGCTTGCTAACGTTAGCTAGTTAACTTAGCTTACAGACATGGCAAGGTTAGCTAAATATCGGTACAATTAGCTCGCCAGAACACACCAATGTAAGCTAACTAGTTAACAAACTAATTGTATTTGGTTACTCAAGTTTTCTTTTAGTGTAAATTGATTTAGACGGTGCAAATTTAGACGGCGCAGTTTAGACAGCGTGGATGTATAGGGGTCTTGTCTAGACGGGATCCAGTTTATGCCAAATTGACGTGTAATGTTTTAGTTAACTCTGAGCCTTTTCATAACTTTAACCTAATTCTCATAACCTGTTACGCTACGTTTATTCTCATAAACTGCTGCGAAAAGTGAAGTCTGACATAAACTGTATCCCTTCTAGCCAAAACCACGTAACGTCATCGTAGAAATAGAGCCATAGAACGGGTCCCCCAACGACGACGTGGTTGTCATAGAAACAGAATCCTTAGAATTGAATCCCTATTCAAGTCATAGTTCGCCATCTTGTAGTCCTAAAAACCGGAAATGAGTTACCTCTGATCTTTCAGCCATTCCTATGGGGGGAAATAATGGAGAAAGAATGGGGTTTTGGGATAAACACAGAAAATAAAGTCTGAGGTTAACACAGGCTTAGGTGATCTTATACATTTGTTATATGAGATAATATCAGCCAGTTAACATGACATTTATGAATTATAATAATAATATATGACATTAATGAGGCTATATACAGGGGGTACCTGTACCGAGTCAAAGTGCGGGGGTACAGGTTAGTTGAGGTAATTTGTACATGTAGGTAGGGGTAAAGTGACTATGCATAGATAATAAACAGCGAGTAGCAGCAGTGTAAAAACAAAGGGGGAGGGGGGTCAATGCAAATAGTCCGGGTAGCCATTTCATTAATTGTTCAGCAGGGGTAGAAGCTGTAAAGAAGCCATTTGGACCTAGACTTGGCGCTCCGGTACCGCTTGCCGTGTGGTAGCAGAGAGAACAGTCTATGACTTGGGTGACTGAAGTCATTGACCATTTTTTGGGCCTTCCTCTGACACCGCCTAGTACAGGGCTGCCCAACCCTCTTCCTGGTCATAGCTCACATCAACACCATTATCCCGGAAACCCTAGACCCACTCCAGGAAGAGGGTTGGGCAGCACTGGTCTAGTATATAGGTCCTGGATGGCAGGAAGCTTGGCCCTCTGTAGCGCCTTACGGTCGGATGCCGAGCAGTTGCCATACTAGGCGTTGATGCAACCAGTCAGGATGCTTTCGATTGTGCAGCTGTATAACCTTTTGAGGATCTGGGGACCCATGCCAAATCTTTTCAGTCTTCTGAGGGGGAAAAGGCGTTGTTGTGCCCTCTTCACGACTTTCTTGGTGTGTTTGGACCATGAGAGTTTGTTGGTGATGTGGACACCAAGGAACTTGAAACACTCAATCCGCTCCACTACAGCCCCGCCGATGTGAATGGGGGCGTGTTCGGCCCTCCTTTTCCTGTAATCCACTATCATCTCCTTTGTTTTGCTCACGTTGAGGTAAAGGTTGTTGTCCTGGCACCACACTGCCAGGTCTCTGAAAGCCTCCCTGACTCGGTCAGGGAGAGGTTGAAAATGTCAGCGAAGACACTTGCCAGTTGGTCCGCGCATTCTCTGAGTACACGTCCTGGTAATCCGTCTGGCCCCGTGGCCTTGTGAATGTTGACCTGTTTAAAAGGTCTTGCTCACATCGGCTACGGAGAGCATGATCACACAGTCGTCCGGAACAGCTGGTGCTCTCATGCATACTTCAGTGTTGCTTACCTCGAAGTGAGCATAAAAGGAATTTAGCCCATCTGGTAGGCTCGCGTCACTGGACAGCTCGCGTCTGGGTTTCCCTTTGTAGTCTGTAATAGTTTGCAAGCCCTGCCACATCCGATGAGCGTCAGAGCCGGTGTAGTAGGATTCAATCTCCTGTATTGACACTTTGCCTGTTTGATGGTTCGTCTGAGGGCATAGCGGGATTTCTTATAAGCGTCCAGATTAGTGTCCTGCTCCTTGAAAGCGGCAGCTCTAGCCTTTAGCTCGGTGTGGATGTTGCCTGTAATCCATGGCTTCTGGTTGGGATATGTACATACGTTCACTGTGGAGACGACGTCGTCGATGCACTTATTGATGAAGCCGGTGACTGAGGTGGTATACTCCTCAATGCCATTGGATAAATCCCGGAACATATTCCAGTCTGTTCTAGCAAAACAGTCCTGTAGCGTAGCATCCACGTCATCTGACCACTTCCGTATTGAGCAAGTCACTGGTACTTCCTGCTTTAGTTTTTGCTTGTAAGCAGGAATCAGGAGGATAGAATTATGGTCAGATTTGCCAAATGGAGGGCGAGGGAGAGCTTTGTACGCGTCTCTGTGTGTGGAGTAAAGGTGTGGAGTAAACCCAGCCAACTGTATATTATCCGTGTTGTCGTTCAGCCACGACTCGGTGAAACATAAGATATTACAGTTTTTAATGTCCCGTTGGTAGGATAGTCTCGAACGGAGCTCATCCAGTTTATACTCCAGTGATTGCACGTTGGCCAATAGAACGAATGGTAGAGGCGGGTTACCCACTCGCCAACAAATTCTCACAAGGCACCCTGATCTGCGCCCCCTGTATTTCCTTCTTTTCTTCATGCGATTGACAAGGATTTGGGCCTTGTTTGGGAGCAACAGTATATCCTTCACTTCAGAATCATTAAAGAAAAAATCTTTGTCCAGTTCGAGGTGAGAACAAATAGAACAAACACATCTCATAGAAGAAAATGTATAAGATCTCCTAAACCCGTGTTTACCACAGACCTTATTTTCGGCGTTTATCCAAAAACCCTCCATAAACTACATTCATTTCCCCATAGGCTTTGGCCAACAAGCCATGGCAAGTATAAGTAGCTGCAGTCCAATATGGCGACCGGTGTATGGCCGAGTGGGTGTCTTGAAAGGAGTGGTTGTATGGAAAGCAAATCAGCTAATTGGGCAGATTTGTTTCCACTCAAGACCGTTTTGCATGGCTGATTGGGCTACAGGATGTGTCGATAAGCCGGTTACGCTACGGTGACCAGTGCACCGGGTGGTGAATCGATGTGCCTGCCGACTTGAAGTGCTTGCTACTCGGTATCACGATTGTGTTGTTGGCGGTAGCTAACGTGGCCATATTTTTCTCTCACATTATTTTATTTCAAGTAGGATAGCCTACACAAGAAATAACTAATATTGATAACCATCTAGATGTCACCATGATACATACAGTCTAATACTCAATGGGGAGGGCACAACGGGACACAGTGCCCTTCAATCCCGCTCCTGCGGCAACGGTGTGGGAAGTAGCTACCTAGTAGCCAATACCAGGGTGACCGCTGCACACGCATACAACGCATGAAGAACACCCATCAACTCTTACTTTAATTTTTTTAACGTAATTGTCCGCTTTATAACTGAAAATGAACAATTATTTGTGTAAAACTAACAGTGAAATACGACTCAGACTTATCCTCTGGCTTAAAAACAGAAGTCCAAACACTGTATGTTAGCTCAACGTACGGTAGTTGCTCAATCAAAACCGTCTAACACAGTGTTTCTCAAACTCGGTGCACAATTTGGTTTTTGCCATAACACTACACAGCTGATCAAAGCTTGATGATTAGTTGACGTGCACCCCTTGGGGTCCCGAGGACCAAGTTTGGGAAACCCTGGTCTAGCAAGCAGAGCGCTTTCGACTCACCCACTCCTTTCCACACGCCCACTACTTTCCTTTCGATACACCCACTTGCCCATACTCCGGTCGCCATATAGAGTACTACAGTATAAGTCATAATACCCATAAAACCTAGCAGTCAAACAAGGAAATGGTTCCAATCATTTTTCCACCATTCATTTTTTCCATAGGGGATTTTAGAAAACCTTAAAATAAGGGCTGTGTTTCGTGTAGGCTTACCCTGGCGTGACGTTTTGAGAACTGTGTAAATCTCTCTAGGACAAGGTGACTTTTGTCAATATATTTATCAACTTCAGGGCAAAGTTGGGCTGTTCACAGGCTGCAACATTTATCGACAGTTGGGACCTAAACTAGTCGAGTAGGATGGAGTGGAAACCTATGGAGATGAACCCCTTGATGTTCAACAAACTGCTCACTAAGCTGGGTGTGTGTGGTAGATTGCGTTTCGTGGACATGTTATGTCTGGACGAGGAGGATTTGTCGTCTGTACCGGTTCCATGCGGCGCCGTCATTCTGCGGTTCCTGCTAATGGAACAGCATGAGTTGTTCCGGGAGGAGCAGGAAGATAAAGGAGAGCTGGTGTTTGTGGGTCTGACAGTTTTCTTCCTGAGAAACAAAGTGGTCAACTCCTGTGGCACCGTAGCTCTGCTGCACGCAGTTGGCAAAAACTCCACCCACATGGAGTACCATGGTAACTCGCCTGTGAAGAAGTTGGATGAGACATATTGGATGTTCCCCCCTCAACAAAGCTGCCCACCTAGAGGTGAACCAGGCCATCAGAGAGGTCTATTATGACGCGGCAACACAGGGCCAATGCAGGGTCGAGGCAGATAATGTCAACTTCCATTTAATTACCTTTGTCAAGGTGAACAGAATACTTTATGAGCTGGACCCTAGTATGGAGGGGCCAGTGAACCATGGAGACACCCAGGACAACTCCTTCATCTGGGATGCAGCGTGTATTTGTCGGGAGTTTGTGGAGAGAGAGGAGGGGGAGGTCCGCTTCTCCGCAATGGCCTTCTGTTGCTCCTAGAAGGCACACACATAGTCTAAAGCACACACAATGTACATACACACACACACACACACACACACACACACACACACACACACACTGCAGCATATACAGTGGCTTGCGAAAGTATTCACCCCCCTTGGCATTTTTCCTATTTTGTTGCCTTACAACCTGGAATTAAAATTGATTTTTGGGGGGTTTGTATCATTTGATTTACACAACATGCCTACCACTTTGAAGATGCAAAATATTTATTATTGTGAAACAAACAACAAATAAGACAAAAAAACAGAACTTGAGCGTTAAATGTTAAAATGTATTCACCGCCCCCCAAAGTCAATACTTTGTAGAGCCACCTTTTGCAGCAATTACAGCTGCAAGTATCTTGGGGTATGTCTCTATAAGCTTGGCACATCTAGCCACTGGGATTTTTGCCCATTCTTCAAGGCAAAACTGCTCCAGCTCCTTCAAGTTGGATGGGTTCGGCTGGTGTACAGCAATCTTTAAGTCATACCACAGATCTCAATTGGATTGAGGTATGGGCTTTGACTAGGCCATTCCAAGACATTTAAATGTTTCCCCTTAAACCACTCGAGTGTTGCTTTAGCAGTATGCTTAGGGTCATTGTCCTGCTGGAAGGTGAACCTCTGTCCCAGTCTCAAATCTCTGGAAGACTGAAACAGGTTTCCCTCAAGAATTTCCCTGTATTTAGCGCCATCCATCATTCCTTCAATTCTGACCAGTTTCCCAGTCCCTGCCGATGAAAAACATCCCCACAGCATGATGCTGCCACCACCATGCTTCACTGTGGGGATGGTGTTCTCAGGGTGATGAGGTGTTGGGTTTGCACCAGACATTGCGTTTTCCTTGATGGCCAAAAAGCTCAATTTGAGTCTCATCTGACCAGAGTACCTTCTTCCACATGTTTGGGGAGTCTCCCACATGCCTTTTGGCAAACACCAAACGTGTTTGCTTATTTTTTTCTTTAAGCAATGGCTTTTTTCTGGCCACTCTTCCGTAAAGCCCAGCTCTGTGGAGTGTACGGCTTAAAGTGGTCCTATGGACAGATACGCCATACTCCGCTGTGGAGCTTTGCAGCTCCTTCAGGGTTATCTTTGGTCTCTTTGTTGCCTCTCTGATTAATGCCCTCCTTGCCTGGTCCATTCGTTTTTTTTTTTTCTTAGGGGGTAGATCAGCTTAATATTGCAGATAGATTGTAACTTCCATCAATGTAATTGTCTGCATCACTTCCAATCCCCCATGTTTTTATATATATACACATGCATACACACATACATACATATCCTTTAAAAAATATATATTCCCCTTTATTACTTTCCAACCCCACCACCCTTTCCCTACTTGGAGTAAACTAGTGAACAACAATGCTTAGGCCTCTACTTCCAGCTTATACTTACTATCTACATTTTATGGACACAGTCAATTTTACAATAATTATATTTTGTTTGTTTTTTTTCTCCTGAACTTCTTCTACTCTCAACCTCTCCCGATCATTTTCATGATGTCCATCCGTTTTGCTTCTATATGCCATATCTTTGTGGTCCATGAGTTTTGGTGGAAGGCCCTCTCTTGGCAGGTTTGTTGTGGTGCCATATTCTTTCCATTTTTGAATAATGGATTTAATGGTGCTCCGTGGGATGTTAAAAGTTTCTGATATTTTTTTATAACCCAACCCTGATGTGTACTTCTCCACAACTTTGTCCCTGACCTGTTTGGAGAGCTCCTTGGTCTTCATGGTGCCGCTTGCTTGGTGGTGCCCCTTGCTTAGTGGTGTTGCAGACTCTGGGGCCTTTCAGAACAGGTGTATATATACTGAGATCATATGACACTTAGATTGCACACAGGTGGACTTTATTTAACTAATTGTGTGACTTCTGAAGGTAATTGGTTGCACCAGCTCTTATTTAGGGGCTTCATAGCAAAGGGGGTGAAAACATATGCACGCACCAGTTTTCCGTTATTTATTTTGTATAATTTTTTTTAACAAGTTATTTTTTTCATTTCACTTCACCAATTTGGATTATTTTGTGTATGTCCATTACATGAAATCCAAATAAAAATCCATTTAAATTACAGGTTGTAATGCAACAAAATAGGAAAAACGCCTAGGGGAATGAATACTTTTGCAAGGCACTGTAGTAAAGCTTGCCAAAGCCTGGTGTCTGTGTTTGATGACAATGATGTCAATGCTGCATTTGAGGTCTGTTACATGAACAAATTGTATTTTCCATTTTTACATCACACATTGTTTAATAAAAGCATGAGCTGACGCACACCCAGATAAAATTATTTAGTGTAGAGGTGCTGACTAACGGCAAATAAACTGTAAGCTATAAAAACAAAGAGAGTCGCACACTCCATATGTATAAACTCCCAGTAATTTATTGGGTAAAACACCAACGTTTTGGCATCTCTGTACCTTCTTCAGGGTAATGTCATGAATGCTTGAACTAGGTTATGTCAACAAACAGTGCAATTAGTGCAACCAATGACAATAGTGAGGGGTGTGTCATAATTATTAGGTTGATTAGAATGAATTGAGTTAAACTGTTAAAGACAATAGTTTACAGCATATTGAATATGTTAGGCTATTGTTATCATTAGTATAAGATGAGCATCAACATACATTATTGTTTAATTTAATTTCACATATATTTCATTGTTTCCAATTTAATTACATGTTTGTTGCATGTAATCTTTTGGTTCAACCATAATGCATAATAAGCATCATCAACAGGGGGAACATATTGGGTGTACGCTGATAAACTGTAGAAAGAATATATTCATTTTTAAGACTTGTTCATTGAAAATATAGTCGTTAATAAGAAGGGCCTGAGATCAGTCAATATTCAGACCACTAGGGGTCAATGTTTTTAAATAGGATATCCAGTAGGCCTCCCTCTATCGTAGTAGGATCTCGATGTTACCTCCTCTCCTTGGTTGAGCAACATGCTCAATGCCTGTGTATTTGAGGGATGAGATGGGCTGGTTAGCTTCAACAAAGTGAGCTGCAACTGGATAGTCAGTGTTCTTACGCCTGATTGAGCTGCGGTGTTCAGCTATGCGTTGTTTTAATTGTATTTTCGTTTGTCCTACGTAGGCTTTCCCATATGAACAGGTGATGAGATAGATTACTCCCTTTGTCTTGCATGAGATGATGGCCCTAACAGGGATTTTTCGACCTATATGTGGGTGTCTGAAGAAGGATGTTTTTGTAGTGCTATCGCACGTGCGCATGAGCCACATTTGTAGTTCCCATTAGGAATGGGTGTCAAAAGTGTCTGAGTGGGCTCAGGGGGCAGGTCAGATCTCACTAAGCTATCCCCAATATTGTGACCACGCTTACAGACCACCAGTGGGGGTTCCTTGAAGAGACGTGCAATATTAATTTTTTTACATCACACATTGTTAAAATCATTTATTACATCACACTACTAGATTATATTGCCACAGTCAAAATAAGCTATATCATCTAAATGTATGAAAAGAAAAATGAGCTTTTTGGTCTTAATTAAGGTTAGGGTTAGCAGTGTGGTTAAAATTAGGGTTAGTTTTGAACTCAGATTTTAAGAAGATAAATTGTAGAAATAGGAGGGGTTTATGACAACCATAAACCTGGAGTACATAGGCTGTGTTTACACAAGCAGCCCAATTCTGATATTCTTTCCACTAATTGGTATTTTGGCCAATCACATCGGATATTTTCACATCAGCGCAGCCATAGCAAACAGATTTTAAATATAGAACAGATGTGCGCAGCTCCTTTGACTGACTGCGGTGAGCAAGCGCAGACCTTTCATGGAATAGGACACGCTCTTCGATACAAAGTGATTTTCGTAGCAGGTTAGGAGAGCATTTTCGCTAACCCTAACCCTTTTTCCAAAGTTAACCTCAGTGTCCTAACCTGCTACGTTATTTCTCCTAACTTGCTGCGTAAATTCTAACCTGCTACGAAAAAGTAACTTCGGTATCGAAGTGGCGTGAAAATTGTGTTTCCCGTCATGTGATATGTGTACTTCCAATTTGTGTCCGATGTGCCCTATACAGGCAATGGATGTGCCCGTGACCTTGAAGCATGCCATTTGAGCATGTTTGACTTGTTTTCTTGATGTATAAACAGTTTAAGATAATAATTTATGATTGCTTGCTTCTTCCAAACATTATTACCATAATATCAAGTCTTTAAATCAACTCATTTTTCTCCGCGTGGTGGCAGCACGTGCACTGTTTCATTCCTGATAACTCAATTTTGCTATTTTTCTTTGTTGTATTTGTCAAGTGTGATCTTTATAGCTACAGTATTTGTATTTTTTTATATTTAGTAGTTTGCACAATTTTAATTGAACTTCATTTTACTCAGGACTCGAACTATAACAACGAAATACATTAGGCAAATAACTTCATTGAGAAATTAATTAAAATTGGATAACTGCTTGAATTATAAAAATGCATGATACTCGTTTTTATTACATAATATAAATGCAATGTGTTATACACCTTGATGTGGGTGTGCTTATTAATTAATTAATTAGCTAAATAAATGAAAACGCCCTTTAAACTCTCCCCAAACTGAGGTGCATGTTGTCCGCCCAGTCCCTACATTAGACACGTGTGGACACGCTTTGTGGGCTTTTGTTGGAAAGGGCCGATAAAACCAATGACTGGATTAAACACACAAACACAGTGTACCCTGGTGACAACTGGTTTGCAGCTGCTGGGGAGCGTGTGTTTCACGTTTTGCTGCTCAACACGCAGCAAAACTTCCGGACTGAATTTGCATCTAGAAACGGGTACGTCGTGTGTCCTACTCTTAGCTAGCTGCTATTTGACAATCGATCTTCAGGATGAGCCAATATTACTATCTTAGCAGTGTTTAGTAACACGAGTTAGCGGGCTAGATAGCTATAAAGTTTATCGTAGAAGCGACAGGGACAGTTGAGGGGGTGTGTACACCAGACAATCTCCATCGATCTTGCTTGTAGTGAGCTAGCTAGTACATCGCGTACAATGGCGTAATGCCACTGAACAATGTGGATCTCTACAGTAATGAACTTGGGTTTCTCTCCGGTTGTAGTGGCATCTTGAACGGACGCTGTTTTCCTATATGTGGTTTAGTACACTATGTTAATGAGAAGTAACGTTACAGTAGTTTAGGGAACTTGTCTACCATCACGTTTATCGTACAGTACTCCAATGTTTGTTGATTACTCCAACAACTTGATGGTTGTGTAATAACGTGGAGGCGAAAGCAGGGTTGCCAGGTCATACTAAAATGTCTACTTCAATGACAACTCAAAACCCGAACAAGGCCTGAAAACTTGGCCAATTATTTACCTCCACAGCAAGAGAGGAGTTGCCACATTTATATAATATTTTTTCGCCCATAATGTTATCAAACCAATTAAGGAATATCGAGTAACTTGTAACTACGTTAGAAGCAAAATTCGGTTTTCATCAAAATAATTATTGCGAACTATGACATGACTTAAACTAATTTGAATATGTCGCAAGAGAAAATATAATTCGCCCTTATTAAACTCTCTAGACCGTTTTCCATCAGTGGATGTAGTGGTGGGGAGTCGACTCCTATTTCTGGGTGTCATGGTTCCGGAATCGACTCCCAAGATTCTGTATTTTTGCAACGGAGGAAACTGTTTTCCGTAGTCTACTTCGAAAACGAACTCTCGCATCTTTCACAGCAAAGAATGCGAGAGAGATGGGAGGAGGGCATAGGTAGGCATGTCGGCCACCAGGCAGACAGTCACAACCGTTAATCGGTAATCAAAATATGTTGGCTATCGCAATGCTGTGTTTCGCAATTTTTTGGCTTGCAATGTCTCGCGCAAGTTGATTAAAGTAAGGGATATCAGTGAGTAGGCTACAGACCAAACACACTAGCGTTTTTCATAGCGAAGAGAAATGGAGCAGGAGAGGGAGGATCAGGACAGGCAGAGACCGTGCAAATAGGCTATATCTTGGTAATCTAGCAATGCCTCGTAAATTCACCAAATGTATATTAAAGTAGGATATCAATGAGTATAGCTAAGCTATTCTTCATAGTGCCAGTGAATTTAAGTTGAACATCGCCAAGTGCATCATTTTAATTAGGCCTAAATGTGCAATAAAAAGTATTGCCTACCCTCTAAAAAGAAAAGGTTCCTGGAGTATCCTTTAGGGGTTCTTCAAATTGAAACTGTGGGCGAACCCCTATAAGTTAAACGGTTCTTCAAATAACCCCTTTTAATGGATCCTCGAATAACCTTTTGGGGTTACTTTTTGAACTACCCCCTCCCCCCCTATTATTATTATTATTATTATTATTCATGATAATAATATGCATAACAATAGCACAATATTTTAGTTCTCAGTGTTTATCATTTTAGTGGCAAAGCAGAATAAAAAAATAAAAATGAGGTAAACTCCCAGCAGAGCCCCAAGTCCAATGGGTATAGCCTCTGGCGTGTTGATGTTCTCCTTATCCATAGCCAGAATGATTTTGCAGTGCATGGTGATCGAACAGGTTTCCTGTTATATTCATCAGAGGTGTAGGGACGGTGAAGTCTGTCAATCCCAGAAATTGTAATTATACAGATGATTAACAAAACATGCACACGATTCATACCTTGGTTTTTGTGGTGAATATGAATAAAAAAAACTGTTTTGATAATGGTTTTCATACACATACCTTGTCCATAATGTAGAGGCCTATGGGATATTCATTGAAGAGGTAAGGGAGGAGGATGGTAAATCTGAACCCAATACAGCTAGCCTTCAACATATTCTTATAGCTTACATATTCTTACCTCTTTGTTGATTGATATCCATTGAATTGTGTCCATTTTCTGTTTTAGAAAGATTTGCACAAATATGAAAAGATAGATGGTATCACCATAAAACAATATTAATTTAGATCATACAAGGGACAAACCTTAGCTTAAATTGAGGAGATCTTTGCATTTTTCATTTAAGTGCCTTCACCTGCTGTCCTTTCAAATTCAAATGTTTCAGTTGGGCAGTTAGGTTCCTGCAAGAACCCCCACCAACTAAGGAGGTTCCTCGATGAACCCCACCTCCTATGGGTTCTTGGTAGAACCTTTTGGGGGCCAATTTCAGTGCCTAGAACCCTAAGGTTCTTCGAAGAACTTTGAGGAGCTTAGAAGAACCCTTGTTGATCCCCTAATTTTTAGAGTGTATAGCTTATTTAATGAAACCTTGGCTGGCTGTTGATGTCCTAGGTCGGGGTTCTCCAACCCTGATCCTCTAAGAGTGAACATACAGGATGGTAGCGCTCCACAAACAGGGTTGGAGAGCCCTGTCCTAGGCAATAGATCGCAAAGCAGCATCCCCGCTAAACTTTTTGGAAATGGTAAGTTCACTTTCTCATCCATAATAAACATAGTCAAGTGCAAATACGGTTCAGCAGCTCAAGTCAGCAGGATGTGGGGCATTGTTATTAGAAAGGACCTCTACCATGGATGGATCGCTAAAATAATGATTATGATCACACTTCATCATTTTTAAATATTATGTGGAGACTTATACATTTGGCAGCCAAGTACGAGTTATCAGTGTAGCCTATAATCTTCTAGACATGACGTTGAACTATCTTCACGCCTACAATAAAAACCTCCAGGCTTCCGTCATGAGTCAATTCAATAAAATTAAAATAAAGAATTACAGGGGGCAGTTTGGAAAAACTAATCCTCTGTGAATCGTACTCTGCAATAACGCACATACTTGGATAATAATTACAAAACCATCATCTCTAGTAATACCTGTCCGAATAGGGCTATAATATGGCAAATAATAGGTTTATCAGCGTATAGCGCGCCGCATCATCCCATGGGATCCGTCAAGGCTGCGCACAGCAGAAATATATCACTGAAATATTCTAGTTCCTACACATCACCTTCTATAGTCAAACAAAATAGGCCTTTGATGGGCAGCATCATGCTCATGTCAGTCCTCCAGAACGCAAATGTAGTCTTCCTAGTAGGAATGAAATGGTGTGAATGTGTGTGAGCATCCGTTTCAGCGTGTTTTGGAAGTCAGCAAGAGTCTACTCCTTTAGACTCCAATCACAGCAGTCGGAGTCAACTCCAAAAAGTAAAAATACATGTTTTGTCATACCCATGGTATACAGTCTGATATACCACGGCTGTCAGCCAATCAGCATTCAGGGCTCGACCCACCCAGTTTATAATTGTAAATAAATCCATTTTGCGCATGTGCATAACTATAGATAAATCCGACAGGAGAGTTTGAGTGATGAAAGTCTCTGAGCAAGAAACACTTGGACGAACTTAAAAAAATTAATGTCAAGCTATTTTCTGGCAATTGTGCTGTTATTATGTGCCAGATGTTAAGACTAAAAACAGTTATAAATGGCCCATTTGCGAGATTGACTTGTAATTTAAATAGGCATAGGCAACAGACTAAAATCTTGGTTTTTGATTGTATTTCAACTTTGCCATGGTTTGCTTAGATACAGTGCAATTGGAAAGTATTCAGACCCCTTGACTTTTTCCACATTTTGTTACGTTACAGCCTTATTCTAAAATTGATTAAATGGTTCATCAATCTACACACAATACCCCATAATGACAAAGCAAAAACAGGTTTAGAATATTTTGCTAATTTATTAAAAATAAAACCTGAAATATGACATTTACATAAGTATTCAGACCATTTACTCAATACTTTGTTGAAGCACCTTTGGCAGCGATTACAGCCTCAAGTCTTCTTGGGTATGACGCTACAAGCTTGGCACACCCGTATTTAGGGAGTTTCTCCCATTCTTCTTTGCAGATCCTCTCAAGCTCTGTCAGGTTGGATGGGGAGTGTCCCTGCACATCTATTTTCAGGTCTCCAGAGATGTTTGATCGGGTTCAAGTCCGGGCTCTGGCTGGGCCACTCAAGGACATTCAGAGACTTGTCCTGAAGCCACTCCTGCGTTGTCTTGGCTGTGTGCTTAGGGTCGTTGTCCTGTTGGAAGGTGAACCTTCGCTCCAGTCTGAGGTCATGAGTGCTCTGGAGCAGGTTTTCATCAAGGATCTCTCTGTACTTTGCTCCGTTCATCTTTCCCTCGATCCTGACTAGTCTCCCAGTCCCTGCCGCTGAAAAACAACCCCACAGCATGATGCTGCCACCACCATGCTTCACCGTAGTGATGGTGCCAGGTTTCCTCCAGACGTGACGCTTGGCATTCAGGCCAAAGAGTTCAATCTTGGTTTCTTCAGACCAGAGAATCTTGTTTCTCATGGTCTGAGAGTCTTTAGGTGCCTTTTGGCAAACTCCAAGCGGGCTGTCAAATGCCTTTTACTGAGGAGTGGCTTCCGTCTGGCCACTCTACCATAAAGGCCTGGTATGTGGAGTGCTGCAGAGATGGTTGTCCTTCTGGAAGGTTCTCCCATCTCCACAGAGGAATTCTGGAGCTCTGTCAGAGTGACTATCGGGTTCTTGGTCACCTCCCTGACCAAGGCCCTTCTCCCCCGATTGCTCAGTTTGGCCAGGCGGCCAGCACTAGGAAGAGTCTTGGTGGTTCCAAACTTCTTCCATTTAATAATGATGGAGACCACTGTGTTCTTGGGGACCTTTAATGCTGCAGAAATGTTTTGGTACCCTTCCCCAGATCTGTGCCTCGACATAATCCTGTCTCGGAGATCTACGGACAATTCCTTCGACCTCATGGTTTGGTTTTTGCTCTGAAATGCACTGTCAACTGTGGGACCTTTTTATATAGACAGGTGTGTGCCTTTCCAAATCATGTCCAATCAATTGAATTTACCACAGGTGGACTCCAATCAAGTTGTAGAAACATCTCAAGGATGAACAATGGAAACAGGATGCACCTGAGCTCAATTTTGAGTCTCATAGCAAAGGGTCTGAAAACTTATGTAAATAAGGTGTAGCTCTCTTCACGACAACAGACACAGGTTGGTTCCTTGAAACGGGCGTTTATTGCCTTGCACGTCTTTTTCTCCGATGCATCCACGTCACGCCGTGAGAACTATATATTTGAATGAACACAGTAATGTTGATAAATTATACAGTACTGAAACAAAATAATACAAATGGCACTTGGCGCGAATATAAACAAAGTTCTACAGGTTGAACAAAATACCTCGTTGGCTGCTTGTCCTGAAAATAGATTATTGAATCCTTAAAGTCCCTTGAAAGTCCCTTTACTGTCTTTCTTGGCCTCTGCCATCAACAATTATAACTCAGACTAAGATCTGCTTAAGTTAGATTGCACACAGTCAATTAACAAATTCCGTAGCAGGAACACAACAGAGAACGTTAGTTCCGGGATGGAACATAAAAACACAAACAATGGCCTAACGTTAATTTTACCTGTTACATCACATTTAAATTCTTCCCTATACATCAATAAATTATTTATTTATTTACTACATCAAATAAACCATGAATTATGTATTAATCATGCATCGTGAACACAGCATCTATGTAACACCACTTACACAAGGTATTTCTGTTTTTTATTTTTAAACTTGCAAAAATGTCTAAACCTGTTTTCGCTTTGTCATTATGGGGTATTGTGTGTCGATTTGCTGAGAAAATATATTTAATCCATAACGTAACATGTGGAAAAAGTCAAGGGGTCTGAATACTTTCCAAAGGCACTGTAGATGCAGGTAGCCTATAGCCCCTGATTCAGTCTACAGTAGCCAAGGCAAAATGTAGGCAAGATGTAAATTGAACGATTTAGCAGCTTGCTTAGTTCAAATTAAGACTAATTTATTCAACATTAATAGTTTGGCGATTTCGAGGGAAGAAGTGCTTGTGTTTCCCAATAGCCTGCTGGAATAGGCTACTGAGGATGGGGTTGTAATTTCAATCACTGAATTATATATTAATATTTTTATGAGCTGAATATGCTTGTCAACAGCCAGTGTTTCTTTTTATTTTACCTGTAGCCGAATCTGACTGACTATTACTATCAATCTAATGCGTTCTAACAACTGATCGGCAATTGTGATAGAGCTTTGATAACTTCCAATTTAATGAACTAAACATGGCCATTAATAATTGCATAATAACACAAGGCTGCAACAACAGTACACTGAAGTTATAGGCTATTTATTAAAGCCGTTTGCCAGCTCCAGGTAGGCTACACAAGTGGCACAAATTGATTTGCAATGACTCCAGTGATATAGTCGTTTCAACATATTTATTTAATCAAATGGTAGCCTACAATGGCATATAAATTAATAGGCTACTTGATGGCCAGCAGATGCAAATGTATCATTCTCCACATTTAATGTCAGTTTCATTGAGTACTTTTCCCCCATAATAGAAGCACGCGAGGGAGTTCCATAACTTACATTTCAAATTTCCACTCGCGCATAATGACAAGTTAAATAGCCTACCTACAACTGGTAAAAAGTTGTCACGATGTGCACGTGTGCTTCTCTGGCTCATCCTCACTAACGTGACTCAGCCAATAGTGGACTAAACTGCATGCTGCGGTGCTCTCTCAACACACACACACACACACCCCTCCGGCCCGGCTCTCCCCTCCACTCACTCACTAAGCAACAGCCTGCCTCACTGCCTGATAGTCAGCTGCAGGTCATAGTGAAATACAATGTTTTATTTATTTTTTAAAGAGAAATGCCATGGCGGCCGCGGTGCAACTTAGAACCCTGTGTGAAGGGGCTTGCTCATTCCACTACCACATGGCTTTCTATTCAAATGATCTACTGAAAATGTAGCTGGCTATGATATCACTCATGGAAACAGCTGCCAGAGTTTGCAGTTGCTATTGCTCCATGATATCAATGGGATAATGTGGCCAGGCTGTGCTGTTCATAAACAGTGCCTCAGGCGTTCTCTTTGCTGCTGCACTTGTCATCCCCATGCAATCCATGAAGCAGTCATGTGTTTCTATTACTCTCATGCCAGATCAAAATGTGTGTGATGCTTGTATTCAGCATATATTTCACACTTTGTTTCTCACTGTACACACATCGATGCTCTTACTAGGGACTTTGATGACCGTAATAACCAGTGTGCATTTCTTCCTACTTTCAGGAGTTTGACCTTTTTTCCACATTTGACTGCATGTGCCTGAGAGTCTGACGCTGCATCTCTTCAATGGCTGCCTCGGGCTCTTCCTCCACCTCTGTGCCTGAGGGTTTCCACTACGAGACCAAGTACATCGTCCTCAACTACCTGGGACTCCTGCCCCCCTTCCGGCTACAGGCCACCGCTGGCGGAGGTACGGGACACTGCACCCCCTTATCACTCATTTACACACACACACACACACACACCAGTAAATTATTCACAACATCCATTGCATGCTGCTGGGGGTAGGCAGAGAGACCCACATGAGGGGGCACACACAGCACTGAGCCTTCCCTCCCTGTACTCCCCCACATCTCTCAAGCTGGATGGAGAGGAGAGAGTGGCTGCTTCCAATTCCTGATTCTCCACCCTCATCCAAGTGAGCACTAGCACTGCACACTCCCCACCATGGTTTAAGCATTGGCTGGAGGGAGTTTCCACAATTGTTAAATCCATGCGAGAGTGTACCAGTGCACACGTCGTGTGACTGGTAAATAATTGGGGTGCAGACACCGTCTAGGTAGATTGTCTGCTGGTGCCCGTCCCCCTTTCCATCGTCTCTCATTAGAAATATGTTGTGATTGCTCCCTCTCTGCCATGAAAACCTGCCTAGTAGGTTTAGTACAGTACAGAGGCTGTCTTGTGTTCTGCCTGGGTTGAGCTAGTGGACTGTTTTTGTATTTTCTTTTCCTAATTCTGGAAACTTGTGCACAAATGGTGAGAACCACGTGTCAATCAAATAATGTATGGGCAGCTTGTGCTGGCACCACCTCCAAGTAGAGGTCTGCGCTGGACTGATTTCTGCATCCCGCTCCCGCCCGCAGCTTTTCATACTGCACCCACTGGCTTTCTGTCAGACTCCCACCGGCTACCGCAAGAACTGGTCCCGAACCCAACTGCAGTCCCGCAATGTTATTTTAAGCGAATGTGACTTAGCTCACTTGCCAGCCATGGTCCCAGCAATTTTGCACCCCTATAGGCAATATCAAAATGCGCAAAAATAACGTAAGAAATAGCCTAGGTTAAATTACCAGAGATTCTCACGTGGTATTAACTGGCTATATCAGCCAATATGCTAGACATAGTTTGAAGAGAGCAGAGTTGGAGAGACTTTCTCTTGAGCTATTTTTTAAGCCTACCTTTTAGGAGTGGGACAATTTTCAGACTGAGACAAATATGGGTGACCAATATTTATTTATAGGCAATGTAGTAAACTATAGCCTAATCATATTTAGGAAGTACATTTCCTTGAAAAGATAACTGCCAGTGATTCTCTGCCCATGCATAGGCAGCCTACTCTATTTCAGTGAGACCACACGTATAGCTCCGTGTAGCTCAGTTGGTAGAGCACAACCCTTGCAATGCCAGGGTTGTGGGTTCGTTTCCCACCGGGGGCCAGTATGAAAATGTATGCACTCACTAACTGTAATTCGCTCTGGATAAGAGCTACTGCTAAATGACTAAAATGTAAAATATACTAGGCGCACTTGATAATGCGACAGAGATGTGCTTTTAATACAATAGGTAGGCCTAAGCTAACGAATACAAATCAGAAAGACGACAGTTTCCAAATAATCTGCGGGACAACAAATATTTTCATTCCAAAGTCGTCTGTCTGACCACCTGCATAAAAAATACCGACCGCATCGCAATGATCTGTGTTGGGACCCGCAGGTCCCACGGGCATTCTGGCTGGAATGCAACCCTCTATCTCCAAGCACGTTGTGCAGAGGCTGAATGTTGGCAGTCACTGACCATAGGGTGGGAAATGGTTTGATATACAAGATATGCCCATCACAACCTCCATTCACTAGCCTATATTGGTTTAGGGTTATCAGTGTCTCACACCATGCCAGGGAATCCAGCTGGTTCATCCTGCTCTCGTAACTACAGAGGTCATGAGCAGTAGTCTGGGGTTCTCCAAGGTCTGCCAGGTGTCCCATGTGATTGCCATGGAATATGAATGAGTCCGACCGTCCCCTTTGAAAGGCAAAAGCCTTTATGCTTTCAGACAGGAAGAGCAGGACTGTTTTGCCATCGGGCAGGTCCGGGATGGGTGAAGGGATGAGTAAAGGGAGTAGAGACCAGTATCGCAAAACTTGTTAGTATCGTGGCAAAGATACAAAACACGAAAAGGCATTAACTTCTTTAGGAAAACAGCCCTAATGTTGGAAACAAACATCATGTTGTCATCCAGAGTCACTATTTATTTTCCAAGCTATAGCACACAATAGTTTCTATACAGCAGGTTTTTTAAAGGACCAAATAGTTTGATCTGCTTCGTGTTTTCATTTTTGCCATGGAAAAAATATTGAAATATTGCAACACTGGTATCGTCAAAGCCCTAGTAGAGACGAGTGCCTGATCCCTGCTTTCCGCTCGGCCCACTCCTTGTTCTGACAGCCTGTCGTGTGCAATCACTGTAGGATTACTCACACGCCACTGGGCCAGAGCAAAGAGGCGCAGGCAGGCTGGACAGACTGCTGAACCAGCACCTAGCATGGCTGGGAAAACTAACACTGAGCCTCACTGCGTCTCACAGAGTGAGTTAATGTGTGAATGGCCAGGAGAGGGTCTAAGGGTGAATGAGGCGATTGATGTGTGGAAATTGGCTGTTGTATTAGGCACTAGACGGCGTTACCTGGGTATAGATTCCTCCCTCCCTTTGACCCCCCCCCTCCTAGCAATAAGTAGCACACTCAGGATTTGAGTACCCCCAGTTTATTTGTGCTATGCCCTTGTGTGTGTGTGTGTGTGTGTGTGTGTGTGTATTAATTTCAGAAGTGTTCTCAGATGCCTTGTTTTAGCTCTGCTGCTTGCTTCCAAACAAATGAGAGCAGTAGGAGGCTAGCCTTGGGCCCAGTCAAACATCTGGCATGTTAGCAGCATAGTGGAGTTGACCAATGCAGCTCCATGGAGGCAGCATGAACTTACAGAGCATCGGCCCAATGAAATCTCTCTGCATCACACTCGCCCCCCTCCCACTGGCTGAATGACTGTATTCTGTGTGTCTCAACCAGTGAGAGGGCTTGAGAGATGTGGGGGAGTTCAGGGAGGGAAGGCTCAGTGCTGTGTGTGCCCCCTCATGTGGGTCTCTCTGCCTACCCCCAGCAGCATGCAATGGATGTTGTGAATAATTCACCGGTGTGTGTGTGTAAATGAGTGGTGTGCATCTGGGCCTGTAAGCATGCGATGATGGCCTGTATTGCTAGAGAGGGAAGGATGAGGAGGGGAAAGGAGGAGAGGGCAGCTTGTAAAGAGAGCGTGTGCACATTGTGGATACAGCTCAGTCCTATGGCAGGGGTCGGCAACACGTGCTATTTTGGGGGGGGCAAAGTTTTTAGTAAAGACTGTCAAATCACCTAGAATTCAGCTAAGAATTTGTTTAATTTAGAAAATCTGTTCCCAAGTATTTCCACGAATACAAAAAGAGATACAGTACCAGTCAAAAGTTTGGACACACCTACTCATTCAAGGGTTTTTCTTTATTTTTACTATTTCCTACATTGTAGAATAATAGTGAAGACATCAAAACTATGAAATAACACATATGGTCTCATGTAGTAACCAAAGAAGTGTTAAACAAATCAAAATATATTTTATATTTGAGATTCTTCGAAGTAGGCACCCTTTGCCTTGATGACAGCTTTGCACACTCTTGGCATTCTCTCAACCAGCTTCATGAGGTAGTCACCTGGAAAAACATTTCAATTAACAGGTGTGCCTTGTTAAAAGGTAATTTGTGTAGGTGTGACCAAACCTTTGACTGGTATTGTATGTGATCGTGTCTCAATGTGATCAAGGTATGGGCTTAGTTGTGGTCAAAATGCAATGTACAAATTATTATGATTATGTTCTGGCCCCCCGACCATCCGCTCCGACAGAAATTGTCCTGCGGCTGAATCTAGTTGCCTACCTATGGCCTATAGCAAGCTCTCATTTTGTGGATCCATCCGTCCATGACTGCTCTGTTTGGTAAACGGTGCCTGTTGAATGTTCATACCTGAGAGGGTTAAATCTAGACTTGGTTTCCTCTATCATAATCGCTCGTCTTTCACCCCAGCTTCCAAACTAACCCTGATTCAGATGACCATGCTAGATTACGGCTACGTAATTTATAGATCGGCAGGTAAGGGTGCTGTCGAGCGGCTAGATGTTCTTTACCATTCGGTGATCAGATTTGCCACCGATGCTCCTTATAGGACACATCACTGCACTCTACTCCTCTGTAAACTGGCCATCTCTGTATACCCGGCGCAAGGCCCACTGGTTTATGCTTATTTATAAAACCCTCTTAGGCCTCACTCCCCCCTATCTGAGGTATCTACTGCAGCCCTCATCCTCCACATACAACACCTGTTCTGCCAGTCACATTCTGTTAAAGGTCCCCAAAGCACACACATCCCTGGGTCGCTCCTCTTTCCAGTTCGCTGCAGCTAGCGACTGGAACGAGCTGCAAAAAAACACTCAAACTGGACAGTTTTATCTCTACATTCAAAGACTCAATCATGGACGCTCTTACTGACACTTGTGGCTGCTTCCCTTCATGCTGTTGTCTGTGCCTAACAATGTTTGTGCTGCTACCATGTTTGTGCTGCTACCATGTTTGTGCTGCTACCATGTTTGTGCTGCTACCATGTTTGTGCTGCTACCATGTTTGTGCTGCTACCATGTTGTGCTGCTGCCATGTTGTGTTGCTACCATGCTGTATTGTCTTAGGTCTTTCTTTATGTGGTGTCTCTCGTCGTGATGTGTGTGTGTGGTCCTACATTTTTTTTTTTTATCCCAGCCGCCGTCCCCGCAGGAGGCCTTTAGCCTCTTGGTAGGCCGTCCTTGTAAATAAGAATTGTTTCTTAATTGACTTGCCTAGTTAAATAAAGGTTACAGTGCATTCGGAAAGTATTCAGACCCGTTGACTTTTTCCACATTTTGTTACAGCCTTATTCTAAAACACACAATACCCCATAATGACAAAGCGAAAACAGGGTTTTGACATTTTTGCAAATGTATAAAAATAAGAAACTGAAATACCTTATTTACTTAAGTATTCAGACCCTTTGCTATGAGACTCAAAATTGAGCTCAGGTACATCCTGTTTCCATTGATCATCTTTGAGATGTTTCTACAACTTGATTGGAGTCCACCTGTGGTAAATTCAATTGATTGGACATGATTTGGAAAGGCACACACCTGTCTATATAAAGGTCCCACAGCTGACAGTGCATGTCAGAGCAAAAACCAAGCCATGAGGTCGAAGGAATTGTCAGTAGAGCTCAGAGACAGCATTGTGTCGAGGCACAGATCTGGGGAAGGGTACCAAAAAATTTCAGCAGCATTGAAGGTCCCCAGGAACACAGTGGCCTCCATTCTTAAATGAAAGAGGTTTGGAACCACCAAGACTCTTCCTAAAGCTGGCCGCCCGGCCAAACTGAGCAATCGGGGGAGAAGGGCCTTGGTGAGGGAGGTGACCAAGAACCCGATGGTCACTCTGACAGAGTTCCTCTGTGGAAATGGTTGTCCTTCTGGAATGTTCTCCCATCTCTGCAGCACTCCACTAATCAGGCCTTTATGGTAGAGTGGCCAGACAGAAGCCACTCCTCAGTAAAAGACACATGACCGCACGCTTGGAGTTTGCCAAAATGCACCTAAAGGACCATGAGAAACAAGATTCTCTGGTCTGATGAAACCAAGATTGAACTCTTTGGCCTGAATGCCAAGCGTCACGTCTGGAGGAAACCTGGCACCATCCCTACGGTGAAGCATGGTGGTGGCAGCATCATACTGTGGGGATGTTTTTCAGCGGCAGGGACTGGGAGACTAGTCAGGATCGAGGGAAAGATGAACGGAGCAAAGTACAGAGAGATCCTTGATGAAAACCTGCTCCAGAGCGCTCAGGACCTCAGACTGGGGTGAAGGTTCACCTTCCAACAGGACAATGACCCTATGCACACAGCCAAGACAACACAGAAGTGGCTTCAGGACAAATCTCTGGAAGTCCTTGAGTGGCCCAGCCAGAGCCCAGACTTGAACCCGATCGAACATCCTCTGGAGAGACCTGAAAATAGCTGTACAGTGACGCTCCTCATCCAACCTGACAGCGTTTGAGAGGATCTGCAGAGAAGAATGGGAGAAACTCCCCAAATACAGGTGTGCCAAGCTTGTAGCATCATACCCAAAAAGAATCGAGGCTGTAATCGCTGCCAAAGGTTCTTCAACAAAGTATTGAGTAAAGGGTCTGAATACTTAAGTACATTTTTTAAAAATACATTTGCAAACATTTCTACAAACCTGTTTTTGCTTTGTCATTATAGGGTATTGTGTGTAGATTGATAAGGGGGAAAAAAAACAATTTAATCCATTTTAGAATAAGGCTAACGTAACAATGTGGAAAATGTCAAGGGGTCTGAATACTTTCCGAAAGCACTGTAAATAAAGTGGCGCCTACACTTGGGAGTCGGGGTGCATTGCTGCTACTGACTTGTGAAGGCCGCTACACACTTTACGTAATGTTATTTTTTGTTACCTTTTAACCTAACCTCCCTGTTACATACAATGTGTACATTTGTGAATCTGCAGTTATTACATCATACAGTCAGTTACATCAGAGGTTTTGCACAGATAACTCAGGTTTGCACTGTGCCTCTGACTGAACCATATGTCACAACTAAAGTAATGGAAAAGCAGACAATAGAATAATATTTGATTTTGAACAGATTATTTTAGGAGCTTTATGCTGTACATGAATCATGTAAGGTTTCTCTAACAATTCTTAGAGGTGTTAGCTAGGTGAAACCCTTTGATAATAAAACAGTGAGTGCCATTTAAAAAATGCACTCCGTGCTCCCTAAAGACTCTTTGGGGGAATTGATTTAGAAATACATTTGCTAACGTGCTTTGCCAACTTGGTTTATAGTGTTAATGTTGATTTTACTTCTCATTTTAGTGCTGATCAGAGAATTACTAGACTGAGTCCCTAGAGATTACTTCAGAGGAATTGCCTTGTCTGGACGCCAAGTTGCAGCTATGCTGTTTGGGTCAAGAAGCTTAAAGCTAAAGAGGCTTGGTTCTAATGTGTCGATCAATTAAGAGTGAAATTGAATCGTTTATTTTTTAATACCGCCCCAGTTTGTCCTGTGTGATCTTATAATATAATATAATAATATGCCATTTAGCAGACGCTTTTATCCAAAGCGACTTACAGTCATGCGTGCATACATTTTTTTTTTTTTTTTTTTGTGTATGGGTGGTCCCGGGGATCGAACCCACTACCTTGGCGTTATAAGCGCCGTGCTCTACCAGCTGAGCTACAGAGGACCACAGAGGAGGACCTTGTGTAGGTTACACGCCTCATTGTCATGACCTAGCCCTTTTAGAATGTGTAGGCTATTAATTTGATATGCTTGTATGTATCACTAATTGATCCACTTCAAAGTTGTAAAGCCACTCAAACGTAATTGATTCTAAATATGTAACGTGTGACTGTTAGCTGAGCATCGTGATATTGTGTTCCCTTCCAGGAGATTGCCAGTATGCTGTGGACAGAGAGAAGAACAGAGTAATGAAGGGACAGATAGAGGAAGAGCTGAGGCAACTGGAAGATGAGATCTCAGCCTGTAAGAGGAAGCACACACACACCATATATTATATTGTATGCCATCACAACACCGACAAGTCTGACCACACTAATAGTTGGGTCTCAACTTTCATCACACTGTTCTTGTACATCTGGGTCTGGGACTGTCAAATAAATAAATAAATGTGTGTGTGTGTGTGTACAGCCTTTCCCAGTACAGGCTTCGACTGCGATACGTCTCCAGTGTTTAGCCCAGCCAACCCAGAGAGCTCCATCGAGGACTGCCTGGCTGTTCTGGGCGACCGGGTGGCCAGAGACCTGGAGACACACCTGGCATCTACTGTACACACACTCCTCAGTGCGTGAGTATCTGTTCTGTAGTGTACACCCAGCATAACGTTCTCTCTCTGTGTGTGTGTCAGTCGATGAGCGTCCAGTTGTAGTGTTGTTCACTATTCACCCTTTTAAAAGTGGTCCTCTGTAGCTCAATTGGTAGAGCATGGCGCTTGTAACGCCAGGGTAGTGGGTTCGATCCCTGGGACCACCCATACGTAAAAATGTATGCACACATGACTGTAAGTCGCTTTGGATAAAAGCGTCTGCTAAATGGCATATTATTATTTATTATTATAAAAGAGAGCAAATTAGTCAACTCAGTGTATGCCTGAGTTGACCATTTTGGTTGGGAAAAGGCATACGTTTCAGTACCTTCCAGTCCTTGAAATACGGTCATCACAGCAGTGCCTGGCTGGCTCACCTGTACTGTAGGCCTGAAGTCAAACTCAAGGTTGATTTGTGTTTCATACTGCCGTAGGGCAAGTGTTCCTGTGTAGAAAGTTCAGAACAGCACACAGACCTTGTGAAAGGTTGTATTGCATGAATAATTCTAGGTCTATTTTTAATCTGCGCTTTTTAATGATGAAATTAGATTCCAAGAATCCCTAACATAGGTTTAGTAAATGGCACCCAACCATCAGATAGGCTAGGTTACAATTCATTTTCTCAAGTTACAGAAATACAAGGACATTACTCATATATCACGTAGGCTAGGTGTGTGTCTAATCTAAGTTAACCATATTTATAAACCAGCTCTCTGTGGTACATGCATTTCAATTTCTCAAGTTACTTTCAAGGTCACTGGTGAATGATCACTGAGGGGTGTTTGTGTGCGTGCAGGTTGTGAACTTGTATAAACCAACCCTGTTATGTTTCCAGCCTGAGCCCCTGTGTGTTTGTTTGGCAGCCCGCTGGACTACGAGCGTTTCAGAGAAGCAGCACAAGACGTCTCCTGCCACACGCAGAGTGGCTGGAGCAAGGTGAGAGATCTCTACTGTTCACCTGCAGTTACTGACTCAGACTGACAACCTATTAGGTCTAGCTCAGAAACAACCCATACGATTTTCCCCTAGCTCTTAGGCCTATGGCATTTGCCGATCTGAAGAATCTGATAGGTGTAAACATTATGGTGGAAGCTTCCCTTAGTCTGTTTGAAAGGCCTGGTGGAACCATCATCATTTTGCTTCTACCCGTCATGGTTCCTTTTGGACAGTGTCTTGAACTGGACACTGCCTTCCCTGTCCCCAGGTGCTGGTGCCATTGGTGCTGCTGCAGGCCCTCCAGGGAGAAGGACAGATCCTGGCCCACCTGCTACCTCTGGGGGTCCGTTTCCTGGAGGAGGCTGAGGCAGACTACATCATCCAGCAGGGAGGATGGGTGAGTGGACACTGTACAAGGGGAGGGGTGGTACATATTGGGTGGATGGGACAGGGGACTGGCCAAAAATGAACCACTTATTAATTTCTCATACGAAGTTCAAGCAGATAAATGTTTCAGCCTTGACCTGTTGGCTGCTGTACACGGTATAGCCAGGGGAGGGCGCCAGATATCCACTGTACATGGTTGGCTATAAGGGAATTTGTCATTGTTGGTAATGAATTTTGATAAACCAGAACATAAAGATAAAACATAAGTGCATAATATGTTAACGTGGATGCTGTTGTAGGTAAATAGTTGTTGTAAGGGTGCTTGGTTTATCACCCTTCTACACTGAACAAAAATATATATGGAACATGCAAAGTGTTGGTCCCACGTTTCATGAGCTGAAATAAAAGATCCCAGAAAAAAGGTTGGCACAAATAGGTTATTTCTCTCTAATTTTGTGCACAAATGTGTTTACATCCCTGTTAGTAAGCATTTCTCCTTTGCCAAGATAATCCATCCACCTGACAGGTGTGGCATATCAAGAAGCTGATTAAACAGCATGATCATTACACAGGTGCACCTTGTGCTGGGGACAAAAGGCCACTCTAAAATGTGCAGTTTTGTCACACAATGCCACAGATGTCAGGTTTTGAGGGAGCGTGTAATTGACATGCTGACTGCAGGAATGTCCACCAGAGCTGTTGCCAGATAATTTAATGTTAATTTCTCTACCATAAGCCGCCTCCAATGTATTTTTAGAGAATTTGGCAATACGTCAAACCGGCCTCACAGACCATGCCAGCCTAGGACATCCACATCCGGCTTCTTCACCTGCGGGATCGTCTGAGACCAGCCACCTGGACAGCTGACGAAACTGTGGGTTTGCACAACCGAAGAATTTCTGCACAAACTGTCAGAAACTGTCCTGGGGAAGCTCATCTGCGTGCTCGTCGTCCTCACTAGGATCTTGACTTGAATGCAGTTCGGCGTCGTAACCGACTTCAGTGGGCAGATGCTCACCTTTGAAGGCCACTGGCACGCTGGAGAAGTGTGCTCTTCATGGATGAATCCCGGTTTCAACTGTACAGGGCAGATGGCAGACAGCGTATATGGCATCGTGTGGGCGAGCGGTTTGCTGACGTCAACGTTGTGAACAGAGTGCCCCGTGGTGGCGGTGGGGTTATGGTATGGGCAGACAACGAACACAATTGCATTTTATCAATGGCAATTTGACTGCATAGAGATACCGTGACGATATCCTGAGGACATTGTCGTGCCATTCATCTGCCACCATCACCTCATGTTTCAGCATGATAATGTGGTCCTCTGTAGCTCAGCTGGTAGAGCACGGCGCTTGTAACGCTAAGGTAGTGGGTTCGATCCCCGGGACCACCCATACACAAAAATGTATGCACGCATGACTGTAAGTCGCTTTGGATAAAAGCGTCTGCTAAATGGCATATTATTTAGTATTATTATAATGCATGGCCGCATGTCGCAAGGATCTGTACACAATTCCTGGAAGCTGAAAATGTCCCAGTTCTTCCATGGCCTGCATACTCACCAGACATGTCACCCATTGAGCATGTTTGGGATGCTCTGGATCGACGTGTACGACAGCGTGTTCCAGTTCCCACCAATATCCAGCAACTTCGCACAGCCATTGAAGAGGAGTGGGACAACATTCCACTGGCCTCAATCAACAGCCTGATCAACTCTATGTAAAGGAGATGTTGCGCTGCATTAGGCAAATGGTGGTCACCAGATACTGACTGGTTTTCTGATCCACGCCCCTATTTTTGTTGTTGGGGTATCTGTGACCAACAGATGCAAATCTGTATTCCCAGTCATGTGAAATCCATAGTTTAGGGCCTAATTTATTTATTTAAATTTACTGATTTCCTTATATGAACTGTAACTGAGTAAAATCTTTGAAATTGTTGCATGTTGCTTTTTATATTTTTGTTCAGTGTAGCTTAACACCTGTCCTCTAATCCACCCAGCATTTAATACACCCGGGACTCATTTAAAACCCCAGCAATCCTAAATGAACCTAGTTTAAGTGAAATGTAGTCTAAATATGCAGCATTTACACAGGCAGCCCAAATCTCATCTTTTGCCTAGTTCTGGGCAAGAGATCTTAACTGATTCTTCAAAATACCAATAATAATTGCTGCCTGTGTAAATGCATCCCTATTTCCTAACTTATGTAAAGTGGAACTGATAGAAGGGTCGTTCCATTTGATTTCAATCACTTTTTGACAGCTTTTAGATTTTGAATGAAACAGTCAATACATATTCACCCATGGTAGAAGTGGTCTGATTTTTTTTTTTACCTGAATGCCAAAACATTTAGGAGATGGAGGTTCTCGAAGTTGACCCATTTTGCATACCCTACCATGAGACATGTCTTCATCACTGGAAAAGATACAGTTGAGTTGTATAATTTTTAAAAGTTTACAAACAGGGTTGTCAAATTGTCATTATCTAAAAATGTCAAATCTGATGTTTTTTATTTTTTGTCTTGTACCCGTCATCAGTTGTTTTAACTGCTGTTCAGCATGCTCTTGAAAACAGGGTGGGTGTCATGTTGAGGGGCCCCCTCAACACGGGGGCCCCTCAGGGGTGCGTGCTCAGTCCCCTTCTGAACTCCCTGTTCACCCATGACTGCATGGCCAGGCACCAACACCATCATTAAGTTTGCCGACGACACAACAGTGGTAGGCCTGATCACCGACAACGATGAGACAGCCTATAGGGAGGAGGTCAGAGACCTGGCCGTGTGGTGCCAGGATAACAACCTCCCCCTCAACATGACCAAGACAAAGGAGATGATTGTGGACTACAGGAACAAAAAGAGGACTGAGCACGCCCCCATTCTAGCCCCCATTCTCATCGACGGGGCTGTAGTGGAACAGGTTGAGAGCTTCAAGTTCCTTGGTGTCCACATCATCAACGAACTATCATGGTCCAAACACACCAAGACCGTCGTGAAGAGGGCACGACAAAGCCTATTCCCCCTCAGGAGACTGAAAAGATTTGGCATGGGTCCTCAGATCCTCAAAAAGTTCTACAGCTACACCATCGAGAGCATCCTGACTGGTTGCATCACCGCCTGGTATGGCAACTGCTTGGCCTCCGACCGCAAGGCACTACAGAGGGTAGTGCGTACGGCCCAGTACATCACTGGGGCCAAGCTTCCTGCCATCCAGGACCTCTATACCAGGCGGTGTCAGAGGAAGGCCCTCAAAATTGTCAAAGACTCCAGCCACCCTAGTCATAGACTGTTCTCTCTGCTACCGCACGGCAAGCGGTACCGGAGTGCCAAGTCTAGGTCCAAAAGACTTCTCAACAGCTTCTACCCCCAAGCCATAAGACTCCTGAACAGCTAATCATGGCTACCCGGACTATTTGCACTGCCCCCCCACCCCATCTTTTTACGCTGCTGCTACTCTGTTAATTATTTATGCATAGTCACTTTAACTCTACCCACATGTACATATTACTTAAACTACCTCAACTAGCCGGTGCCCCCGCACATTGACTCTGCACCGGTACCCCCCTGTGTATATATAGCCTCCCTACTGTTATTTTATTTTACTTCTGCTCTTTTTTTCTCAACACTTTTTTGTTGTTTTAGTTTACTTTTTTTATTAAAAATAAATGCACTGTTGGTTAAGGGCTGTAAGTAAGCATTTCACTGTAATGTCTGCACCTGTTGTATTCGGCGCATGTGGCCAATAAAATTTGATTTGATTTTGGCAGAAATGTACAACAATTTGAATAATTGAAATGTCCATTTTTCAAATGGTAGCACAAAGATTGTTGGAGTTCCACACATCAGAGAATGTTGACAGAATGGGGATATCAGTTTTTAAATTATTCTGTAAATCTTCCATAGGAAATCTATTGAAATCCTAGAAGTATAGATAGAATATACAGTGGGGGAAAAAAGTATTTAGTCAGCCACCAATTGTGCAAGTTCTCCCACTTAAAAAGATGAGAGAGGCCTGTCATTTTCATCATAGGTAAACGTCAACTATGACAGACAAAATGAGGGAAAAAAATCCAGAAAATCACATTGTAGGATTTTTAATGAATATATTTGCAAATTATGGTGGAAAATAAGTATTTGGTCAATAACAAAAGTTTCTCAATACTTTGTTATATACCCTTTGTTGGCAATGACACAGGTCAAACGTTTTCTGTAAGTCTTCACAAGGTTTTCACACACTGTTGCTGGTATTTTGGCCCATTCCTCCATGCAGATCTCCTCTAGAGCAGTGATGTTTTGGGGCTGTCGCTGGGCAACACGGACTTTCAACTCCCTCCAAAGATTTTCTATGGGGTTGAGATCTGGAGACTGGCTAGGCCACTTCAGGACCTTGAAATGCTTCTTACGAAGCCAATCCTTCGTTGCCCGGGCGGTGTGTTTGGGATCATTGTCATGCTGAAAGACCCAGCCACGTTTCATCTTCAATGCCCTTGCTGATGGAAGGAGGTTTTCACTCAAAATCTCACGATACATGGCCCCATTCATTCTTTCCTTTACACGGATCAGTCATCCTGGTCCCTTTGCAGAAAAACAACCCCAAAGCATGATGTTTCCACCCCCATGCTTCACAGTAGGTATGGTGTTCTTTGGATGCAACTCAGTATTCTTTGTCCTCCAAACACGACGAGTTGAGTTTTTACCAAAAAGTTCTATTTTGGTTTCATCTGACCATATGACATTCTCCCAATCCTCTTCTGGATCATCCAAATGCACTCTAGCAAACTTCAGACAGGCCTGGACATGTACTGGCTTAAGCAGGGGGACACGTCTGGCACTGCAGTATTTGAGTCCCTGGCGGCGTAGTGTGTTACTGATGGTAGGCTTTGTTACTTTGGTCCCAGCTCTCTGCAGGTCATTCACTAGGTCCCCCCGTGTGGTTCTGGGATTTTTGTGATCATTTTGACCCCACGGGGTGAGATCTTGCGTGGAGCCCCAGATCGAGGGAGATTATCAGTGGTCTTGTATGTCTTCCATTTCCTAATAATTGCTCCCACAGTTGATTTCTTCAAACCAAGCTGCTTACCTATTGCAGATTCAGTCTTCCCAGCCTGGTGCAGGTCTACAATTTTGTTTCTGGTGTCCTTTGACAGTTCTTTGGTCTTGGCCATAGTGGAGTTTGGAGTGTGACTGTTTGAGGTTGTGGACAGGTGTCTTTTATACTGATAACAAGTTCAAACAGGTGCCATTAATACAGGTAACGAGTGGAGGACAGAGGAGCCTCTTAAAGAAGAAGTTACAGGTCTGTGAGAGCCAGAAATCTTGCTTGTTTGTAGGTGACCAAATACTTATTTTCTACCATAATTTGCAAATAAATTCATAAAATATCCTACAATGTGATTTTCTGAATTTTTTTTTCTCAATTTGTCTGTCATAGTTGACGTGTACCTATGATGAAAATTACAGGCCTCTCTCATCTTTTTAAGTGGGAGAACTTGCACAATTGGTGGCTGACTAAATACTTTTTTTCCCCACTGTACATTCCCATTTAAGTTGACATTCGATGGTGGGTGGACCGGCGGCCATCTTTGTGGTAGTAATCGGAAGTTAACATTTCATTAAAGAATGTATGATGTGCCAGCTAAATTGCTATGGTCTGAAAGGATATGGCTAGTCTATGAATTATATTTCTATGATTTAAAATGCCACCCACCCTGCATTCAAGGGTATGCTGTGTCTCAACAGATGGCGGGCACAACACAAACACCTCAGATGACGTGAAATAGGGTCAAAGCTACAACATATGGGGAAAAAGATTTTAGATAGACGTAAAAAAAAGTAGTAGTTTGACAACCTTGTTTGTGAACTTTTTAAGTGATTTCAAACTCAACCGTTTTGTATTTTCCAGTGAGGAAAACATGGATGTCTCATGGTAGGGTGAGGTATGAAAAATGGGTCAACTTTGAGCACCTCTATCTCCTAAATGTTTTGGCATTCAGTTCCAAAAACTCTGTTTCTGACCACTTCTACCATGGGCAAATGCACTGCATGGCTAAAAGGATGTGGACACCCCTTCAAATTAGTGGATTCGGCTGTTTCAGCCACACCTTTTGCTGACATATGAAATCAAGCACACAGCCATGCAATCTCCATAGACAAACATTGGCAGTAGAATGGCCCGTACTGAAGAGCTCCATGACTTTCAACGTGACACTGTCATAGGATCCCACCTTTCCAACAAGTCAGTAAGTCAAATTTCTGGCTTGCTAGCGCTGCCCCAGTCAACTGTAAGTGCTGTTATTGTGAAGTGGAAACGTCTAGGAGCAACAGCGGTTCAGCCGCGAAGTGGTAGGCACACAAGCTCACAGAACGGGACTGCTGAAGCACGTAAAAGTAGTCTGTCCTCGGTTGCAACACTCACTACCGAGTTGCAAACTGCCTCTGGAAGCAACGTTGGCACTGTTCGTCGGGAACTTCGTAAAATGGGTTTCCATGGCCGAGCAGCCGCACACAAGCCTAAAATCAACATGCGCAATCCCAAGCGTCTGCTGGAGTGGTGTAAAGCTCGCCACCATTGGATTCTGGAGTGATGAATCACACTTCACCTTCTGGCAGTCCGATGGACGAATCTGGGTTTGGCGGATGCCAGGAGAATACTACCTGCCTGACTGCATAGTGGTGCACGACTGCAATAATGGTCTGGGGCTGTTTTTCATGATTCGGGCTAGGCCCCTTAGTTCCAGTGAAGGGAAATCTTAACGCTACAGCATACGATTCTGTGCTTCCAACTTTGTGGCAACAGTTTGGGGAAGGCCCTATGCTATTTTAGCATGACAATATCCCCGTGCACAAAGCGAGGTCCATACAGAAATGGTTTGTTGAGATTGGTGTGGAAGAACTTGACTGGCCTGCACAGAGCCCTGACCTTAACCCCATCGATCACCTTTGGGATGAATTGGAATGCAGACTGCGAGCCAAGCCTAATCGCCAAACATTAGTGCCCAACCTCACTAATGCTCTTGTGGCTGAATGGAAGCAAGTCCCCGCAGCAATGTTCCAACATCTAGTGGAATGCCTTCCCAGAAGATTGGAGGCTATCGCAGCAAAGAGGGGACCAACTCTATATTAATACTCATGATTTTGGAATGAGATGTTCAAGCAGGTGTCCACATACTTTTGGCTATGTAGTGTATGTATGGAAAGTTTTGTTCAAATCAAAAGGGGTGCGGTCAAAAAGTGATTGAAATCAAATGGAACAACCCAGAAGTCTGGACAGTCCTGTAGAAAAAGTGGTTCTGCTGTCAATACAAATAGCTGTGTGTGATCATTACTAGGGCTGTGACAGTCATGGAATCAGCCAAATGAATGCGGTCAACGTTATGTGTATGAATAACACTTTATGTTATTCTCACACACACAGGGCAGTTGAGTCGGTAGGCTAAGGTAGTACTTTATTATCTTAGCCAACTACAATACCGAATCAACTCTGCTCAGAAAATAAACATTCACTAAAACACCTTGTGATGTCGCAGATGACTTGACTGCATGGCAGCATTTTCAGTCGGAGTAATGACTTGTCTGGAGAAATGCATTGTTTTCTGTTAATCCAATGTAATTGTGTGTTAGGCCGCCTTACTTGCTGACTGAGGTCTAAGGGCTCACACATCAATAGCGTTTGCTGGCCGAGAGTACTTAGCACCTCTGAACGTAATTTGCAAACCGAGTGCGCACCGATTTTACATGTAGAATGGCTTTAAAAATGTCGGACGTCAACAGCGGGTGGTCCCTAAAACACAGCGCGCTGAACGATCGACAGATGAACGCTAGATCCACATTCCGTGCGACGTGTGCGAGCCTTTAAGAAACCCTTATAGCGTGTGCCAGAGTCTTGTGTGGCATTCAAAGCTCCCGACTCCAGACCACATCCCCCAGGCGACGGGGGTTCGAGTAGTCTCGACTGCTTTCCTATCTAGCCCCTCTATGACTTCCTGTTGTACTGTCAACAATAATAAAATACGTGTGAGTCATAATTCCGATCTCCCTTTAAAAAAAACAATGGCTATAGTCTGGCGCAGTACTAACGATCTAGACTCCGGACCACGCATGCCCCCATGGCAACAGGGGTTCGAGGCCCATCTTGGCTACTGTCTTCTGCCCTACTACTGTCTCTACACCCCCTCTTTATTCCCCGATGTCCTATCATAAACAATACAAATACCTAAGGTTGGTAAATCCAATCTCTTTTAAGAAGAAAAAATAGAATAAATCCTCATAGAAATCATTTTAACATAATTAATATCAGGAAGAAGGAAAGAAAATCTGGGCTTTTACCAATATTTTTTGTTTATCTATTGTGGAGGCCTGAGCTTGTGTTGTCTTAAAGTAGAGCACTGCTGCGCCACAGATGGCTTTGTTGACCGCCATGAATGAGGGCGCCGTGGCAAGGTCACATGACCTGATGATAAACTGCTAGGGTAGCCATTGTCTCTGGTTTACCTATGGGTTCAGTCCCTTGGCTACTCTAACACGGCCACATTCCCACTACATGTATGGACAGCAGGTAGCCTACCTAGCAGTTAAGAACATTGGGCCAGTAACTGAAAGGTCACTGGTTCGAATCCCTGAGCCAACTAGGTGATCCTTTGAGCAAGGCACTTAACCCTAATTGCTCCTGTAAGTTGTTCTGGATAAGAGCGTCTGCTAAATGACTAAAATGTAAAATGTTACGTCAGGGATGGACCATAGGCTGGGACAGCAGGGGAGGGGAGAGTAAGGGAGAGAGTGAGTGAAAAAGAGAGGGAGGGGTGGGGGTTGGAATGACACGCCAGTGAGAACTACTGTGCAGCGCAGTTAAAGCTCCATTACTGTGACAGCGGTGTGTGGGTCCACTTCTCTACAGCTGGGTCCTCCCTTCTTTCTCTCCACTCCTCTCTCTCGCTCTCTCTTTTGGACTCTTTCTGCGCTTCTGCCGTGCTCAGGGAAGCACAGTCCGTGTGTAGTCGCTGGGTGAGCCGAGTCACTTTCAGGTAGGACATTTATCTTATGGTTTTTGGTGGTACGTGTGTTGGTGCGTGTTTGTATAGGGGACTGTGTGAGAACATTGATCACAGTAAGAGGTGGTCGGGGGGGGATTGATGAACTCTGGACCGCAGGGAAGGGCTTGCGTCTCCGGATCTGGTTTACGGCTCATTTGACCGTGAAGGGTGTGTGGACATCGGAGTTGACATTTTGAGCACAGTGCCTAGAACACGAGAACCATCCACGGTCCTCTATGACGGAGTACTTGGAACAGAAAGTGCTGAAAACGCACAGAATGATGATTTTCCCTCCATCTATCTTGCACCTTTTTATAACCCAGTGGAAATCATCTCTATCTCACAAACCTCTTGAGTCTTATTGAGCGATTGATTGGTCGAAGTAATCACTAAGTCTGATTGGAGGCAGATTTGATTTAGAGGACAGGGGTACGTCGTGCCCTCCTTGTGACAGTTGTCCCTCCTGCTGTGTTTGGTGGCGCTGACCTTGGCCATGCCTTTTGTTTAATTACATGAGGAAACAAAAAGGATTATGTTGTGTTCACTTCATTGGGCGACAACAACATCAGCATCTCATAAATCTGACCCAGCCAGGTGGCCATGGGAGGGGGAGGGGAAGATGATGAGTAAGCAAGGGAAATGCAATACACTAGGGAAACAAAAAGGAGGACCAAGGCACTCTTCATATAATTAATAAAAATCCCTTTATTTGTATGGCATGTTCAATAGAAACAAGGTTTTAAAAAAATCTGACGCGTTTCGGCTGCATGGCCTTCGTCAGGGAGACACTAGGGAGACATTTTGAATAAGGACAGCTTCCAACACAAAATGGACTAGCATGGGTATGACTGCATTTGAAGCTGTTCCCTATGAAGGGTTCGGGTCTGGGACATACTGTAACTATGTGTGAGAGATGAATACCCTATGTAGCTAGTCAAAGAGTGAGGGGGTGTTTCTGTATTTAACTTGGCTGTTGGAAAGGTCGCTATCTGAACTTTGCCCTTGAGAACCCCCCCTACACCTTCCCTCTCTCACCCCCGTCTCTCGCTTCTGTCTGACACTATCCTGTTCTTCTGACAGCACTAACTGCTGTCCTTCAGCGGACAATGAAAACTGCTGTGTGTGTTCTGACGGGGCACTTCAGCCATGTTGTATTACATACCTTGTCATCGGTGTAATACAACTCCTGTCACTAGGAAGTGACAGGACAAAAAATGGTTGTCCGGGGGCTAATATGTTCAGACAATGAATGCAGTAATATTAAAGTTTTTTATTTTGGTGTGTCCACCTCAGAAACTGCTCATGTGACTAGTATGACAAGTTTCCTTATATTGCTCACTCAAATAGTGCTTGACACCTTAGTTGCAGCGCACAATCGTAAAGTTGCTTGCCAAAAGGGCACAAACTGGGCAGCTCAGTCAGGCTAAAGCCCATATACTTTCGCATTTTACTGTTTGATGTCGGTAAGAATTTGCATAGAAACAAACGGGCACAAATCATATTTGGGAGTAGGGTTGCAAAATTCCGGTAACTTTCCCCAAATGTCCTGGTTTTCAGGAGGAAATAAGCAGGAAATCCAGAATACTCCAACCAGGATTTCTGGAAAGCAGGGCAATTTAAGGAAAGTCATTTTGTAATCCTATTCGGGGGGTGGGTGCTGAGAGCGTTCTGGTCTTAGTCGGGACACGTCAGGCTGCACAGCCCTCTGCCATGTTATGTAAGAGACGATTCTCTTCTGTTGTGTTTGAATGCTGCGTGCATCTCTTCGTCCTGCGGTGACGGGCTGTGCGGCAGAGCAGAGGAAGCCCAGAAATAAACCTAATATATTCTCAGAAATATCTCCAGAGGCCAGACTGGCCTACTTATAGCCTCCCAGAGCAGTGCCACCTCTGCCCCCTGCTAACGGCTAAACCCAGATCAGATCCCCCACTGGAGGACAGAGACGGTTACAATACCATCCCTGCTGTGGTGTCACTGCTAATGGCTGAAACCAGGTCAGTGTCTATGGCTGCTGTCTGATGCAACCTGCGTCACATACACTGATTATAGAGAGAGCAACACAACCTTTGATGCTGGACAACTTTTGGACGCCTGGTCTCAAGGACCTCTATCGGATGCTCCAGGGCCAAGCACAGTCCCGCTATCTGGCCATTACCAGGCTGTTGTTAAAGCCCTATTTGTAGATTAGAGAAGCGGGTCAATGAGTGCTGAGTTAATTTAGTTGGAGATGAGTAGTCATTCATCAATGTGGCTGTCTCCATTAGGCCAGCTGCTTCACATTAACCCTCCTGAATGGCTTGCATCCTGGATAAACCTGGGGTTATAGGCCTACACTCAGCTGTAGCCCCGGTATTTACTCTGAAGAAGAACTCCTCATTCTCTGCCAATCTAACACAAGAAAGGAGGCCATGCCTCTCTTGGGGGGGTAACTGGATCCTTTTTATACATTTTTAATGAAAGCTACATTTAAAGGATGTCTTACTCCTTTAGGTTAGAATTGCTTTGTTGTTCTTTAGCAGTAGTGGATTAATTGGATGAGGGAGGAAATGGGGGAATCCTGACTGGGAGATCTTATGTCACTGACAACTGTCTCAACACAGGATTTGGTCCTCATGGATCCTGCACGTCTCTCAGCGACCATATTGGTTAATCCGTTGATTAGTGAATGGCCATTGTGTTACTGTGTGCCATTGTCACTCCAGGCAGTGAGGCACTCTTGTCAATGCCTCAGTCGGCACCTCATCACACGGCACTAATTGAGAGGTATTGTTTGGATGGGGCCTTCGGGCTGAAACACTCACTACTATGGCGATTTGATTTATTAGGATCCCCATTAGCCGACGCCAATGGCGACAGCTAGTCTTACTGGGGTCCGACACATAACGAAAAATACATTACAGACAAGACTTTTACACTTATATTTTAAACACATTAACATGGTGTGTGTGTGTGCATATCTGTTACACATGTCAGTACATACACACAACAAGTATGTCACATGGGGGAGAGGCATTGTGCTGTGAGGTGTTGCTTTATATATTTTTTAAACCAAGTTTGCTGTTAATTTGCGCAATATAAGATGGGTGTTCCATGCACTCATGTCTCTGTATAATACTTTACGTTTCCTTGAATTTGTTCTGGACCTGGAGACTGTGAAAATACACCTGGTGGCATTTCTGATGGGGTAAGTGTGTGTGTCAGTGCTGTGTGTAAGTTGACTATGCAAACAATTTGGAATTTCCAACACATTAATGTTTCTTATAAAAACAAGTGACAGTCAGTCTTTCCTCAACTCTTAGGCAAGAGAGACTGGCATGCATAGTATTAATATTAGCCCTCTGATTACAATGAAGAGCAAGACGTGCGGCTCTGTTCTGGGCCAGCTGCAGCTTAACTAGGTATTTCTTTGCAGCACTTAACCATATGACATGACAATAATCAAGAGGTTAAATCTAGAGCCTGCAGGACTTACTTTGTGTGGTGTCAAAAAAGCAGAGCATCTCTTTATTACAGACAGACCTCTCCCCATCTTTACAACCATTGAATCTATATGTTTTGACCATGACAGTTTACAATCTAAGGTAACACCAAGTAATTTAGTCTCCACAACTTGTTCAACAACCACACCATTCATTACCAGATTCAGCTGAGGTCTAGAATTTAGGGAATGATTTGTACCAAATACAATGCTCTTAGTTTTAGAGATGTTCAGGACCAGTTTATTACTGGCCATCCATTCCGAAACAGACTGCAATTCTTTAAGGGTTTCAGTGACTTCATTAGCTGTGATTGTTGATGCGTATATGGTTGAATCATCAGCATACATAAACACACATGGTTTGTTTAATGCCAGTGATAAAGTCATTGGTAAAAATAGAAGAGATTAGAGGGCCTAGAGAGCTGCCCTGCGGGACACCACACTTTACATGTTTGACATTAGAGAAGCTTCCATTAAAGAAAACCCTCTGAGTTCTATTAGATAGATGGCTCTGAATCCATGATATGGCAGAGGTTGAAAAGCCATAACACAAGTTTTATCAACAACAGGTTATGGTCAATAATATCAAAGGCTGCACTGAAATCTAACAGTACAGCTCCCACAATCTTCTTATCAATTTCTTTCAACCAATCATCAGTCATTTGTGTCAATGCAGTACATGTTGAGTGCCCTTCTCTATAAGCATGCTGAAAGTGTTCATTTGTTTACAGAGAAATAGCATTGTATTTGGTCAAACACCATTTTCAGGCAGCAAGCTGATAGGTCTGCTGTTAGAACCAGTAAAGGCCGCTTTACCACTCTTGGGTAGCGAAATTACTTTGGTTTCCCTCCAGGCCTGAGGACAAAGACTTTCCTCTAGGCTCAGATTAAAGAAATGACAGGTAGGAGTGGCTATAGAGTCAGCTACCATCCTCAGTAGCTTTCCATCTAAGTTGTCAATGCCAGGAGGTTTGTCATTATTGATCGATGACAATATTTCCACCTCTCCCACACTAACTTTACAAAATTCAAACTTACAATGCTTTTCTTTCATTTTTTTTTTTTATGCATGAGTACGATGGCTCACTGTTTGTTGTTGCCGTTTCCTGCCTAAGTTTACCCACTTTGCTAATAAAGTAATTATAAAAATAATTGGCATCATCATGGTTTTGTGATCAATAAGCCATCTGATTCAATGAAAGATGGAGTTGAATTTGTCTTTCTGCCCAAAATGTAATTTAAAGTACTCAAGTTTTTCCCATTCTTTATATAATTGATCTCCGCTTCATAATACAGTTTCTTTTTTTGTTGTTGAGTTTAGTCACGTAATTTCTGTTTGCATTAAGTCAGCCAGTCAGATGTGCAGCCAGACTTATTAGCCACTCCTTTTGCTCCATCTCTTTCAACCATACAGTTTTTCAATTTCTCATCAATCCATGGAGCCTTAACAGTTCTAACAAAATATTTTTTATTTATTTTAGGCCCAGCTTTTGGAACTTTGGATTTCCTGGATATAGCCACTATATTGTGATCACTGCAGCCAATGGGTGCGGATACAGCTTTAGGACAAAGTTCTACAGTATTAGTAAAAATGTGATCAATACATGTAGATGATCTTGTTCCTGTAGTGTCTGTAAATACCTGAACCAGATTACAGGCACTGGTTACAGTGAGAAGCTACCTCTTGAGCGGACAGGTTGATAAAAACCGGTCAATTATCAGGTCCCCAAGAAAGTAGACCTCTCTGTTTACATCACATACACTATCAAGCATTTCACACACATTATTTAGATACTGACTGTTAGCACTTGGTGGCCTATAGCAACATCCCAAAAGAAAAGGCTTTAGATGTGCCAGGTTAACCTGCAACCACAATACTTCAATAACACTTGACATAAGATCTCCTCTAAGCATTACAGGGATATGGCTCTGAATAAATATATATATATATATATATATCTCAACACCTCCCTCTTAAGCATTCCTGTCTCTTCTATAGATGTTATATCCTTGTATTGCTACTGCTGTATCATCAAATTAATTATCTAAGTGAGTCTCAAATGCAAGTTATTGATTTCATGAACCTTATTTCTAAGGTTACGTATATATTAATGTGGGCTATTTTCAGCCCTTTCCTGGGTAGCTTATCAGAGATACAGACATAATATGGAAAGGGCAAACAAAGCAAGAGCAGTCCATTAATCAGTTGGTGTGTGTGTGCTGCTGTGTTGAAGCTACGAACCCATAAGCTTGGCTCTCATCACTTCCAGGCTTTTGGGAGGGTGGACAATGAGCCTGTCATGTCCCCGCGCGCTCTGGCAGCTTTTATGGCTGTGATAAGTTATTTCTTCTTCTGGCGAACAGCTTCAGGATAGTCCTTGTTGAGGAAGATGTACATTCCTCTCAAGTTCTTGGCTCTTTCCAGAACAGCTACCTTGTCCTTGAACCTCAGGAACTTGACCGCTATCGGGCTGGTGGTAGGTTTTCCAGTCCTTTGGGCGCGCTCCACATCAATCATCCTGTGGTCCATCTTCAGTTTCTCCGAGATCATTTCCCTCACTTTGTCCTCAGACTCCGAACAGGTCTCGTGAAGATTCTGCAATTACGTCCACAACCATGTTCCGCCTTCATTGTCCCTCGAGATGATCTGATTTCGCCGTCATTGTTATCATGGATTCACATACAGGACTGATGTGCTCTCTTAATGACTTACAGATTGCTGTCATCTTGCCGTTCTCCTGTTTAAAGTCATCGAGCTGACCCTGGGAGAACTGCAAACGTCCATTATTGTATTAGCTGACTCCACCAGTATTTGGACGCAACAGTTGAAGCCATTTTCTTGTTGTAACAACTGCTTGTAGAACTATATATTTTTGTTCATTTTAAAAGATCCTTCACCTGTGATAGACACCACTGTCCTCAACGCTACTCCCGCTGGCTTTGGTCATTGTCATTGTAGCAACGTAGGTTACGCTGTTACTCCTCGTAGTTCCAGACAGGCCAGGTTGCAGGAAGATTGGAAACAACAAACAGCAGGGATCTAGACAGCCACAAGCCCGGGACAATCCACGGTCCCAGCCACAATGGCTAACCGCGTCGCGGGCTGCGTTCAAGCCCTCAAGAAAACCCAGCTAGCTTGATAGGCAGCTGCTACTCCAAACAGCTCGTCAGACCCGGCCTTGGTCAGCAAGATCACAGGATAGATAGTAGCGGTCCCAGCAACTGATGCCAACTGCGTCGCGGGATCCAAACTCAAAAGTTAGTTAGCTAGTAACCAAACGTTTTCAATACTTTCCAAACTTTCCAAAACAACAAACCGAGCTCTCCTTCATTCCACCTTCAACAGGAAGTGACGTGTTGTGCAATGCGTTCAAGATGATCGCTTTCACCTGGTTAGTCTAGGTCATGGAAAGTGCAGGTGTTCTTTTATAGGTCAGCTTCTGTTTTTCGGAAACTACTGAGTAGCCTGAGAAAGGTTAGGCGAACATTAGACCATAACCTTACTACTACAGTAAGTGTTCTTTGAACAAAGACTTTCAATGTGACTGAATCTAAATGGATCAGATTTCTGTAAATCACTGTGTTTCTCGTCAGGAAGGACTTTTAATTTGATAATGTAATGGAGAGGGTGATTAATAGTAATGTCATTAGCTGGCTCAATCCCTCAGGCAGCTCTGGGCTGGCTGGCTCAGCATGGAGCCTGATGTCAGTGTGAACCTTTCAGTGTCTGACTACCAGGAACTCCTCTGTTCATGTTTTGTTTCATAACCTGATAATGTAAAGTCTGCTTATGTGCAGAACACCCAGTCCAGTGTCCATGGACATATTGGCAAATCTGTACACACCAATGCATACATTTATGCTGAGCATTAACATTGGATAAAAGGACAATAAACAATTATTCTTTCACTATTTAATGGCACTAAAAAAAACAACAAGTGAAACGAAATCAGCCAGCCTGTGACATGCATTGAGTTCCCAGTTCTAGTATTTGTATTGGCAAAGAGCTGTGGCATGTTGACCGCTACAGCCAATTTTAGGTGGCAGTCCAGGCAGCAAGTCACATGTGACTGAGACTCTGCAGGGCGAAGAGGGGATGTGTGTTTTACACTACTGAATCAGCTTGGTCCAAGAAATGCATGTTTCCCTTTCTAAAGGATCTTGAAGGATCTAATCTCTACCCGACTCCATGTTAGAGGTATCTGTCTGGGCCTAGTAGTACTAGTCCTACTAGATTTGTTTGATAACTTGTGTTATCCCTTGACCGTCATAGTAACCGTGCATAAGTTCACTAGAGGCCTAGTGTCATTCCTGAGGTATGTTTAACACATGGTTTGTTCAGGGGTTTTAACACAGCATTGTTGAGTGCATAATAACTACCTAGCGCGACAGTTGCTTAATAGCTGTTCTACCTTTTCCACCCCTTTCCTGTGTGGAGGGGCTGCCTGCCTTCCTCTCAGAGGAATGTGGGTGTGTCTGTCGTGTGTGTTTGACCTGCGGTGAGGGTTGAGAGCTGTGTAACACGCCTGACAACAGATCACAACACCTCAGTGCTCTATAGCTACGGTCTTTGTTTCAGGTTATTGGGAAGTCTCTACAGGATAAATTGGTGTTTTAGGTTTTCACAGGGAGTGAAGGTGTGGACAGTTTGGTGTCTCAGGTTTGGTGTTTTTGTATTTTTATATTAAGTAGCCTAAATATCTATTTTAGTGTTGTCTGCTGATGCTCTGTCCTTGTGAGTTGCAGAAATCACCGTTCACTTTTGGTCGTGCATGTAGTCTTATCCCAAGGTTTCAAGGTGTTTAGCTGCTAGCTAGTGAAGGTGGTCTACTTAGCCTGATGCTGGAGATGGCTTTTATTAGTGCTTTACCATATCATGTTCTTTTGAGAACCATAGATATAGAATGAAAATAGTTTTATGGCTTCAGTAACTGGGTGAGGGTCTACTACTGATTATAGCCTAAGATGCATATTGACTTGACTCACGTATAGACCCCAACGGTCGTTACTCCCAATAGATCGAGACCTATCCCTTTGGCTCTCACACAACATGGCTGCTTTATCAAATACTGCAACTCTGCCCAGAGAGGAGGGTTTTTAGAAAATGTTTTTAAACCACTCTCCCACACGCAAATCAGCTTACAGCCAGCCAGAGTAAATGCTAGACAGGGCTGGCGTTTGTTTTAATCCCCTGCCTGGCCTCCAGGGATGCAGCCTGGCCTCTCTGAGAGAATGTCCTTGTAAGGAGAACATAACCTTCAGTGATGCCATAAGCCCATAGGGTAAACAACTGTATTTTACATAGATAAAGTAGGGGCCCCATTAATGGGCTGCGAGTCCGATGCAAGCCTGTTTGAATGGAAGATGAGTGTAGCAGAGCAGTTATGTAGCCTACCTGAATGAACCGTAACAGTTTAACCTTCATCTTTTCGTGGGGGAGATGCGGTTTAGGCTGGGTCAGCTAGTGCTGTCAGATCCATCCTGTCAGGTCCAGGGCTACCTGCTGCCCCTACTTAAGGAGTTCAGTCTGTGCCCCGAGGCAGCCATTGTCACATCGTCTGACACGTGATGCAGCCAGCCAGCCACCCTAACCCAACCCAAACCGCTCCTGGCCACCTCTGCTGTGCTAGCCGCAGCTATGGAAGATCCAACTGCTCTGCCCTGATCTCTGGATCTGAGCATGGATTAGATGTGAACAGGGAACCACGTACGCCCCGGCGGATTACAGATTTGAAATATTAATCTCTTTGCATCTGCTTGCTCAGATCTGAGGGGCAGAGATATGACTGGGATTACAGGGTAGGAGGCCTGGGGAGACGCCAGAGGGGAACTCATGGATTAATACTAGGAAACTCTTCCAGAAAGTGTTTTCAAGTAGAAGTTAACTGACTGGCGTATTGTTGGGTGAATGCCAAGGAAGTGCCATAGTTCCCTAACCTCCTATATGGGATCCTATGGGGCTGTAGGAATGAGGTAGCATCATTTGGGTGAAAGGGGAGATGGGAATAGGGGCACTGACACACAGACACCGTTCAGGGATGTTTTTAGGCTGCAGGAGTCCGGGTGTTTTATTCTGTGACAGTTGGAGTAGACAAATCTGGAGTAGTAGGCAGTGATATCCCTCTAGAGTCCAGTGGAGACAGACTGTGCTCTGCCCTGTTTGAACAGAATGTCCCTGAGGCATTCCAAATCAAAGTAGGGTTCTGACTCATGCTTGGTCATTGTGTACATTACTACATTGACTCGCTGGCCTATATCTGAGCCATCCCACATCACTGTTCTACCCTATGAGAGTGGAGATAATAGCCACTCACTGAGGTTATGTGCCGATGTTAAAGCTTCCTACACAAATATCTCACCTGTTATGAAATGTGCCTGTATTTTACAGCCTCCTACCTCCCTACCAAGGCAAAGATTGACATCTAAAAACATATAGGCTAAATGGAACTATTGCATTTACCCAGATTCACTCTATAGCCATATGACTGTCAGATAACATAATGTCAGGCTTTTGACCCTGTTAGTTCCCATCCATACCACTAGGTGGCATGAAAACCATAAAGAGATGTGCATACAAACACAAACTTGTCACATCAATGATGTGTATGAACCTTGGATGACTGACAGTGGGCGCTGTATTGAAGTTACCGCACAGCCATTTTGGTACTCCTCCGTTGTAAAATAGATTTAGGAAGCTATAGAAATTTAACATCAACATTAGTTTTTGACAAGTATATTCTATTAGTCACCTTAATGCATACTTTTAAATTCTATGTGAACTGAACATTAAAAAAAAAAAGTATAAAAAAAAAAAAAGTGTATGTATATGCGTATTTATATATATATATATATATATATATATTAATATTATCACACACACACACAGTTGAAGTCGGAAGTTTACATACAGTGGGGGAAAAAAGTATTTAGTCAGCCACCAATTGTGCAAGTTCTCCCACTTAAAAAGATAAGAGAGGCCTGTAATTTTCATCATAGTTACACGTCAACTATGACAGACAAATTGAGGAAAAAAAATCCAGAAAATCACATTGTAGGATTTTTAATGAATTTATTTGCAAATTATGGTGGAAAATAAGTATTTGGTCACCTACAAACAAGCAAGATTTCTGGCTCTCACAGACCTGTAACTTCTTCTTTAAGAGGCTCCTCTGTCCTCCACTCGTTACCTGTATTAATGGCACCTGTTTGAACTTGTTGTCAGTATAAAAGACACCTGTCCACCACCTCAAACAGTCACACTCCAAACTCCACTATGGCCAAGACCAAAGAGCTGTCAAAGGACACCAGAAACAACATTGTAGACCTGCATCAGGCTGGGAAGACTGAATCTGCAATAGGTAACAGCTTGGTTTGAAGAAATCAACTGTGGGAGCAATTATTAGGAAATGGAAGACATACAAGACCACTGATAATCTCCCTCGATCTGGGGCTCCACGCAAGATCTCACCCCGTGTGGTCAAAATGATCACAAGAACGGTGAGCAAAAATCCCAGAACCACACAGGGGGACCTAGTGAATGACCTGTAGAGAGCTGGGACCAAAGTAACAAAGCCTACCATCAGTAACACACTACGCCGCCAGGGACTCAAATCCTGCAGTGCCAGACGTGTTCCCCTTCTTAAGCCAGTACATGTCCAGGCCCGTCTGAAGTTTGCTAGAGTGCATTTGGATGATCCAGAAGAGGATTGGGAGAATGTCATATGGTCAGATGAAACCAAAATATAACTTTTTGGTAAAAACTCAACTCGTCGTGTTTGGAGGACAAAGAATGCTGAGTTGCATCCAAAGAACACCATACCTACTGTGAAGCATGGGGGTGGAAACATCATGCTTTGGGGCTGTTTTTCTGCAAAGGGACCAGGACGACTGATCCGTGTAAAGGAAAGAATGAATGGGGCCATGTATCGTGAGATTTTGAGTGAAAACCTCCTTCCATCAGCAAGGGCATTGAAGATGAAACGTGGCTGGGTCTTTCAGCATGACAATGATCCCAAACACACCGCCCGGGCAACGAAGGAGTGGCTTCGTAAGAAGCATTTCAAGGTCCTGGAGTGGCCTAGCCAGTCTCCAGATCTCAACCCCATAGAAAATCTTTGGAGGGAGTTGAAAGTCCGTGTTGCCCAGCGACAGCCCCAAAACATCACTGCTCTAGAGGAGACCTGCATGGAGGAATGGGCCAAAATACCAGCAACAGTGTGTGAAAACCTTGTGAAGACTTACAGACAACGTTTGACCTGTTTCATTGCCAACAATGGGTATAAAACAAAGTATTGAGAAACTTTTGTTATTGACCAAATTCTTATTTCCCACCATAATTTGCAAATAAATTCATTAAAAATCCTAAAATGTGATTTTTTTGTTCTCATTTTGTCTGTCATAGTTGACGTGTACCTATGATGAAAATTACAGGCCTCTCTCATCTTTTTAAGTGGGAGAACTTGCACAATTGGTGGCTGACTAAATACTTTTTTCCCCCGCTGTACACTTAGGTTGGAGTCATTAAAACTTGTTTGTCAACCACTCCACAAATTTCTTTTTAACAAACTATAGTTTTGGCAAGTCAGTTAGGACATCTACTTTGTGCATGACACAAGTAATTTTTCCAACAATTGTTTATAGACAGATTATTTCACTTATAATTCACTGTATCACAATTCCAGTGGGTCAGAAGTTTACATACACTAAGTTGACTGTGCCTTTAAACAGCTTGGAAAATTCCAGAAAATTATGTCATGGCTTTAGAAGCTTCTGATAGGCTAATTGACATCATTTGAGTCAATTGGAGGTGTGCCTGTGGATGTATTTCAAGGCATACCTTCAAACTCAGTGCCTCTTTGCTTGACACCATGGGAAAATCAAAAGAAATCAGCCAAGACCTCAGAAAAATAATTGTAGACCTCCACAAGTCTGGTTCATCCTTGGGAGCAATTTCCAAACGCCTGAAGGTACCATGTTCATCTGTACAAACAATAGTACGGAAGTATAAACACCATGGGACCACGCAGCCATCATACCGCTCAGGAAGGAGACGCGTTCTGTCTCCTAGAGATGAACGTACTTTGGTGCGAAAAGTGCAAATCAATCCCAGAACAACAGCAAAGGACCTTGTGAAGATGGAAACGGGTACAAAATCATCTATATCCACAGTAAAACGAGTCCTCTGTAGCTCAATTGGTAGAGCATGGCGCTTGTAACGCCAGGGTAGTGGGTTCGATCCCCGGGACCACCCATACGTAAAAATGTATGTACGCATGACTGTAAGTCGCTTTGGATAAAAGCGTCTGCTAAATGGCATATTATTATATTATAACCTGAAAGGTCGCTCAGCAAGGAAGAAGCCACTGCTCCAAAACCGCCATAAAAAAGCCAGACTACGGTTTGCAACTGCACATGGGGACAAATATCGTACTTTTTGGAGAAATGTCCTCTGGTCTGATTAAACAAAATAGTACTGTTTGGCCATAATGACCATCGTTATGTTTGGAGGAAAAAGGGGGGGGATTTGCAAGCTAAAGAACACCATCCCAACTGTGAAGCATTGGGGTGGCAGCATCATGCTGTGGGGGTGCTTTGCTGCAGGAGGGACTGGTGCACTTCACAAAATAGATGGCATCATGAGGAAGGAAAATTATGTGGATATATTGAAGCAACATCTCAAGACATCAGTCAGGAAGTTAAAGCTTGGTCGCAAATGGGTCTTCCAAATGGACAATGACCCTAAGCATACTTCCAAAGTTGTGGCAAAATGGCTTAAGGACAACAAAGTCAAGGTATTGGAGTGGCCATCACAAAGCCCTGACCTCAATCCTATAGAAAATTTGTGGGCAGAACTGAAAAAGCGTGTGCGAGCAAGGAGGCCTACAGACCTGACTCAGTTACACCAGCTCTGTCAGGAGGAATGGCCCAAAATTCACCCAACTTATTGTGGGAAGCTTGTGGAAGGCTACCCGAAACGTTTGACCCAAGTTAAACAATTTAAAGGCAATGCTACCAAATACTAATTGAGTGTATGCAAACTTCTGACCCACTGGGAATGTGATGAAAGAAATAAAAGCTGAAATAAATCATTCTCTCTACTATTATTCTGACATTTCACATTCTTAAAATAAAGTGCTGATCCTAACTGACCTAAGACAGGGAATTTTTACTAGGATTTAATGTCAGGACTAAGGTTTATGTAAACTTCCGACTTCAACTGTGTGTGTACGTACACACACACACACACACACACACACACACACACAGTACCAGTCGAAAGTTTGGACACACCTACTCATTCCAGGGTTTTTCTTTTCTTTTTATTATTTTCGACATTGTAGAATAATAGTGAAGACATCAAAACTATGCATTAACCCAATTTTTTTTTTTACATACATATATTTTTATTTGTAACTTGTCAAGGGTGTGTATTTTATTTATGGGACTTGTATTCATCAAGGGCAGGGAAACACACTACCTCTTCACAAATCACTTGACAATAAACCACAGAAATCTACATGAGGTGTTGTGATATCATCTGTGTCTTCCTGAGAATGTTCAGCAGGAAGTCAACACAGCAGGTCTTTGGTAATTACGATGACTCAGTTTGGCTACTTTGTAGTTTCAAGCTGATTTTACTGTAGCCTCCAGTGGGCTGATGTTGGGGTTTCAGGTGATGACTGCACAATTGTCTTGACCACAACAATGCCTTTTGTATTGCAACTGCTGTAAAAAAAATATAAGTGAATGGTGATGTGACACGGTGTACTTTCTCAGAGATGTGCGTCAAACATTTTTATTGTGATATTGCTTGGAAATTTACAACAAATTATAGAATTTTGAGGTTTGACACCTTTTTTAATAGTGGGCTATATAGTGCCACTGGCATAGGTTTTGTCCTACTTGAAATGTAATATGCTTATTAGAACCCATTAGCCATTTTCACTTTTAATAAAGAGCTAACTTGTAATTTTTTGGTTCAACACTGACCTCTCTCTTCTCTCTTCAGGGTACAGTGTTTAGCCTGGAGGAGGAGCAAGGCGTGATCATAACCGAGGACAGCAACGACATCTACATCCTGTCTGGAGAGCAGCTTCCTGGCCAGCTCAGTCCCCCCGCATCGCTGCTGGGCACCGGAGACAGCAGTGGGCCGGGCAGCTGGCAAACGGAGAGCTTACCCGTGTCTCTGGCAGGCAACGATTCCTGGGCACAGGTGAGCATGATGGACCACCCCGAAGACGTCAAGAGTCTGGACAGCAACGAGGGCGCCCTGGCTGAGGAGCGCAGTGAGAACAACTCCTCCAACTCTGACATCGTGCATGTGGAGCGAGAGGACGCAGAGGAGGGTGAGGGCGGGGCAGAGTTGCAGGAGAGCATGCTGAGCGTGCTGGGGACGGAGAGCGAGCTGGCTGAGCTGAGGGCGGAGTTTAGGGATGACACTCCGCCTCCTGTCCTAGCAGCCCCAGAGCCTGTGGTGGTATATCTTGAGGAGCCGGTCATCATAGAGACGCCTGCTCCCCTGTCGGCGGTTCGGTCAGAGCCGCGTGCCCCATCCCCTGTCCCAGTGTCAGAGCCCCCTGCTCCAGCCCGTATGGTTGAGCCTGCCCCTGTTGTGGAGGCAGCACCCCCATACCCCGCCAAGGCGCCCTCTACTCCCCCACCAGCAGAGCCAGTTCCAGAACCAGAGCCCGTTCCAGAACCAGTCGCAGCACCACCCCAACCAGAGCCCGTTCCAGAGCCAGATCCAGAGGAGCCCCAGCCTGAACCTCAGTCAGAGACTGTGCTGGAGCTGGCTGCAGCGCCCATCCTGGAGGCACTCCCAGCCCCTGTGGAGGCCCCTGTGGCCCCTGCCGAGGAGCCCCCGGTGCAGACGGAACCAGAGCCCAAGTCAGAGATCCCAGTGCTGCTGTATGGTGGAGCCGCTCTGGTGGCCCTAGCTGCTGTGGTGGCCTGGGGAGTCATGACCTACCGGAAGAAGTAGCCTAGCAGGAAGAACCGGGCCCCAGACCTCCCCTCCTCCCTGGTCCCTGCCTGGTTCACTGCTGGTAATCGGGGCTGCTATGCTGCCACCACCAGGTGGACACACCATGTGAACAATTACTTATTTTCCCTCTCTCCATTTTTGTTTTCCCCGTTCTCATCTCTGCTCATCTGGCGTTTTGAGATGTTTGTCTTCAGTTGTACATTGCTGCCTCCAACCCATCAACTCTCAAACTGGAAAGGACATTTGTATTATTTTTTTCTCACGGTTTCTCTGTTGTTTTCCAGGTGCTTGGTTCTGTTCTGTGCCATCCGGATGCACGTCACAGATACACCCTGTATGTTACCCTCTCGGCTGGAGCTTGGGGTACCTCTTTGTCCTTAGAGCCTAGTGGGTGTAGCGCAGAAGAGTCAGAATTCCCTGTTCTGTTGCAAAGAAGGGAAGGGAAAAGGGTAGCTATTCCAATATTCATATAGAAAAATCTAAGTTCTGACCACATTATGTCCTCTGAAAAGCAAACCTTTCTTCAAGGATTAGATGGGCATGGTTTTTTTATTTTTACGGTAATTAACTGATCATGATTAGACTTTTGATTCGTTTTTAGAATTACAGTATGTATGTGATATAAGAATATAAGATTCACTGTACTGGAGACCCTGATGTGCCTATAAAAGTATGTCTGCAGAATTGAGCCCCATAAAGGGACAATATTGTTCATAAAGCACTTGATTGGGATTAATAATATCACACTAAAATGTGAAATAGATACACTACATGACCAAAGGTATGTGGACACCTGCTCATCGAACATCTCATTCCAAAATCATGGGCATTAATATGGAGTTGGTCCCCTCTTTGCTGCTATAACAGCCTCCACTCTTCTGGGAAGGCTTTCCACTAGATGTTGGAACATTGCTGTGGGGACTTGCTTCCATTCAGCCACGAGCATTAGTGAGGATGGGCACCGATGTTGGGCGATTAGGCCTGACTTGCAGTCTGCGTTCCAATTCATCCCAAAGGTGTTCGATGGGGTTGAGGTCAGGGCTCTGTCCAGGCCAGTCAAGTTCTTCCACACCGATCTCGACAAACCATTTCTGTATGGACCTCGCTTTGTGCACGGGGCATTGTCATGCTAAAACAGGAAAGGGCCTTCCCCGAACTGTTGCCACAAAGTTGGAAGCACAGAATCGTATAGAATGTCATTGTATGTTGTAGCATTAAGATCTCCCTTCACTGGAACTAAGGGGCCAAGCCCGAACCATGAAATACAGCCCCAGACCATTATTCCTCCTCCACCAAACTTTACAGTTGGCACTATGCATTGGGGCAGGTAGCGTTCTCCTGGCATCCGCCAAACCCAGATTTGTCTGTCGGGACTGCCAGATGGTGATGCGTGATTCATCGCTTCAGAGTCCAATGGCGGCGAGCTTTACACCACTCCAGCAGACGCTTAGCCTTGCGCATGGTGATCTTAGGCTTGTGTGCTGCTGCTCGGCCATGGAAACCAATTTCATGAAGCTCCTGACAAACTGTTCTTGTGCTGACGTTGCTTCCAGAGGCAGTTTGGAACTCGTTAGTGAGTGTTGCAACCGAGGACAGACGATTTTTACACGCTGCGCGCTTCATCACTCGGCGGTCAGGTTCCGTGAGCTTGTGTGGCCTACCGCTTCGCAGCTGAGCCGTTGTTGCTCCTAGACGTTACCACTTCACAAGAACAGCACTTCTAGTTGACTGGGGCAGCTCTAGCAGGGTAGAAATTTGACTTACTGACTTGTTGGAAAGGTGGCATCCTATGAAGGTGCCACTTTGAAAGTCACTGAGCTCTTCAGTAAGGCCGTTCTACTGCCAATGTTTGTCTATGGAGATTGCATGGGTGTGTGCTTGGTTTTATACACCTGTCAGTAACGGGTGTGGCTGAAATAGCTGAATCCACTCATTTGAAGGGGTGTCCACATACTTTTGTGTGTGTATATAGTGTATGTTTATCTACTTTTTTTCTTTCCTTTATTAAATGCTGATCGCCGGTCACTTACTACACCACCTGATGATAAATGTTATTTTGGGAAGTTTTGGGAAATTGAGGGCTTCCACTTTAAGATGTGAATAGGATGCCATGACTCAAAGGCCAACTACTCTTCACAATGAATATATCAGTTACTAATTTCAGTCATTTAGTAAACAGACTCCTGTGTCTCTTATCGCTTTAGATAGTTATGATTTGTGGTCATATTGCAGTAGTATAATGACTGCAATGAAATTGTTTTTTAATGGGGAAAAGAAAAGAAAGGGGGACAAGATCACCGCAGTTCACAGCCGGAGTGCCGTTTGATTACTAACCATCTCCTTGAAAATAGATGTTTAGATTATCTGCTATAAAACTGTCAATGGTCACTATCAACCTTGTGTGTGTTAACTATTGTGTGTTTGCGTGAGTGAAAACATCAACCACTCCTAAAGCCAGCTTAACCATGACAGCACCATGGTCAATCCTGTTCCATGTACTGTGCTCTGACGACAGGGGATGGAGGGCTGGGAATGACTGCACCAAGACACTGAATTTCATATTAATTTGTTCAACACAAGTTGTGTCCAAGAGAGATACAAGGTTTAAGATTGAAATATCAAACATGAAAGACATGACTACTTGATTTCATCTGACACTGTGAGCCTATTAAAATCAAAAGGAAAATGAGTTTTGTCTTGAATCAATTTATGCTCTCATTCCCAACTCCCCCAGTCTATCAGTAACTAACTTCACAGGGACTGCCTTTCTTCAGCTACCCTGTCCTCAGCCCTCTGTTGTGCCAGGTGCCGCTTGTCCCCTCTGCTGGCCAAAACTGCCCACCCAGCACTGCCTTGCCATTCCGCTGTAACCCCATAGCGTGCCTACCTTGTACAGTATAGATTTACAAAGCTTAACATGCCAGCCCTGCCACAGACAATCAAGAGGCAACATGCTAACAACATTCCCACTAAGGGAAACATATCTTCCTCTGTTAGTTGCCGTACAATGTGAATCCAAAAATAAAATATACACTGTAGACCTCAGGTGTCGAGTACAAAAATAAAAATTTTTTTACAGGGCACTCAAGTCTGGAGCGTGAAATGTGAACACTTGATCCAAGTGAAAATGTAGTAGTGGAGTTCTGTTAAACTGGAAACTGGTTGTCCAGCTTTGTGTTCACTGGTTAGTGGATTCCCACAGCTTACTTGGTCAATATCAGAACTGTAAAGATGCACACAACTCACTACACACTGCTGCTTAGCCAAGTGTAAATACAACCATGTGTGGTCTGGGGTGGTAAACAACAGCAAGTTGTGTGGGTAAGAAGATGTGTGGGTGAGACAAATGGTTTTGTTCCTCGTTCCATTGAAAGCAAATGTACAAGGATGCTTTCATGTATGCAAACTAGCTGAAAGAATGTACAAAGGGAAACTAAGTATTTGGAAAGTACAGTACGGCTGTAAAATCCCCAATTTAGCACTTTACCTATATGTACAGTTTGAGACCAGAATACATCATTTAAACTGCATCGTTGTGGTTTTGTACACATGAACAAGTTAATAAAATGGTTCTTCCTTACATAATTGTATTACTCTTACATTTATTTTAATTTAAATGTATATCCCTGCATCATCATCATAGGATATCTATGCATACAACAAACCAAAAGGCATTTAACAAAACTAACATGGTCTTTAAAACAAAAAGTGGATTTATCCCTTTTGAGGAAGCCATGTATTGTTACAAAACTGTTTTGGGAAAAAAAAGTATTTAAAAAAATAAACTTCAAGCACAATGTATGTGGAAGTGAAAACAGCAGACGATGCATGACACTTCTCTATCCCTTTGCAGTATCAGAGCTGGTAAAATAAAGCACTCAAGTTTCCAAATCCAGTGGCAAACACTTTCAGAATCACATCTTTTCAAAAAAATAATTTGAATGTTCTATATTTACTGAGTAGCTTGTTAAGAAAATGAATGTGCCCCTGAACTAAACGGCACACTCACTATTGATTGGTAATCAAGCATCCGTCCAGAGTGGAGAGTCCGTAGAGTTTGGGGTCTGTTTTAAAGTCACCTGGCCACGGTAGGGTTTATGAACTGAACTGCTGTGTTGAACAGGTTACGGAGCAGCAGGGGGGCGTGCTCACACACCCCCTTCACCAGGGTCAGCGTGAGGGCCATGATCACCTTCTCCTGGGGTAGATGGTCCAGCACAGGGCCCAGGCCCTGCTTCTTCACCCACTCCACTTCCAGGGCTAGGTGGTGCTTCCACAGCTGAGGAACACACACAGGCATCAGACCTTTGACATACTTATGGATTGATCTTATACCCATTACTAGATAATACTTTATAACCCCTGTGGTTTCAATTCACAGCAGGAACACCATGATTTACATACATTTCTAGACATAGACATTCTATATATACACTGAACAAAAATCTAAACTTAACATGCAACAATTAACGGTTTTACAGAGTTATAGTTCATATAAGGGAATCAGTCAATTGAAATGAATTAATTAGGCCCTAATATATGGATTTCACATGAGTGGGCAAGGGAGCAGCCACCCACTGGAGAGCCAGGCCCAGCCAATGAGTTTCCCCCCCACAAAAGTGCTTTATTACAGACAGAAATACTCCTCAGTTTCATCAGCTCTCTAGGTGGCTGGTCTCAGACTATCCCAAGAAGAAGCCGGATGTGGAGGTCCTGGACTGACGTGGTCTATGGTTGTGAGGCAGGTTGGACGTACTGCCAAATTCTCTAAAACGATGTTGGAGGAGGCTTATGGTAGAGAAATTAACATTCAATGCTCTGGTGCACATTCCTGCAGTCAGCATGCCAATTGCACGCTCCCTCAAAACTTGAGACATCTGTGGCATTGTGTTGTGTGACAAACTGCACATTTTAGAGAGGCCTTTTATTATCCCCAGCACAAGGTGCACCTGTGTAATGATCATGCTGTTTAGTATTTATTTAGTATTTATTAGGATCCCTATTAGCCGCTGCAAAAGCATCCGCTACTCTTCCTGGGGTCCACATGAAACATGACATAATACAGAACATTATTAGTCAAGGACTGAAATACATCAATTTAAAATGTCACACATAGCCTACACATTAGTACATACACACAATATCTAGGTCTAATACATAATACAGTGCAAATTACAATACAATATATATAAAATGGCTGTGTCTCTTCACAGCCCCTTTGTGGGGTAAGGTGTTCTTTTATGTTTTTTAAAAATGTGTTTTATTGCTAGCTTGAGTTACCTGTGGTGGCAGAGTTCCATGTAGTCATGGCTCTATTTAATACATTTACATTTTAGTCATTTAGCAGACGCTCTTATCCAGAGCGACTTACAGTTAGTGAGTGCATACATTTTCATACTGGCCCCCCTGGCCCCCCGTGGGAATCGAACCCACAACCCTGGCGTTGCAAGCGCCATGCTCTACCAACTGAGCTACAACTGCGTTTCCCAGCCTCTGTTCTGGACCTGGGGACTGTGAACAGAACTCTGGTTGCATGTTTTTTGTTGTACCGATGAGTGTTCGAACTGTGTGCCAACTGCTTGAACAGACAGTTCGGTATCTTCAACACATCAATACCTCGCACAAAGACCAATAGTGATCCAGTCAATTTCTCCTCAACTTTGAGCCAGGAGAGACTTATGCATGTTACTGACACTTTCCCTCTGTGTACATCTAAGTGCGATACGTGCTGCTTTGTTCTGGACGAACTGCAATTTACCTATGTCCTTCTTTGCCGCACATGACCACACAGCTGGGCAGTAGTCCAGGTGCGACAAAACTAGGGCCTGTAGGACCTGTCTGGTCGACTGAGATGTCAAGAAGGCAGAGCAACGCCCTATCATGGACAGACCTTTTCCCATTTAACAACCATTGAGTCTATATGTTTTAACCATGAAAGCATGCTATCTAGGGTTACACCCAGCAGTTTAGTCTCCTCAACTTGCTCAACAACCACATTATTCAATAATAGATCTAAACGAGGTTTAGCATTGAGCGAGTGATTTGTCCCAAAAATAATGCTTTTAGTTTTTGAGTTATTTAGCACCAGCCTATTGCTAGTTACCCATTCTAAAAGTGACTGGAGCTCTATGTTATTTATTTGACTGTTGAGTCGACAGCGTACATACACACACAGGCTTTATTCAAGGTCAGTGGAAGGTGATTTGTAAAAACAGAAAACAATAATGCCCCTAGCCGGCTGCCCTGCAATACACCACACTCAACTGAATTTGCATGAGAGGCGCTTCCATTAACGAAAACCCTCTGTGTTCTATTAGATTTGTAACTTTCAATCAATCCATAATAAGGCAGAGGATGCAAATCCATGACACATACATTTTTTCAGCAATAGGTTATGATCAATTACATTAAAAGCTGCACTGAAGTCTAACAAAACAGCTCCCACAATCTTCTTACTATCAATTTCTTTCAGCCAATCATCAGTAGTTTGTGTCAGTGCTGAGAATTATGCACCCTTCCCTATACGCATGCTGAAAGTTTATTGTTAATTTGTTTTCTGTAAAATAACTTTGTATTTGATCAAACCATTTTTTCCAAAAGTTTGCTAAGCACTTCTAAAAGGCTGATTGGTCGGCTGTTTGAACCATTAAAGGGTGCTCTGCTATTCTTGGGTAGTGAAATGACCTTTGCCTCCCTCCATGTCTGAGGGCACACACCGTCTTCTAGGCTTAAATTGAAGATGTGGCAGACAGGAGTCACAATGTATTCCGCTACCATCCTCAGCAATTTACCATCCAGGTTGTCGGTACCGGGTGGTTTGTCCTTATAGATAGCAACAATTATTTCACCTCTTCCACACCCACTTTGTGGAACTCAAAACTACAGTGGTTGTCTTTCATTATCTGGTAGATTATGCATGAATTTGGCGCTTGTAATGCCAGGGTAGTGGGTTCGATTCCCGGGACCACCCATACCTAAACATGTATGCACGCATGACTGTAAGTCGCTTTGGATAAAAGCGTCTGCTAAATGGCATATTATTATTATTATTATTATTATGAAGGCTCAGCATTTGTTTTTTGCATGTCATACACTAAGGGAAAAAAGTATTTGATCCCCTGCTGATTTTGTACGTTTGGCCTCTGACAAAGAAATGATCAGTCTATAATTTTAATGGTAGGTTTATTTGAACAGTGAGAGACAGAATAACAACAAAAATATCCAGAAAAACGCATGTCAAAAATGTTATAAATTGATTTGCATTTTAATGAGGGAAATAATTATTTGACCCCCTCTCAATCAGAAAGATTTCTGGCTCCCAGGTGTCTTTTATACAGGTAACGAGCTGAGATTAGGAGCACACTCTTAAAGGGAGTTCTCCTAATCTCAGCTTGTTACCTGTATAAAAGACACCTGTCCACAGAAGCAATCAATCAATCAGATTCCAAACTCTCCACCATGGCCAAGACCAAAGAGCTCTCCAAGGATGTCAGAGACAAGATTGTAGACCTACACAAGGCTGGAATGGGCAACAAGACCATCGCCAAGCAGCTTGGTGAGAAGGTGACAACAGTTGGTGCGATTATTCGCAAATGGAAGAAACACAAAAGAACTGTCAATCTCCCTCGGCCTGGGGCTCCATGCAAGATCTCACCTCGTGGAGTTGCAATGATCATGAGAATGGTGAGGAATCAGCCCAGAACTACACGGGAGGATCTTGTCAATGATCTCAAGGCAGCTGGGACCATAGTCACCAAGAAAACAATTGGTAACACACTACGCCATGAAGGACTGAAATCCTGCAGCGCCCGCAAGGTCCCCCTGCTCAAGAAAGCACATATACATGCCCGTCTGAAGTTAGCCAATGAACATCTGAATGATTCAGAGGAGAACTGGGTGAAAGTGTTGTGGTCAGATGAGACCAAAATGGAGCTCTTTGGCATTGACTCAACTCGCCGTGTTTGGAGGAGGAGGAATGCTGCCTATGACCCCAAGAACACCATCCCCACCGTCAAACATGGAGGTGGAAACATTATGCTTTGGGGGTGTTTTTCTGCTAAGGGGACAGGACAACTTCACCGCATCAAAGGGTCGATGGACGGGGCCATATACCGTCAAATCTTGGGTGAGAACCTCCTTCCCTCAGCCAGGGCATTGAAAATGGGTCGTGGATGGGTATTCCAGCATGACAATGACCCAAAACACACGGCCAAGGCAACAAAGGAGTGGCTCAAGAAGAGGCACATTAAGGTCCTGGAGTGGCCTAGCCAGTCTCCAGACCTTAATCCCATAGAAAATGTGTGGAGGGAGCTGAAGGTTTGAGTTGCCAAACGTCAGCCTCGAAACCTTAATGACTTGGAGAAGATCTGCAAAGAGGAGTGGGACAAAATACCTCCTGACATGTGTGCAACCCTAGTGGCCAACTACAAGAAACGTCTGACCTCTGTGATTGCCAACAAGGGTTTTGCCACCAAGTACTGAGTCATGTTTTGCAGAGGGGTCAAATACTTATTTCCCTCATTAAAATGCAAATCAATTTATAACATTTTTGACATGCGTTTTTCTGGATTTTTTTGTTGTTATTCTGTCTCTCACTGTTCAAATAAACCTACCATTAAAATTATAGACTGATCATGTCTTTGTCAGTGGGCAAACGTACAAAATCAGCAGGGGATCAAATACTTTTTTCCCTCACTGTACCTAAGTATGCTAATCTTGTCAACAAAAAAGTTATTAAAGTGGTTGGCAATATCAAAGGGTTTTGTTATGAACAAGCCATCTGCCTCAATGAAGGATGGAGTCGAGTTTGCTTTCTTGCCTAGAATTTCATTTAAAGTACTCCAGAGCTTCTTACTATCATTCTTTATATAATTTATCTTTGTTCCACAGTATAGTTTCTTATTTTTGTTTAGTTACGTGATTTCTCAATTCACTGTATGTTTTCCAGTCTGCTGTTTTGTCAGACTTACTTGCTATTCCCTTTGCCTCATCCCTCTCAACCATACCATTTTTCAATTAATAATCTATCCAGGGGGATTTGCCAGCTTCTTGATATGCCACACCTGTCAGGTGGATGGATTATCTTGGCAAAGGAGAAATGCTCACTAACAGGGATGTAAACAAATTTGTGCACAAAATATGAGAGAAATAAGCTTTTTGTGCATATGGACAAATTCTGGGATCTTTTATCTTCAGCTCATGAATCATTGGACCAACACTTTACATGTTGCACTTATATATTTGTTCAGTATAGTTCTGAGCAATCCAAGTAACCAGGATTCCAGAAACCTACCCCAATGGAATACTTCTGCAGTTTCTTGGTCAGATTCTCAGCAGCCTGGGCCACCACATTACGCTCAAGCTGATCAGCTATTTCAATCAGCCCTGCAGCGACACCTCTCAGGGCTTCTTCTTCGGCAGGGTTATCTGGAGGGCAAAGAACATGTTAGTCAAAATCATATTGAATATGAACAGTTATAAAGTATCCACATTTTGATATACAACACAGTATAATTTTCAATCACTTTCACAACAACGGTTCAATGCAGGTGTGCCAGATCCCTGTCACATAGTACAGTAAAGCTGAGATGTTCAGCAGTACATATACTGCCCCTTTTCTAATATCCATTTCATATACAGACAAAAATCCCACTATTTTACCATGCCAGCTTTTTTATACAGTACCAGTCAAAGGTTTGGACACACCTACTCATTCAAGGGTTTTTCTTAATTTCAAAAAAATAATTACATTGTAGAATAATAGTGAAGACATCAAAACTATGAAATAACACATATGGAATCATAGTAACCAAAAGTGTTTAAAAAATCAAAATATATTTTATATTTGAGATTCTTCAAATAGCCACCCTTTGCCTTGATGACAGCTTTGCACACGCTTTACATTCTCTCAACCAGCTTCACCTGGAATGCTTTTCCAACAGTCTTGAAGGAGTTCCCACAAATGCTGAGCACTTGTTGTCTGCTTTTCCTTCACTCTGCCGTCCGACTCATCCCAAACCATCTCAATTTGGTTGAAGTCGGGGGATTGTGGAGTCCAGGTCATCTGATGCAGCACTCCATCACTCTCCTTTTTGGTAAAATAGCCCTTACACAGCCTGGAGGTGTGTTGGGTCATTGTCCTGTTGAAAAACAAATGATAGTCCCACCAAACCAGATGGGATGGCGTATCGCTGCAGAAGGCTGTTGTAGCCATGCTGGTTAAGTGTGCCTTGAATTCTAAATAAATCACAGAAAGTGTCACCAGCAAAGCACCCCCACACCATAACACCTCCTCCTCCATGCTTTATGGTGGGAACTACACATGCGGAGATCATCCGTTCACCCACACCGCGTCTCACAAAGACACCGGTCTAATGTCCATTTCTCGTGTTTCTTGGCCCAAGCAGGTCTCTTCTTCTTATTGGTGTCCTTTAGCGTTGTGCCAGTAACCGAAAGGTTGCTGGTTCTAATCCCCGAGCCGACTAGGTGAAAAATCTGTCGATGTGCCCTTGAGCAAGGCACTTAACCCTAATTGATCCTGTAAGTCGCTCTGGATAAGAGCGTCTGCTAAATGACTAAAATGTAAAATGTAAAAATGTAGTAGTAGTTTCTTTGCAGCAATTCGACCATGAAGGCCTGATTCACACAGTCCCCTCTGAACAGTTGATGTTGAGATGTGTCTGTTACTTGAACTCTGTGAAGCATTTATTTGGGCTGCAATTTCTGAGGCTGGTAACTCTAATGAACTTATCCTCTGCAACAGAGGTAACTCTGGGTCTTCCATTCCTGTGGCGGTTCTCATGAGAGCCAGTTTCATCATAGCGCTTGATGGTTTCTGCGACTGCAATTGAAGAAACTTTCAAAGTTCTTGAAATGTTTCGTATTGACTGACCTTCATGTCTTAAAGTAATGATGGATTGTCGTTTCTCTTCGCTTATTTGAGCTGTTCTTGCCATAATATGGACTTGGTCTTTTACCAAATAGGGCTATCTTCTGTATACCCCCCCTAACTTGTCACAGCACAACTGATTGGCTCAAACGCATTAAGAAGGAAATAAATTCCACAAATTAACTGTTAAGGAGGCACACCTGTTAATTGAAATGCATTCCAGGTGACTACCTCATGAAGCTGGTTGAGAGAATGCCAAGAGTGTGCAAAGCTGTCATCAAGGCAAAGGGTGGCTATTTGAAGAATCTCAAATATAAAATATATATTTGATTTAACACTTTTTTGGTTACTACATGATTCCATATGTGTTATTTCATAGTTTTGATGTCTTCACTATTATTCTACAATGTAAAAAATTGTAAAAATAAAGAAAAACCCTTGAATGAGTAGGTGTGTCCAAACTTTTGACTGGTAGTGTATATCTGAAAGGGGTAGGGGGTAAAAATCATGGGGCAATTCCACAGTAACAGAATGCTGGAACTCAGATTTTTCACTTTAAAATGTATGCCAAACAAAAACCAATGACTGCAAAGTTAAACAAACCATACAAGTCATCCTTGTGCATAGAGTTGTATGGTTTGTTTAACTTTGTAATCATTGTTTTTTTTGGCATAGTCTCAGAATCATTATTTTACAGTGGAATTGCCCCATGGTAAATTAAAACCCACATAAAGACCTAGTCATGATTCCTGTATTTTCACAGACCCTGTAACCAAAATACAGGTATCGGATCTGTGTGAATGGTTCTCTGCTTTTTTGTAGGTCAATTCATTAACACTTCCATTTTTTAAAGGCCCTGTGCAGTCCAAAATCATTTTTTCCTGTTTTTTGTATTACATTTACATTTTAGTCATTTAGCAGACGCTCTTATCCAGAGCGACTTACAGTTAGTGAGTGCATACATTATTTTTTATACTGGCCCCCCGTGGGAATCGAACCCAAAACCCTGCCGTTGCAAACGCCATGCTCTACCAACTGAGCTACATCCCTGCCGGCCATTCCCTCTCCTACCCTGGACAACGCTGGGCCAATTGTGCGCCGCCCCATGGGTCTCCCGGTCGCGGCCGGCTACGACAGAGCCTGGATACGAACCAGGATCTCTAGTGGCACAGCTAGCACTGCGATGCAGTGCCTTAGACCACTGCGCCACTGTATCATATTGTACAACAGCTGATGAAACTAACACTATAAAATAGTGTTTTTTTAAAATCTGTGTTATTTCCTGATAATTAATTGCTGGTTGAAAATACAATCTACACAGGACCTTCTAATCAGCAGGTTTGCATGGGCGGGGGTTTCGGCTTTCCATGGTGACATCTCCATGTGGTAAATTGGTTAATAGACCAATAACAAAGAGAGTTCCAAAGCTCTCTGCCATTAACAGCTAGTTTCCCCCTCCCCACTCAGACCACTCACAGACAGTCCTAGCTAAATCCTTGCTAGAGAAATCGTATAAAAAATAAAAAAATCTATTTCTGCCCATTTTACTGCAAATCAATTATAGATAAGGTTCTATCTGCAACTTCTTAATTAGAAATGTAAAGTTAAGAAAACTGTAGCTATTTGAATACATTAATGATAGAATAACACTATTTTACCAAGATAGTCAGAACACTATCAAATACATTAAGAAATGTATTATGATCATCAGCTGAATTACTGTCACTGAACAACGATGTGACAACAATTTACTTTAAGCTTTCTGACAGTGTTGTTTTTGCTTGAATGCCATTATTGCTGGCTTGACTAGCCTGCCGTAGACCATACATAGAGTGAGATGGCAAAGACGTGTTCTGATTGTTCCGTCTGTATTTGTTCAGGCTTGTGATTGGATTGCAGATAGGACCAAGTTCAAATTGGTTTATACAGATAGAACTTTCTAGTTTTTCATTTTTTTGACTTAAAGATGCACTATGCAGAAATCACTCCGCCATTTCCTGGTTGCTAAAATTCTAATAGTACTTCACAGATCAAATATATGTGACTAACTCATTTTTGACAAAAATGTCAGATAGAACCTTATAGTCCCAAGGTTTCGACTTGTCAAACCTAAGCGAATGTGACTGATGAAATTTCAATCATACAGTAAAAGAAAAACGAAGTAAACCAACCAACCCACCGGGCCATGCCAGCGCAACCTGAGGCTCAAGCCCCTCCAGTAAGATCCTGCTGCTGCTGCAGAAGTGTCCATCTGTCTGAAGCTCGCCCTCCTCGTGGATGTCAATACCCAGACCATTGCCGTTTATGTCCTGGGAAAGCTTCAGCTCCCGGCCCAATGAGTCCAACTCTCTCCGGAGCTCCGCATTGTTGCAGATCTGCTGCTGAAGGAAAGTCAGAAAGACCAGGGGAGTGCACTGAACATCCCCACAGTCCATCGCTGTTCTGCTACAGGGAAAAACATAAGCTAGCCATTGCAATTTCATCAGATATGAACTAGCTATAAAGTTGTCTATAAACGCATTTTTACCCAAGTATTTACTAGCTAGCTGAATGTTACCAGTAGGACAGTCAGCAAACTAAGTACTAAACCGGCAGAAGCTCGCTACTTTCCATTCAATGGAGTGCGAACAAAACATGTCTAGCTAGCTAACGTTAGATAGCTATTAAACGTAACTTTTGCCCGTGTTGATGCTAACAAATAGCAATAAACTCAATGCTAACATATTTGCTCTGTTCACTCACCGTGTAAAAACAGTAAATATATTGGGTGGTAAAGTTTAGCTTGCTTATTACAACTTGTAATAGCTAGCAACACAAGCTGATTGACACCGCCGAGTCTGCGTTGTTCTCCTTGCCTTCCAGACAACACACACGCAAGCGGTCAGTTTGGGGAAATTGGGGGTTCGGTTTGGTACGTTCCCCGCATTGGGCGGATTCGATTATGCTGAGTCGCGGGGTACCGGCTCTTGGCCGTGACATAAACGAGCAGAAGCGGTGAGGGAGGCGCGCCTTTCTCAAATCGAACAGTAATCTGCGCGGCTCGGTCATTTGTTAACAAGGCAGCATTGTGCATCATCCAGAAACATACATCTCTTTTCCATAAAATAAATGTTTGTATTTTCTATTTTTAATTGGGAAGGCAGATAAAGTGTTTTTATCAAACGTAATCACTTTTGCATGGGAAACCACAGAATCCTACTAATTACTACACGTGCTTAATTAAGTCACTTTTGTTTTGAGGCGACATCGCAGTGGGCTTTAAACCAGGCACCTGGCTCACGCCGGGAGGCCGCCCGGTTCTAAATCGAATGCCCTCAGTTTTCAGCGGACGCAAAACACGCCTACACCGGGGCCCAGGCGGGAGTAACCGAACTCCCTTATTGTAGCTACTGAAGTGTGTTGATGGTGTGCTATTTCTAGGAAGAGCCAAAGTAATTTCGAAGGATATGTCGCAATTTGTTTGTAGAATACTCCATTGAAATGGGCTACCTATTAAATAGGGCAAAACGTGATTGTGAACCATTCCAGCCCTGCTGATAATGCTTTCTGAATCCTAGACCAAATTGCATACAGGCTATCCTCAGATCAATAATACCAGGCTTTATTCAACAAGAATGTATATATGCATGCTGTAATATAAAGTTACAAATGAACTAAACACACGAAATAGCTGCTCCAAAAACAAGGACTTACAGTAGCATACAATACTTCTCCCATTTCATGACCTGCGCTGGCCAATTAACAAAACTGGATGTTAGTGAGAGGATGATGTAACCCAAGTTGTTTTGAATCTTCCATAAGCACACATGCACTCTGTGATATACTTGTGTGTGGGTTTCCCCTTTTAGCCCAGTGCTGTGACTGCAAGATAAGGAGGTAAAGTCATGCTAGGAGTCAGGACCAAACCTTTTCCTGAGCAAAATGTAACAAATTGAGCTCAATTGTACAATGAAGCAAAAACAATGTGTATGCAATTGCAAATATGGGAAAGTGTAATGAGTGAATGCTATATCCCTGCATTTAATGTTGAATGAAATTTGAGGTCAAATATAAAATACTGACCCCAAGCAAGGGTTTTGGTCTAATCACATAGAGTTAACAATCTATGGTGGTTTACTGTCAGAGAGAAATTAACATTTGCATATATGAGTAATAACCATGCATGTGGCAACCCCTTGCAATAAAATCTGTCCTGCCACCAGTTATATTAGCGCAGTTCTGTACCAATAGATAAACTCAGTCTAGTCCTCTGGAAAGTCCCACAGTTAATGTGGTTTCCGTAATTCCGATGCCCTGTGATAAACCATTCAAGTGTGACTTCATAGAAAAAGACACATGATGTAAAGCAGCTAAACTGCATTTGTTTCTAGTGTCCTTATGGTGAAATACTCTTTAGATGTTTTAGTGGTCTACACTTTCAAAGCAAGGCAAACATCTTACAAAGAACTCCAGCCTGAGGGCCATTTCATGACTTTAAAAGTTTATTTACATTGTAAAAAGCAACAAATCATTGCTGTTGATAAAACATTGCTCACTTGGCATTGCACTCACTGGTGTCTGCAGCAGTTCTCAATGGCCCAAATTATGGCACACTAAAACATACTCCACAGAAGTTAAACACTGATAAAAGGCAGAAGCACTACACAAGGAATTAATGGAGCGTTGCATCAAATCCTTCCCGCTTTGATATAAATTAGTCTAAAATACTGTGATTCAACTACACTGACACACAAAATAAACCACCACAGGCTCTTCTTGGTAACCTTTTACCTTGCTGCTCACCAACATACATTTAGCCAGTGTAAGAGGTCCCTTGAGTCAGGGGCAACACCAAGACTTTGCAGCGAGGAGAGTCAGTGTTCTGGTACTTCCAATAAGGCCCAGCATGTGATCACCTTTCACACTCCATACCCTGGGCAGCCGAAGCTCATGGACCGGGCAGCATTCCTACCGACCAGCCTCCGCCCAGCTTTGGGCAAGGACCCTGTATTAATGGGCTGCTGCAGCCCAGGGGGAAAGGCTTGCTGTGGGGACAGTGCTGCCAAACGAGCCTCCTGCAGCTCTCTGTGGAGGAATCGACAAGAGGGTGTTTACGTACATGGAATCATTCACTTACTTTAATAATACAATTTCAAAGCATAAATGATTACTTTAGTCTCTTTCATACTTTATGTACCCCAGCCTTATTGATCAATTAAATATATAACAATCAGCATGATTTGTGCCACAGGGGTGAAATGCATTTTTTTCTGTTTCATATTAAACTGCACCCCCTAGTGGAGAATTCTGTCCAGTTCAACCAACTTCTATGCAAATGACATCATCGCTCCCCTCACTTTTCCAGCATGGCTGTCCTGAACTTCTCCACGTTGAGCTCTCTGCGTAGTTGAGCAGCCAGGTTCCCAGTCCTCTCCTTCCTCAAAACAGGGTGTCTGCATAGAGCTGACGCAGAGGGTCGTTGAGATGGCTCCGGATCCAGCAGAGTCTGACAGAGACACAAAGAGAGCTTACTCCCAACAAGCTGCTAATATAGCAATGCCAAGAGATAAACCTTGGGACGACATTTGTTGTTATTTGTATATCTAGAATGAAAGGCAATCAGTGTGTTGACTTAGCTTTGTGTGGTACTGGTTAATATCTGTCCCTTCCTAAGCTGTGAATACCTTGTACCTCTGCACATTGATCTGGTACTCCCTGTACATAGCTCCATTCTTCTGTATTTTATTCCTTGCGTTAGGCCTTATTGTTTAACTATAAAATAGTAACTGAGGAGGTGTGGTATATGGCCAATATACCACGGCTATGGTGCCTGGATACTGCCCTTAGCCGTGGTATATTGGCCATAAACCACAAACCCCTGAGGTGCCTTATTGCTATTATAAACTGGTTACAAAAGTAATTAGAGCAGTAAAAACACATGTTTTGTCATACCCATGGTATACGGTCTGATATACCATGCTGTCAGCCAATCAACATTCAGGGCTCGAACCACCCAGTTTATAATATTATTTGTAAAACTCTGCATCATTGGGAAAGATTCGTAAGGAATTATTTCACTGTAAAGTCTACACCAGCTGCATTCGGCACATGCTAAACACAATTTGATTTGGAAAGTACAGAAAATATATCCAGCTGGCATTTCATAAGACCCTTCATTGAGCACATACAAATCATGCCAAGAAGTAAAAAACAAAAGATGGTGTAAAAGTAAGACAAAGGTATAAGAGTGCAGACATGACCAAAACAAGTACAGTTAAGTAAAGTATGAGTACATATGGTACCTGAATGAGGCTTCTGAAAGCAGGGGAGAGCTCCTGGGGCAGGCTGGGTAACTGTGCCTGTCTGAGACTGTGCCACTCATCTCCGTTCTGAGGGAGAGGGGGCGCCCCTGCTGCCAGCAGCACAGTCAGGCCTTGTGAAAATATGTCTGCCTTAGGCAGATTGCTGTAGTCCTGGACAGCAGGGAGAATCATGGGATAGAAGGTATACATTCAAACAAACAAAAGTAGTCTGAATAGATCCACAACTTTTACTGTACCTCATGCAGGACCTCGCTGGCGAGGAAGCGGCTGTCCCCCTCCTCTACTTGTGGGCTGTTGATGGATGTCACATGGCCCAGATCACCTGCGGAGACAAACAGAAATCACAGATGGTATGTCCATAATGCAGTGCAGAGTGCACCAAAGCTAGTAGAGAAAACATGAGTGGATATTAAGTGAAAAACAACAATTACCAATTTTATAAACTACCCCTGTTGAAGGGCCTCCGTCCTCTTCCTCCTCACTCTCACCCACTCCACCTGTGCTTGAGCATTGGCAGATGAAGATATTACCTACAAACAAGAGCGGGGTGAGAAACAGTGGAGGTGAGAAGCATACATTGATGTGAATAAGTAAAGAGAGAAGAGGAGACTCACTGGGTTTAATGTCCAGGTGCACAAGTCCAGAGCTGTGAATATACTTGAGACCCATGGAGACGTGAAGAAGTAGATCCCTCAACTCCGGCTCTTGAAACAGCTCTCCACGTGCCTCCTTCTCTACTATGGCATCGTGGAGACTCCCACCTGCATTGTTCACAACACAGTACATTGAGAAGCGCAAAGAAATTCATGACAAGTCTCATACATCAATCCAGACATTTTGCTGACCAACCCCCCCCCCCCACCCACGCCAATATTCAGTCATTTAGATTCAATTTTTATTTAGTCACATGCACAGGGTCGCAGATGTAGTTGCAGTGTACAGTGAAATACTTAAGCTCCGAGCTCCAACAGTGCAGGTGGGAATGAAACAAAAAATATATATCCACAGTCTACCATCACAATACTCGTTCTGTATGATCATGTGATCATCTTCAGCCCATGCTGAATAATAGCGGACGACATGGGGGTGATGTCCAAGTACAGCATGTGCATACACCTCCTTTAAGGCCAGCTGCCTGGGGACGAAAGGGGACATCATTACGTATTTTCAAACCACATCCATTACATACTGTAAATAATAAAGTAGAACATCTCAACGACCCTCTGCATTTGATTATCTGTAGATCAGGGGTGTCAAACTCATTCCATAGTGGGCCTAGTGTCTGCGGGTTTTTGGTTTTTCCTCTCAATTAAGACTTAGACAACCAGGTGAGGGGAGATCTTTACTAATTAGTGACCTTAAAATTCATCAATCAAGTACAAGGGAGGATAAAAACCCGCAGACACTCGGCCCTCCGTGGAATGAGTTTTTCACGTGCTGTAGATGATCTGTTTCCGATTCTCACACTGATCATAAGGCCCAGGCTATTCTTAAACAATGTGAGGCCGGTAGTGTTGACTCACTCATTGGCAGACCCTGCGAGTGGTCGGCGAGAGCGCTTGATGGCGTACAAGCAGCCGTCCAGCCTCTTCACACACTTGCACACCACTCCAAACTCCCCCGCACCGATGCGTCCAAGCTCCAGAAATTCACTCTCATACCTAGACAGCATGAAAGCCTGGACAGCCTGCCTCTGCACAGACAGATGGAGGACAAAACCAGGAAGTGGGAGAGTGAATGGCAGAGTATTAGGAGGGCCAGAGGAACAGTGGAAGGTGTCCAAAAGTGATGAGCTTAGTGACTAAATGCGCCGTAGACAGGCAGGGGAGAGAGAGAGCCAACTGTTCAACCAATGGACAAAAATAGTTTGTACCTTGGACGGGAGAAATGCTTCATCATCCTCCTCTGATGACGTATGGCTCGGTTTCATTCTAAAAGAGGAGATGACAATAACTTCACAAACCCACTCAGTCTCAGAACACTGTAGGTACTCAGATAGCACATGGTAGCAAGGCCATTAAACAAATCACCAAAACACAGAAAACAATCAAATTCACAATCACAACCCTTAGTTGGGTTACCTGAATCCATAGTCATCATTGTCTTCATCATCGTGGTCACTCCTCCGACTCTTCCTCTTGTAGTGCTCTCTGGTCCTGCGGAAAGTGTCGGGGGTGAAGGGGTTCACGTTGACAGAGGGCATGCGGCTGCACTGAGCAGGGTCAGTGGAAGTGGTGAAGCGCAGGGCCCTCTGACTGCGGCATATCTTGGTGCTAGAACTGGGCAGAGTCGACTTGGACAGCAGACTCTTGGGTTTAGAGGGATGTGGAGAAATAAATCCTTTTGACCTGTAAAAATGCACTGAATTCCAAGATTTTACATTGGTGGTAGCTACACATTGTAATGTAATATGTGATGATTTTTCCACCACTTGAAATAAGCATGATCACATGAATAACTTCAGATGAAAGAAATCAAGAAAGCAATCCATGAGGGCATGATCCTCTGTAGTAAGTTGATAGAGCATGGAGTTTGCAACGCCAGGATAGTGGGTTCGATTCCCGGGACTACCATACATAAAATGTATGCACACATGACTAAGTCGCTTTGGATAAAAGCATCTGCTAAATGGCATATATTATACATATGATAAATGTCTACACACCTTGGGAGTACTGGGGGAGTCACAGAGCCTCAGTTTCCTCCAGGCGGCATAGGGAATGGGGGTGGTCGGTGAAACTGGGATGGATGGGGATATGGTGATGCTCCTGGTGCGATGACGCTGCACTATGGGAGTCCTGCACACAGAGTTGGGACTTAGGATCTGAGGAGTTCTGGAGCTCCATTCATCCAAACTGCTGTCACTACCCTCCTCTTCTTCTCCACAGCTTGAGAAGTCCAAGTTTTGCACCGTCCAGTCACTTCCCATAGCCATCCCTGACTCAAGGAGTTCTAGAAGAGAGGCATTGATATTGAAGTGATTCTTCCATGATGTAACACCAAGGGATAGCCTAGTGCAAATGACTTGTTCCTTACCTTGAAACCAATATGGAGAAGAAGGCTGCTTCAAGGTAACACATTTATTTTAGAAAATTAGTTAAACTATCCTTTAACAGAAATGATCTAAAACACCTGACTCCCTTGTAGTTCTCACACGGTTACATGCATGGCCTACTAACAAATTAATGTTTGGGAATGGGAGACAGGCGCTTGGATCATACACAGTTCCAATAGTGCTACATTTATAATGTATTCCTTACTTTTAGATATTTTCCAATTGTTTGAAAGTTTGAATGAATACTCTTCTGAATTACTTACGATCAAGTTGCCAACCAGACCAACAGGCTTGAATTTCGCAGAGTATGTTAATAAGCAGATTCTATTTAAACTATTTAGATACGTCAGCTATCAAGTTGGCCTCTTTACTGCATCCTATTGGCTGAATGTAATGTCTGTCATAAATAAACACACCTTATTTTAAAGGTACAGTAGTATGAACATTTTGATCATAAACAATTTATTTTGTGATCCTAAATAATGCATATAATTACATAATGTATGTGTCCTATTAATGAACATATTTCTCAACAATTAAAACAATTTATGGACTCATCAACAACACAACTTCGGGCCAGCCTATCATTAGATTACAAATGTTACAAATGTAACATTCATGAAAAGCAAGGGAGCTTCATAAACACACTTTATCACAAATAACGGTATGTAAAATAGGTCACCTATCAAAATTGATCAATCCACGTGAGCGGAAGTGTGTGACATCATCACTAAAACACTGTGCGCTGGCGCTGGCAGAATACTATTTATCGGTGCATGTGACACGCTTACAAATAGCAAGAACACTGCAGGGAGGAGTGAAAAACATAATGGTCTGTTGAAGCAGTACCCTACTGACTTTATCTAGTGGAAATTATTTTTCTGCATAGTTTCGCGTTGTTCATCTCAATTTAGGAAGCACTATGGTCGAGCAGTCGGATCGCGCTCCACTGCTCAACTGGGAGGAGATTCAACCAACCGAACTGACCCAAGCGGTTCCCGCACCAGCAAAAGAAAATGGATCGGAATCAAATCCGCCAGACGGCCGCTCTCTGGGAAGTACTGCGCTTGCCATCGGGAGAAGCACCAGCTCTTGGGGTCCAGCAAGTGTAACAACGGTTCCCAGGGTGAACAGGATCCCCCACCTTGACCACTCTGGCCCGTGGGGTGTTCCCAGTCCCATCCATGCCGACTCTAGAATATCTCTGAAAGAACGAATGGGATGGGAGGAAAAGGACCAAATAGTGGCTGTGTTTGTGGTAACCTTTGACACAAGATCAGGTGAGCAAGAGCTATATAGTATGGGAGAGAGTGGTATTTACCTTACTGGGCACAGTGGGGGACTGACTCATTCCATGGAAGTGCGCACACACTGAAAGATGACGTTGCAAGAAATGCCTACTGTTCTTTACTTCCCACTAGCTTTGCTTATCTACGCTATTCAAATATGACCCAATATCTAAAGACCCAAAACAGTTGTGGCAAACATTTGTTGAGCAGTGAAAGCACAGTTTGTCAAATGATAATTTTCTTCTGCCATCATAAGGTTCAACAAACTCTCTTTAAATTGAGACCATGCACGGAATAGGGTAATGCAGTAACCTACTGTTGCATTCATTATAATTTGATAATTCAAACCCCCTTGTACAGCTTGGAAAATATTCTGGATGTCTCAGTGGTTATAGGGGCAGAGCGTGGGTTCCTTTGTTGTTACACAAAGGTCACTAAGAAGGGAAAGCTTTCTGAGAGTCCTGGGAAACCAGTGTTACTACTTACTCTCCTCAACTTCCCTTTTATGGTACGCTGAGTTTTATAGTAAGATATAATGTGGAAGGTAAAAAATGGGGACATAGTGGATGAATCTCATTCTCTCACAGTGAAGTGAACAGTATAGAAAATCAAGTGTATGTGTTTGTGTGTGTCAATGGCAGGTAACATGGTGGAATGGTGCTTACCCCAAGACGTGAATCTTGACGGAGTGGAATTCAAGTCAATGGCGAGCGGATCACACAGAATCGCCAACGACTTCATGTAAGACTATTCCCCCACCTGAATGAACAGTGTTACTGGCAGAGGACCATCAGAGCCCTACCAGTAATATGTACGATGTTGTATACATTCCCTACATTCATCCATGTCGGTTTCATTTTTGCAGATATTTCCGTAAAGGCTGCTACTTTGGGCTGGCTTGTTTTGCTAACATGCCTGTTGAGAGTGAATTGGAGAGAGGGGCGCGGATGAAATCTGTGGGTATTCTGTCTCCCTCTTACACCCTCCTATACCGCTACATGCACTTCCTCGAGAACCAGGTTAGGTAAGTACTTCTCTCTCTCTGTCTGTCTGTCTTTCTCTGTCTGTCTCTGTCCGTTGCTCTGGCTGTCAGTCTGTTAGGCTTGGGCGATACCCCGGTATACGGTATAAACGGTATATTTCGAAATACCGACGGTATCATTTTAAATACTGTAAAAAAAAAATATATATATATATATATATATATATATATATATATATATATATATATATATATATATATATATATATATATATATATATATATATATATATATATATATATAACGGTCGCTATGCCACTGCTTCTAGCTATAAGTTAAGTATAACTATAACAAATCTAAGATGCCAAATAAATTATATCCAGCTCAGGGCTCCAGCTATGCATTTGGTTTGCTAACTTGCTAGCTAAGTGGCTAGATGTCAAGATCAAGCTTCTTGGTTACAGCAGAGCTATTCAATCCCCTCCTGGATCAAGATCCCTGTTGCCTAAATTGTTTTGTGTGTAAAAAATAAATAAAACATATTTATTATATACAGTACCAGTCAAAAGGTTGGACACACCTACTCATTCAAGGGTTTTTCTTTATTTGTACTATTTTCTACATTGTAGAATAATAGTGAAGACATCAAAACTATGAAATAACACATATGGAATCATGTAGTAACCAAAAAATCATATTGAATATGAACAGTAATAAAGTTTTCACATTTTGATGTCAACACAGTACAATTTTCAATCACTTACACAACAACGGTTCAATGCAGGTGTGCCAGATCCCTGTCACATAGTACAGTAAAGCTGAGATGTTCAGCAGTACATATACTGCCCCTTTTCTAATATCCCTTTAATTTACAGACAAAAATTCCACTATTTTACCATGCCAGCTTTTTTTATACAGTACCAGTCAAAGGCTTGGACACACCTACTCAATCAAGGGTTTTTCTTAATTTGTAAAAAAAAATTACATTGTAGAATAATAGTGAAGACATCAAAACTATGAAATAACACATATGGAATCATGTAGTAACCAAAACAGTGTTAAATCAAAATATATTTTATATTCTTCAAATAGCCTTGATGACAGCTTTGCACACTCTTGGCGGTCTCTCAACCAGCTTCACCTGGAATGCTTTTCCAACAGTCTTGAAGGAGTTCCCACATATGCTTAGCACTTGTTGAGTGGCGCAGTGGTCTAAGACACTGCATCGCAGTGCTAACTGTGCCACTAGAGATCCTGGTTCGAATCCAGGCTCTGTCGCAGCCGGCCGCGACCGGGAGACTCATGGGCGGCGCACAATTGGCCCAGCGTCGTCCAGGGTAGGGGAGGAAATGGCCGGCAGGGATGTAGCTCAGTTGATAGAGCATGGCGTTTGTAACGCCAGGGTTGTGGGTTCGATTCCCACGGGGGGCCAGTATAAAAAAATATATAAAAAATAAATAAAAAAGATGTATTCACTAACTGTAAGTCGCTCTGGATAAGAGCGTCTGCTAAATGACGTAAATGTAAATGTTGTTGGATTATTTTCCTTCACTCTGCCGTCCGACTCTTCCCAAACCATCTCAATTGTGTTGAGGTCAGGGGATTGTGGAGGCCAGGTCATCTGATGCAGCACTCCATCACTCTCCTTCTTGGTAAAATAGCCCTTACACAGCCTGGAGGTGTGTTGGGTCATTGTCCTGTTGAAAAACAAATGATAGTCCCACTAAGCCCAAACCAGATGGGATGCCGTATCGCTGCAGAATGCTGTGGTAGCCATGCTGGTTAAGTGTGCCTTGAATTCTAAATAAATCACAGAAAGTGTCACCAGCAAAGCACCCCCACACCATAACACTTCCTACTCCATGCTTTACGGTGGGAACTACACATGCGGATACCCCCCTTACCTTGTCACAACACAACTGATTGGCTCAAACACATTAAGAAGGAAAGAAATTCCACAAATTAACTTTTAAGAAGGCACATCTGTTAATTGAAATGCAATCCAGGTGACTACCTCATGAAGCTGGTTGAGAGAATGCCAAGAGTGTGCAAAGCTGTCATCAAGGCAAAGGGTGGCTATTTGAAGAATCTCAAATATAAAATATGTTTTGATTTGTTTAACACTTTTTTGGTTACGACATGATTCCATATGTGTTATTTCATAGTTTTGATGTCTTCACTATTATTCTACAATGTAAAAATAAAGAGAACTTTTTACTTGTAGTGTATATGTGTTTTTGAAATAGTGCCCTTTCTGTGCACATTTGGTAATACCGTATACCTCCGTATGGTACAGAAACGGTATGACGGTATGAAAATCTGATTACCGCCCAACCCTACTGTCTGTCTGTTGCTAGCTCTCACTGTCTGTGTCACTGTCTGTCCATCCTCTCTCTTTGTCACTCTCTTTCTTTTTCGTCCTGTTTCACATTCCTCCCCTTATTTCCTTCCTCTTGTCCTTCGTCTGTATTTTCAGTCTTCTCATCTATTAAACATAAGCCCTGAGTCAGTGCCACCACCATTACTAGAAGCCATTTATATCATATGAAGTCTTTGTATGTAATCATTGAAATGGAAGAAACCCAGACATTTTCCCTCAGTAACTCTTGTCTTTCTGCTTGAATCTTCAAATCTCATTGGCTATGCATAAAGAAGTGACACATCCAGCTCATGGTAGAGATGTATGCTTGGGGGGTTAAGCTTGACTTTATACAGTACAGGTACTTATGTGTATCCATTTGAAGTACTACGCCACTTCCATCTCCCAGGGAGAGATTATCCCAGTTTTAATCCAATCAAACCATGCTGTGATGAGTCTTTGATAACAGTCTCTTTCTTACCAGTGTTATCATTGCGATGCCAACTGCAGTCAGCATATAGAAAGTGTATAGTGTTTCTATTACATTGTGTCTCTCCATGCAGACACCAGCTGCAGTGCCCTGGCTCGTACTCTCCTCTGGAGGCCTTCTATGAGGATAAGAAAGCTGTGCTGCCCCCAGCAGGGAACGGCCTGGTCATTGCTTGTCCAACCAGTGCCTGGGTCCCAGCCATCAACCGCTGCATGCACCCAGAGATGAAGGTGAGCACCTACGGCCACCTGCCCCAGTCACTGATGTTACTGTGTGGTTGTTGTTTGTGTTAGTTGTGGATAATTGGAAATTCAATGTTTGGTTTAAGTGCGTTTTGTTCATTTTGAGATATGTGATAACTTGAGATACTGTATGTGCATGTAACTCAGACTTCCGATGTCAAGGAGAGATTTTGGGCAATAGTTTGTTTTTGGTCCATACTGAGCAAACTTATCCAGACTGGAAAAGCATTACCGTATCAGACAGCCTGACAGTCTGTTCTCTCTCTGCCCTCTCCAGATCACCCACCCGGCCGGCTGCATGTCCCAGTTCATCCACTTCTTTGGGGAGCAGATCATGGTACTGTGGAAGTTTTCCCTGCTCCGAAAACGCATCCTCATCTTCTCCCCACCACCTGTGGGTGTGGTGTGTTACAGGGGTGAGAGGGAGCAGCTGACACAAACACACAAACACACACACACACACACACACACACACAGTCACCTTTACAAACCCCCACATATTTGTTTTTCAGATTTTATTACAGTATTATGTCACTGAGTGCTCTCTGTCATTTTTCATGTTTCTCCGTACTCCCCACAGTGTACTGCTGTTGCTCTCTGGCCAACATCTCTATACCTGGGATAGGTGTGGCTGTGCCCAAGTTCCGCCCCTTCTTCTACATCAATGTGGCAGATATCGCTGCCCTGGCAACAGAGATGTCATACGTGGCCTGTGAGTGTTGACCTGGGGCTTTTGAACCCACAGTTAATACAGAACAAAAATATAAACGCACATATAAAGTGTTGGTCCCATGTTTCATGAGCTGAAATAAAATATCCCAGACATTTTCCATACACACAAAAAGCGTATTTCTCTCAAATTGTGTGCACAAATTTGTTTACATCCCTGTTAGTGAGCATTTCTCCTTTGCCAAGATAATCCATCCACCTGACAGATGTGGCATATCAAGAAGCTGATTAAACAGCATGATCATTACACAGGTGCACCTTGTGCAGGCGACAATAAAAGGTCATTCTGAAATGTGCAATTTTGTCACACAACACAATGCGTGGCCCCGTGTAGCTCAGTTGGTAGAGCATGGCGCTTGCAACGCCAGGGTTGTGGGTTCGATTCCCAAGGGGGGCCAGGGGGGCCAGTATGAAAATGTATGCACTCACTAACTGTAAGTCGCTCTGGATAAGAGCGTCTGCTAAATGACTAAAATGTAAAATGTATTACCACAGATGTCTCAAGTTTTGAGGGAGTGTGCAATTGGCATGCTGACTGCAGGAATGTCCACCAGAGCTGTAGCCAGATAATTTAATGTTAATTTCTCTACCAGAAGCTGCCTCCAACGTCGTTTTAGAGAATTTGTCAGTACGTCCAACCACGTGTATGGCGTCGTGTGGGCAAGCGGTTTGCTGATGTGAACACAGTACCCCATGGTGGGTTTACCGTGAAGAGATCCTGAGGCCCATTGTCGTGCCATTAATTCGCCCCCATCACCTTATGTTTCAGCATGATAATGCACGGCCCCATGTTGCAAGAATCTGTACACAATTCCTGGAAACTGAAAATGTCCCAGTTCTTCCATGGCCTGCATACTCACCAGACATGTCACCCATTGAACATGTTTGGTATGCTCTGGATCGACGTGTACGACAGCGTGTTCCAGTTCCTGCCAATATCCAGCAACTTCGCACAGCCATTGAAGAGGAGTGGGACAACATTCCACAATCAACAGCCTGATCAACTCTATGCTAAGGAGATGTCGCGCTGCATGAGGCAAATGGTGGTCACACCAGATAGTGACTGGTTTTCTGATCCACGCCCCTACTTTTTTTTTTTAAGGTACACTACATGACCAAAAGTATGTGGATACCTGCTCGTCAAACATCTCATTGCAAAATCATGGGCATTCATATGGAGTTGGTCCCCCCTTTGCTGCTATAACAGTCTCCACTCTTCTGGGAATGCTTTCCACTAGATGTTGGACCAGCTCTTCCACACCGATCTCGACAATCCATTTCTGTATGGACCTCGTGTTGTGCATGGGGGCATTGTCATGCTGAAACAGGAAAGGGCCTTCTCCAAACTGTTGCCACAAAGTTGGAAGCACAGAATCGTCTAGAATGTCATTGTATGCTGTAGCATTAACATTTCCCTTCACTGGAACTAAGGGGTCTAGCCCAAACCATGAAAAACAGCCCCAGACCATTATTCCTCCTCCACCAAACTTTACAGTTGGCACTATGCATTGGGGCAGGTAACATTCTCCTGGCATCCGCCAAACCCAGATTTGTCCGTCGATTTGCCAGATGGTGAAGCGTGATTCATCACTCCAGAGAATGCATTTCCACTGCTTCAGAGTCCAATGGCGGCGAGCTTTACACCACTCCAGCCGATGCTTGGCACTGTGCATGGTGATCTTAGGCTTGTGTACGGCTGCTCATGAAGCTCCCAACGGACAGTTTTTGTGCTGATGTTGCTTCACACCAGTCTCAATGTCAAAAGTGAAGAGGCGACTCCGGGATGCTGACCTAGGCAGAGTTGCAAAGAAAAAGCCATATCTCAGACTGGCCAATAAAAATAAAATATTGAAATGGGAACGAGAACACAGACATTGGACTTTTTCTTTGCAACTCTGCCTAGGTCAGCATCCCGGAGTCGCCTCTTCACTGTTGACGTTGAGACTGGTGTTTTGCGGGTACTATTTAATGAAGCTGCCAGTTGAGGACCTGTTAGGCGTCTGTTTCTCAAACTAGACACTCTAATGTATTTGTCCTCTTGCTCAGTTGTGCACTGGGGCCTCCCACTCCTCTTTCTATTCTGGTTAGAGCCAGTTTGCGCTGTTCTGTGAAGGGAGTAGTACACAGCGTTGTACGAGATCTTCAGTTTCTTGGCAATTTCTCGCATGGAATAGCCTTCATTTCTCAGAACAAGAATAGACTGACGAGTTTCAGAAGAAAGTTATTTGTTTCTGGACATTTTGAGCCTGTAATTGAACCCACATTTGCTGATGCTCCAGATACTCAACTAGTCTCAAGGAGGCCCGTTTTATTGCTTCTTTAATCAGTACAACAGTTTTCAGCTGTTCTAACATAATTGCAAAAGGGTATTCTAATGATCAATTAGCCTTTTAAAATGATAAACTTGGATTAGCAAACACAACGTACCATTGGAACACAGGACTGATGGTTGCTGATAAGGGGCCTCTGTACGCCTATGTAGATATTCCATAAAAAATCAGCCGTTTCCAGCTACAATAGCCATTTACAACATTAACAATGTCTACACTGTATTTCTGATCAATTTGATGTTATTTTAATAGACAAAAGAAATTGCTTTTCTTTCAAAAACAAGGAAATGTCTAAGTGACCCCAAACTTTTGAAAGGTAGTGTACATTTGTGTATCTGTGACCAACAAATGCATATCTGTATTCCTAGTCATGTGAAATCCATAGATTAGGGCCTAATGAATTTATATGAAATCTTTGAAATGATTGCATGTTGCGTTTTATATTTTGGTTCACTATACATTATGCTATGATTGATAAAGGTGTGTGTTTAGGTACCACAGAGAAGATCTTTGAGGAGAAGAAGGAGCTGTATGATGTATACGTTGACAACCAGAATGTGAAGACACACAGAGTTAGCCTGCAGCCACTACTCCGGCTGAATGGGGTGGACCGGGAGAAGTATAGGAAACTGAGCGAACAGAGGTACACAGAAACTGATAAATGGTGGCAGCCATTTTGAAGAGATGATGATGATGACAATGATGATGATTATGTTAATGTCTTTTCAGGCAAATGCTACTTTACACTCAGGAGGTGGATGGAGACTGCACATCAAATGAGGAGGACCTCTTTATCCTGTGAGTTTGTTTACATAACAGTAACAAGCTGTATCTTTTGGTTGGGCTCAGTCTGGAGTGTTTATCAAACTTTCTTACAGAATGTCCTCTGTTCTCTCCACTAGGTTTTTCATGGAGCAGAATAACCGTATCTTCCAGACTCTATCGGAGGTGGCGGCGAGTGCGGACCCCACCCTGACGGCAGAGCACATGAGGGCCATGGGGCTGGACCCTCAGGCAGACCGCACATTCCTGGTGGACCTGCTGGAGCTCTATGGCATTGATGCCATGCTGGTCATCGATAACCCCTGCTGCCCCTGAGCCCTGTGTGGCCTGACCTCCTCTCTCCTGCTCCCCTGAAGACACAGCCTCCTACTCTTCCTCCCCTGGCCTCCTGCCCAGTCAAACGCCTGCAGGTGTCTCTCGATCTCTCGCCCGGCTCCGGGATACAGCTGTCTTTGGCCAGTGTTAACTTAGAGACAGCTCACCTGGTCAATTGGGCCACGATGATAGACACTGCCTGGACTCTGCAGTTTCACATTCAACAGCCACTTGTCTTGTTTGTCTGTTCGCTTGGATCACTGCTTGGATCACCAGCCTTAGTCACTGGAAGTGGAAGTTCCGTTGAACCTTTGATCAATGTGCCTCGTTGTACTGCTCCCAATACTATGGAGCACTGCTGACTTTGACCAACAGCACCATGGAGCTACAGTAGGTATCCAGTTTGGGGATGGATAATTGATTGTTCCTCTCACTTGGAACCTTAACTCCAAATTCAGCCATGGCACCAAGCCCTTTTTTCTTACGTCTTTACAGAGGATTCTACCTAACCATGTATAGTGTAATACTAAATATTCACGTGATTGTCAGGGCTTTTATTTTATGGATTTCAATCCTTCTGCTGAATTACTTTACCATGATATTGTTTCCCAAACTTCTGCATCAGGTTTGCTGAGAGTAAAGATCACCTCGAGTGGTTTCACTCGGTTTTCCTCTTAAAAAAACAAATGATGCTGAAGTTAATCAACCTTTATTTTTCAGAATGAAAAAAGGAGCAATGTGAATATTTGTGTGTTTGACAAATTTCAATAATCAAGAAAGATTCACACATCAAGACTAGTTCACATGAATCTGCTTCACATAAACATGAAGACCTCTTTTGGTTCAAATAGGAATACTGTTTTTGTCAGCTAATCATACACATTAAAAGGGAAAGATGAGTCATCCAAGGAGGTATTTATTATGGAGCTAAGATATTTGTTAAATACTGTAACATTTCATTAGAGACTGCACCTGTTTGTCTGATTTGGTCCAATGCTGACACTTATATGGCAGACTCCGGTCACTTTTATATGGTTTACTTGTTCCACAGTCACATTGCACATGTGTATGGTGACTTCTGGATAATGTGTTGTGTGGTGTTTTATCAAGTTTTCTAATTAGACTTTTAAAATTGTGAACCTGGAAACTTAAATGAATGTGATTCTATGACACTAACTTATCATGAATGCTGCACCACACTGCAACCTCTGGACTCTTGTTTGATGACCACATGATTATGGGTAAACTTGTTTGTGCTCTGATTTAATGGACCAATGTTGTCAGCAGAGAAACTATTTATAAAAGTGAAGTCAGTGATGTAAATGTCTTGTCTGTCTCGGGCCAGCAGGAAGCTTTCTGTGTTGTGTACTTTAGTTTTTGTTTGATTCAAACTGTGCTGCCCGTTTATCAATGAGATTTGTTGCAGATTAAATTAAATCCACGGGTGGTCTGAGAGGGCAGATACAACTCCAGTGTTTCTTTCTTGTTGGAACTTGTCAGCTGCAGGTAGGAGATCGTTGTGCCACGTCAATGTAACAATGACTCCTTTGTATTCTTAGTTCTCTGGTGATGTCATGCTTGAGGTTCACAGAGGGATTTACCCCCCTCTCTGGGCAGACTGACAGAACCCGATATAAGATCCGTTTTTATTGTTATCTTTATAAGATTACATGGACGGGGACTTGATCCTAGATCACCATTCCTACTCTGAGACCCTTTTTGAAAACGGGCCCTGGAGATTACGTTATTTTGTTCAAATAGTCCTGGGAGACAGTTTTAAATCAATGTATGAAGCAGTCATCCAATAGATGTGAGCTCAATGACTCATCAAATATTTTAGATGAAGACAGCAAACTGATTTCATTGGGTTCGACTGGTCAGTAGATGTCGACAATAGTGGCACTGTTCATTGAGGTTTAGCTGGGGACAGTTCTGTCAGACAGTGTGGATTATAAAGCCTAATTAGTGGGTCATCTTTTAGTGTTGAGTGCAGGCACTCAATCAAGACCACAGGCTTATTATACCTGTCAACAGGAAGAGGCATAGAGGAAATGTTTTAGATTTTAAACACTTCCAACTACTGTATCAACATGTCAATTGACACTGACATTGGTGTTTGCTAATATGATTAAATGTACAGTTCTTCACACCCATGTTGACTTAGCCCCTTTACCCTTCTCTGTTTGTTTTGACCTGTCCCACCCTGTTCTTTTCAGCACATCCTGGGCATACGACTGTTTGTTTTACAGGTGTATCATGTAAATGTAGTAGAGAATGTACACGACACAAAAATAATGATAATAATAAAATGCCTTCTTTGTGGAAATTGTTCAGACCTGTACCAGCATTGGCTCATTTGAATTTATTTGTACAGTATGTCACCCCACTGAATGTCAATAGAAAGCCAAATCTGTATTACTTCAGCACTAATATGCTACAAGTACTTTAACAGCTAACCGTTAATCCTTGATCACAACTGTAATATAAACCTATACTTAAAACATTGACTAACTACACAGCTACAGTGGGGGAAAAAAGTATTTAGTCAGCCACCAATTGTGCAAGTTCTCCCACTTAAAAAGATGAGAGAGGCCTGTAATTTTCATCATAGGTACATGTCAACTATGACAGACAAAATGAGAATTTTTTCCAGAAAATCACATTGTAGGATTTATAATGAATTTATTTGCAAATTATAGTGGAAAATAAGTATTTGGTCAATAACAAAAGTTTCTCAATACTTTGTTATATACCCTTTGTTGGCAATGACACAGGTCAAACGTTTTCTGTAAGTCTTCACAAGGTTTTCACACACTGTTGCTGGTATTTTGGCCCATTCCTCCATGCAGATCTCCTCTAGAGCAGTGATGTTTTGGGGCTGTCGCTGGGCAACACAGACTTTCAACTCCCTCCAAAGATTTTCTATGGGGTTGAGATCTGGAGACTGGCTAGGCCACTCCAGGACCTTGAAATGCTTCTTACGAAGCCACTCCTTCGTTGCCCGGGCGGTGTGTTTGGGATCATTGTCATGCTGAAAGACCCAGCCACGTTTCATCTTCAATGCCCTTGCTGATGGAAGGAGGTTTTCACTCAAAATCTCACAATACATGGCCCCATTCATTCTTTCCTTTACACGGATCAGTCGTCCTGGTCCATTTGCAGAAAAACAGCCCCAAAGCATGATGTTTCCACCCCCATGCTTCACAGTAGGTATGTTGTTCTTTGGATGCAACTCAGCATTCTTTGTCCTCCAAACACGACGATTTGAGTTTTTACCAAAAAGTTCTATTTTGGTTTCATCTGACCATATGACATTCTCCCAATCCTCTTCTGGATCATCCAAATGCACTCTAGCAAACTTCAGACGGGCCTGGACATGTACTGGCTTAAGCAGGGGGACACGTCTGGCACTGCAGGATTTGAGTCCCTGGCGGCGTAGTGTGTTACTGATGGTAGGCTTTGTTACTTTGGTCCCAGCTCTCTGCAGGTCATTCACTAGGTTCCCCCGTGTGGTTCTGGGATTTTTGCTCACCGATCATTTTGACCCCACGGGGTGAGATCTTGCGTGGAGCCCCAGATCGAGGGAGATTATCAGTGGTCTTGTATGTCTTCCATTTCCTAATAATTGCTCCCACAGTTGATTTCTTCAAACCAAGCTGCTTACCTATTGCAGATTCAGTCTTCCCAGCCTGGTGCAAGTCTACAATTTTGTTTCTGGTGTCCTTTGACAGCTCTTTGGTCTTGGCCATAGTGGAGTTTGGAGTGTGACTCTTTGAGGTTGTGGACAGGTGTCTTTTATACTGATAACAAGTTCAATCAGGTGCCATTAATACAGGTAACGAGTGGGGGACAGAGGAGCCTCTTAAAGAAGAAGTTACAGGTCTGTGAGAGCCAGAAATTTTGCTTGTTTGTAGGTGACCAAATACTTATTTTCCACCATAATTTGCAAATAAATTCATAAAAAATCCTACAATGTGATTTTCTGGAAAGAAAATTCTCCATTTGTCTGTCATAGTTGACGTGTACCTATAATGAAAATTACAGGCCTCTCTCATCTTTTTAAGTGGGAGAACTTGCACAATTGGTGGCTGACTAAATACTTTTTTCCCCCACTGTACATCCAGAACCTGTACTACTGTAAAACAATGAGACTTTAGTGATGAATACACATTTAGTAACTTGATCGCATGAGCCACTGTTGTTTTCAAGCTGGTGACATTATACAGTACTGACTTTGTAAAACAATAAAACATGTTTTCTCTGATGCTTGATGGATTATATTTGTGATATAGTGTTGCCAAGGGAGAGTGATTCTCATACCAATGTATCTAATTTTAACATAGTACTGTACATGGAGGACAACGTCTCTGCACATCTCTAAAGACTGTTTATTCCCATTGGTATTAAAAAGTGACAGAACTGTTGGCATCATAACTGAGTTATTGAATTATATTCTTATTACACATATTTAACAATACACATGACAATATACAGTAGTAAACCAGTCAGTTACACCAATAGTCCTGCCAGGCAGACTTCTATGAGCTAAAGGCTTTGGAAATAGCAACAAAATGCTTGGTCCTTGTTACTGCATCATATTGTCATCTTTCATAATTGTGAAAATATTCCAACTGAACATGTCAATGTACTTTAACAATGAGACCTCACTGTAGACTGGTCCACATTGGTCCAGCTGTGTGTTATGGCTGTTTAATGACATACTCCAGACATAAAAAAGCAGACACTCCCAGATACAGTAGAGGTAGAGTCCCAATACAGCCACTACTGGCCCCTTGCATTGACCCTCCTCCCTATTTCTCTGTGTCCTGCATATTGTTGTCACTGCAGCACTTCCCTCACTGGACCTGTGTGAGGAGCTGCTCTCTGCGTTCCGCGCTGCAGAAGAAGCGCAGTTTCCGTGGCAACAGCCTCACCTCCACCGGCATGGCCTCGTACTCCTCGTTGTCGATGTTGTAGAAGCCAGCACCTTCCTGTGGGAGAGGAAACGGGACAGGACAGTAGAGAGAGGTCATGGAGCAAAAGGAGTATCGCACGCATACTAAAATAAACCAATTTATACAAGAATAAGTGTAATTTATTTAAGGGTTATAATGATAAAAACCACAAGACCGTAATGCGTCTTGTCCAATGATGTATATAAACCCTGGATTGGTGATGCTATGTTTTGGCCATTGAGAGGCTTTGAAGCCACCGGTCGGCCATATTGGCACTCCCCAGTAGGAATATGAATGAACGGAATTCTACAGTATTTAAATTAAATGTTTCAAGGCCAAAATGACATGTATTTAAGTATGTTTTGTTGTAGTGGGGACAGAAATGATAGTTTAAGGAATTTTTTAAAATATATTTGTTCATTTTTATGTTTAGCTGACATAATATAATTTAGAAGAATGCATTAAGGTGTCTGTAATATAATAAATTTGGCAAAAAACAAATGTAGACATTAATAAATGCATTTCTATAGCTTCCAAAATATTTTTCACAACGGTGGGGGAGTGCCAAGATGGAGGCACAGTGGTTCATTGGTCTTTTATCTGAAGTTTATAGGCCTAAAACAGATGAGGGAGTGTCTGACCTCGGGCAGATTGAGTCGACATGCACTGGCCTCCAGCTTCAGTGATTGTCTTGTGAATGCAGTTGAGTCCTGCGCTTTTTTCTCTCTGCAACACAGAAAATGCAACAGCCTTGACACATGCTACATGAATAACCATTCATTTATTTTATTCAGTTATTACACTAATAATGTGAGAAAGTATATCTCCACAACTTACCCAACAGTGATGAACTCTCCCACGGTGAAGGAGTCTGGCTCCACACACACCAGCAGGGAGTCATCAATACGCTGAAGGACAAACAAGAGAACAGGCAGTTTTAACATCCTGTCACTGTTGTTGTGGTAGCAACTATGTAAAAATAAAATATTATTATTATTATTATTATTAATACTGACCGTCTGGAGAGGGTTTTTGTTCTGAGTATGGATTGACAGCTCCAAAGTAGACAACGTCCTCTCATCCCATCTCTCTGGCTCCTCCACTTTGGGAGGCTCTGCACAAACACATAACCAATGCCAGTCATGCGTTGTTAAATAGAAGATGCACAAGGACATTTAAAGGACGTAGCGTAGTGCTATGTACAGACAGACAAACAAACACTAACACAAATATAGTGTTACCTGGAATAGGTGGGTACCAGTAATTTTTCAGTCTGCGGGCAATGCGGTACATTAGGTTGGGGCGCTGGGGCATTTGTTCGGGCAGGTCAGGAGGGCGAAGGGTCGGGGCCAGGTAGGACACAGAGGCCTCGTGAACCTGGGGCCATTCCTGAGGGATGCAAGAAGACAGCATGACACAAATGCATGGCGGAACAATGGAGGTACATGGATATTAAATGGAAACAGTCATGTTTCTCACCCGTAATGTACTGAACCAATGAGCTGCTTTTGTCTTCAACGGGCCAAGGTACCAATATCTAAGATAGAAAGCACAGCAATATGAGAAATGTATTTTTAGAGAAGAAACATAACTTCATATTATTAGAATGTTATGCACGTAAAAGTATAATATGGGGGAAACGTGTTTACCATAAGCTCCGAAGTTTGACTAGTAATTGCTGGGTTCTTACTTTTTGATGGTGGAAGCCACATCTCTGAAGGCCCCCCACCGTAGACCAATCAGGGCAAACACTGGCTGTTCTTTCTCTCCCTGGATACAGAAAACCAGAAACACAATACCATTTTCTATCTTGCTCTCAATAGAGTTATGGTTATTCAATGGCAATTTAAGGTAATATCAGTTTGTGTCATCTTGACCCCTCCCTGAACCCCAGACCCTTCTGGTCTCACCTTGATTTGCAGCACATCCAGAGGTACCGTTTCTCCTTGCAGGATGGACAATGTCGCTGATGTGATGTGTCTGAAAACAAGACACAATATGGATGACAAAAAGATTGGAGGATATTTTAGGACACTAAGGAGAAGATGATGGCATGGGTTTTGTTTGTATCTGAATGAACAAGTGTGCCGTGTTTCAATGGGATACTTACTTCACCTGATTGTCACTGAGGATGTGCAGACTCTCACTCAGGGAATTGTGGGACCCCAGTGGGATAAATCCTATGGGGGTTTTACTGAATGACTCCTGGGTTTGAGAAACACCCATAAAACTGGGTAGTTAGAGACAGCTTAGCTAAAACGGTATTACACAATGCTTATAACATACAATTAGTAATACAAGGATAATACAACAGTCAATGCCACACAACTTACTTGATCAGCCCTCCGCAGCAAGCCAGTGATAACCTCCTGCAGAGTGCCATCCCCTCCAGCCACAATCAGCATGTCTGTTTTCTCCATCAGCTCCATCAATTTCTTCGCTTGGCCCTCATAGTCTGTCTGAAAGAGAGAAGACACATGTACAGTATTATACTATGTAGAACTATAGACTATAAGGCCTTAGATGCCATGGGGAAACAAAATTGTAGGCCTACCTTTACTAGTGTCACATCCATACCAGCCAGGTGTAATATAGGGGCAGCATTCTTCTCAAATAAGTTGTTGGCTTTCCTATGATCAGAGGGAAGAGCAAGAGAACAGCAAGACAGATTAATCAAACACAAATGACAATAGAAATGGGAAATGGTGGTGGTGCAATAAGCTGGACCTCTTGCTTATTCTCTTTGTTTGACTTTAGGGAATGTGACTATTATCTCTTATTTACCCACTACAAGCTGCTGGGTTTAGGATGACTGTGGCTTTCTTCAACTGCTCCTGGGGTGATATCTGCTGACGTCCAAATTCCTGCAATTGAGAATGGAGTATTTTGCATTAGAGAAGAAAACAGTAAATGCAGGTGCAGAATCCTTGAACGCAGACACATATTGTACACAATAAGCCATGTCTCACCCTGGCCGCCAGACAAGCTTCTCTTCGCAGCAGATTATCACTGTGAACAAATAAATAACAATTTATTGACAAAGAAAACAACTGATTAAAAGACATCCTCCTGTTATTCAATATTGCTGGATTTCAAATCATGAGAGCCGTTCTGTAAGACCTTGATGGGTGATGATTTCTCAATGGCTACCAATTCGTGTGTACGTGCTCAATGATATTCATGCTAGTGATGATCTGTATGACTGTAAGTCGCTTTGGATAAAAGCGTCTGCTAAATGGCTTATTATTATTATTATTATTATTACTTGATTTAACAACCATACCGGTAATTCTGAAGGAAAACGTTACGCACCAGTGTTTACCATATAGCCAGTGTCCACCGTATGACAGGGCACACGCAGCGACTGTGGACTTCTTCCAATGATTCCGCAGAGTCACAAACACTTTCACAACCCGAGCCATTATCTTAACGACACTATCAAAAGATCCTTTTAAAAACGCTTTGTATCATCTGTGTAAGCATCACTCTTAAAGTCCTTTCCCTGTCAAAACCATTTCCCATTAACCACAAGGGTGCAGCTATCTTAATAGTCTTATGAAACAAACACTCTCAGTATTAGTTCCGGTTGAGTTTAATTAAACATGTTATAAAATAAGTTCTCCCGTAACATACTAACATAAACAAAAATAAGGGAAATGTACAAATTCCAATTGAAAATGGAAGACAACTTAAAGAAATAAGTAATCGTCATTAGCTCAGTGCTTAGTTTCTTGACGAAAAACTAAATTTCCCATACACCAGCTGGGGTCTATACAAAAAGAAGACCTCGCCTGAAGAGTAGTCTAAAATAAGTATATTGTATTACTTTGCCACTGCATTAAAAAATATATTAATAGTCACATTATATACTTAATAATATAATGGTCGGTGGACAGAAGAGATATGTAATCAAACAAGTTTTAAAAATGATAATATTGTATTTTTACTCTGGCGCTAAGCAGAGCCAATTCTCCAGAATTCAAGATCAACATGGCGGCGCAGATGGCGGTAAATTCAGGTATGGGCTTCATTTTTCTGTTATTTCAAATAATAGAGCAGTGAGAGATTGTTTATGGTTATTTACCAAACAATCACAATACATGTTTGTTTACAAGAGGTACTTTAACTGTATAGAACGCTGTGTCACGTTCAGACAGGAGGAGCGCTAGCTAGCTAACGTTAGCCAATCGCTATAATAACATGCGTGGGTACGTTTCATTTTCAAATTCGGTGAAATATAACTAAAGGTATTGATTGATATGAAGCAAACGTCCTACCAGTTCAATAACGTCTTATTAGCTAAATGGTGGTGTTAGCTTCAAGACGTCGCTCCCCAGGAAACAAATGTCTATAGGTAAACAAAATGTCAAATGGCTAAACTCAAGTTAGCTAACTTGCTCATAATCTCTAAGATATGCTCAGAACACATTGTATGCGCTACACACATAACACTGACTGATTTACTTTACTTGTGTACCCCTATCAGGAGCCAATCTGTGGGGCCCGTAGAAGGAGCTATGGGGAAACAGTGGAGCTCAAGAAACACAAGCCCAATTTCCTCTCACTCTACAAGAACCTGGTGAGACACAAGCTTCAAGTACCATTCAGAAGAGTTTTAATTCTTCTGCAAACCAGAGTGTTGCTGAAGTTGATTTACTTGATGTTTTCTTTTTGTGTTTAGCCGAAAAGTGCAGAGCAGAGGGAGAAGGTGCGGAAAGCCAGCCCAGAAGGAATTGCCATCCAGGGCCAGCAAGGGGCACGTCTCCTCCCTGAACAGCTGCTCACCGAGGCCTTCATCCTGAGTGACCTCTTTGACATCGGGGAGCTGGCAGCTCTGGAGCTGCTGCTGGCAGGTAATATATACACTACTGTTCAAAAGTTTGGAGTCATGTTATGTGAATTATTTAACAAACTATTTCAGTGTCTCTGTGCGTCTCCCAAAATCAAGAAACGGACAGAGTCCCGGTCTGCGTAGTCAGAGATGTTTATTCATTGAGAATTCTGCCATCACAATTTCAGAGTCCATCTTTTATACTCACACGTCATACAAAAATCCCTCCCCTCACACATTCTAACACATTTCACACAGTTTCAGGGTGTAATAATTAGTCATTAATAATTATTCTATCAGGTCACTTAGACATTTCCTTGTTTTCAAAAGAAAATAATTTTCCCCCCCCATTAAAATAACATCAAATTGATCAGAAATACAGTGTAGACATTGTTAATGTTGTAAATGGCTATTGTAGCTGGAAACGGCTGATTTTTAATGGAATATCTACATAGGCATTCAGTTTCTTGGCAATTTCTCGCATGAAATAGCCTTAATTTCTCAGAACAAGAATAGACTGACGAGTTTCAGAAGAAAGTTCTTTTTTTTCTGGCCATTTTGAGCCTGTAATCGAACCCACAATTGCTGATGCTCCAGATACTCAACTAGTCTCAAGAAGGCCAGTTTTATTGCTTCTTTAATCAGCACAAAAGTTTTCAGCTATGCTAACATAATTGCAAAAGGGTTTTCTAATGATCAATTAGCCTTTTAAAATGATAAACTTGGATTAGCATGGTCTAACTCTTACTCACATTGCTAAATAGTAGCTCAATGTCATAGTCTTTACTGGTCCTACACTCACACATTCTAACACATTTCACACAGTTTCAGGGTGTAATAATTAGTCATTAATAATTATTCTATCAATCCACCCTTTGACTAAATATTACACACATACAAAATATATGTTGTTATAGAAATGAATCACACACATTGAAGCATATAAGTTGATTTGCATATAAAAACATTAAAAATTGTCTCATTCAATACAGGTTCATCAGGGTTACCCCATGATTAAAAGCGTAATGTTACTCTTTAGCAATGGTACCTAACCTGTTTACCCACTATCTGGAAACAACAGTCTAAGCCTATAGTGAAGAACATTTGCTTCATCACATCCTGCAACATCGGTTAACTAGTACATCATACTTAAAACAATACTTTAATACACAAAAGATCATTACAATAACTTTTAAACTAGAGATTTATAGTTCTAGGAAAACATCCAGTCTCAAACTATCTGAATCGTTGTCGCCTCCACCAAGCCTGGTGGGTTATATTCTTCATTCGGTTGGTCGGAGTCCGGGATTGGGCCTTATCTCACCATCTGCTGTGATACTGCATTCTCCAACGCCTTGCTCACCAACCCTCGGACACAGGGAGGGAATAAGACAACATCCACAAAGAACAAGTATACCCATAGAAGCTATAGCTGCACCCAGAATAGTTACAACAATAGTTTTCCATTTACTAAACATGTTATCAAACCAACCAGTCATTGATGTATTCACCCCCCAGTTCTCAGCCCATTCTTTACTTAATGCAGTGAGACCTGCCAGTGCTCTAGTTACTGTACCATCTGGGGCTGTATTATTGGGGATAAACATACAACAATGACCTCCCACCATCTTGCAAATCCGCCCTTCTCTGCTAAAAGCATTTCGAGAACCAAACTATTCTGCAGGTCATGAGTGAGGTGGCGGATAGTTGGCCTGAGATTCTCTTCACTGCATCCCTTGTCTAATTAACGAACCTTTTGTAGATGTAATTAATCCAGTCAACATTTTTATCAATTGTAACCGACCAGAAAAACGTTGTTGTAAACCCTTCTCCAATTTGATCTGTGATTCGCATTACTTTGGTGTCTATATAACATTGATAATCTCCGGGGTTCATGGTGAATTGGGGTGCCTTAGTATTATTGTTGAGACTTCTAGCTCACTCAGGAAAATAAAAAAGAGAAGAAAAAAAATAAAAAGAGATAAATAGATAAAAGAGAAGCAAATGGGTCTGATGTGTTCAATTAAATGGGGAACGAGTGATTTCTTTAAGTTTCTTAGATGCTCGGATATGTTACGTTATGTGCGCGTGCGCGTGCGCATGCGCAGCTTCACTAGAGACTTAAATTATGGCACCTGGTAATCATTTCACGGCAGACAATCATCAGGAGCACACAGCCCGTTGGTATGTAACTGCGAACTACTCACAGTCTAGCATTAATGTTTAAGTCACTTATATGTTTGAGCACTGAACGTTTACCTCACTGTGTCGGTGTTAGTTGGCCGAGAGTAACTTGTAGCTCGCTGGGTGCGGTAGCTCAGTGACCCAGATGCTGTATAGCATTAGGCTATCATTATCAGCCATTTGCGTTGTGCTGATTGTTCGGAGCACTCTGCTGGTTTCTGGTGGCGGTGGTGATAGCGGTGGTTTGGTTCGGTGATCCATGGTGGAGCGCCGCGTTGTGTTGCGTTTGTGCGTGTGTGGGTCCTTTGGACGAGGCATGTGGTGGCATGGCTTCTGTGTCCTGTGGCAGCATCCGTGGCAACGGCGGAGTCGCTGTGCGCATGCTCCTCTGGCGCTAGGCATTCTGGGTGATGTAGTCAATGCTGTTTTAAGCCAGATTTGCCACATTTTTGATGGTGTTGTAGGCTTATTTGATTTTCATTATTTACATTATTATTATATTATTTGAATAATATTTACATTATATATTTGAATAATATATTGTCATTATTTGTTGTTTGTAATTCAGGTTTATGACCTGTGGTCATTTGATTTAAAATAAAATTAAGGACAAAACACGAGTCATGACATTGTGTGGGCGGCAGGTAGCTTAGTGGTTAAGAGCGTTGTGCCAGTAACCGAAAGGTCGCTGGTTCTAATCCCCTGGCCGACTAGGTGAAAAATCTGTCGATGTACCCTTGAGCAAGGTACTTAACCCTAATTGCTCATGTAAGTCGCTCTGGATAAGAGCGTCTGCTAAATGAGTAAAATGTATAATATTAAAAATGTAATGTGTGCTTCCTGGTGAGCCTTTTCGGAGGGCTAAATAACGAAAAAATCCGATCAATTATCCTTTTTAAGAGTAGTTATTTTAATATCAGAACAATTAAGTGAGGTTTGGTTTGATCCCAAATCTATCACACAAGAGAACATGGTTTGAGGAATAGGTGCAGTTAGAAGGGTTGGCCTACCTGTTGAACAGGCATAACAATTAGTTTGACCCAACACCCTAGCTGTGTAGTTCATCCACCTTACCCAGAAGTTCTCATTTGAAATTCCTTCTACTTCTCCTTGGTTCATTTCCTGCAAGAGGAAATATTCTACCCTTGGTGGTTTAGTGCTATTTAGGATTCCTTCTGAGGGCCTTCCAAGGGGTATTGATACCTCTGGTGATAACATTGGATCTACCTGCTGATCTGTTTCGGAGGTGGAAGATTCATTTCTCTCCTGAAAAATGAACTTCAAACATATATCTGCCCCGAAATCATCAACACAGGCCCAATAGTTCCTTGCTATGTCATCTTGCATAATTGACTTTACCGTTATCACCAGTTCCGTTTTACATTTATTATGGGTTTGTTTAATTCCCCATCGGTGTACTGCGTCCATTCCATTCTCATAGTATGTTCCCCAGGTATGTTTAAACACCCTTGCCCAAGGACATGAGCGTTCCCCAGTGCAAATGTATTTACCATACCTTCTAGGACCTAACTTTCTTGTACACGCCTCCTTCTTACCAAAGCCCCTAAAACCTATCTCTTCATGGGAGAAGTCGAATGGTATCTTGAATCCCCCATCTTGTCCTAAACTGACTTTAACTATTAAAATAATCATTCCCCCAATAGTCTTTCTTGGTTTCAGTATTTCTACGAGATCGAATCAGTGCCTTGGTATTATTTTGTTCATCATTTCCCTGTTTAGGTTGACCTGGATTAATCCATAATATGGTTAACATGATGATGCAGCTCAGAGTCCCCCAAAATCCGAAAAACCGCCATCCCAATCCTGTCCCTGACCCACCTGCCTGGTACTTCCCCATACCCACACCTCTATAAACACCCCACAGTGATGAAAGGTCGGGGTAGGGTTTCTTCGTTAACAGAGTTCACCCCCGAACCCTAGTGGGTCAGTTCTTCTCTTTAACTCTGTGTGTGTTCAACGGTGTTGGTATGTGGGCCTACCTTTTTGCAGTGGGTAACGTGGACCCAAGTGGCTCTCTCAGCTATTCTTATAGCGAAGGCAGTTACCAATAGGACTTGGTATGGTCCCTCCCAGCGTGACTGCTTTCAATCCTTTTTCCTCAACGATTGGATCCACACCCAGTCTCCAGTTTATATACTATGAATCACCTTCTCCTTTAATTCTCCTGTAGGACACAAATTCTTAGACATACGGTTAACGAACAATTTTCTCATGTGTTCTGCTAGTGTATTCTCTAGTTCTATGTCTGCCTGTTCTGGTCCTGCCAACTGTGGCATTCTGTAAGGTCTTCCAAACACTTTCTCAAAGGGGGATAACTCATCTTTATCTGGGGTTACTCTACATTTCTTCCCTTCACTCCGTGATAACTCTATAAAATCAATTTCCAATTGCTGGCAGGGGTACTTAGCCGGAGGATACTCACCCTGAGGTGCCCTTTGTCTGCCCTGGTGATTATTTTGAGCACAGATAACACATCTTGAACAAAAGTCATTTATTTTATTTTATATAATTAGTAATCCCATATGCAACAAAGTGTTGTCTAATCTGCTCTACCATCCATCCTTCCCGTTGACACATGGCTCTGCCCGTGTGTCAATATTGCAGCATATCTAAACAGTAATTTCGGGAGAATTGGTAAGCTGTCTTTGACCCATATTCCTTCCTTATTTACTGCGCCTTGCTTCACCCATCTGAACTTCCTTAATTGGGGCCCTACTGTAGCTCTCTATAAGTAGATCTCTATCTATCGAAACTTCCTCTTTTGACAGCTGACTGGGACCAGAGAAGTGTTTTAACCCTGCTGACAACATTTGATAATACCTCAATTTACTTCTATCCCGTAAAAGTAATCCAAGATTAGTACAATTTACTAGCAACAGGTATCCCTCATTCAGGGAAAGCTCTCTCTTCTGTTATTTTATGGTTCAAATCATATATATTATTACCAAATTATAATCTTCTTCACACTTTTCACAGTATTATAAATTACCCTCAACTTGGTAAAATAAACTATCTTAGTCCTCCTCTCATGCCTTTAGAATTACCAGTGTGGATGATTAATTAACACCAGAAAGTCAAAACAGAATTCAGAGGCAATTTAAATTATTCAATGAACTGTTCCATCCCATAGTATACTAAACATTACCATCATTCTAAATATTTCATAAATGTTACTTATCCCAAGTGTTCATTAAGTCCTCATGACGTTTATTCTCATAAGAAATCATATATACCCTAAACTCAGTCAAAACCAAAAAACTCCATAAAATTCACTGTGTGCTCCTTTAAGACGTATCACCTTTGACCTGTTGAAAACCCCCTAAAATCAAAATAACAATCCTTTATAAACATCATACTAGGTGTGTTGTTTTTTATTTGAAAAACCCAATTGAAAAACAACAACCAAAAATAGCCAGGCCCCACTTAATTTGGTAGCTCCCTTTTATGACCTAAATACTGCCTAACTCCACTAAACTGCTCCCCCTAGCCCTGGGCAACATTCCAATGAGATAAGCGAATCTCTTTCTCCTGGAAGAGAAATTATACATTTTGTTAACCTTCAATTGCCATCAGTAATCTAAAGATGGTAAGTACACACAAAACATGATACAGATATCCCTATCCATCAATAATCGTTTGTATCAATCTAATTCCTCATAACTAATCCATAAAACCACTCAAAATTCCTAGAGTATACAATGATTATGTTTAATTGATTACCCTTCAGATAATATCCTCTTTAAATCTCACAATGATAATTGAACCCCTAAATCTGCTCCATGTGATCCCATATCAAATGATCCATTATCGTTTATTTGATCAACACCTTAGGAAAATCTGTTTCCCCTTCTATTGTTCCGGTCACCCTTCTTAATGTCATATTTTACTCATTTGCCAATATAATCCCTTACTTCATATAAGTAAGCAGTGATATTTTATTCCAGGCATCTATTTAAAAAAAAATTGATACGTTGTCTCCTACTGTCCCTTAACATACAGTGGGGGGAAAAAGTATTTAGTCAGCCACCAATTGTGCAAGTTCTCCCACTTAAAAAGATGAGAGAGGCCTGTAATTTTCATCATAGGTACACGTCAACTATGACAGACAAAATGAGATTTTTTTTCTCCAGAAAATCACATTGTAGGATTTTTAATGAATTTATTTGCAAAATATGGAGGAAAATAAGTATTTGGTCAATAACAAAAGTTTCTCAATACTTTGTTATATACCCTTTGTTGGCAATGACACAGGTCAAACGTTTTCTGTAAGTCTTCACAAGGTTTTCACACACTGTTGCTGGTATTTTGGCCCATTCCTCCATGCAGATCTCCTCTAGAGCAGTGATGTTTTGGGGCTGTTGCTGGGCAACACAGACTTTCAACTCCCTCCAAAGATGTTCTATGGTGTTGAGATCTGGAGACTGGCTAGGCCACTCCAGGACCTTGAAATGCTTCTTACGAAGCCACTCCTTCGTTGCCCGGGCGGTGTGTTTGGGATCATTGTCATGCTGAAAGACCCAGCCACGTTTCATCTTCAATGCCCTTGCTGATGGAAGGAGGTTTTCACTCAAAATCTCACGATACATGGCCCCATTCATTCTTTCCTTTACACGGATCAGTCGTCCTGGTCCCTTTGCAGAAAAACAGCCCCAAAGCATGATGTTTCCACCCCCATGCTTCACAGTAGGTATGTTGTTCTTTGGATGCAACTCAGCATTCTTTGTCCTCCAAACACGACGAGTTGAGTTTTTACAAAAAAGTTATATTTTGGTTTCATCTGACCATATGACATTCTCCCAATCCTCTTCTGGATCATCCAAATGCACTCTAGCAAACTTCAGTCGGGCCTGGACATGTACTGGCTTAAGCAGGGGGACACGTCTGGCACTGCAGGATTTGAGTCCCTGGCGGCGTAGTGTGTTACTGATGGTAGGCTTTGTTACTTTGGTCCCAGCTCTCTGCAGGTCATTCACTAGGTCCCCCCGTGTGGTTCTGGGATTTTTGCTCACCGTTCTTGTGATCATTTTGACCCCACGGGGTGAGATCTTGCGCAGAGCCCCAGATCGAGGGAGATTATCAGTGGTCTTGTATGTCTTCCATTTCCTAATAATTGCTCCCACAGTTGATTTCTTCAAACCAAGCTGCTTACCTATTGCAGATTCAGTCTTCCCAGCCTGGTGCAGGTCTACAATTTTGTTTCAGGTGTCCTTTGACAGCTCTTTGGTCTTGGCCATAGTGGAGTTTGGAGTGTGACTGTTTGAGGTTGTGGACAGGTGTCTTTTATACTGATAACAAGTTCAAACAGGTGCCATTAATACAGGTAACGAGTGGAGGACAGAGGAGCCTCTTAAAGAAGAAGTTACAGGTCTGTGAGAGCCAGAAATCTTGCTTGTTTGTAGGTGACCAAATACATATTTTCCACCATAATTTGCAAATAAATTCATTAAAAATCCTACAATGTCATTTTCTGGATTTTTTTCTTCTCAATTTGTCTGTCATAGTTGACGTGTACCTATGATGAAAATTACAGGCCTTTCTCATCTTTTTAAGTGGGAGAACTTGCACAATTGGTGGCTGACTAAATACTTTTTTCCCCCACTGTATACTGTAGGGGATTTCCCTCAATCCTGGGAAAAAAACAAAAACAAAAAAACTCCCCCCTCAGAACACATCGGATAACTCCACGTTTCATTAAATTCACTAAACCTATAAATAACAAACCCATAACCACCTTCTGGTAATCTACTGATTTAAACCTGTTGCATTAATTTATTAAAATATACACCTATTGTTTAATAAATCCACTGTTTGCATTGAACACATCTCTGTCTCTCTAGGTATTGACTAATAGTCTCACTGTCTCCCTGCTTACACTCGTGGACTTTGGAGAAGTCGGCATGTCTGTGATAATATTCTCTCAGATTATCACGGAGTTGTGCCAATTTATCTCCATAAGCCCCTCCTGCTGCCCACTCTAGAACCGGCGCATTCCCATCTCCGGGAACCCAGTTTCCTCTCACTGCCGCCCAGTCCTTTAACACTATCTGTCTGACTGCCCTCTCTAGTTCACCTGTATTCAGCTTAAAGCTGGCGGTCAGCCCTTCCATATCTCTTCTGAACTGGTGTACCCCCGTCTTAGGGTGTGGTATCCCTTCCACTGCTCTCACTACATCTCTCTGCTTCGTTTAGTAAATTCTATCCACACACCACCAAAAACGAATAACATATTTGCATACACATAACTAGAAAGCATGAATTTAATGCCATTCTTGCTTAAACAATGCAATTCAACATTTCTCATCACCCAATTTCTATTATTTTTTTCACACAGGAAACCCTGTACAATCTCTATCCTCTATTGCTGACTTTCCATCTAACATTACTTTTCAACATTTCTCAAATCTCTTAAAAACTAAAATTATAGCCACCTCTTATGAAACCCCCAATCTGTCATTGTTTAGAATACAGCAGATATAGGTAACTGTCCTTTCTAAGTAGGCTACAAATAACACCAAACACATGCCGCAGTTGACCAGCATATATTGAATTTATCTCTATACTATTAATATCCAATGTAGTGATTGACGTTCCTTAATGGAAACCCTAAATTGGCTTTGTACAATATTATATTAATGATGTCTCACCCATGACGTATGTCTACGTTTGGGTGAGCAAGTTAATATATAATTATTATTCCAATTATTATTTTATGAAGTCTCTAGTCTCTCATTCAACACAAATCCCCATCATCAAATATACTCCCAGCAGAACTGAAAAACAAAAACAAAAACAGACTGTGATTTCCAGGACACTGCCTCTTTGTTTCTGGCCTCACTATCTCCCCGAGAGTTGGCACTCCCTTAAGGTCTCTCTTACTCCTCTTTTTCTCTCCCAATCTGCTCTTGGTAAACTGCATACTTTTTAAACCTCAATCAGTGTTGCTGTGCCGTTCTCCACCCTATCAAAGTATTTTTAATGGTCCTGCTTATCTTTGGTCTCATTCCACTGAGGAACGCTATATTTTTAATTGCTGATGGTAGGGCGTATCATTCCCCTGTCTCTGGTATGGCTCGGGTATGCCACTGTTTGCGTTAAACACATCTTTAAGCCTCTCTAAGTACTGGCTGACAGTCTCACTATCCTCTTGTTTACACTCATGTACTTTAGAGAAGTCTGCATGACGATGGTAATGTTCTCTGAGGCTATTACACAATTCAGTTATTTTCCCAACATACTCTCCTTGATCGGCCCATGGCAAAAGTGCTTCTCTGGGCATCCCCTGAAACCCACTGCTCTAATGGCAGCCCAAACCTTACTATTCCTGTTTTGGGGTACGTCATTCCTTCTACCGCTCTGGCCACGTCCTCTGTGTTCATGGCCTGTCTGCTAAATGGCAAATTATTATTATTATTATTATTACTGTATACATCTAAGGTTGCTGGGGCCCCTTCATTCCCTGCCAATATATTTTGTAAGGCTATCAGTGGGTACTGGCTATTACTCTCTTTTCTGTTTAATTTAGATCAGTACCACAATTTACATGCATTTGTTTAATCATGGATTCCAGTTTAATTACACCAAGTCGCCCAGTAAAGCCATTTTCTTTTTCAATTAGGTCCATAATACACATTTCGTTTGTCTCTAATTTCCATGTATTTCTCGTCCCCAGTAAATTCTGGGACCTCTTGTGAGGATTTGCCTCCCATGGTTGGTACTGTTAAAAATCCCTTAGCCACCTTTTTTATATAACAAGTTTTTCAAAACAGTTTCACACAACAATTGGAATCACTCTGTATAGGTATTATTATTTTTTTTTTTTTTTTTTTTTTTTTTGCATTTGGAGATCATTTTAATATATCTTTTTTTACAATGATTACATCAAGATAGATAGCTGATGACATTTAATTCACTTAGCTAAACAGTGTGTACGGTTAGCTAGCTAGCTAGATAGTAGCTCAGTTGAGTTAGCCTGCAAAGTGGCCTACAGTAGCCAGCTAGCTAGCTAGCTAATAATACACAGCTTTACATTTAAAAAATGTGATAGGTTCTCCCACTGTCTCTGTTCTATGGGTCCTTACAAAAACACAATAATTGGCAATTTTCATGATTTTTCGGTAGTAGCAAAGTGCAGCCAGCAGCCATGTGGACGAATGGAGACAAGGAAGAAAGTGTTTGTCAGCAGAGCGGTTTAGAACGTGTTGTGACATTTGACTTTACCAGCGTAATCCACTTTCCATTTCAACAAATTTTAATCGCAGACTGTCGGCCACACTTGATAACTTGAAAACTAGCACAGGCAACAACAACTACCCGGACGGAAAACAGTGACACACATAACACACAGCAGCCATTCTACAGGAGTGGGGGGAAGGGGTCTCCAAGAGAGGAAGTCTGACAACGACATGATTTTGAAGGTATGTCAAAGCGAGATCAGGTATATGGAAATAAAGTGTGAATTGTATGCCTGTATCTATTGGTCATTTACATCCTCTAACTGGAGCGCTGGGACAGTTGCACCTATACTGAATAAAAAATATAAACGCAACATGTAAAGTGTTAGTCCCATGTTTCATGAGCTGAAATAAAATAACCTAGACATTTTCCATACACACAAACAGCTTATTTTTCTCAAATGTTGTGCACAAATTTGTTTACATCCCTGTTAGTGAGCATTTCTCCTTTGCCAAGATAATCCATCCACTTTACATGTGTGGCATATCAACAGCATGGTCATTACATAGGTGCACCTTGTGCTGGGGACAATAATGTGCAGTTTTGTCACACAACACAATGCCACATATGTCTCATGTTTTGAGGGAGCGTGCAATTGGCATGTTGACTGCAGGAATGTCCACCAGAGCTATTGCCAGAGAATTGAATGTTCATTTCTCTACCATAAGCCACCTCCAACGTTGTTTTTTTTTTTTTTTTTTTTTTTTTTTTTTTTTTTTTAATAATATGTTTATTATTTTCCAATAAAAATAAAGTAAAAGAGACAGCAATACAAACAATGACATTCATTGTACTGTTGGATGGGATGGCCAGTTTAGAGGACAAAACAAAAGTTAACTCACACATACACAAAATAAAACAAAATCCTATTAGGTGGTACGTGTATAAGAAGACAGCATATAGTCATTACAAGCAGTGTAGTTCAGCCAAAAATAAATATTGAGTGGAGTACAGCACAGAGTAGCAGCAGATCGTCAGCCCAGTTATGAAGCGGGACTAGACCATTTATCCAGTATCGGCTGCCATATTTTGTAAAACAATGGACTTCTATTGGAGGTGTTGTATCGAATCTTTTCCATATGGATTACATTCCCTAAATCCCGTAACCACATTTCAAAGGTAGGTACAGTCTCCACTTTCCAAAATTGCAATATGAGCCTTTTGGCTAATAGAGTACAAAGAGAGACAGCTTTCCCCTCCTGGTTATTCCCATCAACTGTACCAAACAGAGCGATCAATGGGTCTGGGGCTAGAACTCTATCAAAGGCCTTAGATAAGTAATCAAAAATGAGAGCCCAGTAAGCCTGTAATTTAGGGCATGTCCAGAATAAGTGGGACAACGTCCCCTCCTCCTGCTTGCACCTCTCACACAGTGGTGAGGTGTCCGGGAATATTTTATGCAGTTTTACTTTTGAGTAGTGTAACCTGTGTATCACCTTAAACTGTACAAGGTTGTGTCTGGCATTCACTGAACTGTGGTTTATATTCCTGAGAGCTTCTATCCAGTCCTCATTTGAGATTTCTGAACCAAGTTCTTGTTCCCAAGCCCTTTTAATGGTGTCTGTGGATACCTCTATGTGGGCCTGTAGCACATCATACAGTCTGGAGACCGACCCTTTTGAATGGGGTTTGACAAGGATCAAGCTATCTAATGTAGGACTATTTGGCTTCATGCCATACTGTGGGATGTGTGTCCTTAAGAAATTCCTGATTTGGAGGTATCTGAAAAAATGTGTTGTTGGCATGTTGAACTTTGCCTGTAGTTGTTGAAATGAAGCTAACTGACCATCTATGTATAGATTACCAATTGTTGTGAGCCCCTTCTCCCTCCACTGTGAAAACACCACATCATCCATTGCAGGGTGGAAAGCATGATTCCGGCTAATCGGGCTGTCTATGTACACAGTGGGTATGTTAAGAAAATCCCTAATCTGTTTCCAGATCCTAAGAGTATGACAAATGACTGGATTGGAGTCATAAGTGGCTTTTTTCACATATGATGGGCTATTAACAAGTGCAGGGAGTGAGGAACGTTGACAGGAGGCCTGCTCAATCAAAAGCCATGAAGGCATATCCTTCCGTCTCATCTCAGGTAAACTTTCCCTCCAGAAAGACACAATGTTCAGATTAGCAGCCCAATAATACAGTTTGAAGTGAGGAAGGCCAAAGCCCCCCTCTATCTTGTACTTGCATAAATGCTTCTTTGCAATTCTGGCTGCCTTGTTATCCCATAAAAATGGAGTTACTATTGAATCCAGTTTCTTAAAATAGCTTTGTGGTATGAAATTGGGTAGACATTGGAAGAGGTAAAGAAACCTGGGTAGGACAACCATTTTAATAGCGTTTATACGACCAACCAAGGAAATAGGCAGAGTTTTCCAGAAATCGATATTTTGTTTAAGCTGATATATTTTCATGTCCCAATTCACTTTCAATAGCTGGTCAAGGTCTCTTGTCACTACAATGCCAAGGCTTGTGAACTTGTCTCTCACTGTTCTAAGCGGGGTAGATTGCAGAAATTGCATATCCACAGGCCGTGATATTGGCATCATCTCACTTTTTTGCCAGTTTATCTTGTAGCCAGAGAAGGAGCCGAATGTGTTTATCAAGTTAAGTAATGGTGGAATAGACGTTTTAGGCTTGGACAAAAACAAAAGAACATCGTCTGCATATAGGGAAATTTTGTGCTGTGTGTCTTTTATTTTAACAGAAGCTATATCGGCACATGCCCGAATGCGCGTAGCAAGGGGTTCCATGGCTATAGCGAAGAGAGCAGGCGAAATAGGGCACCCCTGTCGGCACCCCTTGAACAGGCGGAATGACTGCGACATTTCCTGATTGGTCACCACGGACGCCATTGGGTGTGCATAAATAATTCTTATCCAATTAATAAATTCCTTTCCAAATCCGAAATGCTCCAGAACCGACATCATATACTTCCACTCAATCTGATCAAACGCCTTCTCTGCATCAAGAGCTATTACCACTGCCTCAACTTTATGATCATGATACATTACGTTGAAAAGGCGTCTCAAATTGTAGTATATATGTCGGCCCGGGATAAAACCTGTCTGGTCAGGGTGTATGATGTCGGAAATATATTTTTTCAATCGGTTTGCCAATATCTTTGTCAACACCTTGTTTTCTATGGGGAGTAACGACACGGGGCAATACGACGACATCTCCATGGAATCTCTATCTTTTTTCAAGATCAGGGCTATTGTAGCCTCATACAGTGTTTGCGGGAGTTTGGTATTTTCTTTGGATTGTTGAAACATTCGCAGCATAAGTGGAGATAGACTAGCGCAGTACTTCTTATAGAATTCTATTACATATCCATCGGGCCCAGGGGCCTTGCTGTTTGGAAATTGTGCTATCGCTGTGTTAATTTCATCTAAGGTTATCCCTGCATCGAGTGCGGCAGCTGCCCCCCTGTCTAGTTTAGGAAGTTCACAATCAGCGAGAAAGCGTTCCATAGTTTGTGGATCAGTAGCATCGCATTTTGATTGGTATAGCTCTGAGTAAAACTGTGCAAAGCATTTATTAATGTCCTGCGGATCTGTTACTATTTTACCCTTCTTGTCTTTTATTTTGTGAATAGCTCTAGATGCTTGTACATGCCTTAGCTGTCTTGCTAATAATTTATGTGGTTTGTCCCCCAGTTCAAAATAACTTTGTTGCGTTCTAGCAAGTAAAGAGCCCACCCGTTTCGAAAGGATGGTATTGTATTCATACTTTAACTTTGTGATCTTCTCAAGGACTGTATACGAGGAATTTGTCCTAAAAACGTTCTCCTGTTCCCCTAACTCTCTTTCAATTTCTCTCAGCCTAGTATTGGCACGTTTCTTCCTCTCTGATGTATAAGAAATAATGTAACCTCTAATCACAGCCTTTAGAGATTCCCAAAGGGTGGAGTCGTCAACATCCCCCGTGTCGTTAGTACTGAGGAAAAAGGCAATCTGCTCCTCCAAATACTGACAGAAAGCCTCATCTTTCAACAGGTATGCGTCTAAGCGCCACGGTCGCCGACCTGTCGACATATTGTCGAGTTTCAGCACCATGGACAGAGGAGAGTGGTCCGTAATTAGAATGGGGTGATAGGTAACCGACTCAGCTGCTGAGATTAGTTTGGAGTCCAACAAAAAATAGTCAATTCTGGAATATGATTTATGAACTGATGAGAAGAAAGAATAATCCCTGTCTGTTGGGTGCGTCAGTCTCCAAATATCGACAATGTTAAGGTTTGTCATCAATGTATTTAGACAGACACTGGCATTTGATTGTTGAAGTGACCTTGATAGCTGTTTATCTAAAAGAGGGTCTAACGTACAGTTAAAGTCACCTCCAACAATAACACTTGTATCCGAGATATTTGGTATGGCCTTAAATACCCTTTGAAAAAATACTGGATCATCGAAGTTGGGTCCATATAAATTGACCAAGGTTATTGGTTTTGAATTCAGTGTACCAGCCACCATAATATACCGACCATTAGGATCTGAAATCGTGGTTGAGTAAACAAAAGGAATGTTTTTCCTTATCAGGATTGCTACCCCTCTCGCTTTTGCATCAAAGTTAGACTGGTATATCTGACCGATCCAGCCGACTCGTAGCTTGGCCTGCGCGGAGCGTTTAATATGAGTTTCTTGAAGAAGCACTATGTCAGCACCCAGTGATTTAAGATGAGAAAAAACCTTAGCTCGTTTCACGACATGCCCTAATCCATTACAGTTCCAGCTGACTATCTTTATTCCACCTGGTCTACTCTGTGCTCGGTCACTATGTGGCATTTCTTATTTTAAAGCAAATTGCTGCTGTCATACAAAACCCAGAAGAAAAACGTCCCGCCGTGCGGGAGCTTGTCATGCCACCTGTACTAATAAACGTGAACATAAAACACAGACCCCAACCCCCCTCCCGTCCCTTTACTGAGTGACTTCCCCAAACGAAGCACTCCTTGGCTAACACACAAACGTTAGGGTGTCTAGACATAAAGCTTGAACTAACTCGTCGTCTATAGATGCTCCGCATATAAACTAATATTAAATAACACTTAACTTAACTCTCATGTTAGGGGGTGAGTGGCGCTAAAACATGACATGCCAAACAATGCTATATTAGCCACAACATCTCACCTATCCTATAAGTCCCAATTTCTGATCTTCTGATCGAAAAGACATAGGCCGGAAATTCAATTCACACACATTCCTGGCCTGTATTTGGCCATTTAGCCTGCTGGCACAGCCGTTCTGTATCCTCAGCCGGGGAGCTTGCTTGTCAAGAACAGATCTGCCTCTTTTGCGTTGTCAAACGTACGTGTTGATCCCTCGACTGTCACCTTAAACCGGGCTGGGAAGAGGAATCCATATCGGATGTTGGCCGCCCTGCATTTGTTGCGTACCTCATCATACTCTTTCCGTTGGTTCCTCACCTCCAAGGTAAGATCTGGGTAGAAAGACACCCTGGCTCCGTTGTAGTTAAGGGGGAACTTTTGACTAGCCAGCTTGAGGATGAGATCCCTGGTGTGGGGATAGTGCAGCCTTACAATGAATGGCCTTGGTGGCCCGCCCTTGACCGGCTTCGTTGCCTGTGCTCTGTGTGCGCGGTCGATCAGGATGGCCGTTTTGAAGTGTTCACTCCCCAGCAATGCCGGTATCAGCTCCGAGACAAATTCAGTGGGTTTCCCTTTCTCCGTGTCCTCCTGGATCCCACATATTCGGATGTTCTGGCGTCTTGAATGCGACTCGAGCATTTCCAGTCGGGCCTTCAGGGTTTTGTTGTCATTTTTGAGCGTTGCGCACTGTTTCTCTATGTCCTGTAGCCTGGTCTCGTGATCGATTGTCGTCTGCTCAACCTCGTGCACCCTTCCCTTAGTTGCCTTCACAGTTTCGGCCAAAGTCCCAATACTCTTTGAGATATCAGCCAACCTTGTGTCCACCTTCTTGCTTAGTGCGTTTATGGCAGCCAGTATGTCACTTTGAGTAGGATCTGTGGGGAACTCTTGGAAGCTAGCCTCTTCAGCTAGCTCCTCGTGGGTCGGCGACGTTGAAATTGGTTCGTTGTCTATCTCATTCCAATTATCTTGTTTAGCGCCCCCTTTTTTGTTGCCTTTTCCCTTTGTCATATTTGTTTGAAGTTATAGGTTGTGAGAGGTTAAGATAAATATTAATTTGTTTCAAAATTGAGCGGAGCTCTAGCAATGCACGTCTACTCCATAGCACGCTCTCTAGCGCCCCCTGTATAGGTATTATTGACTAGTCCCCCAGAATTATCTCATACTCTACGGAGGAATTTATTCCCACAATGTAATCTTAATAATTCATGACAGTCTCATACAACAGGAATGGGTTCTCCTTCCTCTCTATACAACCACCTGGAATTATTCATAGATGTGACTTTTGAGCAAATATTAGGTCTCACACGTATACAACCTTACATGATTATTGGTTAACACCATCAGTAACCCGGAGTTTGTAAGGCTCCAGTTTCATGAAACGGATAGAGTTACGGCAAAATCTACAGTTGTTTGTGACTTTTGACTTTACTAATATTCTATTTCTCACACATGCTATTTTAATTCCTTCTGGTGTACTTTTTGTATTTGTTTAACCTGGATTATTTGTTGACTGTTCTATAATCTCTTACAGGTTACATCCCTTTGGTGTACTTTTAATAGTTCCTTCTATTTCAACACTGGGTAGTTTCTTTTGGTAATTGACCTATTACCGTGAATCGTTACAGACCCACCAACCTTAAATTGGCTACAACCTTAAATCGGCTACCGGCTACAACCTTAAATTGGCTACCTTAAAATGGCTACGCATTGATCAATTTACTACTTTAAATTATGACGTTACCCTCAGTCAATATTTTAGCAAGTTCTCAAATCAATTTCACCAAGTAATGAATAAAGACTACTGACCTTATCCTTGCAGCCGAGATTCAATGTAGGTTTGGATTCCGTCACCGTCTCTGTCATTAAACAGGTGTCCTCTGGCCTGTCTTAACCCTTAATGTCAAAGGGCAGGACTTTCTATTTACGAATGTATCATTCGCCAGTCTACGGTTTTCAGAGTTACCTGGAATGACAGAGGCAGGTATTGGATTCTGGCTCAGAAGGACCAAGCTGTTATGTGAATTATTTAACAAACTATTTCAGTGTCTCTGTGCGTCTCCCAAAATCAAGAAACGGACAGAGTCCCGGTCTGCATAGTCAGAGATGTTTATTCATTGAGAATTCTGCCATCACAATTTCAGAGTCCATCTTTTATACTCACACGTCATACAAAAATTCCTCCCCTCTTTAGGCGAAAAATACAGTTTTCAAAGCAACTACTGTTGTAGTTACATAGGAGAGTCACAGCTTTCTGTGAGTAAATCATATATTCCTCTTAATATTGAGTTCATGGCACACCTTTACAACTGGAGTAGGCTGTAGTATGGTTTGGATGCGCCCGCGGAGCAAACCGCACTATTTGCGGTGAATAGTCCTAAATCAAGTAGCCTAGGCCTAGCACTGGAACGTTTTTGTAGGACATTAGCCTACATTTACTGATATATTAATCAATTAGCCTACATGGCTATATTGCAACAGTATCATATTTAGAGTTAGCAATCTAGCTATGTTTTGAGTTCCCACTTCCTCATGTGGTCAATAGTATAGCCTATAGGCCAGGGTTTCCGTTAGGAAAATGTTGCGCCGGTCATTTGATTTACCAGACATTTACCTCATTCATATGCATTGGGTGCGTAACCTGATTACGGTGTCCACCCACGGTGCTCAGAATGACAGATATCACATTTTAGAATATGGTAATTCATATTAACAGAACATGCAAGTCGAGGATGCAACGAATTAACGAATTCTGATGTGCACTTTGAACACGTTATAATATCTTTCCACATGTACTTTTACTCAGCCAACAAGATGAGTAACGAACAACAAAATCACTAGCCTATGTCAATCTACTTTAGTAGAAAAGTCTAGGCTACCTATTCTATTGGTCAGGGCGGCAGGTAGCTTAGTGGTTAAGAGCGTTGTGCCAGTAACCGAAAGGTCGCTGGTTCTAATCCCCGAGCCGACTAGGTGAAAAATCTGTTTGTGCCCTTGAGCAAGGCACTTAACCCTAATTGCTCCTGTAAGTCGCTCTGGATAAGAGCGTCTGCTAAATGACTAAAAATGTTTTTTTAAATGTAGAAAAATGTCAGCTTGTTGAGAAATAAATGGCCTTTTCCAAACAGACTCTGGGACAGTTGTGGGACGATAGATCCCGAATTCATACAACCAGTAGGCCTAGGCTACATATTTTTTTTTTTTTAAAAGCAATGAGTCTGATGCAACCGATCAGAACGTTTAGCTTAAAATGTTGATAAACTATTATTTATTCACATTATGCAAATTAACCTATAGACCGATAAGCATGACCAGTCAAATGTATTTACATTGACTGTTATTTCCATCAATGAATAGGCTAAAAAGCATTATTTCGCAATGGGATTTATTCTTCTTCTCCAGGACAATTGGCCGGTGGCAATTCTATTTATCGGCTTTTCAAAAAAATTTATCGGACAAAAGTCTGCTATTACCGGCTAACGAAACCCTACTATAGGCCAATATGCACAAAGATGTGGGCAAATTTTCCGAAGAGCCCAAAGTAAATCTGCTAATTCTGCATCCTATTTTGACAGGTTGCACATCGAGAGAAAAAAATAAGAAACCCGCACACTGCTCTTGCTAGTATTACTGCTCTTTAATAAGCTTTACGTATCGGCCTCAAGGCCTTCGTCAGAGCTTTTGTGAGTTATTTTTTATTTTTTTCACCCTTATGTAGACATAGCTCCACCCACATCCGTTCAATGCATCGAATTGGGTTGGAGTCGAGGGAAAATAAGTGTTTCCAAATATAACAATGTGCATTTCATAAATATTCTAATAAAGTGTCTACATAAAACGTATTAAACACGTCTGTAAAACCACAATGAGGACATCAATCCACCAAGCAAGTTTTCATAAATCATTGGGTACAGCGCAAGAAAAACGTCAGTGTAATCTGAAATGGTGGCATTAATTCATGTTCACATTTACAACATAACATACATAGGCATTTCATCATTAAGACCTTTAGGAAATAATGTCTGGACGGTATAAATCCAAAAATATTGTCTTTTGCTCAGAGTATTATTTATATCACCTCCTCTGTCTGATATCTTAACTTTCTCTATACCACAAAATCTAAAGGTAGAAATGTCATGCTTTTGGTCATTAAAATGTACTGCGACTGGATAATCCCTGTCGTTTCTCCTGATTGAACTTTTATGTTCACTAATTCTCTGTTTGAGAGAATGAGAGGTTTAACCTACATAACACAGCCCACATGGACATTTAATCATGTAGATAACATGGGTGGTGGAACATCTAATAATGTCATTTATTTGGAACCGTTTTCCTGTATGTGGGTGGCAGAAATATTCACACTTCATCATATTGTTGCACTGTGCGCAACCTCTGTGTTTATAGCTACCATTCGGAAGAGGGCGTAAAAGAGCCTGGCTCATTTTCTTTTGTGGCTGGCGGCAGTTGGCATTGACCAATTTATCGCGTATATTGCGACCTCTCCTATATACAATAAGGGGTGGATTCTTAAATTCAGCTGGCAAAGCTGGGTCTGATGATAAAACATGCCAGTGTTTCTTGACAGCATCTCCCACTTTGCGCGAGTTCAAAGTATATGTGATGGTGAACATTACAGAGTGTTCTTTAGTTCTAGTGGGTCTTTTTTGTAGCAGTTCATCTTTTGTTTTCCCTAATGCCAAATGAAGAGCTTCATCCACACATTGTGGAGAGTAGCCTCTTCTTTGAAACCTATTGCGCATCTCCACTGCTTTTTCTAGATGGTCCTCTGTGGAGTGGCGTATACGGCGCAGTCTGAAAAACTGGCTTCTTAGAAGTCCTCTTTTTAATGGCTCAGGGTGGAAGCTGTCCCCCTGTAATATAGTATTTCTGTCCGTTTCTTTTCTATACAGAGTTGTAAACAGGGTTCCATTTGATTTCTCAATCCACGTATTACAGTAGTGAACACGTTTAGTGTCACATTCCATTGTGAATTTGAGATTGGGGTCAATGTCATTGATTAATGCCATAAAGTCTGACAGCTCTTCTCCTGATCCTCCCCATATGCAAAATCTTTTGTCAATATATCGATACCACTTCAGGACTTTATTCCAAAAAAGTCAGCCTGCAGGTGCCCGGCCCGCCACAAGGAGTCGCTAGGGCACGATGAGCCAAGTAAAGCCCCCCAGGCCAAACCCTCCCCTAACCCAGACGACGCTGGGCCAATTGTGTGCTGCCCTATGGGACTCCCGGTCACGGCCGGGTGTGACACATCCTTAGATCGAACCCAGGTCTGTAGTGACGCCTCAAGCACTGCGATGCAGTGCCTTAGACCGCTGCGCTACTCGGGAGGCCCCTTCTTTTTCATTGTTAACAAAACGTTTTTCAAAATGACCCACATAAAGGTTAGCATAGCTTGGAGTGAATGTGTAGCCCATCGACGTTCCATTCGTTTGGAGGTAGGATTCATCATCAAACCTGAAATAGTTATACGTCAAAACATATTCAGCCAGCTCTAGAATAAAGTTTGTTGGTGGGTATTTGTTAGTATCTCGGTCTCGCAAATAGTGAGCTGGCAGTCACTGGAGTACACTCAGGTAGGTCAGGGAGATGGTTTAGAAGAATCAAAGGCTGTGACACCTAAACATAAATATAGATGGTGCTGCTTAAGTGTTGGTCGGATCCAGTCTGACATATCAGACTTTCTTACTATGTGCCGAAGCTCATGTTGTTATTTGCTCCAGATACTTCAGACAGTGCGTGCCCCGGGACAGAAACAAGCTGCCGGGATTGAGGTGAGATTTTGCCTGCATACGGTGTGTGACTGCGTGTACGTTCTGTGCTTGTACACCTGTATCTGTATGTACAGTCGTGGTCAAAGGTTTTGAGAATGACACAAGTATTGGTCTTCACAAAGTTCGCTGCTTCAGTGTTATGAGATATTTCTGGCAGATGTTACTATGGTATACTGAAGTATAATTACAAGCATTCCATAAGTGTCAAAGGCTTTTATTGACAATTACATTAAGTTTATGCAAAGAGTCAATATTTGCAGTGTTGACCCTTCTTTTTCAAGACCTCTGCAATCCGCCCTGGCATGCTGTCAATTAACTTCTGGGCCACATCCTGACTGACGGCAGCCCATTCTTGCATAATCAATGCTTTGAGTTTGTCAGAATTTGTGTGTTTTTGTTTGTCCACCCACCTCTTGAGGATTAACCACAAGTTCTCAATGGGATTAAGGACTGGGGAGTTTCCTGGCCATGGACCCAAAATGTCGATGTTTTGTTCCCCGAGCCACTTAGTTATTACTTTTGCCTTATGGCAAGGTGCTCCATCATGCTGGAAAAGGCATTGGTCGTCACCAAACTGTTCTTGGATGGTTGGGAGAAGTTGCTCTCGGAGGATGTGTTGGTACCATTCTTTATTCATGGCTGTGTTCTTAGGCAAAATTGTGAGTGAGCCCACTCCCTTGGCTGAGAAGCAACCCCACACATGAATGGTCTCAGGATGCTTTACTGTTGGCCTGACACAGGACTGATGGTAGCGCTCACCTTGTCTTCTCCGGACAAGGTGTTATCTGGATGCCCCAAACAATCGGAAAGAGGATTCATCAGAGAAAATGACTTCACCCCAGTCCTCAGCAGTCCAATCCATGTACCTTTTGCAGAATATCAGTCTGTCCCTGATGTTTTTCCTGGAGAGAAGTGGCTCCTTTGCTGCCCTTCTTGACACCAGGCCATCCTCCAAAAGTCTTCGCCTCACTGTGTGTGCAGATGCACTCACACCTGCCTGCTGCCATTCCTGAGCAAGCTCTGCACTGGTGGTGCCCCGATCCAGCAGCTGAATCAACTTTAGGAGACGGTCCTGGTGCTTGCTGGACTTTCTTGGGTGCCCTGATGCCTTCTTCACAACAATTGAACCTCTCTCCTTGAAGTTCTTGATGATCTGATAAATGGTTTATTTAGGTGCAATCTTACTAGCAGCCTGTGAAGCCCTTTTTGTGCAAAGCAATGATGACGGCACGTGTTTCCTTGCAGGTAACCATGGTTAACAGATGAAGAACAATGATTTCAAGCACCACCCTCCTTTTAAAGCTTCCAGTCTGTTATTCTAACTCAATCAGCATGACAGAGTGATCTACAGCCTTGTCCTCGTCAACACTCTCACCTGTGTTAACGAGAGAATCACTGACATGATGTCAGCTGGTCCTTTTGTGGCAGGGCTGAAATGCAGTGGAAATGGTTTTTTGGGATTAAGTTCATTTTCATGGCAGAGGGACTTTGCAATTCATCTGATCACTCTTCATGACATTCTGGAGTATATGCAAATTGCCATCATCAAAACTGAGGCAGCAGACTTTGTGGAAAATTAGTATTTTGTATGTGTCATTCTCAAAACTTTTGACCACGACTGTAATCCTTCTCCTTGCCACTCTCAGGTGGAGCTGAATGAGATTGAGTCGAGCTGCGAGGAGTATCCTCTGACCAGAGCCTTCTGTCAGCTCATCAGCACATTGATAGAGATAATAATTACAATTATAATTTAGCATTAGTATTAACACTGGAGTGATAGATGTGCAGAAGATGATGTGCAAATAGAGATACTGGGGTGCAAATGAGCAAAATAAATACAATGTAAATAACAATATGGGGATGAGGTAGTTGGGAGGGCTAATTACAGATGGGCTGTGTACAGGTGCAGTGATCGGTAAGCTGCTCTGACAACTGATGCTTAAAGATAGTGAGGGAGATAAGTGTCTCCAGCTTCAGAGATTTTTGCAGTTTGTTCCAGTCATTTATAGCAGATAACTGGAAGGAATGGCGACCAAAGGAGGTTTTGGCTTTGTGGATGACCAGTGAGATATACCTGCTGGAACGCATACTACGGGTGGGTGTTGCTATGGTGACCAATGAGCTAAGATAAGGCGGGGATTTGCCTAGAAGGGATTTATAGATGACCTGGAGCCAGTGGATTTGGCGACGAATATGTAGTGAGGGCCAGCCAACGAGAGTGTACAGGTCACAATGGTGGGTTGTATATGGGGCTTTGGTGACAAAACGGATGGCACTGTGATAGACTACATCCAATTAGCTGATTATAGTGTTGGAAGCTATTTTGTAAATGACATCGCCGAAGTCAAGATCGGTAGGATAGTCAGTTTTACGAGGGCATGTTTGGCAGCATGAGTGAAGGAGGCTTTGTTGCGAAACAGGAAGCCGATTTTAGATTTAACTTTGGATTGGAGATGCTTAATGTGAGTCTGGAAGGAGAGTTTACGGTCTAACCAGACACCTAGATATTTGTAGTTGTCCACATATTCTAAGTCAGAGCCGCCGAGAGTAGTGATTCTAGTCGGGCAGGCGGGTGCAAGCAGCGTTCGATTGAAGAGCATTTAGTTTTACTAGTGTTTAAGAGCAGTTGGAGGCCACGGAAGGAGTGTTGTATGACATTGAAGCTCGTTTGGAGGTTTGTTAACACAGTGTCCAATGAAGGGCCAGATGTATACAAAATGGTGTCGTCTGCATAGAGGTGGATCTGAGAGTCACCAGCAGCAAGAGCGACATCATTGATATACACAGAGAATAGAGTCGGCCCGAAAGTTGAACCCTGTGGCACCCCCATAGAGACTGCCAGAGGTCCAGACAACAGGCCCTCCGATTTGACACATTGAACTCTCTCTGAGAAGTAGTTGGTGAACCAGGCGAGGCAGTCATTTGAGAAACCAAGGCTATTTAGTCTGCCAATAAGAATGCGGTGGTTGACAGAGTCAAAAGCCTTGGCCAGGTCGATGAAGACGGCTGCACAGTACTGTCTTTTATCGTTCGCGGTTATTATATCGTTTAGGACCTTGAGCGTGGCTGAAGTGCACCCATGACCAGCTCGGAAACCAGATTGCATAGCGGAGAAGGTACGGTGGGATTCTAAATGGTCGGTGATCTGTTTGTTAACTTGGCTTTCAAATACTTCGAAAGGCAGGGCAGGATGGATATAGGTCTGTAACAGTTTGGATCTAGAGTGTCAACCCCTTTTGAAGAGGGGGATGACCGCGGCAGCTTTCCAATCTCTGGGGATCTCAGACGATACGAAAGAGAGGTTGAACAGGCTGGTGATAGGGGTTGCGACAATTTCGGCGGCTAATTTTAGAAAGAAAGGGTCCAGATTGTCTAGCCCAGCTGATTTGTAGGGGTCCAGATTTTGCAGCTCTTTCAGAACATCAGCTATCTGAATTTGTGTGAAGGAGAAGCGGGGCGGGCATGGGCAAGTTGCAGCGAAGGGTGCAGAGCTGGTGGCCGGGGTAGGAGTAGCCAGGTGGAAAGCATGGCCAGCCGTAGCAAAATGCTTGTTGAAATGTTCGATTATCGTAGATCTATTGGTAGTGACAGTGTTTCCTAGACTCAATGCAGTGGGCAGCTGGGAGGAGGTGCTCTTATTCTCCATGGACTTTACAGTATCCCAAAACTTTTTGGAGTTAGTGCTACAGGATGCACATTAATGTTTGAAAAAGTTAGCCTTTGCTTTCCTAACAGCTTGTGTATATTGGTTCCTGACTTTCCCTGAAAAGTTGCATATCGCGGGGGCTGTTCGATGCTAATGCCGTACGCCACAGGATTTCTTTTTGCTGGTCAAGGGCAGTCAAGTCTGGGGTGAACCAGGGGCTAGCTGTTCTTAGTTCTGAATTTTTTGAATGGGGCATGCTTATTTAAGATGGAGAGGAAAGCACTTTTAAAGAACAACCAGGCATCCTCTACTGACGGAATGAGGTCAATATCCATCCAGGATACCCAGGCCAGGTCAATTAGAAAGGCCTGCTCGCTGAAGTGTTTTAGGGAGCATTTGACAGTGATGAGGGGTGGTCGTTTGACCGCGGACCCATTACGGACGCAGGCAATGAGGCAGTGATCGCTGAGATCCTGGTTGAAGACAGCGGAGGTGTATTTAGAGGGTAAATTAGTCAGGAGGATATCTATGAAGGTGCCCATGTTAACAGATTTAGCGTTGTACCTTGTAGGTTCCTTGATAATTTGTGTGAGATTGAGGGCATCTAGTTTAGATTGTAGGATGGGCAGGGTGTTAAGCATATCCCAGTTTAGGTCACCAAGCAATACTCTGAGGATAGATGGGGGGCAATCAATTCACATATGGTGTTCAGGGCACAGCTGGGGGCTGAGGGGGGTCTGTAGCAAGTGGCAACAGTGAGAGACTTATTTCTGGAAAGGTGGATTTTTAGAAGTAGAAGCTCAAACTGTTTGGGCACAGACCTGGATAGTATGATAGAGCTCTGCAGGCTATCTCTACAGTAGATTGCAACTCCGCCCCCTTTGGCAGTTCTATCTAGACGGAAAATGTTGTAGTTGGGAATGGACATTTCAGAATCTTTGGTGGCCTTCCTAAGTCAGGATTCAGACTGCTAGAACATCAGGGTTGGCTGAGTGTGCTAACACAGTGAATAACTCAAACTTAGGGAGGAGATCACACTTAGCTAGTGAAATTGTCAGCACTTTCTCTCAGATGCCATGTGTTTTACTACTACTACCTATTTCAGTTTTGTCTCACTCCCCACCCCCTCTCTCCCGTCCCCTCTCCACCACCCCTGCCCTTTACCAGTGGGAGGTATCGGATGTTGTTCTGGAGGTGTTCCACAAGCTACTGTGGGACAACGAGCCCCAGCCGTCTGACTTTATCCAGGAGACGGTGGAGCTGCAAGGGGAGCAGGTACTGGCCCACAAGCCCCCCCGGCCACAGCCTCATGTTCCACCTGCTCAACGACTCGCCCATCCTGACTCTGCCTCAGCCTGCTGGAGGAGGGCGTATGTCAGCTAGACACCTACGCCCCCTTCCCTGGTCAGTACACACACACACCTGCTATAGTTAGCTGCTGTGTCTGTAGTGGTGTCTCTCATTCCAAAATCTTGTTTGTACCCTGTTTGCATCCCTGTTAGCATTGTGTGAGAAGGGGAGCATTCACCAGAGTTGGGTTTGAGTTGATCAAGTTTCTAGTATCTTCTTAGGTCGCGTAATTGGATGGCTCACATTTCCGGTATCTCGAGATTATATTTCTTTACATCCGCTCATCCCTCTTGGTTCTATTCCTGTCTGACTTGCAGGTAAGAAGCAGTTGGAGTCTGCAGTGCTGCACTGCCTGTCTCTGCTGGACCTGGCCCTGCAGAAGACCTGGCCCTCCACTGCATTCTCCCGAGTGGCGCAGTGGTCTAAGGCACTGCATCGCAGTGCTAGCTGTGCCACTAGAGATCCTGGTTCAAATCCAGGCTCTGTCGTAGCTGTCCGTGACCGGGAGACCCATGGGGCGGCGCACAATTGGCCGGCAGGGATGTAGCTCAGTTGGTAGAGCATGGCGTTTGCAACGCCAGGGTTGTGGGTTCGATTCCCACGGGGGGCTAGTATGAAAAATAAAAAAATTAATGTATGCACTCACTAACTGTAAGTCGCTCTGGATAAGAGCGTCTGCTAAATGACTAAAATGTAAAATGTAAATGTAAAATGAGGTGGTGTTCATGGACCTGCTGAGAGAGAGCCAGGCCTCCCTCATCGTCTCCCCCCTGGAGCAGCTCCTGCAGGGGGTCAGTGCCCAGAGCCGCCGGGCTGACCACATCGTCAACATCGCCAGGTACTGGAACACTCACCTCAATCTCACCTTACCAGGTACTACACACCAGGAAGAGACTTTTAGCTAAATCTGGGATTTACTCAGAAATGTTGACTTGTGTTGAAGTACATTGTCCCTGTCAAATGAACACAATACAGTAAAATTCCCTCTCAAGCCCAAAAAGGCCCATAGCCCAATTTTTTGTCTTAGGCCCAAAGGTAAAAGTCAGGCCCATAAACCTCCACTTCCTATTCCCTGGTTGTGTTTGTCCCTGGCAGGTACCTGTACCACAGCAGCTCCAATCCGGAGGCGGCCTTCCAGAGCACTAAGATCCTGCGGCGCATAGCCCGCTACCCCAACATCCAGAACAGGCTGGTGGGAGACTTCACACATGACCAGGCTGTGAGTGACAAGCTAATGGCTGGCTTTGAGGAGTGTCTGGACAGCGAGGGGGCCGAGGAGGGCTTGGAGAAAGGAGACGGTAAGTCACACTCTCATTCTATCAACATCAACAATGTCTATCTCTTAACTGAGTGTGAATGATGTCCATCCTGCCCATTTAGTCACTGACTCAAACCTGCCCATTCCGTCACTGGCTCAACACGTCCGTTCAGTTACTCCAACTCACCACCTCTCCTTTCACTTGCTGCCCCCCAGACTCTGAGCCAGCCAAGAAAGAGGCGAGGATCCGCCATGAGACCCAGATCCACATCCTGAACCTTCTGATCACCTCCCTGGAGCTGAAGGCCCCCAACCTGGCCCTCTACCTGCTGGGCTATGAGGTCAAGAAGCCCATCTCCTCGACCAACCTACAGGATGCAGGTCAGCACCAGCTGCGCCTTCTCTTACATGCTGGGTTGGATTCAATAGGGCATTCACAGTAGCAAAACCAGGGCCGGCCCACTCATCAGGCAGGGTTAGGGTCAGGCAGGGTTAGGGTCAGGCAGGGTTAGGGTCAGGCAGGGTTAGGCGGCCGCCTATGGCAGCAGATTGACGAGAGCAGCATTTTCTGAGCTAAACTGACGCACCTCCAACAACACATAAAACCTTACATAATTCTGCCCAAAAACAATGACAATTTCTCTCAAACAGTGGCATATGGGCTTTTTAGGTGAGCGATGATGCCGCCCTGTGATAAGCAGTGCCAACTTTGTCAAAGGCAGGGGAGCAAAATATTTAGCTTTTCCATTCCCAGTGCGCCTCTCCAGGGTGCTTTTGGAGAGACTCATCGCCGTGGCGCTCCACCAACGTTCTGTAAAAAAACATAAATCTATCATAAATCATGTAGCAGATATAGCCAGGGTAAATCATTAGCCAATCACAATAATTAAAACAAAATGTCAAAAAAACTGTAGGCTATTACAACACTTTTTATCAAAACCGCATGAAGCGAATGGACTTGAAAACGGGTGGTATAGCTTACTCTCACATGCGATGTGGTTCGACGCGAACACTGACATTTTGCCAAGGCAGAGATGGGTGGCCGGCACCGAAACGCATAAATTCTGGCCTAATGACAATAGCCACATTTGTCATTAGCCTACAGTTTTCTGTGTTTTATTTAACAGATGTCTCTTTCCATTCACCACTGTTTGGAGGCTGGAAATATGTTGCGAGTGGATGAACGTGTGCAGGTAGTCTATGAAGGAGCCCTTTGAAGGTTGTTTGACAATCAGATGAAAACATCTTGACTGGTTGTATTTATGCCACAATAAAAGGTAGGCTAAAACATTTTTAAAGTTAAATGACAAATCTTTACGACTAGTCCCATAGAGATCCTATTGAGTTAATAGGGATTGTATATGTAATTCTATGATTAGGCATGTAAAGAATGTGCTGACATGTTAACAAACAACATATCCTAAAAACAGGACAGGTCGAAGTAAAATGGACAATAAGGAATAGACATCAGGCTACTCACTACTGCTGTCCAGGAGTTTCACCCCGTGGGGTAAATTGTCATGATTAGCGGTTTCAAGTTTATATCTGTAAAATATTGACAAGCTAATCATGGCGAAAAATAAAATACTTTTGATTTCCCATTGCAAATAGGCTCAGGATAACTCCTGATAAAGTTGGGTAGCTGATATTCAGAGCTTAAATCGTCAAATTGATTAGTCACAGGACTCAGGACTAATAAAGCCAATGCAACGGCCTTTTACAAACGGTGGGCCTACCACATGTATGGGCAATCCTAAAATTCCATTGCAGGAAGACATGGTAGGCTACACCCCAGTAAGCGTGGACCGACGCCAACGTCTTCTTTTGGTCCTGTCCGGACCGGGCGTCTTTTTTAGGTGTTTTACAAATGGTAGGCCTACCACATAGATGGGCATTCATACATTTCAACTTTAGGTGACACTAGGCTACACGTCAGTAAGCACAGACCGACACTGATGCCTTTTGGACATATTTTTTGGTGCTGTAGACATCTATGTTTGGTTCAGATTTTGTCCGGTCTGGACCAGCCTTGATTTGGTCCAAACATAGGCATCTATAAATGACGTCTTTTCAACTTTCATTCAGACCCTAAAATGTACCTGATTTCAACGTCCAGAAAATGTATTTTCAACATACGGAAAATACATATTTTCAACTTTCATTCAGAACCGAAAATGAACCTGATTTCAACAATCGGAGAAGACGTCTTTTCACTTTTCGTTCAAACTAAATTGAACTTCAACGTCTGGAAAATACGTATTTTATACGGACTATTCTATTATTGTCTCGCCTGGGGCGGCAGAACAGCCAGGACTGGCCCTGAGCAAAACTTTTTGCAATGCAAAATGAAAACAAGCATTTGTTTTTGGACAGGTTCAGGTAGTCCCTCCCTGTTTCAGTTAATGTTCTTCTGTTTGGTGGCTTTCATGACTCCATCAACTGCATGTTTAATTGATATTTGGTTGTGTGATGCTAAGGAAATCTTATCTCTGTGTCAGGTGTGCTGGGGTGCCCACGGAGCTGCCTGCATGCCATCCTGAGTCTGCTGCAGAGAGGCAGTGAGAGACGCTCGGGTCCCGTGCTCACCAGCCAGGCACCACACCTGGCTGAGCTCTGTTACCAGGTGATCTACCAGCTGTGTGCGTGCTCGGACACATCATGCCCCACCATGCGCTACCTAAGGACCAGCCAGGACTTCCTGTTCTCCCATCTGCAGCACCTGCCCTTCATTCTGCCAAGTGAGCTCTTCACTGTCATCTCAATACACTGTGTTCCTATCCTGGTCTTCTGTCCTTCATCTGCACTGATCTGAAAACACAGGATAGGTGGAAGCAATATGGCGGATGCCAACCAGAGCATTTGTACTCCTACAAAGACCAAGTCATCCTTTTTAACTGAGCTGCCAAGAGTGGAAGGAAATTACTCAGGGTGTCACTCTATTCTCTCTAAACCGTGTCTCTCCCCCAACGCTCTCAGGTGATGAGATCTCTGCCCTGTCCCAGATGTCCTGGCTCATGAAGACAGCGGCCATCGAGCTCAGAGTGACATCAGTTAACCGCCAGCGCTCCCACACCCAGCGCCTCCTCAACCTTCTGCTGGATGACCAGCCGCGCACTCGGCACGCAGGTAAGACCTACAACTCGCACACACACACACACACACACACTCACTACACACATGCACACACTATGAAAGTTGTATGCATTGGATGTATTGTCATTCATTGATGTAAATAGATACGAGCAAATGTGCAAAAAGCAGAAGCCTTTACAGTTAGTCTGTTTCTTTGATTAGCTGATGGGGAGACGGGCATGGAGGAGTCGTCTAGATCTGTCAGTAGATTCCTGCAGTTTGACACCGTCTCCAAAGGTTAGGTCTAGTTCTTCAGTCTTCACATATTTTTGAATCATAATGCATTCTGTCACTCAATATCTGTTATAGTCCTGGTTCTTCACACAAACATATTCTAGTATGAATCATATGCATTCTGTCACTATAGAGCCTGTGTATTAGCAGTTTCAAAAGCCAAGGGTTTGTGTCTTGTTTAGCTAATCATGTACTCATCCCCTGTCCCACGTCATCAGTGCGCAGGAAGCTCCTCAGTGTGCTGGACGCCATTGACTTCAGCCAGGACGTGCTTGAGCTGCTGCAGCTGGACTTCTTTGAGCGCATTCAGATCGAGCAGGTCATCGCCAACTGCGAACACGTCAATGAGCACGGACACATGGTCTGCAACGTCAAGTTGGGCCTGGCTTTCAGTTTGCATATGTAACTCAACCTTGTTTTGAAGCATTTTGTACTATGTCAGTGGTCTTCTGTGTTTTATCTAGAATCAATGTAAAGTTTTATGATGATGTTGTTATTTCCACAGTTGCTCCATAGAGTCCTAGTAGCAGAGGTCAATGCCCTCCAGGGAATGGCAGCCATTGGTCAGAGGCCACGGTTGATGGAGGTGAGTGTTGACAACATGAATCAGAGGATTGTAGTATGGTCTTTTCTTTGCAGAAAAGGTGCTCAGGGTTCTGTTCAGACAGGTGAAATGTTACAGAAAGTTCAGATAGAAATAGATTTCGTAAAAAAAAATATGATTTTCTGTCATGTAAATTTGACAAACATGTCCATCGCCTAATGGAATACACCCCTGATGTGTGTGTGTGTGTGCGCTTCCCAGGAGGTGAACTCCATCCTGCAGCAGGTGGTAGAGAGGAACCGTGTGCGTCGGAGCCTGAGTGCCAAGCATCACACGCTGCAGTCGTGGAGAATCTTGGTGGAGACCCTGCTTACTGCCTGCCCCGGGGACCTCATCCCTGCTGACGACAGAGAAGCTCATCATCAGAGACCTGCTGCTGGACCTGCACGACAAGGTGTGTGTGTGTGTGTGTGTGTGTGGAAACTTTCAAAAAATGTATGCTGTCAGTCAGTGTATTTAGGGTTGAGTAACCAGTACAGTTCTCCTGTCTCTCCCCAGGTGTTGTCAGAGGACGCAGCCGGGGAGCTCATGCCCAACGTAGCCGGGGCAGTGTTCACCCTCACAACCCACCTCAGCCAAGCAGTGCTGTCAGAGCAGCAGCAGGGGGAGGGGCTGGAGGGAGGTTCGTCATCGGGCTTTGCCTCCATCGCCAACTCTGCTCTGCACCTGATTCTGAGGAAGCTGCTAGACTTCATCCTCTGTACCGGTGGTGGATTCCTGCGTCTGCGTGCACACCTGTATGGCTCTCTGCTGTACTACCTACAGATCGCCCAGAAACCTGAGGAGCCAGATACACTACAGCAAGGTACAGTTGAGCTACGGTATTGTTGGGCAGATACAGAACACTTGGAGAATCATCCATTTTGGGACCCTCTGTAGTAGTGTGCATTTGCTCTGTTCATTGATTGCGTTGTTTGCAAACCCTAACCTCTTTTTCGCCTCTCTTTCTCTTCTCCTTCCTTCTCTCCAGCGGGGAAGTCTATGTGGGAGCGTCTGACTGCTCCTGAGGATGGTTTCTCCAAGCTGCAGAGGGAGAACCTGGCCATTTTTGAGAGCTACGGCACCGCCCTCATGGAGGTGGTGTGTAGGGATGCCTGCGATGGCCACGAGATCGGCAGGGTAGGGACACAGCAGATACACACTACAGCTCACCTACAAACCCAGCTGTCAGACCTGTTTCGGTCTATACGTCTCATCTCTCACAATCCTTTCTTTAACTCACTGATTGACAGTCTCTCCTGGTTTCTGTCTGACCATATCCCTCCATCTCTTTCTGTCTGTGTTGACACACACACGCTATCAATGCGATATGCAAATATGTTGAACTCAGCTACCCCAATGTACTAACATCCTTTCTCTCTCTGTTAGATGCTAGCCCTGTCCGTGCTGGACCGGATCCTGTCCATAGACCACCAGAGCCAGTGGCTGTTGTTTGTGTGTAACAGTGGCTACCTGCGTGTACTGGTGGAGAGCCTGAGACAGGACGATGCAGCCCTGCAGACCCTGCTTAGCCCCCAGCCCCCTCTGTTCAAACCTCTCTACATCTATGAAAGCAAGATGGTGAGGGAGGGATCACACACACAAATACATATATACAGTACCAGTCAAAAGTTTGGACACACCTACTCATTCAAGGGTTTTTCTTTATTTGTACTATTTTCTACATTGTAGAATAATAGTGAAGACATCAAAACTATGAAATAACACATATGGAATCATGTAGTAATCAAAAAAGTGTTAAACAAATCAAAATATATTTGAGATTCTTCAAAGTAGCCACCCTTTGCCTTGATGACAGCTTTGCACACTCTTGGCATTCTCTCAACCAGCTTAATGAGGTAGTCACCTGGAATGCATTTCAGTTAACAGGTGTGCCTTTAAAGTTAATTTGTGGAATTTCTTTCCTTCTTAATGCGTTTGAGCCAATCAGTCGTGTTGTGACAAGGTAGGGATGGTATACAGAAGATAGCCCTATTTGGTAAAAGACAAAGTCCATATTATGGCAAGAACAGCTCAAAAAAGCATAAAGAATCGACAGTCCATCATTACTTTAAGACATGAAAGTCAGTCAATACGGAACATTTCAAGAACTTTGAAAGTTTCTTCAAGTGCAGTCGCAAAAACAATCAAGCGCTATGATGAAACTGGCTCTCAAGAGGACCGCCACAGGAAACGAAGACCCAGAGTTACCTCTGCTGCATTAGAGTTAACTGCACCTCAGATTGCAGCCCAAATAAATGCTTCACAGAGTTCAAGTAACAGACACATCTCAACATCAATTGTTCAGAGGAGACTGCGTGAATCAGGCCTTCATGGTCGAATTGCTGCAAAGAAACCACTACTAAAGGACACCAATAAGAAGAAGAGACTTGCTTGGGCCAAGAAACACGAGCAATGGGCATTAGACTGGTGGAAATCTGTCCTTTGTTCTGATGAGTCCAAATTTGCGATTTTTGGTTCCATCCGCCGTGTCTTTGTGAGACACAGAGTAGGTGAACGGAAAGATCTCCGCATCAGTTTTTCACAATTCCTGACATTTAATCCTAGTAAAAATTCCCTGTCTTAGGTCAGTTAGGATCACCACTTTATTTTAAGAATGTGAAATGTCAGAATAATAGTAGAGAGAATGATTTATTTTAGTTTTTATTTCTTTCATCACATTCCCAGTGGGTCAGAAGTTTACATACACTCAATTAGTATTTGGTAGCATTGCTTTTAAATTGTTTAACTTGGGTCAAACATTTTGGGTAGCCTTCCACAAGCTTCCCACAATAAGTTGGGTGAATTTTGGCCCATTCCTCCTGACAGAGCTGGTTTAACTGAGTCAGGTTTGTAGGCCTCCTTGCTCGCACACGCTTTTTCAGTTCTGCCCACAAATGTTCTATAGGATTGAGGTCAGGGCTTTGTGATGGCCACTCCAATACCTCGACTTTGTTGTCCTTAAGCCATTTTGCCACAACTTTGGAAGTATGCTTGGGGTCATTGTCCATTTGGAAGACCCATTTGCGACCAAGCTTTAACTTCCTGACTGATGTCTTGAGATGTTGCTTCAATATATCCAGATAATTTTCCTTCCTCATGATGCCATCTATTTTGTGAAGTGCACCAGTCCCTCCTGTTCTTCGGCTTGCAAGCCACCTCCTTTTTCCTCCAAACATAACGATGGTCATTATGGCCAAACAGTTCTATTTTTGTTTCATCAGACCAGATGACATTTCTCCAAGAAGTACGATCTTTGTCCCCATGTGCAGTTGCAAACCGTAGTCTGGCTTTTTTATGGCGGTTATGGAGTAGTAGCTTCTTCCTTGCTGAGTGGCCTTTCAGGTTATGTTGATATAGGACTTGTTTTACTGTGGATGTAGATAATTTTGTACCTGTTTCTCCAGCATCTTCACAAGGTCCTTTGCTGTTGTTCTGGGATTGATTTGCACTTTTCGCACCAAAGTACGTTCATCTCTAGGAGACAGAACGCGTCTCCTTCCTGAGCGGTATGACGGCTGCGTGGTCCCATGGTGTTTATACTTCCGTACTATTGTTTGTACAGATGAACATGGTACCTTCAGGCGTTTGGAAATTGCTCCCAAGGATGAACCAGACTTGTGGAGGTCTACAATTTTTTTTCTGAGGTCTTGGCTGATTTCTTTTGATTTTCCCATGATGTCAAGCAAAGAGGCACTGAGTTTGAAGTTAGGCCTTGAAATACATCCACAGGTACACCTCCAATTGACTCAAATGATGTCAATTAGCCTATCAGAAGCTTCTAAAGCCATGACATCATTTTCTGGAATTTTCCAAGCTGTTTAAAGGCATCGTCAACTTAGTGAATGTAAACTTCTGACCCACTGGAATTGTTATACAGTGAATTATAAGTGAAATAATCTTTCTGTAGTCGCTCTGGATAAGAGCGTCTGCTAAATGACGTAAATGTAAATGTAATGTAATGTAAACAATTGTTGGAAAAATTACTTGTGTCATGCACAAAGTAGATGTCCTAACCGACTTGCCAAACTATAGTTTGTTAACAAGAAAGTTGTGGAGTGGTTGAAAAACGAGTTTTAATGACTCCAACCTAAGTGTATTTAAACTTCCGACTGCTGATTTTGTACGTTTGCCCACTGACAAAGACATGATCAGTCTATAATTTTAATGGTAGGTTTATTTGAACAGTGAGAGACAGAATTACAACAGAAAAATCCAGAAAAAAACGCATGTCAAAAATTTTATAAATTGATTTGCATTTTAATAAGGGAAATAAGTATTTGACCCCCTCTCAATCAGAAAGATTTCTGGCTCCCAGGTGTCTTTTATACAGGTAACGAGCTGAGATTAGGAGCACACTCTTAAAGGGAGTGCTCCTAATCTCAGTTTGTTACCTGTATAAAAGACACCTGTCAACAGAAGCAATCAATCAATCAGATTCCAAACTCTCCACCATGGCCAAGACCAAAGAGCTCTCCAAGGATGTCAGGGACAAGATTGTAGACCTACACAAGGCTGGAATGGGCTACAAGACCATCGCCAAGCAGCTTGGTGAGAAGGTGACAACAGTTGGAGTGATTATTCGCAAATGGAAGAAACACAAAATAACTGTAAATCTCCCTCGGCCTGGGGCTCCATGCAAGATCTCACCTCGTGGAGTTGCAATGATCATGAGAACGGTGAGGATTCAGCCCAGAACTACACGGGAGGATCTTGTCAATGATCTCAAGGCAGCTGGGACCATAGTCACCAAGAAAACAATTGGTAACACACTACGCCGTGAAGGACTGAAATCCTGCAGCGCCCGCAAGGTCCCCCAAGAAAGCACATATACAGGCCTGTCTGAAGTTTGCCAATGAACATCTGAATGATTCAGAGGAGAACTGGGTGAAAGTGTTGTGGTCAGATGAGACCAAAATCGAGCTCTTTGGCATCAACTCAACTCGCCGTGTTTGGAGGAGGAGGAATGCTGCCTATGACCCCAAGAACACCATCCCCACCGTCAAACATGGAGGTGGAAACATTATGCTTTGGGGGTGTTTTTCTGCTAAGGGGACAGGACAACTTCACCGCATCAAAGGGACGATGGACGGGGCCATGTACTGTCAAATCTTGGGTGAGAACCTCCTTCCCTCAGCCAGGGCATTGAAAATGAGTCGTGGATGGGTATTCCAGCATGACAATGACCCAAAACACACGGCCAAGGCAACAAAGGAGTGGCTCAAGAAGAAGCACATTAAGGTCCTGGAGTGGCCTAGCCAGTCTCCAGACCTTAATCCCATAGAACATCTGTGGAGGGAGCTGAAGGTTCGAGTTGCCAAACGTCAGCCTCGAAACCTTAATGACTTGGAGAAGATCTGCAAAGAGGAGTGGGACAGAATCCCTCCTGAGATGTGTGCAAACCTGGTGGCCAACTACAACAAACGTCTGACCTCTGTGATTGCCAACAAGGGTTTTTTGCCACCAAGTACTAAGTCATGTTTTGCAGAGGAGTCAAATAATTATTTCCCTCATTAAAATGCAAATCAATTTATAACATTTTTGACATGCGTTTTCTGGATTTTTTTGTTGTTATTCTGTCTCTCACGGTTCAAATAAACCTACCATTAAAATGATAAACTGATCATGTCTTTGTCAGTGGGCAAACGTACAAAATCAGCAGGGGATCAAATACTTTTTTCCCTCACTGTATATACACACACACACACACTAAACAATGCAGCCCGTACTGCTAAAACACTTCTACATGCAAGATGGTATGGCAACTGCTCGGCCTCCGACCACAAGGCACTACAGAGGGTAGTGCGTATGGCCCAGTACATCACTGGGGCCAAGCTTCCTGCCATCCAGGACCTCTATACCAGGCGGTGTCAGAGGAAGGCCCTCAAAATTGTAAAAGACTCCAGCCACCCTAGTCATAGACTGTTCTCTCTGCTACCGTACGGCAAGTGGTACCGGAGCGCCAAGTCTAGGTCCAAAAGGCTTCTCAACAGCTTCTACCCCCAAGCCATAAAACTCCTGAACAGCTGATCATGGCTACCCGGACTATTTGCACTGCCCCCCCACCCCATCTTTTTACGCTGCTGCTACTCTGTTAATTATTTATGCATAGTCACTTTAACTATACCTACATGTACATATTACCTCAACTAGCCGGTGCCCCCGCACATTGACTCTGCACCGGTACCCCCCTGTATATAGCCTCCCTACTGTTATTTTATTTTACTTCTGCTCTTTTTTTCTCAACACTTTTTTGTTTTATTTTACTTTTTATTAAAAAATAAATGTATTGTTGGTTAAGGGCTGTAAGTAAGCATTTCACGGTAATGTCTACATCTGTTGTATTCGGCACATGTGGCAAATAAAATTTGATTTGATTTGAAGATTGCGTTGGATCGTACACTCCCCCTCTGCACATCTGGCCATATGGTGCAGGAGCACACACACATACCCTGAATCTAACCCAATGCTCTTTGTATGTTTTAGGCCCTGTTGACACAGGTAGCTAAGACAGGCCAGGGAGCCATGGAGCTGCTGCGATGTGGCCTGGTGGCTCGGCTGGTGGAGTGTCAGGTGTTTGACATGGTGCCTGACAGCGACTCACACAGGTAATAATGGAGGGATGGATAGAGAGAGTGAGTTACGGATACGTTTCCGTATTGACTAATTTAATAATGTTGTAGAAATTACTTATAATATCTGATACCTTTCTCTGTGTGTGTGTGTGTGTGTGTGTGTGTGTGTAGGGTGTTTGGTCAGAGGGACCCATCAGGGTTCATCCTCAGCCCTCTGGACCGCTACAGACAGATCCTAATACCTGCTCTTAGGCTGTTCCAGGTCATCCTCACCTCCACCACCACACACCACCAGCAGGGGGCAGCACAGGTAAGGCCTCAACAATAGAATTAGCAAATACAGCAGCCTACAATAACCTTTGCCCTGAAGCCTCCGTAGGCACCATAATAATAATATGCCATTTAGCAGACGCTTTTATCCAAAGCGACTTACAGTCATGCGTGCATACATCAAATCAAATCAAATTGTATTGGTCACATGCGCCGAATACAACAGGTGCAGACATTACAGTGAAATGCTTACCTACAGCCCTTAACCAACAGTGCATTTATTTTTAACAAAAAAAGTGTTGAGAAAAAAAAGAGCAGAAGTAAAATAAAGTGACAGTAGGGAGGCTATATATACAGGGGGGTACCGGTGCAGAGTCAATGTGCGGGGGCACCGGCTAGTTGAGGTAGTTGAAGTAATATGTACATGTGGGTAGAGTTAAAGTGACTATGCATAAATAATTAACAGAGTAGCAGCAGCGTAAAAAAGATGGGGTGGGGGGGCAGTGCAAATAGTCCGGGTAGCCATGATTAGCTGTTCAGGAGTCTTATGGCTTGGGGGTAGAAGCTGTTGAGAAGTCTTTTGGATCTAGACTTGGCACTCCGGTGCCGCTTGCCGTGCGGTAGCAGAGAGAACAGTCTATGACTAGGGTGGCTGGAGTCTTTGACAATTTTGAGGGCCTTCCTCTGACACCGCCTGGTATAGAGGTCCTGGATGGCAGGAAGCTTGGCCCCAGTGATGTACTGGGCCGTACGCACTACCCTCTGTAGTGCCTTGCGGTCGGAGGCCAAGCAGTTGCCATACCAGGCGGTGATGCAACCAGTCAGGATGCTCTCGATGGTGCAGCTTTTTTGAGGATCTGAGGACCCATGCCAAATCTTTTCAGTCTCCTGAGGGGGAATAGGCTTTGTCGTGCCCTCTTCACGACTGTCTTGGTGTGTTTGGACCATGATAGTTCGTTGGTGATGTGGACACCAAGGAACTTGAAGCTCTCAACCTGTTCCACTACAGCCCCGTCGATGAGAATGGGGGCGTGCTCAGTCCTCTTTTTTTTCCCTGTAGTCCACAATCATCTCCTTTGTCTTGGTCATGTTGAGGGAGAGGTTGTTGTCCTGGCACCACACGGCCAGGTCTCTGACCTCCTCCCTATAGGCTGTCTCATCGTTGTCGGTGATCAGGCCTACCACTGTTGTGTCGTCGGCAAACTTAATGATGGTGTTGGAGTCGTGCCTGGCCATGCAGTCATGGGTGAACAGAGAGTACAGGAGGGGACTGAGCATGCACCCCTGAGGGGCCCCCGTGTTGAGGATCAGTGTGGCAGATGTGTTGTTACCTACCCTTACCACCTGGGGGCGGTCCCGGGGATCGAACCCACTACGTTGGCGTTACAATCGCCGTGCTCTACCAGCTGAGCTACAGAGGACCACAATGGAGACTAGCCATAGCTATAGTAACCATAGTTACAATAACCCCAAATTGACAAACCTAACATAACCATGAATCTTTGTTTCTTTGTGTGCAGGTTCTCCAGTGGCTGATCGTCCATGCCGATACCATCCAGGGTCTGCTGCGCTGTCAGGAGCTCAGTATGGGAGCGCTGCAGGAGCTCTATGCTCACAGGCATCATCAGCAAGACCGCCCTGCCAGGTACACACAGCCACACCAGGGACTGTCACAACACCTAGCTGGAGGCACACCTGGTGTCTGGGTTCGGGACTAATGTGATTTTTATGGGGCCAGTTTTGCCAATGTCAGCTTTGTGGCCAGTTTTGCCAATGTCAGCTTTGTGATGGCCTTTGCGTGTTTGTGTTTTAGGAGCTGTTGAGGGACAGGATGTGAACAGTGCCGTTCTACTGGAGTTCCAGGGTCACATCAGCAGATTCCAGGTAGATACTTGCACCATACTAACACCCTGCCTCACTTCTCTCTGTCGTTTCAGAATCTTCACATAGTCACAGCATCAGTAGCTGGACATAAAAGGACATTAGTCCTGATTGTAACTTATCGGGTAATGTATTACATGTAACATGTCTCTCTCCCCTAGCGTCAGTGTCTGTCTCTTCTGGGTCGCCTGGCAGGGAGTGAGCGGGAGCGGCTGCTGAAGCAGGCAGAGATTGCAGCCCCCGGGGAGCATGCCAAGCGACGGGAGGAGATGGAGGTGGCCATGCAACAGGTACAATAGAGAGATAGATGAAAAGATGTAGCCTGTTCCCTGGTCTGTTTGTGCTGTCTTGCCAACTCATATGGTAACAATGACCATAGTAGTTGGCAAGACATCACAATCAGATCTGAAACCAGGATATAAAGATGCAGTTAGTCAGAGAAATGACCTTGTGATAACCCCCTGTGTTTACTGTGTTGTCCCCAGGTGTGTGCTAACATCATGGAGTACTGTCAGAACCTGCTGCTACAGAGCTCATCCCAGGCCCAGTTCAGCATCTGTCTCTTCAGCCCCTCAGTCAACGAACCAGCCAGCAGAGACTGCCGCACAGGTCAGACACTGTGTCTGTGTGCGCATGATTCATGTGTGGGAGCTAACCCTAACCTGCCTCACACTTTTCTGTGTTGGTGTAGGCATGACTTACACCAGGGCTCTCCAACCATGTTCCTGGAGAGCTACCCTCCTGTAGGTTTTGACTCCAACCCCATTCCTGGAGAGCTACCCTTCTGTAGGTTTTCACTCCAACCCCAGTTGTAACTAACCTGGTTCAGCTTATCAACCAGCTAATTATTTGAATCAGGTGCGATAGATTAGGGTTGGACTGAAAACCTACAGGAGGGTAGCTCTCCAGGAACAGGGTTGGAGTTAAAACCTACAGGAGGGTAGCTCTCCAGGAACAGGGTTGGAGTTAAAACCTACAGGAGGGTAGCTCTCCAGGAACAGGGTTGGAGTTAAAACCTATAGGAGGGTAGCTCTCCAGGAACAGGGTTGGAGTTAAAACCTACAGGAGGGTAGCTCTCCAGGAACAGGGTTGGAGTTAAAACTTTCAGGAGGGTAGCTCTCCAGGAACAGGGTTGGAGTTAAAACCTACAGGAGGGTAGCTCTCCAGGAACAGGGTTGGGAGTTAAAACCTACAGGAGGGTAGCTCTCCAGGAACAGGGTTGGAGAGCCTTTACTTACAGATTGCACACACCAATCAGTCTTTGGGTTAATTCACATGCTCCTCTCATCTCCCCTGCCTGTGTATGACTAAACTCCTCTCCTGCCCTGTCTCAGACCTGGCCCTGCCCTCGGCCCCGTACTCTCGTGTGCCCAGCCTGGGCCTGGTGCTGTTCCTGCTGAAGAACAGCGCTGCAGACTTCTTCCGCTTCCACCAGAGCCACAGACAAGCTCTGGGAAAGCTGCAGAGCCTGGAGCAGCTACCCCCTGAGTAGCTCAAAGAGGTAACACACACACACACATTCAACCTATTGACAAGGTGATAAAGTGCCTCAGCCCTAACCCTCCTCTCTATCCCCGTCTCTCTGTTTGGTCTGTAGCTGTGCGCGGCCCTGGTGTCTGGTACTGGAGTAGAGAAGATCTCCTCGGTCCAGAGGAGCCTCCTGGCCAAGAGACGCCTGGTCCAGCTCATCAACAACAGAGCTAAGCTGCTGGCCCTCTGCTCCTGTATCCTACCATATTAAAATGAACCAGACGAAACCAGATTTAGCCAGATTAAATCACACTTAGCCACACCAGACCAGACTGCTGTGCAGGGGTTATGTAAAGGGACCGAGCTAAATGTTTAGGGTTCATCTCAGGGTGGTTTTGATTTAGACGCCAGGACAGCGGAGTCACTGACCACCTTCCGGAGACACTTGAAACCCTACCTCTTTAAGGAATACCTGGAATAGTATAACAGTAATCCTTCTACTCCCCCCACCCCATTTTAAAAAAACTAAAGGGTGGTTGTCCCACTGGCTATCATAAGTTGAATGCACCAATTTGCAAGTCGTCTGCTAAATGACTTAAATGTAAATGTTGTAGGATTATTTTTTCCACATTTTGTTACTTTACAGCCTTATTCTAAAATTGATTAAATTAATTATTTTCCTCATCAGTCTACACACAATACCCCATAATGACAAAGCGAAAACAGGTTTAGAAATATTTGCAAATTTATTAAAAAATAAAAAAAACATACCTTATCTGATACCTTATCAGGTGCATCCTGTTTCCATTGATCATCCTTGAGATGTTTCTACAACTTTATTCGAAATTGAGATCAGGTGCATCCTGTTTCCATTGATCATCCTTGAGATGTTTCTACAACTTGATTGGAGTCCACCTGTGGTAAATTCAATTGATTGGACATGATCTGGAAAGGCACACACCTGTCTATATAAGGTCCCACAGTTGACAGTGTATGTCAAAGCAAAAACCAAGCCATGAGGTTGAAGGAATTGTCTGTGGAGCTCCGAGACAGGATTGTGTTGAGGCACAGATCTGGGGAAGGGTACCAAAAAATGTCTGCAGCATTGAAGTCCTTAAGAACACAGTGGCCTCCATCATTCTTAAATGGAAGAGGTTTGGAAGGACAACCATCTCTTCCAGAAGGACAACCATCTCTGCAGCACTCCACCAATCAGGCCTTTATGGTAGAGTGGCCAGATGGAAGCCACTCTTCAGTAAAAGGCATTTGACAGCCCGCTTGGAGTTTGCCAAAAGGCACCTAAAGACTCTCAGACCATGAGAAACAAGATTCTCTGGTCTGATGAAACCCAGATTGAACTCTTTGGCCTGAATGGCTGGCGTCACGTCTGGAGGAAACCTGGCACCATCCCTACAGTGAAGCGTGGTGGTGGCAGCATCATGCTGTGGGGATATTTTTCAGCGGCAGGGACTGGGAGACTAGTCAGGATCGAGGGAAAGATGAACGGAGCAAAGTACAGAGAGATCCTTGATGAAAACCTGCTCCAGAGTGCTCAGGACCTCAGACTGGGGCGAAGGTTCACCTTCCAACAGGACAACGACCCTAAGCACACAGCCAAGACAACGCAGGAGTGGCTTCGAGACAAGTCTCTGATTGTCCATGAGTGGCCCAGCCGGAGCCCGGACTTGAACCCGATCGAACATCTCTGGAGTGACCTGAAAATAGCTGTGCAGCGACGCTCCCCATCCAACCTGAGAGTTTGAGAGGATCTACAGAAAATAATGGGAGAAACTCCCCAAATACAGGTGTGCCAAGGTTGTAGTGTCATACCCAAGAAGACTCGAGGCTGTAATCACTGCCAAAGGTGCTTCAACAAAGTACTGAGTAAAGGGTCTGAATACTTATGTAAATGTGAGATTTACATTTTCTTTTTTATATACATTTTCAAACATTTCTACAAACCTGTTTTTGCTTTGTTATTATGGGGTGAATGTGTAGATTAATGAGAAATAAAAACAATTTAATCAATTTTAGTATAAGGCTGTAACGTAACAAAATGTGGAAAAGGTCAAGGGGTCTGAATACTTTCCGAATGTGCTGTATGATTGTTGGAATGTCCTGAGCTGTAGCTAGTTCATGTAAATGTAAAATTGAACATTTATTTGGAAATGCTGTCATAGTAAGTGGTGAGAATGTGAGAAATGCCTTGACCTAACCACACCTGAGATGTGATTGAGACCTGCCTGTTTGTGCTGTGGCGTCACCTGGAGTACTACCTGTTGTACTGCACCCCCACCGACCCCAAGGACTCCCTGATGCCTGGAGCCAGCGCTTACAGATCACGCCTGACAGACGGTGAGACTCTCCCCAGGCTCAAATAATCCTGTCTGGAGATTAAGATAAGAAGTCCCCTTAATCACAGATCCAGGATGCGATAACCCTACCCTCAAGCCTAACCTTGATCATGAGGTGAATGAAATAATATCTGACCCTGTATCAGTGGGCAACTTCCACCTACTCCAGATGACTGCAGAAAATGTGACTTAAATGGTGTTTCTCCTGTGTTCCCCAGACTCGTTTGGACGTGCCCTGGGTCTGTCCAGAGTCAGCCAACAAGACCTGGAGCAGGTAAGAGCCTTGATCCTGTGGTGACTAGATTACACTAACAGTGGTGAGAAAGACAGTTCTTTGAAAATCTGCAGGGATGAGGATGCAGGCATAGGATTTGTGTGTGCTTACCTTCAGAGTGGCAGACCGTTTTCAAGTGTTGTGTGAGTTAGTTTTCAGTAAGACTGACTCTTCTCTCCCCTGTGTGTCTCCAGCTGCAGAGTGACATGGGGGCAGGCTTTGGTGAGGCTCTACAGAGGAAGTTGCAGGAGGTGGAGGGGCTGTACAGCCAGGTCCGCTCCCGTTCCACCTTCATCCAGGCCCTGGTACGCAGGATACGAGGCCTGCTCCGCCAGCCCAAGAGCTGAAACACTCAACGACCCATACAACAAACATGACCTAATATCTGCGGAACAATGTTCACCTAAAGAGTATACCAGGCCAAGGATATGGACGTTGCAGAACCACACACCTGATCTTGAGGATTCTATTTAAACCAGACTCGACTTCCCCTATTCACTCCAGTCTACTCTACTGGCCTCCATTGTCCTCCCTCTCTCCTGATCCAGGCCCCAGTCACAGTTCATACTCTATGACCATGTTGACGAAGACAGGTGCTGTGCAATGTTAGTCTGACTGATGTAGCTTGCCCAAGAGCGCTTTTCAAGAAAACAGAAGAAAAATGTAATTTGCTTCACAAAAACGCGCTAATGAAATATTACCTGTTGATCATCGCTTTTGGTATAATGGATTTTATTTTTGTTTCTATAGTTAAATAAAAATAATTTTCTAAAATAATGTCATGATTTATTGGTTTATCGCAAGGGTATTTAACTCTTACCCTACGAGGTCCGGTTTTTTGTTCTCCCTGATACTTAATTGCACCCACCTGGTGTGCCAGGTGTAAATCAGTCCGTGATTAGAGGGGAACGATTTAAAAAAGCGGTGGAACTGGCTTTGAGGTCCAGAGTTGAGTTTGAGGGGTATGTTTCATATTTTGTAACAGGACTCATTTTGACTCTGTCAATCACCGCATTCTTATTGGCAGACTAAATAGCCTTGGTTTCTCAACTGAATGCCTCGCCTGCTTCACCAACTACTTTTCAGATAGAGTTCAATGTGTCAAATCGGAGGGCCTGTTGTCTGGACCAATGGCAGTCTCTATGGGGGTGCCACAGGGTTCAATTCTCTGGCCGACTATTCTCTGTGTATATCAATGATGTCGCTCTTGCTGCTGGTGACTCTCAGATCCACCTCTACGCAGACGACCCCATTTTGTATACATCTGGCCCTTCATTGGACACTGTGTTAACAAACCTCCAAACGAGCTTCAATGCCATACAACACTCCTTCTGTGGCCTCCAACTGCTCTTAAACGCTAGTAAAACTAAATGCATGCTCTTCAATCGAACGCTGCTTGCACCCGCCCGCCCGACTAGAATCACTAGTCTCGGTGGGTCTGACTTAGAATATGTGGACAACTACAAATATTTAGGTGTCTGGTTAGACCGTAAACTCTCCTTCCAGACTCACATTAAGCATCTCCAATCCAAAGTTAAATCTAGAATCGGCTTCCTGTTTCGCAACAAAGCCTCCTTCACTCATGTTGCTAAACATGCCCTCGTAAAACTGACTATCCTACCGATCCTTGACTTCGGCGATGTCATTTACAAAATAGCTTCCAACACTCAACTCAGCAAACTGGATGTAGTCTATCACAGTGCCATCCGTTTTGTCACCAAAGCCCCATATACTACCCACCATTGTGACCTGTACGCTCTCGTTGGCTGGTCCTCACTACATATTCATCGCCAAACCCACTGTCTCCAGGTCATCTATAAATCCCTTCAAGGCAAATCCCCGCCTTATCTTAGCTCATTGGTCACCCAACACCCACCCTTAGTATGCAAAAATCTCTGAAGCTGGAGACACTTATCTCCCTCATTAACTTTAAGCATCAGTTGTCAGAGCAGCTTACCGATCACTGTACCTGTACACAGCCCATCTGTAATTAGCCCTCCCAACTACCTCATCCCCATATTGTTATTTACATTGTTATTTATTTTGCTCATTTGCACCCCAGTATCTCTATTTGCACATCATCTTCTGCACATTTTACATTTACATTTACGTCATTTAGCAGACGCTCTTATCCAGAGCCACTTACAAATAGGTGCATTCACCTTATAGCCAGTGGGATCACCACTTTACAATGTTTTTTTTTTTTTGGGGGGGGGGGGTTTGGTTTGGGGTAAAGGGGGGGGGGGGGTAGAAGGATTACTTTATCCTATCCCAGGTATTCCTTAAAGAGGTGGGGTTTCAAATGTCTCCGGAAGGTGGTGAGTGACTCCGCTGTCCTGGCGTCGTGAGGGAGCTTGTTCCACCATTGGGGTGCCAGAGCAGCGAACAGTTTTGACTGGGCTGAGTGGGAACTATGCTTCCGCAGAGGTAGGGGAGCCAGCAGGCCAGAGGTGGATGAACGCAATGCCCTCGTTTGGGTGTAGGGACTGATCAGAGCTTGAAGGTACGGAGGTGCCGTTCCCCTCACAGCTCAGTAGGCAAGCACCATGGTCTTGTAGCAGATGCGAGCTTCAACTGGAAGCCAGTGGAGTGTGTGGAGGAGCGGGGTGACGTGAGAGAACTTGGGAAGGTTGAACACCAGACGGGCTGCGGCATTCTGGATGAGTTGTAGGGGTTTAATGGCACAGGCAGGGAGCCCAGCCAACAGCGAGTTGCAGTAATCCAGACGGGAGATGACAAGTGCCTGGATTAGGACCTGTGCCGCTTCCTGTGTAAGGCAGGGTCGTACTCTCCGAATGTTGTAGAGCATGAACCTACAGGATCGGGTCACCGCCTTGATGTTAGCGGAGAACGACAGGGTGTTGTCCAGGGTCACGCCAAGGCTCTTCGCACTCTGGGAGGAGGACACAACGGAGTTGTCAACCGTGATGGCGAGATCATGGAACAGGCAGTCCTTCCCCGGGAGGAAGAGCAGCTCCGTCTTGCCAAGGTTCAGCTTGAGGTGGTGATCCGTCATCCATACTGATATGTCTGCCAGACATGCGATTCGCCACCTGGTTATCAAAAGGGGGAAAGGAGAAGATTAGTTGTGTGTCGTCAGCATAGCAATGATAGGAGAGGCCATGTGAGGATATGACAGAGCCAAGTGACTTGGTGTATAGGGAGAATAGGAGAGGGCCTAGAACTGAGCCCTGGGGGACACCAGTGGTGAGAGCACGTGGTGCGGAGACAGCTTCTCGCCACTTGGTAGGAGTGACCGGTCAGGTAGGACGCAGTCCAAGAGTGAGCCGCGCCGGAGATGCCCAGCTCGGAGAGGGTGGAGAGGAGGATCTGATGGTTCACAGTATCAAAGGCAGCAGACAGGTCTAGAAGGACAAGAGCAGAGGAGAGAGAGTTAGCTTTAGCAGTGCGGAGAGCCTCCGTGACACAGAGAAGAGCAGTCTCAGTTGAATGACCAGTCTTGAAACCTGACTGGTTTGGATCAAGAAGGTCATTCTGAGAGATAGCAAGAGAGTTGGCTAAAGACGGCACGCTCAATAGTTTTGGAGAGAAAAGAAAGAAGGGATACTGGTCTGTAGTTGTTGACATCAGAGGGATCGAGTGTTGGTTTTTTGAGAAGGGGTGCAACTCTCGCTCTCACATCTATCACTCCAGTGTTAATACTAAATTGTAATTATTTTGCACTATGGCCTATTTATTGCCTTACCTCCATAACTTACTACATTTGCACACACTATATAGATTTTCTATTGTGTTATTGACTGTACATTTTTGTTTATTCCATATGTAACTCTGTGTTGTTGTTGTTGTTTTTATTGCACTGCTTTGCTTTATCTTGGCCAGGTCGCAGTTGTAAATGAGAACTTGTTCTCAACTGGCTTACCTGGTTAAATAAAGGTTAAATAAAAATAAAAAGTGACTTATGGTCAGAGGAAGCAGGAAAGGGAACCAAAACAGGCCTCTGCACTTCCTGCAAAGCCCAACATGCCCAGTAGTGAAAGTAGAATTGGTTCACAAAGCAACCAGAGACACACTTCCATAATACTTAAACTTGCTTTATTTTTTTTACAAGGTACACTTTATATTAAGACCGTAAAGTGCGTAGATTCTCAAACCTTGGAGGAATGGAGGAGGGGGATCGGAAGAGTGAACAAATGTCCAAAATCTGGTTTTACGTTCAGATCTCATAAAACAGGATTGTTGTGCTCTTCTTCATTGTCTGTATCAGAACTGAGATTGAATGGAGATTGGAGAGGTGCATTGAGGCCATGTCACACTCAGACAAGCACCGGCATTGAACAGAGGATTGGAACAGTAGAACATATGAACAGAGGTTATAGGCACATTACCCCATTCCATTCAACACAAAGGACTCTGCAATCATTGGATGGAGTGAGTGACACCTTACTAGAGATTGAGGGACAACTATCTATGGTATACATTGAGAGACAAAAAACCTTAGTGAATCTGTTAGTCAACATGGCTCGGCTGAATCGGACAGAACACATGGAAATTTGAGGGATATTACTTTTGTGCTAAATCTTTTAAATCATCATGCGCATATTCTATAAATTACTTTTTAAATAAAATTAGATACAGTATTTAAAACATTTACATTTCTTTCCCCACCTGATTGTGCCGCTTAGTTGGGTGATGTCCCTATGTAAGACACAGGATCTGGGTCCATGGTAGTCTACCGTCATCCCTATGGGTCAGCTACATAGAAAACCCCACTGTATATAAATGTACTGTATGTATATTCTATATTCCGATATATACATGTCTACAAAAGGGCTGTGGGGATAGGTAACTACACCTGTACAACCATTCATTCTCATCCTCAAAACTGCCCTATGGATGTCTGTCTGTCTTCATTCATAAGTGGCGCAGTGGTCTAAGGCACTGCATTGCAGTGCTAACTGTGCCACTAGAGATCCTGGTTCGAATCCAGGCTCTGTCGCAGCCGGCCGCGACCGGGAGACTCATGGGCGGCGCACAATTGGCCCAGCGTCGTCCAGGGTAGGGGAGGGAATGGCCGGCAGGGATGTAGCTCAGTTGATAGAGCATGGCGTTTGCAACGCCAGGGTTGTGGGTTTGATTCCCACGGGGGGCCAGTATAAAAAAAAAAAAAATAAAAAAAAAAAAAAAAATATGTATTCACTAACTGTAAGTCGCTCTGGATAAGAGCGTCTGCTAAATGACTTAAATGTAAATGTAAATGTAATTCATACTGTACAGGATTAGAGTAGAAAGGCTCCTCTAATGATCACAGCAGTAGTACAATTTTATACTTTTCAACACATTACTCTGGCCAGGTTGTGGTTGCTTAAGAGGTCACTTTGTGACTCTCTTGGATTCCAAGGCGAGGAAGGTTGATCCAGCTTAGGACGAGTACAGCAGAGTACCCAGAATGCCTAGCCTGGCTGGAGAGGCCATCCCTTAGCCTGTTTGGATTGAAGCCTGTTCTGGATGGGAGAGCGCTTCTGCATTATTTCCCGTTTGCTTATGGGGTTACTTACAGCAATTGGAAAGTGTAGAGTGATCCTCTCGATTGCTATTCTGGCTAATTGCTAAAGTCTTTCTGGGACGTTGACCCAGGCACTAGAGGAACTTTGTTAGATTGATTCTATTCTTGCCAGTAGAACATGGCTACTGTGATGTGAAACTACATGATTGGAGAAGTGAGGACTGATAACTTTCCTTGTGATACTGTCCTAGGACAGGACCCTTTAGTTTAAACACTGTTCATTCAGAAGTCTGTCTGTTCGTTTAAAAAAAAATCAGAAACACTGCTAATACTTTGTTTTACACATTGTACAGGATCAACATCTCTGATATCAACACATGGTGAGCATTGCTTCTCTGTACATAACAATGCATTTGTTCCTGTCAGGGGAAACGGAGTAACACATATGTACAGGTACACAGGGCTGATGCAATGTACCGACCAGGGTTGGGGTCAATTCAGAAAGTAAACCAAATTCCAATTCTAAATATTCCCAATTGAATAGCATTGAAGATAATTGGAATTGGAATTTCAGTGCACTTCTGAAAATGACTGGAATTGACCCCAACCCTGGTACAGACAGCCAGTCCTCTTGAATCACATCAGCAGACCCATGTCTATGAAGCTGGAGGTCTGTTGGGCCTGCAGACATCCCCAGTAAAGGGTACAAGATGCCCCAGGCAGGTTGCCCTGAATAGTGCCTGTCTGTCTGAGTGAAGCAGAGACCGTCCTGAGGTCCCCTCCTCCCTGCTTCACTCTAATGATTATTTTATTTATTTTATTTTTAGTCATTTAGCAGACGCTCTTATCCAGAGCGACTTACAGGAGCAATTAGATGATTGGAATGCACAGCTCTATTGGTGGAGCTGTGCGGTCCAATCCTGCACTCGCTTATGATTGGTAGAATCCACTCAGGGAAGGAGGAGAGGCGTGGAATGGAAAGGGAAGGCAGCTTATCCAGCACTGAGTTTCCACACTGTTCTTGTGTGTGTCCATGAGGGTAGCATGGGACTGTTCTTGTGTGTGTCCATGAGGGTAGCATGGGGCTGTGTGTGTGTGTGTGTGTGTGTGTCCATGAGGGTAGCATGGGAATGTGTGTGTGTGTGTCCATGAGGGTAGCATGGGACTGTGTGTGTGTGTGTGTCCATGAGGGTAGCATGGGACTGTGTGTGTGTGTGTCCATGAGGGTAGCATGGGACTGTGTGTGCATAAATGCACATAGGTCTCTGGCGGTCTTCAGTTGTTCCATGCCACACCACACAGTTAGGTGCTGTCTGAGCTTGTCTCCTGGGCGCCGTCCACGGCCATGGTGCCCGTGGCATCGTTGGGAGGGGGGCACTCGGGCACCTCCCCAGTCACGGCCACCCGGATCACCTTGAGCCAGCGCTGTTTCAGCTCATCGCTCTCGGCCACGAAGCTGTGGACTGATTTGGACTGTGACAAACGGAAGCTGGCTGGAAGGTCGGCAGGCCGGGGGCTGTCCTCCACAGAGTAACCCAGAAGAGGGATAGTGGACTGGGCCTTCACATCCTGAGAGAGGAGGGGGAGATAATTTATATTGTAACTAGGTACAGAGGAGTTTCTCCTATTCAGCTAATCAGGTCACAGGGTGAAGGAAAACTCTTGCCCCCATTCATAACAAATATGGTTATAGAGAATGTGGATGTCTTTGCATGTTTAAGATTGACAATGTCCACATCACAGGAGGTTGGTGGCACCTTAATTGGGGAGGACAGGCTCATGGTAATGGCTAGAGCAGAATGAGTGGAATGGTTCAAATACATCAAACAACATGGTTTGATGCCATTCCATTCGCTCTGTTCCAGCCATTATTATGAGCCGTCCCTCAGAAGCATCCACTGCTCCACATTATGTGTTTGACTAACCTGTGGCGCTCCGTAGAGGTAGAGCACCAACGCCTCCTTCTCTGGGATGACGCACCACACCTTCCCCCAGGGCTTGTTCTTCTCACAGTACTGCAGGAAGCCACACATGATGCTGCTGCCGGAGAACTGGGCGGCCTCAATCTGTTGACAGAGGAGTGCTGTTTAGACACAGAATATATGCAGACGCAGGTGTGTGTGTGTGTGTGTGTGTGTGTGTGTGTGTGTGTGTGTGTGCGTGCCCCTCACCTCCAGAATGCCCTTCTTCTTGCCCTCTGCCTTTTCCTCTCCAGTCAGGATGGAGTAGCAGTCCTTACACACCTTGTTGATCTTGTTGCTGTCGTACTCCAGGGCCACCTTGTTGTCTGAGCACTTCCAACACACAACCTGATACAGGAACAGAAGACATCAGTCTAACACTGAACGAACAATACAGTGTAAACTAGCCAAACAGCCAGCAGTCAAATGGGTTGAGCATCACAAATAGTATTAACATTTTATAATGGGCGCTATATATTGAGTATAAACATGTTATAATGGGTTCTGAGATAGAGAGAGGTCGAGCATGGTGTCGAGCGGACGCTTCACTCACATAGCCACAGGCTCGACAGTGGTGTCTCCGTCGCGTCAGAGCATTGAAGGGCTCTCTACACTTCATACACATTGTCACCTCATTGTCCCGTATCCAGCGAGGGGCACGTTTCCCCAGCTCTGCCGTCTAGAGAACAATACACACCGACACATGTAGCTCAGGCACAGGAGGATCTTTGACACTCATTCAGTGCACAAGAAGAGTAAGAGGTCAGAGGTCATGTTCATTGTGATGACACTCACCGACACTTCCTCCACATCTTTGGAGGCTGACTTGAATGTCTCATTCTTCTGATGGAAGATCTCAATGGTCTCCCGAAAAGCCTGCAGGCCACACACACACAGACAGAAACATGGTCAGCAATACACACCCAAATCTACTGAACATACAGGAAATAAAATAATAGTGTAAATCAATAAGAATGTGATCATGTACCTTTATCCAATTGTCCTTGTCTTGTTCGGAGCTGAAAAATGAAATAAACATTAGTCCATAATGTAGCTTGATCAGTGGTTAGGCTATTATCCGGCCAAAAGTAGGCTACATGAAAAGTGCAATACTGTTAATATAACAGTGTGGGTTTTCAGTGAATTTATGTACATCACAAAGCTCATCTGCATTTCCTGAGGTGCAGCAACATTCTCAGCAACAAAAGAGGGATCAAATTAAGATCCTACATCTGTATGGAATGGAATGTTACACTACTGTTTATCATTTACATCATTTAGCAGAAGCTCTTATCCAGAGCGACCTACAGTAGTGAGTGTCATTCATTTTCGTACTTTTTTGTACTGATTCCCCGTAGGAATCGAACCCACAAGCACCATGCTCTACCAACTGAGCCACACGGGACTATGATGAGCTGTAATAGTGTACTTCTCATACACTTAAAACCCAATAGGGTTAGCAGAGGGATGTGGCCAAATTATAGTCAATCAAATCAATCAAATGTATTTAGAAAGCCCTTTTTACAACAGCAATTGTTACAAAATGCTTATACAGAAACCAAGCCTAAAACCCCAGATAGCAAGCAATGCAGATGTAGAAGCACGGTGGCTAGGAAAAACTCCCTAGAAAGGCAGGAAGCAGGCTCTGAGGGGTGGCCGTCCTGTTCTGTCTGTGCCAAGTGGAGATTGTTAGCAATAGGGTGTGGGACTGTAGTATACAGTTAACAGTTATTTTGAGAATCATGGCAGTAAATGTTTTTTTATACATATGGCTATAGGGTGGAGTAGAACTATGGCTGTTATCTACAGCTAGCTGCCAAAATAAAGGTAACACTAAATGAGGGATACAAAGTATATTAAAAGCAGGTGCTTCCACACAGATGTGGTTCCTGAGTTAATTAAGCAATTAACATCCCATCACGCTTAGGGTCGTGTATAAAAATGCCCAGTTGCCCATTATTTTGGCTACCATGGCTAGAAGAAGAGATCTCAGTGACTTAGAACGAGGGGTTTCATTTACATTTTTACATTTACATCATTTAGCAGACGCTCTTATCCAGAGCGACTTACAAATTGGTGCATTCAACTTATGATAAAAAAAATTAAAATAAAGATTTAATGGGGGGTGGGGGAAGAAGGATTACTTTATACTATTCCAGGTATTCCTCAATGGAGCATAGGGGGTTTAACCCAATTGAACACTTATGGGAGATTCTGGAGCGGCACCTGAGACAGCATTTTCCACCACCATCAATAAAATACCAAATGATGGAATTTCTTGTGGAAGAATGTTGTCGCATCCCTTCAATAGAGTTCCAGACACTTGTAGAATCGATGCCAAGGTGCATTGAAGCTGTTCTGGCGGCTCGTGGTGACCCTATTAGACACTTTATGTTGGTGTTTCCATTATTATGGCAATTACCTGTGTGTATGGCTCTGTAGGATGTAACAGCTTACCTGGCCTGAAGCTCCAGAGTCCTCTCCTTGCCAGACACCTGGAAGGTGTGGGGGTAGTCCTCGTTGGTGGTCCCTAGTACCTTCATGCCCTCGATGCCGATGCGGGTGCGTACTGTGTACTTGGGCCCTCCCAGACTGAACTTGGGCACGCAGTACAACAGCATGTTGTTGAACTGAAGGGGAACAAAGAAACACCTATGATTAATGCTTGTTTTGCTAATATATTGCTCCAGACTTGGTTGAGTACAGAGATTAAGTGAAATGTGTGTGTGTGTGTGTGTGCGTGCGTGCGTGCGCGTGCATGCATTGCATGTGTGTGTGTTTCTCACCAGGAAGAGGTATCTCTCCATAGCCGAGGTGTTCCTGGCAGCCAGCTTCAGGATGTGTCCCTCCTTGATGAACTCATTGGAGGCGTTGACGATGTCCTCCTCCTCCCCTAACCTCTCATAGATCTCCAGCAGCTTCTTCAGATTCTCCTGAGAAGGGAAGGGGTTTTAGTTGGATTCAAAAAGCTTGGTTGGGTTCAAGCACTAGCCAAAAAGCATCTGAGTAGAAGTGCTGATCTAGGATCAGGTCCCCCTTGTCCATATAGTCTTATTCGTAAAAATCATAGAGGCAAAATTGATCCCAGATCAGCACTCCTACTCTGAGAAGCTTTTTGAATACAGGCCCTGATTTTATTTCAGATTATAAGAGTGGTGTGCTGCAGATACTCACAGATTTTCGAATGGCACTGTTGGAGTGTGTGGCTGCCATGGCGATGATGTTCAATGACTCTGAGGAACATGGAAATAAGGAATGATGAACTTTGACCTTATGAAAATGAAATGAATTATGTAATAAAAAAATTATACAATTGTAAACAACAGTTTTGTGTGTTTTCAATGTAAGGAAAATGTTTATACTTGGCAATGGAGGTTTCAAATGTCTTTTTTTATGTGAAGTAAATACACAATTATAATCACAAGAAAGTATTTCGAGTTACATGGACTCCTGCTCTACTGTGTACAGATTATGAATAGTAAAAAGCACTTTCCAGTGTTGTACTCACTTTCTGCATCTCGGTGGTCGGGGTCGTCCTGAGGCAGTTTCTTCAGGTAGTCTTTGAGCAGCATCTCGTAACGGGGAACTCTCTGTACCGGCTCCAACATGTGGTGCTGCAGCGTCAAACTGCCACACGCTTCCTGACTCTGAAACACAAAAAACAAAACAGTCCACTGTCACTTCAAGGTTCAAGGCTTAAAAGTAAAACCACACAATTGTTAGAGGAATATCCATTCAACAGGACCAGTTGACACAACCATAAATTATTCAATTGTTCCATTCCCTAATTACTATTCATAGTACAAATCAATAGTGAGATATAGATAGATTTCTGTCTTTCTCTTTGCAAACCAAATGAGACCTTGCAGCAGAAATCTGTATATCCACAGGTAAATTATTGCAGTGCTACAGTCCCAAACTCAGATCATGTAATTCCTAGAATTGCTATGGAATTATATAATTCCTATACAAACAATGTGTTAATCCACAACTGCAGACCTGTGCACTTCTGAATCAGGCTAGTGTTTCGAATCTACACTGGTACCTGTATGTCCTGGATGGTGGATTTAAACTGTGGAGAGCGGTCCGTCCACTGTTTAAGCAGCTCCATGGCCTTGTCAAAGTTCTTCACGTACTCAGCGTACATTTTCAGGAAGGGCGTGAGCTTCTGCAGGATGTCCCCCAAGCGAGGGGTGGACTCCCTGTAGGGAGGAGTGACAGTTAGATAGGGACCTCAAGGTAACCATCCCTTAACCTGAAACTCCACCAAGTGGAGGATGACTCAACCATGATTTTTCAACGGACAATCATTTAAAAACCCCAACTTTATTACATCTGTGTGAATTACATCTGAGTGAATCTGATTTTGAATGAGTCACAGAGGCTGAATTGTTACTTATCGTAGCAATATTGTTTTGTATCGTATTTTCATCCATTCTCAGGGGTGAAATCTGTGAGTGCATGCACTTGAATGGGTCTGTGTTCAGAGTCTATAACTCCGTGGCCGGTCAGTCATGAGGAGCTTACCATTCTCCCATGCGTTTCTCCAGGTCTGGCAGCAGGAACTGGCTATGGAAGGTGTTGATGGAGGAGATGTTGGAGAAGATGTTCTTCACCACGTCCACAGGGAACGTGCCCTTCAGAGCCTCCTCCATCAGCTTGGCACAGAACACCTGGATGGTGGCGCAACATGGCCAGGTGAGGTAAACCACACTGAATTGATCATAATAATGAACACTGCCTTCTTTTCAAGCTGAGGTAGACCTGGGTCATTGTTCAGTAGGACACACCATATCACACCGACATTCTGTTATTGGACAAGTTCAGGTAATACCTCCCTGTTTCTCACAGTATCAAAACGTTTTCTACCTACTGGTAGAACCCTGGACGGACAGTGGGACACACTCACCTGGTCCAGCAGGTTGAGCCGTGTGACGTAGGCCCTCTCTGTCTTCAGGAGCTCATTGGCGATCTTGTGCAGCTTCTGTTCGTTGGTCTCCTGAAACACAGAAGAGAGAGGTGTGTCAGTTGGCTGTGGGACAAGTTGGGGAGATGCATACTGTATGTACAGTTCATAGACATCGCCATGTTCCTATAGCTAGAGGTGGTGAAAAGGGCCCCTCGACAAATAATATATTTGTATATTATAATATATATTGTGTTCAAGTCAGGTTAGACAATTGGGAGTAAAGGAGGCATTGAACTCTGAGCCTGAAGGTCACGCTCTCTCCCACATTGTCCTCATGCTGCACTAGGATCCCATTTTGTTATAGCGGACACACACACACACACACACACACACACACACACACACACACACACACACACACACACACACACACACTTCCCCAGAGAGATCTATAACAGCATCGCTTTAAACAAACACTTGTGCTTCAACACAGCAATGTTAACATTAAGACAACAAAGGGTTTCAGTTCAATCTATGTTTTATGTTCCTTTTAATTGAGGGTTCCACAATTCCTTTTAATAAGGAGTGCTGTTTGGGCATACTATAGTATGTGTTCCTGTGTATATTGGGCTATTGTGGAGTGTGTGTGTGTGTGACTGTGGTGTGGAGGAGCCTCTCAAAACAGAAAATGAAAGGCTGGAAGGGGGAAATGAGACCAATGAACTGTAACAGTACGGTATATAAAACACCGACCAACGAGTGTCTCCCACATACTTAAGAAATCAAGATTCTGCAGGAAACTTGACTGATTGTTAGGGCTGAACAGAGAATGAATGAATGTTCGCTTCCTCTATTCATTGATATAGATGGATTCTTTGTGTGTATCGCACATGTATTGTTCAAGAGGAATGTTGTCTTGCTCTGTGCTACGTTCTGTACAAATATTTATTCTCATATTTATTACTTTGAATGTATTATTCTTCTCTATCACAATGTACAAAATAGTTCATTAACATTCAAACCATTTACCAGAGTATTACAAATATTCTACCTCAAAGCAGTCCTTCCTTGAACTCTCCACCCAAAATTCACACGAATACACTGACTGTAAATTTGGTTACTAGTCAAGTATAACTTTGTGTGTGTTTACTGGCAGAATACCCAAGCAAGCTGAATGTTTCACACATTGAGTGTCACGATCGTCATAAGCAACGGACCAAGGCGCAGCGTGATAAGCGTACATTCTTTTTTACTTGTACACACAACGAACCAAAACAATAAACGATACGAAACGTGAAGTCCTTGGTTACAATACAAACCATACGGAACAAGATCCCACAACACACTGTGGAAAACAGGCTGCCTAAGTATGGTTCCCAATCAGAGACAACAAGCAACAGCTGATACACGTTGCCTCTGATTGAGAACCACACCGGCCAACATAGAAACAAATGAACTAGATAATCACCCTAGCACACAAAACACATTGAAACCACACACCCTGGCTCAACATAACAGAGTCCCAGAGCCAGGGCGTGACATTGAGAAACCACTTGCAAGGGTTCTCTGTCTCAGCTTCTATTAATAATAATAATAATAATAATAATAATAATAATATATACACTACCGGTCAAAAGTTTTAGAATACCTATCATTCAAGGGTTTTTCTTTATTTTGACTATTTTCTACATTGTAGAATAATAGTGAAGACATCAAAACTACGAAATAACACATTTGGAATCATGTAGTAACCCAAAAAGTGTTAAACAAATCAAAATATATGTTATATTTGAGATTCTTCAAATAGCCACCCTTTGCCTTGATGACAGCTTTGCACACTCTTGGCATTCTCTCAACCAGCTTCACCTGGAATGCTTTTCCAACAGTCTTGAAGGAGTTCCCACATATGCTGAGCACTTGTTGGATGCTTTTCCTTCACTCTGTGGTCCAACTCATCCCAAACCATCTCAATTTGGTTGAGGTCGGGTGATTGTCAAGGCCAGGTCATCTGATGCAGCATTCCATCACTCTCCTTCTTGGTAAAATAGCCCTTACAAAGCCTGGAGGTGTGTTGGGTCATTGTCCTGTTGAATAACAGATTGCCCCACTAAGCCCAAACCAGATGGGATGGCGTATCGCTGAAGAATGCTGTGGTAGCCATGCTTGTTAAGTGTGCCTTGAATTCTAAATAAATCACAGAGAGTGTCACCAGTAAAGCACCCCCACACCATAACACCTCCTCCTCCATGCTTTACGGTGGGAAATACACATGCGGAGATCATCCGTTCACCCACACCGCGTCTCACAAAGACACAGCGGTTGGGACAAAAAATCTCCAATTTGGACTCCAGATCAAGGGACAAATTTCCTCCAGTCCAATGTCCATTGCTCATGTTTCTTGGCCAAAGCAATTCTCTTCTTCTTACTGGTGTCTTAAAGTAATGATGGACTGTCGTTTCGCTTTGTTTATTTGGTCTTTTACCAAATAGGGCTATATTCTGTATACACCCCCCCTACCTTGTCACAACACAACTGATTGGCTCAAATGCATTAAGAAGGAAAGAAATTACACAAATTACACCTGTTAATTGAAATGCATTCCAGGTGATTACCTCATGAAGCTGGTTGAGAGAATGTCAAGCGTGTGCAATGCTGTCATCAAGGTAAAGGGTGGCTATTTGAAGAATCTCAAATATAAAATAAATGTGGATTTGTTTAACACTTTTTTGGTTAATACATGATACCATATGTTATTTCATAGTTTTGATGTCTTCACTGTTATTCTACAATGTAGAAAATAGTAAAAATAAAGAAAAACCCTTGAATGAGTAGGTGTTCTAAAACTTTTGACCAGTAGTGTAATGTATGCCATTTAGCAGATGCCTTTTTCCAATGCGACTTATGATCATGCGTGCATACGTTTTAGGTATGGTGGTATACTGTAGGTCCACTGTCCTGCTAAAACTGACAAAACACACTCGGAGAAATTGTCCCCCAGCTCTACTGTACGTTATGTATTGCTTTTATCAAAAATACACAACATTTCTACCACCCATGGTCTTCTTCTCTCTCTGCTAGCTTAGTATGTCTAGTAACCAACAGAGATACAGTATAGACTGACAAGCCATGAAGCATAGGATCCACTTTAACTCTAGCTAGAGCCAATCTCTCATACACTACCATGTAGAGATAGGGGGTTTCATTCACTGCTGAGTGAACACACTAATCTGAGAGACAGATATTTATAATCACGAGGCATTCAGCCAGGCAGCAGCAAGGCCTCCCACAGGGTTACTGTGGTTTAAACTCAACTCTTCAGCTGCTGAAGCATTTGACATCTGTTCAGTCCAGTCCCGAAAATGACCCCCAGCAGTAGCAGACTCAGTCAGTAAGAACCAGACACACTGCTGAGACAAAGGCTATACTCTTAGAAAAAATGGTGCTATCTAGAACCAAAAAGGGTTATTTGGCTGTCCCCATTGGTGAACCCTTTGAAGAACCCCTTTTAGTTTGAAGAACCCCATTTAGAACCCCTTTCCACAGAGGGTTCTAAATGGAACCCAAAAGAGTTCTACCTGGAACCAAAACGGGTTCTATCTGGAACCAAAAAGGGTTCTCCTATGAGGACAGCAGCAGAACACTTTAGTGTGTACTGTAGTAAAGGGGCTGTGATGTTACATTAGACTGTGAAGTCAGTTAAATGAGACAGCACATAGCTCTAATGGGAAAATATCCTGAGACATCTGACATGGGGATATACATAAATGTGCCAGGGAAAACACATGCATAAACACCAACACTGTGCTGACATGAACTCTCTGGCCACTCAGTGTAACAGCTTTATAGTAACACACACACCATCCACCCCACAGACACTTACCGGTACCTTCTGCTCCACAGTGCCCTCCTCCTTCCTTTGTTTCGGTTGGGGGTCTCCTGTAGGTGGACTGTCCTCCCCAGCATGGGTCTCTGTCTCAGCATGGGTCTCTGTCTCAGCATGGGTCTCTGTCTCAGCATGGGTCTCTGTCTCAGCATGGGTCTCTGTCTCAGCATGGGTCTCTGTCTCAGCATGGGTCTCTGTCTCAGCATAGGTCTCTGTCTCAGCATGGGTCTCTGTCTCAGCATGGGTCTCTGTCTCAGCATGGGTCTCTGTCTCAGCATGGGTCTCTGTCTCAGCATGGGTCTCTGTCTCAGCATGGGTCTCTGTCTCAGTATGGGTCTTTGTGTTTGGAGGGGCGTCACCCCCACTCTGCTCTGTGCTCCTGTCTCCCATGTCCCCATTCACCAGGGCAGTGTCTGTCCTCATGGGGAACCCGCTCTCCCTGTCCCTGTCTCTGTCCACCTGGGCTAGCACCCCGTTAGCTGCCGGTTTGTGGGCATCCCGTGGCGTTCCCGGGACAGAGCCTGAATCCACCAAGTTGTTGTCCTGCTGCTTGGGCTCAGACTGTCTCTGGTAGCCCCGGTGAGCCGGACTGCAGAGGGGTGACTTGCTAAGCTGCTTCAGTGGCGAGCCCTCCCTCTTGGTTTCCATCAGGCTGTGAGAGGAGAGGAAGAGGGATAGAGCAAGAGGAAGTCAGAGACCACCGCTGATAAACACGTAAAGCCAAAGACGACAGGAAAGGAGAAGAGAAGAGAGAGCAGGTGAGCAAGTTCAGTTGCTATTAAGTATAGTGACTAGTGAGTGCTGTGAAAGAGTGAGAGAGACAGAGACTGCGCGGCAGCATTGAAGTATGTCCGCGTGTTAAAAATAAAACAGTTGAGATGCACCAACGTCCTCTTGTCTTACGGGGCTGCTGTGAGCTGTGCAGAGGAGGTGTGAGTGCTTAGGGCAGGGGAGGAGTGGAGTGGAGGAAAAGAGGAGCGGAGGAGGAGAGGAAGACTGGAAAGGTAGAGCAACAGTCCCCAGAGATAACCTGCTGCCCTACTTCTGAATGCACACGTACGTTTACACACGCACACACTTGTACACTTGTACACACGTACACACGTACACACACCCCTCCATCCGGCAGTACCATATCCTACAGCTCGTCCAGCTGTTTCCATGTCTGTGACCCACCTGCCCTCAGATGACACTTCCCTTCCAGTCCCCTCAGCCTACACTGCCCAGCACTATCCACCACTGCCCAGCACTATCCACCACTGCCCAGCACTATCCACCACTATCCACCACTCTCCAGCACTATCCACCACTCTCCAGCACTATCCAGCACTATCCACCACTCTCCAGCACTATCCACCACTCTCCAGCACTATCCAGCACTATCCACCACTCTCCAGCACTATCCACCACTCTCCACCACTCTCCAGCACTATCCACCACTATCCACCACTCTCCAGCACTATCCAGCACTATCCACCACTCTCCAGCACTATCCACCACTCTCCAGCACTATCCACCACTCTCCAGCACTATCCACCACTGCCCAGCACTATTGTTTGGCCGATAGGCTGTTGGTCGACCGAGATTTCTGTAGTCGAGCAGTAGCAAATATCAAAATAGTGTTTCATGATGCACAAGACACCTGTCTGATTTGCGCCTGTCTGAGTGGACTAATCCATTGTGGAGGCCACAGGGATGGCACAGTTCATCACTCTAAGACGTGCTACTGAAATTGTATATGGTTATATTATGTAAGAACAATAGTGCAACACTAATAAAAATAATATCATTTTATATGCGCATTTCTCGCGTTGGATAGTGGTCGCTGTCCACGGTGCTGAAACACATCAGTACGCTGTTGAATGTTTACACTGTTCCAAATTGTCTGATTTTTAAATTTATAATAATAATAATAATAATAACCCTCCTTTTTCTTGATCTCCTTCTTATTGTTATCATTACTTTTATTATTATGATCATCATTACAATCATAAGTAATGTCATTATCATTAGTAGGGTTAGTATAGCAGCCTTGTATAACCACCATCGATCTGTAGACCTAAGCGCGCATCCTGTTTAGTCTTAATACCATAACATACTTAGGCCTATATTTTTCATAAACACCAATAAATGTGACTGTTTTTAGTCTTTGCTGTAATAAAGGCTTGACAAAAAAACATTACAACAGACTCTCTGGTACGCTTATAATTTATTTAGTGTTGTTCACATTGTTCCAAACGGTCAGAATAATTTTTTTTGTAATCTAACAGCACCTATTTGACACACATAATATGCACTCAGCGCTTGCTCCTTACCTTATTTTTCTTGAACTCCAGTATTTTCCACAACTAGTTAAATTTATTCCACACATCTGACTCCCCCTTTACCTCCTGAGCAACCAGTAAACATTCCCCCATTTTGAGTTTATTTGTCAAGTCCTCTGCATCCATTTTGCTGTTACGGTGTTCGGAGTTTGTTATAACCAATTTATTGATGTGATTACGATATGCTATAGGTCAGGCCCTATTGGTCACGTGCATGCGATGCATACATGTGCCACGTAAAGAGAGCAAGGGTTGAGGGAATAGGGAATGTTTTTCCTAATGAGGGATTTCAGTAACAGAACATTTCAGTCAGACATTTTTGAAATTATGTTGCAGCTTCATCAACACGGACAGAGCAATAAACACTGTTAATGTGTGGTGGTCGCTGCAGCAGGGAGGTGAGAGAGACAACGGGTGCTAGTCACACAGTCACTCGCTGTCATTTTCTTTTTTAACACAGCGCAGCAAGTCTGAGCAGGCCCGGCACAATGAAATCAATTGCGATCGGACTACCTCTAGTAATTTGTGTGTCTTAATTATTTAATCTAGCAGTGTGCTTAAACAATCGGACAAGCTCAGTGCACTTGAGTGGGTTGAGTCACTGACGTGATCTTCCTGTCCGGTTTTGCACCCCCTCGGCTCGTGCGGTGGAGGTGATCTTCGTGGGCTATACTCAGCCTTGTCTCAGGGTAGTAAGTTGGTGGTCTGTTGATATCCCTCTAGTGGTGTGGGGGCTGTGCTTTGGCAAAGTGGGTGGGGTTATATCCTGTCTGGTTGGCCCTGTCCGGGGGTATCGTCAGATGGGCCCACAGTAATTCTCTCTTCTTCCCCTCCCGGAGGACCTGAGCCCGCCCTGCCTGCCTGCCTGCCTGCCTGCCTGCTGCCTGCCTGCCTGCCTGCCGTAAAATACACGTTGAAACATTTGGTCGAAAGAACAGACGACTCTTGGTCGACCAAGATTTTATTTTGTCGGGGACAGCCCTAGTCGGTAGAAACAGGAAGAGTGTATGAATAAAGGAACAATAGAGATGTACACTCTACAGGTGAGTCATTACTGGGCTGGAGGATGGAAGGTGTTCTAATCTGCACTTTGATACAATGTCACACCCTCGTTGTGACTATACCACCCACAGAGGACTGTTGTAGTTGTTCAGTCTTTCTATAAACTAGGGTACCAGTGAGGATTTCTTACACTGGAGAACTTGTTACAGCTGTTGATAAGTCTAATAAGAATTGTTCATGCCATTACATTAAGATATAACGAGGGATCATAGCTATATTCAATAAAATTCACAAGTTGATTTAAAACATATGCTTAACCCTTTATCATGGTTGGTGTCTTGACGGATTTGTCCAAAATCGTGTGACATAATCCATTACTTTTCTGTCCTTGCATTTAGGGCAGTGTAAATTGTCCTTATATCATATATTAAGAATGAATCAGTTAATTAGACATTGAACTTGAACCCTGTAAGAATCATGGATCTAGCTGTCAGATATTTATAGAGATCTCAGAAATGCAATGTAACTACTTAACATTTTGTATCTCCTTATGTTACCTGGTGAAAACACACAAATCCAAAATAATACATGCGATTGAAAAATCGAATGCTTATAACTGAAAGAGTCACCTTACCTTGATACCTAAATCGATACTGTCATTAAAGTGGTTCTTCAATGATTTTGCACAACACTTGTTGGATGCGCATTTGGTGTCGAGCTGTTTAATTACGCCGTGACATTTTCACACATCCTCATCTGATCCAGGAAGACATTTTCCGAATGACAGCCAAGTGACGAACAACTGTTGTGATAGTGCATGCAATGCAACAACAGCCCAAATGCTGGAAAAAAGGTGTTCGCGCAGCCTGTCTCATAGACTAGACATAACATAATAAAGTAAATCCGGGATTCTCAAATTAGTAAGGCAAAAACTAAAGTAGGGTGGTTGGTTTGGTGGATGGGTAGACGTATAACGCGAACGTCTAGCAACCCAAAGGTTGTGAGTTCGAATACGGACAACTTTTGCATTTTAGCTAATTACTACATGTTAGCGAACCCTTCCCCTAACCTTAACCCTTTTAGCTAACCCTTCCTCTAACCCTAACCCTTTTAGCTAACCCTTCCCCTAACCATAACCCTTTAACCTAACTCCTAAACTAAACCCTAACCTTAACCCACTAGCCTAGCTAACGTTAGCCAGCTAGCTAACGTTAGCCACCTAGCTATTCATGGCTTTATTATGTGTGTCTATGTTTTATTATGTGTGCCTGAGTCAGCCACATAGGCTACAGAAAAATGGCCATGCATGCATCCAATCTATTTAGTCAGGTAACGTCCACATTATTCACACATATTTTAGAATGTAATAATAATTTGAATATCAAGGCCTAAAAAAAATCATTATTCTTAAAGTGGTAATGGCCTACTTTTTCTTTTACAGTTTTTGCATGCTTTTTGTGGGGAGGGGGTTCTATATTAGTCTCTATATGTACTATTATATAAATTATACAATTGTATAAAGTTACAATTTAGTGCTTGAAAAAGTCCCTGAAAGTCCTTGAATTTGACTTGCCAATGTCTGTATGAACCCTGCTTAAAGGATGTATAGTCCTAGGCCTATGTTGTTGTATAGGTGGAGTAATGGGCTAATTTGCATATATTCACTTTTATTCCTCTAAGTACACATGTGGAACAGCATAAAAATCTTTTTATTTTGACATTTTGATCCCAATGTCACACATTAGGCCCATTATTTATAGAAAGACCCACATTGGGAAAGGCCATGGAAACGCTTGAGCAAAACACTGAGGCAATATGTTTCACATATCCTCCTCATAACCTTGGCTTTAGGAAATTCAGTTAACTTTCCAAAATATGTACAGAAGACCAATTCACCTTAATGCACCTCAGTACATATACAGTAGTATAATTATAACATTATACTGTGTTATACATTATACAGTGGCCTACTTGGTGTGTGAACTGCTGACTGCTCATAATTTGCAGATAGATGTTGACACATCAACCAGGATCAAAGGGCTTTACAGACGCTCCCCACCGCTTGGCTGCAACCCTTCTAATTTAGTGTACCCTGTGCGCACACCCCATGTAGAATACTGGGTCTCTGGCAGCGTTTGGAACTGCCGATCTGCGGTCAAGAACGCAGAGTTTATCTCAGCCTATGCTGCCCTTCAGTCACTTGACTTTTTGGCCCTGATGGAGACATGGATCAACCCAGAGAACACTGCTACTCCAGCTGCTCTTTCTTCATCTGACTATGTTTTCTCTCATAGTCCAAGAGCATCTGGTCGTCGCGGTGGTAACACAGGTCTACTCATTTCTCCTAAATAGAGATTTTCTCTTTTCTCCCTCTCTCACCGGTCAATCTCCTCATTTGAATTCCATGCTGTCACTGTCACTTGTCCACTCAAGCTTAACATTATTGTCATCTATCACCCACCATGTGCCCTTGGAGAGTTCCTCAATGAGCTTGACACCTTGATAAGCTCATTTCCTGACGATGGCTCACTGCTCTTCGTACTTGGCGACTTCAACCTCCTGACGTCTGCCTTAGATTAATTTCTGTCCAACTCTCTCTTTCTCCTCCTTGCCTCTTTTGACCTCACCCTTTCCCAATCCCCTCCAACTCACAAGGCAGGCAATACGCCTGACCTCATCTTTACTAGTTCTGCTCGCCTACTAATCTCACTGAAACCCCCCTCCAGATCTCTGATCACTACTTTGTTTCCTTTTCTGTCTCCCTTTCCTCCAACCCTAACCACTCAGACCCTACCCAGATGGTCATGTGCTGTCGCAATCTTCGCTCTCTCTCTCCAACTACTATTTTCTCTGTATCCACTGCTAAAGCCACTTTCTACCACTCTAAATTTCAAAGCTTCTGCCTCTAACCCTAGGAAACTATTTTCCACCTTCTCCTCCCTCCTTAATCCTCCAACCCCTCCCTCCTCCCTCTCTGCGGACGACTTTGTCAACCACTTTGAAAAGAAGGTTGATGACATCCGCTACTCATTCACTCAGCCTATTGAGTCCACTGGTCTCACTCACACAGAACTACCCTACGCCTTGACCTCTTTCTCCCCAGATGACAGCCTGCGACTAGTGAGGTCTGGCCTCCCGACAACCTGCCTGCTCGACCCCATCCCCTCCTCCCTTCTCCAGACCATCTCTGGAGACCTTCTCCCATTCCTCACTTCCCTCATCAACTCATCCCTGACCACTGGCTGCGTCCCCTCTGACTTCAAAATGGCCAGTCGCTCCCATCTTCAAGAAACGAACACTCAACTCATCTGACGCCAAAGGGTATAGACCTGTATCCCTTCTTTCTTTCCAAAACACTTGAGTGTGCTGTCTCTGATCAACTCTCTCGTTATCTCTCTCAGAACGATCTTTTGACCCTAACCAGTCACGCTTCAAGACGGGTCACTCAACCGAGATTGCTCTTCTCTGTGTCACGGACGCTCTCCGCACTGCCAAAGCTGACTCGCTCTCCTCTGTTCTCATCCTGCTAGATCTATCCGCTGCCTTTGACACTGTGAACCACCAGAGCGTCCTCTCCACGCTCTCAGGGCTGAGCGTCTCAGACTCTACACACTCTTGGATTGCATCCTACCTGGCAGGCGACGTGGAGAGGATCTGTCTGCACCACATACTCTCACTACTGGTGTCCCTCAGGGCTCGGTTCTAGGCCATCTCCTCTTCTCTCTATACACCAAGTCACTCAGCTCCGTCATATCCTCACATGGTCTCTCCTATCATTGCTATGTGGATGACACTCAACTTCTTTTCTCCTTCACTCCTTCTGACACCCAGGTGGCAGCATGCATCTCTGTGTGCCTGGCAGATATCTCAACTTGGATGTCGGCCCACCACCTCAAGCTCAACCTCAACAAAACGGAGCTGCTCTTCCTCCCGGGGAAGGCCTGCCCGCTCAAAGACCTCTCCATCATGGTTGACAACTCCAGTGTCGCCCTCCCAGAGTGCAAAGAACCTTGGCGTGACCCTGGACAACACCCTGTCGTTCTCTGCTAACATCAAAGCAGTGACTCGCTCCTGCAGGTTCATGCTCTACAACATCCGTAGAGTACGACCCTACCTCATACAGGAAGCGGCGCCGGTCCTAATCCAGGCACTTATCCTCTCCCGTCAGGACTACTACAACTTGCTGTTGGCTGGGCTCCCAGCTTGTGCCATCAAACCCCTGGAACTTATCCAGAACGCTGCAGCCCGCCTGGTTTTCAACCTTTCCAAGTTCTCTCATGTCACCCCGCTCCTCTGCACACTCCACTGGCTTCCAGTCAAAGCTCACATCCACTGCTTACCTACAGAACAGCAAGATAAACTGCCCCTCCCTATCTTCAGGCTATGCTCAAACCCTACACCCCAACCCGAGCACTCCGTTCTGCCACCTCAGGTCTCTTGGCCCTCCCACCCCTACGGGAGGGAAGCTCCCACTCAGCCCAGTCCAAGCTCTTCTCTGTCCTGGCACCCCAATGGTAGAAGCAGCTTCCCCATGAAACTAGGACAGCAGAGTGCCTGCCCATCTTCCGGAAACATCTGAAACCCTACCCCCCTTCTAGCTCTGACTCTACTGATAGCTACTTTTATTGAAGAAAAATATACTTCCTATGCCTGTGATATGTGATCGTCCCATCTAGCTATCTTAAGATGAATGCACTAACTGTTAGTCGCTCTGGATAAGATGACTAAAATGTTCATTAACAGGGTGGCTTTATTGCTACATTAATAGCTTCACGTGCTGGAATTCCAGGTTTCCTCTCCTAAGAATTACTAGGCTAATTCTATTCCTTATAGGCTGCCCTTCTTCTGCTGAACTGAACAAAATTCACTCTGAGGGTGAGCTTGTAGCTCAAGAGACCTTAGATGGCCTGTATAGGCCTTGGTTGGCAGTGCTGGATGGAGTGGGGTAACGATGCTGGCTCAATGCTGTTGGACTGCACTGCATGAGCGTTTCACACAAGGGCACCATTGTTTCTGCCTCTCAAGCTCTCACTAACGGGCCTCCTCACATGCTGCTAAAATCCCCACACAGACTTGTAACCAAGCAGGAATGAAATCAGAAATGTCTTAAAGTCATAGGAAAATAGATGAAGACAGATGGTGCAATAGATAGCTACAATGCTTATATTCAATTAGCAACAAGTGTTTGTTTATTGAAATCACAACTAATGGCTGTGTTGCTATAGAGGAAACACTCAGCCTTGCCCTTGTGGGACAAATGACAATAGACAGATTCACATAGCCAAACCTTTTGATCAAGGTCCCAATCTAACATAATTTGAGACAGGAATCGAAACATGATATAAAGTTTGTGTATTAAAATCCTACCTCTTTCTTCTAGACTTTATCCTACAGCAGTGAGCTCTCTCCCACAAGTGAGGGAGCTGATTTTCCGCTCTGTACAAATCTCTTTTCATTCTCCACTAACGCTTTGACTTGTGAAATAGAAACTGCTCTCTCTGTCTAAAGCTTTCCTCTGAAGAAATATCAACAAATCGGGCTGAAAGTGACTTCTGGTTTTTATTTCATCTTCTAAATAGTAAGGGATATTAGGAAATATAAACTTTTCTGTTTTGCATGCAAGGTTTATTGACGTCACACTGATTACTACTCTCATGTCCGCCTGAATAATGTATTTCCTTTATTACGATAAGTGATGTAAATAGAAGTATCCATTTCAAATTACTTTCTCTTTCTCTCTCTTAGCAGTTAGTTACTCTTTTACACAAGAGCAAGAACACACACAAGGGCAATAATTTCACACATATTTGAGTTAGGGCTGTATCTCTGTTAGGGTGTAATTGATACTTTTCTCGCCTACCCACTCTGTACTCTACTTTTTCTCCCTGCTTGGTGCTCTACCTGTTCTCCTCAAAGTGGTTGATGAGGTCCAAGACTTTGGAGGGTTTCTCCCGGCTCTTCCCCGTCACCGCCCCTCCTCCTCCCTCCTCCATGGTGGCTCTGAGGAGTGCTCTCTCCACGCGCCCCAGCGCCAGTGGGGGGCCAGCAGGCACCGTCACCTGGCTCTGGAGGTGCGCTGGCTTCGGAGGCACTGGGGGGATGATAGGAGAAGGTCAGTTGTCAGGGCTAGAGAGGCAGTTGGTTTTTAGGTTGGGTCACTCTAGGGGCCTCTCTATGAATGTACTGGAGACGGGACAGGAGCCCAATACACAATCCCCATCAGCATTGTTGACTGTGTTTTGTGGAGTTTTGTGTTGTCATGTATACTTCCAACACAAGGTGGCAGCACAGGTTACTAAAAGCTAGTCTCATTCCAGAGTGTATGCAACCGCGTGTCTATAAGCCTGCAAAACATGGCTACATTTAGGCATAACATTTACCACCCAGAATGAGATTCAAATATAGCCATTACTATGGACTAGCAGTATCTTTATATAGCATGAACTATTCTATAATCCATAGAGGGGATGGCCAATGGACTGTTGTCATGTAGTAATTTAACTACGTTTTGCAGTAGGTTGGTGGTAGTTTAACTAAATTCAAATAAAGGTAGTGTTTTCAGTTGTTAATTATGTTTTGCCATGTAGTGGTGTAGCTAACTACTGGAACTACACACTACACTTTTGGCATAAAATAAATAAAATATGGTTAAGAAGGGCAATAATTTTTCGGCATCAGACCTGCCTAATTCTCACTTGAAAATTGTTTGTGTGTTTAATAAGCTAAATTACACATGCTGTTAAAATATTTCCCCAAAGTGATCTGTTTGTTGTCTATGACATTTCAGATTTAGGCTCATATGATAATTTTTCAAAGTAACTTTAGTTAAGTAAACTATATTTTTTTAAGGTTAGCTTTAGTGTAGCTAAACCTCTTCCAGTGTGAAGTAATTGGTAGCTTGGTAAACTACACTGAGTGTACAAAACATTAAGTACACCTGCTCTTTCCATGACATAGACCAGGGGTGTCAAACTCATTTTAGCTCAGGGGCCACATGGAGGAAAATCTATTCCCAAGTGGGCCGGACCGGAAAAATCATGGTATATATAACTTAAAAACAACAACTTCAGATTGTTTTCTTTGTTTTAATACGATCAACATACAACATAAAGCTGGAGCCTGAGGACAGTGTGTCCAAAATAGTACAAGCACAACATCACTATTAATCATAAAACACGTCAAGTTTATTTGAAAATTCTAAAGAAAAATAACACACAAACACACAATGCCCCAGTGATTAACAGAACTGTTTCACAGATCACAGAACTATATCAGGGTGTCATTTCTCAGGCAGAAATGTAGATAAAAATAATGAAATCCTGTTCCCCAAACAAGTGCAAGAACCACAGAGTCAAGAATAGGTTAAATATACAAATAAAATAAAATCAATTAAAAACAATAGCACATCAACATAAAAACATATAAACATAAAGCTGGAGCCTGAGGACAGTGTCCAAAAGCACAACATCAATATTAATCATAAAACACCTCAAGTTATTTGAAAGTTCTGAGGACAAAGAACACACAAACACACAATGCCTCAGTGATTCACAGAAGTATATCACAGATCACAGAACTATATCAGGGTGTCATTTCTCAGGCAGAAATGTAGATAAAAATAATGAAATCCTGTTCCCCAAACAAGTGCAAGAACCACAGAGTCAAGAATAGGTTAAATATACAAATAAATTAAAAACAATAGCACATCAACATAAAAACATATAAACATAAATCTGAAAGCGTTGCTCAAACTCCCGTAACAGTCCCGTTATTTTATCTTTGAACCGCTTCATGTCTGCCACATGTTGGGTCGTGCACACATTTTTCAGACAGGGGAAGTGAGCTGCATCACCACCGGCAAGTTGCGTCTCCCACAATGACAGCTTCAACTTGAAAGAACGTATGCTGTCATAATACTGCGTGACAACTTTGTTGCGCCCTTGCAGCTGTTTGTTCAAGTTATTCAGGTGCTCTGTAACATCCACCATAAATGCAAGGTCCTGCATCCATTCTGCGGAATGAAATTCTAACACTGGTTTGCCCTTTTCTTCCATGAACTGTTCAATTTCTTCTCGTAAATCAAAGAAACGCCTCAGCACAGCACCTCGGCTTAACCATCTTACCTCAGTGTGGTATGGCAGGCCATAGATGTGGTCTTTCTCTCTGAGAAGGCTGTCAAACTGACGGTGATTCAGGCTTCTGGATCGGATGAAATTAACAGTTTGGATGACCACCTTCATGACGTTATCCATCTTTAATGACTTGCAACACAAAGCCTCCTGGTGCAAAATACAGTGAAAAGTCAAAAAATTACGTCCTCCATTTGCAGATTGCACTTTCTCTCTGAACCTTGTCACAACGCCTGCTTTTTTCCCGATCATTGAGGGCGCACCATCTGTAGCCAGGCTGACAGCGCGGGACCAGTCCACTCCGACCCTGTCCAGCGTGCCGACGAGTGCGGTAAAAATATCAGCTGCTGTCGTTGTATCTGTCATCGGCACCAACTCCACGAACTCCTCAGTGACGGTCAATGTGTCATCAACTCCGCGGATGAAAATGGCCAGTTGTGCAACATCTGTAATGTCCGTGCTTTCATCAATTGCAACCGAAAACGCAATAAATGACTTTACTTTTTGCTTCAACTGGCTGTCCAAATCCACTGAAAGATCGGAAATCCTGTCTGCAACTGTGTTTCTTGTCAGGCTGATATTTGCAAAAGCCTGCCGCTTTTCAGGGCACACAATCTCCGCTGCCTTCATCATGCATGTTTTTACAAATTCACCCTCACTAAATGGTTTTGAAGCCACTGCGATTTCATTAGCAATGAGGTAGCTAGCTTTCACTGCAGCGTCACTGATGTCTCGGCTGTGAGTAAACACAGACTGCTGTTTCTTCAGACCCGCCAACAGTTAATTCACCTTCTCTCATCTCCGCTGTCCTTGAAAGTTGTCATATTTGTCGGCATGAAGACTCACATAGTGGCGACGAAGGTTATATTCTTTCAGCACTGCAACATGCTCTGAACACACCAAACATACAGCTTTCCCATTCAATTCCGTGAATAAATAGGATGACCATTTTTCTTGGAACACTCTGCACTCTGCGTCCACTTTTCTCTTTTTTGACAGAGACATATTGGGGCAATGAGGGTGCCAAAGCACATAATGTTAAAAGTAGAAGCCGTAATAAAGATCGCGGGCAAAACAAAGTAGCTCATTGGCTGCACGTGCTTGACCTACTTGCTCTGCCCCGGTATAAACAGTTTGCTTGCTTAACACAATTGCTATTGCGCCATCCAGTGGACGCAATTGGAACAGAATTTTTATTTATATATATATTTTTTTGTAAATCATCTCGCGGGCCGGATTAAACCCGTTTGCGGGCCTGATCCGGCCCGCGGGCCGGACGTTTGACACCCCTGACATAGACTGACCAGGTGAATCCAGGTGAATGCTATGATCCCTTATTGATGTCACTTGTTAAATCCACTTCAATCAGTGTAGATGAAGGGGAGGAGACAGGTTAAAGAAGGCTTTTTAAGCCTTGAGACAATTGAGACATGGATTGCGTATGTGTGCCATTCAAAGGGTGAATAGGCAAGACAAAATATTTACGCGCCTTTGAACGGGGTATGGTAGTAGGTGCCAGGCACACCGGTTTGTGTCAAGAACTGCAACGCTGCTGGGTTTTTCACCCTCAACAGTTTCCCGTGTGTATCAACAATGTTCCACCACCCAAAGGACATCCAGCCAACTTGACAAAACTGTGGGAAGCATGGAGTCAACATGGGCCAGCATCCCTGTGGAACACTTTCGACACCTTGTAGAGTCCATGCCCTGACGAACTGAGGCTGTTCTTAGGGAAAAAGGCAGGGCGGGGCTGTGCAACTCAACATTAGGAAGGTGTTCCTAATGTTTGGTATACTCAGTGTATATTTTCAGAGTAGCTTCCCCAACACTGGAAGAGGGTTAGAGTTGTCCTTTTTATCGCTAGAGAATGATTTACTGTGTTCAAATAAAAGAGGAATGCAACACCACTAAAGTCAATGTTTCCCCACTGTGTCACACTGTGTGTCTGGTTACATAACTCGCTCTTCCGTGTCGCGAGAGCTGCTTTGTCATGTATGTTCCGAGTCACGTGTGAGTAATTATCCAAATGTAAACAAGTGTCAGTATGTCTAAGCAGCACTGCTCTCAGCGCTCTGTTGTCCTGTGTGGTTCAGTTGGTAAGAGCGTGGTGGAAGACTGGCACCAGGGTTGGGGTCAATTCCAATTTTATTTGAAATTCCAATTCAATTCTTGAAATCACTCATGAAGTGGAGAATTTACATTGAATTTAATTAAAATGAAATTCAACAATCTTGAAGTTATGGAATTGGAATTGAATTGGAATTAGACTGTTTGGACTTTTTGCATTGGAATTTAATTGGAATTCCCAGTTAATGGAATGAATGCACATAGTATAAAAAATTGACTGTATGATATGTTTTTAATAATTTCAACCTGTATTCCTATATTTCCAGTATAGCTAGACTGTCTAAACAGTGACATGATCAGCCTGAAAGCCTGAGGGTATTGAATTCAAATTGGATTTTGTGGAACTGTTGGGGATAATTTTGGTATTTGGTATTTCATTAGGATCCCCATTAGCTGTTGCGAAAGCAGAAGCTACTCTTCCTGGGGTCCACACAAAACATGAAACATTACATAATACAGAACGTTAATAGACAAGAACATCACAAGGACAGAACTATACACATTTAAAAACGTCACACAGCCTACATATCAATACATACACATAAAATATCTAGGTCAAATAGGGGAGAGGCGTTGTGCCGTGAGGTGTTGCTTTATCTGTTTTTTGAAACCAGGTTTGCATTTGAGCAATATGAGATGGAAGGGAGTTCCATGCAATAATGGCACTATATAATACTGTACGCTTTCTTAATTTTGTTCTTGATTTGGGGACTGTGAAAAGACCCCCGGTGGCATGTCTGGTGGGGTAAGTGTGTGTGTCAGAGCTGTGCATAAGTTGACTATGCAAACAATTTGGAATTTCCAACACATTAATGTATCTTATAAAAATAAGAAGTGATGCAGTCAGTCTCTCCTCAACTCTTAGCCTAGAGAGACTGGCATGCATAGTATTTATATTAGCCCTCTGATTACATTTACATTTACATTTTAGTCATTTAGCAGACGCTCTTATCCAGAGCGACTTACAGTTAGCGCATACATTATTTTTATCGAACCCACAACCCTAGCGTTGCAAACGCCATGCTCTACCAACTGAGCTACATCCCCATGAAGAGCAAGACGTGCCGCTCTGTTCTGGGCCAGCTGCAGCTTAACTAGGTCTTTCTTTGCAGCACTTGACCACATGGCTGGACAATAATCAAGATAAGACAGAACTAGAGCCTGCAGGCCTTGCTTTTGGAGTGTGGTGTCAAAAAAGCATGGACAGACCTCTCCCCATCTTTACAACAATTGAATGACAGGTTATGGTCAATAATATCAAAGACTGCACTGAAATCTAATAGTACAGCTCCCACAATCTTATTATTATTAATTCATTTCTTTCAACCAATAATCAGTAATTTGTGTCAGTGCAGTACACTTTGAGTGCCCTTCTCTATAAGCATGCTGAAAGTTGTCAATTTGTTTACAGAGAAATAGCATTGTATTTGGTCAAACACATTTTTTCCAACAGTTTGCTAAGAGCTGGCAACAAGCTGACAGGTATGCTGATAGAACCAGTAAAGGCCTCTTTACCACTTTCCCTCCAGGCCTGAGGACAAACACCTTCCTCTAGACTCAGATTAAAGATACTGGAATTTGAATTGAATTAAATGGAATTTACAGGGAGAGAGAATTTAATTATAATTGAATTTGTGGAATTGACCCCAACCCTGGTTGGTACTAACAACACCAGGGTCATGGGTTCGATTCCCACTGGGGTCACATATTCTAAAGTGTATGAACTCACTGTATTGTAAATCGCTTTGGATAGAAATGTCTGCTAAATGGTATATTAAAAAGCATTATTATCAGTACCTTGTGGTTTGGGCTGCAGTAAGGGCCTGCTGGCCAAGCCTCTTCCATTGACACCCCTCCTGCTCTTCTCACTGGGACTCTTCCCACACAGACCTGTCCGACTGACTCTCGCACTGCGGGGGCCACTGCCACGTTCACTGAGGCTGCTGCTTAGAGCTGGAACAGAGAGAGAGAGAGAGAGAGAGAGAGGGAGAGAGAAGGAGAGCAAGAAAGAGGAACGGTGAGATTCCTTACACTCAACAACACTCATTTGGCCACAGTGCGTATGAGCAGAGTAAGTGTTGCTCCATCTAACCCTCACAGAATATCTCCCACTGCCCCTTGCTTGCAATGATTGTATTCCTTGTGCTGGGGACAATAAAAGGCCACTCTAAAATGTGCAGTTTTGTCACACAACACAATGCCACAGATGTCTCAAGTTTTGAGGGAGCTTGCAATTTGCATGCTGACTGCAGGAATGTCCACCAGAGCTGTTGCTACCATAAGCTGCCTCCAACGTCGTTTTAAAGAATTTGGCAGTACGTCCATACGGCCTCAAAACCACAGACCACGTGTAACCTCGCCAGCCCAGGACCTCCACATCCGGCTTCTTCACCTGCGGGATCGTCTGAGACCAACCACCCAGATAGCTGATGAAACTGTTGGTTTGCACAACCAAATAATTTCTGCACAAACTGTCAGAAACTGTCTCAGGGAAGCTCACCTGTATGCTCGTCGTCCTCACCAGGGTCTTGACCTGACTGCAGTTCGGCGTCATACAGAGATACCGTGACGAGATGCTGAGGACCATTATCGTGCCATTCATCCGCCGCCATCACCTCATGTTTCAGCCTGATAATACACGGCCCCATGTTGCAAGGATCTGTATGCAATTTCTGGAAGCTGAAAATGTCCCAGTTCTTCCATGGCCTGCTTCCTCACCAGATATGTCACCCATTGAGCATGTTTGGGATGCTCTGGATCGACGTGTACGACAGCGTGTTCCAGTTTCCGCCAATATCCAGCAACTTCGCACAGCCATTGAAGAGGAGTGGGACAACATTCCACAGGCCACAATCAACAGCCTGATCAACTCTATGCGAAGGAGATGTCGCGCTGCATGAGGCAAATGGTTAGCCCACCAGATACTGACTGGTTTTCTGATCCACACCCCTACTTTTTTTTCAAGGTATCTGTGACCAACAGATGCATATCTTTATTCCTAGTCATGTGAAATCCATAGACTAGGGCCTAATGAATATATTTCAATTGACTGATTTCCTTTTATGAACTGTAACTCAGTAAAATATTTGAAATTGTTGCATGTTGCGTTTATATTTTGTTCAGCATAAATACATGACTTAACTCGGTTGTTGGTTGAGTGAACACCCACACAAACCTTCACTCAGCATCTATACAGTATAATCAATGTGTAACATTGTCCATTGTTTCTGAGAGGCTGTTCATTCACTAGCGCTGCAGAGCCTGCATTACTGCATGTGATGAAACAAACTAATTTGCTTATTCGCTCCATGCTCAGTAAGTCTACAGAGAAGAGTTCACTGAATGAAGTAAAGGCCCATCCCAGTGGTATGAATAATTGAAATGTGACCTAAATACCTTAATAAACTCAATCTCTTCAATCTTAAAAATAGATCACTGTTTCTCTTTGCTCTAAAAGTATCATACTTTTTATAGCATACCTTCAACTCACAATACCGCTATAAAAAAGTATGATTCACTCATCATAACAAGGAAGGAACTCCAGTGGCATTCTACACTCTTAGAAAAAAGGTTTCCATAGGAGAACCCCTTTTGGTTCCAGGTAGAACTGTTTTTGGTTCCAGGTAGAACTGTTTTGGGTTCCATGTAGAACCCTCTGTGGAAAGGGTTCTACATGGAACTCAAAAGGGTTCTTTCTACCTGGAACCAAAAGGGTTCTACCTGGAACCAAAAAGGGTTCTTCAAAAGGTTCACCTATGGGGACAGTCAAAGAATCCTTTTAGGCTCTAGATAGCAACCTTTTTTCCAAGAGTGTATACATGGTGCTGTACACTGAGTATATAAAACATTAAGAACACCTTCCTAATATTGAGTTGCACCCCCCCACCCCCCTTTTGCCCTCAGAACAGCCTCAATTCGTCGGGGCATGGACTCTAAAAGGTGTCGAAAGTGTTCCACAAGGATGCTGGCCCATGTTGACTCCAATGCTTCCCACAGTTGTGTCAAGTTGGCTGGATGTCCTTTGGGTGGTGGAACATTCTTGATACACACGAAAACTTTTGAGGTTGAAAAACCCAGCAGCATTGCAGTTCTTCACACAAACCAGTGCGCCTGGCACCTACTACCATACCCCGTTCAAAGGCACTTAAATCCTTTTTCTTGCCCATTCACCCTCTGAATGGCACACATACACAATCCATGTCTTAATCGTCTCAAGGCTTAAAAATCCTTCTTTAACCTGTGTCCTCCCCTTCATCTACACTGATTGAAGTGGATTTAACAAGTGACATCAATAAGGGATCATACCATTCACCTGGATTCACCTGGTCAGTCTATGTCATGGAAAGAGCAGGTGTTCTGAATGTTTTGTACACTCTAGCTATTTTTACAGCTCCGCTTCAATTACAGACAACACGGCTTTTACAAGAAATGGTCTAGTAGTGACTGACTAGGAAAGTCCCACGATCTGCTGGGGGTGGGATACTTTTAGAGCTGGCCTCAAGAACTCGGCTGATTAAATGCTTGACATCATCTGCAATCACTTTAAAGGGTAAATTTAGAACATGTTCTGGTCCATATAACCAATTTCGGTTAAAATCAAGTCTCCACATCCAAATCAAGTCGCCTAGCGGAACATGTATGTTAGTGATTGTAGAAAGAGTCAGTGACACCCTCTATAGTAAATCTCCAGAGGTTGTTATTAACATGCCAAACACCCTGTCATTCTGATGTAAATCACCTACATCTTTTCACTCACAGTGAAATGCAGACCCTCTCCACAACAGAGCAGCCAGTGTGTGGTTCTAGGTGTACTGTTTGTCACTGATGTAAACACCTGTGGAGTGTATGGACCTCTGGCCCTACCTCTTTCTGTTGTCTTAAAAGGGACAATCTGCGATAGGTACATCCATTTCTTTTAAACTTTTAAATCAATGATATACAGTGCCTTGCAAAAGTATTCATCCCCCTTGGCGTTTTTCCTATTTTGTTGCATAACAACCTGTAATTTAAATGGATTTATATTTGGATTTCATGTAATGGACATACACAAAATAGTCCAAATTGGTGAAGTGAAATGAAAAAAAGAACTTGTTTGAAAAAATGCTAAAAAATTAATAACGGAAAACTGCTGCGTGCATATGTATTCACCCCCTTTGCTATGAAGCCCCTAAATAAGATCTGGTGCAACCAATTACATTCAGAAGTCACATAATTAGTTAAATAAAGTCCACCTGTGTTCAATCTAAGTGTCACATGATCTCAGTATATATACACCTGTTCTGAAAGGCCCCAGAGTCTGCAACACCACTAAGCAAGGGGCACCACCAAGCAAGCGGCACCATGAAGACCAAGGAGCTCTCCAAACAGGTCAGGGACAAAGTTGTGGAGAAGTACAGATCAGGGTTGGGTTATAAAAAAAATATCCTAAACTTTGAACATCCCACGGAGCACCATTAAATCCATTATTAAAAAATGGAAATAATATGGCACCACAACAAACCTGCCAAGAGAGGGCCGCCCACCAAAACTCACAGACAAGGCAAGGAGGGCATTAATCAGAGAGGCAACAAAGAGACCAAAGATAACAAACTCCAAACGAGCTTCAACGCCATACAACACTCCTTCCGTAGCCTCCAACTGCTCTTAAACACTAGTAAAACTAAATGCATGCTCTTCAACCGAACGCTGCTTGCACCCACCCACCCAACTAGAATCACTACTCTCGGCGGGTCTGACCTAGAGTATGTGGATAACTACAAATACCTAGGTGTCTGGTTAGACTGTAAACTCTCCTTCCAGACTCACATTAAGCATCTCCAATCAAAAGTTAGATCTAGAATCGGCTTCCTATTTCGCAACAAAGCCTCCTTCACTCATGCTGCCAAACATGCCCTCGTAAAACTGACTATCCTACCGATCCTTGACTTCGGCGATGTCATTTACAAAATAGCCTCCAACACTCTACTCAGCAAATTGGATGTAGTCTATCACAGTGCCATCCGTTTTGTCACCAAAGCCCCATATACTACCCACCATTGTGACCTGTACGCTCTTGTTGGCTGGCCCTCACTACATATTCGTCGCCAAACCCACTGGCTCCAGGTCATCTATAAATCACTGCTAGGCAAATCCCAGTCTTATCTTAGCTCACTGGTCACCATAGCAACACCCACCCGTAGTCTGCGCTCCAGCAGGTATTTCTCACTGGTCATCCCCAAAGCCAACACCTCCTTTGGCCGCCATTTCTTCCAGTTTTCTGCTGCCAATGACTGGAACGAACTGCAAAAATCTCTGAAGCTGGAGACTCTTATCTCCCTCACTAACTTTAAGCATCAGTTGTCAGAGCAGCTTACCGATCACTGCACCTGTACACAGCCTTTCTGAAATTAGCCCACCCAACTACCTCATCCCCATATTGTTATTTATTTTGCAAATTTGCACCCCAGTATCTCTATTTGCACATAATCTTTTGCACTATTGTTCCAAATCATTCCAAATTTTAACTATTTTGCACTATTGCCTATTTATTGCCTTACCTCCATAACTTACTACATTCGCACACACTGTATATATATTTTCTGTTGTATTTTTGACTTTATGTTTTGTTTACCCCATATTTAACTCTGTGTTGTTGTTTTTATGTAAATGAGAACTTGTTCTCAACTGGCTTACCTGGTTAAATAAAGGTGAAATAAAAAATAAAATAAAAATAACCCTGAAGGAGCTGCAAAGCTCCACAGTGGAGATTGGAGTATCTGTCCATATGACCACTTTAAGCCATACACTCCACAGAGCTGGGCTTTATGGAAGAGTGGCCAGAAAAAAGCCATTGCTTAAAGAAAAAAAGAATCAAACACGGTTTGTGTTCGCCAAAAGGCATGTGGGAGACTCCCCAAACATATGGAAGAAGGTACTCTGGTCAGATGAGACTAACTGAGCTTTTTGGCCATCAAGGAAAACGCTATGTCTGGCGCAAACCCAACACCTCTCATCACCCCGAGAACACCATCCACACAGTGAAGCATGGTGGTGGCAGCATCATGCTGTGGGGATGTTTTTCATCGGCAGGGACTGGGAAACTGGTCAGAATTGAAGGAATGATGGATGGCGCTAAATACAGGGAAATTCTTGAGGGAAACCTGTTTCAGTCTTCCAGAGATTTCAGACTGGGACGGAGGTTCACCTTCTAGCAGGACAATGACCCTAAGCATACTGCTAAAGCAACACTCGAATGGTTTAAGGGGAAACATTTCAATGTATTGGAATGGCCTAGACAAAGCCCAGACCTCAATCCAATTGAGAATCTGTGGTATGACTTAAAGATTGCTGTACACCAGCGGAACCCATCCAACTTGAAGGAGCTGGAGCAGTTTTGCCTTGAAGAATGGCCAAAAATCCCAGTGGCTAGATGTGCCAAGCTTATAGAGACATACCCCAAGATACTTGCAGCTGTAATAGCTGCAAAAGGTGGCGCTACAAAGTATTGACTTTGGGGGGGTGAATAGTTATGCACGCTCAAGTTTTCTGTTTTTTTGTCTTATTTCTTGTTTGTTTCACAAGAAAAAATATTTTGCATCTTCAAAGTGGTAGGCATGTTGTGTAAATCAAATGATACAAACCCCCCAAAAATCAATTTTAATTCCAGGTTGTAAGGCAACAAAATGGGAAAAATGCCAAGGTTGGTGAATACTTTCGCAAGCCACTGTATACCCACTGATTCTTAAATAATATGATTCATAAATGCCTCATGAGCTTAGTTCAACTGTCGTACCTCATCAGAACCCAAAATATATGTTTGTTTTACTCCATTGTTTATAAACAATGTAATTGTAAATAAACACTGTATGGCCTTCAAACATGGTTAAAACTAGAATTTTGTTATCATGGATGGGCAGTTCTTGCATCCATAGCTCTGTCTATGAATTTGAGAGTGGTTACATTTTTCCAGGCCCAACCCTCAGCTGTTTACCCAAACAGTGGCTAGGTGACAACTTTATTTATTGTTTGAACTGTAGATTTCCTAATTAAAAACTGGAATCCTTAATTGTGAAACAGCCACACGCAACAGAAAAGCACAATATGTACAGCCATTTTTTTACCATGCTGAGCGACGCTCCTCAGCTTGGCAACAAAAACAATAACAACGGTGGTGGGGTGGCCAGTGGCGCTGTTTCCCCCTACTGCAGATTCCATCTTTAAACATTACGGAGGTGGAAACACACACACACACACACACACACACACACACACACACACACACACTGGCCTCCTCTCGTTAAAAGTGGCCCACCACAGACCCCCATGCAAATTAGCAGCCAGCGCCATGCTAAATCAAAGCATGTGGACATTAAGTTGTTAGGGAGCACAAAGAGCCCCTTTCTGGGTTATTTCAGAGACACATTTGGGCCTTTCATTCTCTTCCTCTTTGAGCTCCACCGGGGAGGAGGGGGGTTAGTTCTTCTCTGTTGCTGTGGCTGATGTAAACATGGCTAGGCTTCTGTGTGACAGCCTCGTGGGAGATGGGCCCATTCAAACAGCCTCAGGTCTGAGTGGTCGTGTTCTATCTGAGAAGGGCGACACTTAGTGACCACAACAGTACCAAACAACACTAGATAATGTCAATGTTTTTGCCATTTCTATATCACACTATGACTACAGTAAATTGAATCAACTCTGTTCCTCTTCTCTTTAATATTAATGTCAGTCTTCTGATGCAGAATGTAAACTGTATTAGCCTACATCAGTTATCCTAATTGCATGTTTGCAAGGTGAGTTTCTGAGCCTGGGGTATAGGGCCTAACAGGATTCTGTGGAAACTGGAAAGTGAGCAAATATTGAGAATCCACAGCTAAATCCAATTGTCAATAGTGAATGCAGAGCTCAGGTGAACACAATCCCACCTGAGGTTCTGTCCTTGATTTACACTGTAGGAGACCTGCTACCATGGCAACTGGCCTGAACCTTTCCAAGACTACATCATATTTTACTATTGAGCAGGCAGGGAGAACAAGCCTGAGGGCATTCACTTGTTTCAAAATAGTTTTAGACCGACTGTGGTGGAAATCATGGCATTTGTTTCTCAGCCAGTCAAGACAATCATAAGTAAATCCTCAAGAATTATCCAATGAATATGAGCAGACATTTATCTAGCATTTATCAAAATAATAGCATATAAATAAAACATTCTCCCAGTATTGAACTCTATCACTTTATTGCAAGGCAGCGAACTGAAAATAGACCAAATACTCTGTCCTCTTGATCTTTCATGACATCCCGAGAGAGAAGAGGAGGATAAGTGTTGAAGATCTGTTTAGGAAAAAAATCAGTTTAACTCAGATCAGGGTTTGTGTGTTAAATCCCCCAGTGTACTGCTGGTGCTACTAAAGATATTGTTTCCTTTTAGAAGACCCCTCCCTGTCCTCCCTGTCAGTTTCGACTTGTAATTCCGAGTTGGATGACCGTTCAAAACGATTTATCGCCGTCTAAGCCCAGTTCTCTTGAAAACACTGAAGTCGTGGGTTGGAGATTTCAGAGTTCCGAGTTGTCTTGAATGCACCAAGACACACAAGAATGCATGTTTACCAATACCACCAGGCTCAGAGAGAAGGATGAAGGAATGTATCAGTCTAACAAAACCACTTCTCTCCGTAATCAGAGAGAAGAGCAGCGCATCCACACCCATTACCTCACATGGAGTAAGGGAAAATAACAGGAGAGACAAACCACGATGCCTTGGAATATACAGTATCTTGTTTTTAAGTGGATGCTTGAAAAAGCTGTATCCAATTTGTGTAATAACAGTATCTACTTCTAAGTGACATGATACTTTTTCTTTCCAGTAATTTCTTTCCTTAGAACATAAAACATAGTTCAATAGATATGCATACATACCATAGTTAAGTAGATATACTGTATGTAAGGTAATGAATGCCTCAGTCTTTACCATTTGTTGCTCTAGGGCAATTCCACGGTGACACAGAGATTTTACAAAAACACATTTACTTGAAGAACAGTGCAAATGCAAAGTTTGGTAACAGAATGACGGTTTGTGCTGTTGGTGTCGTCATTCTGTTACCAAACTTTGCATCTGTTACCAAACTGTGTCACTCTGTTACCGTGTAAATTGTACAATTTTCAGTGGAAATTGTTCGAAGTAGTCATTGTGCATTGAGTTGTATGGTTTGTTTAACTTTGCAATCATTGGTTTTTGTTTGACATACATTTTAAAGTGAAAACTCTGAGTCTCAGTGTCACTCTGTTACTGTGGAATTGCCGTGTAGTCTAGAAGAACATGTTCCTCAACTATTCATTAAAGGCATTCAGCCTGGGGTGAGTCTGTGTGACAAGTACTGCCTTCACAGCTCCTGAAGGGTTATTACATCACATCACACGGAGTACCTGACCTGCCTTTGTTACAAAAACCATTGATCCTTCCTCTGTCCGTCTGTCTGTCTGTCTGCCTCTCTGTCTGTCTGTCTCTCTGTCTCTGTCTATCTCTCTGTCTCTCTGTCTGTCTCTCTCTCTCTCACTAATCCTGAGGCAACATGTGTCCCGATTCTCAAGCAAGAACTGTGAGTAAAAACAATAGGCACACCTGTCTGTCTCCACACAGCCATCCACCTGGCACCCTGAGACTGAGAGGGGAGTGTCTGAGAACAACTCTGAGACTGAGCTTCAGACTATATCTTCAAACCATGATCTAAATTACAGCTTTAACTTTCAACCAGAATAGACCAGAGCACTGTGCCCCAAGGGGGCACCCCACTCTCATCACACAGAATATCTAACAATGTATAATAAACTCTGCCTGGGATTCAAAATGGGTGGTATGGGGATTTCTCATGGTGATTTCCAGTTAGGAGCAGGGATGTATGATGTCATACAAGAAAAAGGGAAGGAATGTAGATGTGAAAGTGAATACATCCACAACATATGAGTAAATATATCCACAATTCAAAACTGGTCCTTGGACCTGCAATTATGAAATACAGTGACCATAGAATTACTTGCTATCATTATCTGATACTTTCAGTGCAAATGCCAACAGCTGTGGGAATAGTCCAACTCCAGGAAACCTCAAAACAACATGACAAATACATGTTGCTAACTCTTCAATAGAGCAACAGAATCAACACAATGTATATCAACCACATCTGAACCCCCTGTGAAAAGTTGATTATATTTCCCACTGGGCATTTTTTTTTTGAATCAACGTTGTTTCCATGTCATTTCAACAAAAAAATTCAACATTATGACGTTTTAATCAATGTGGAAAACTGATTAGATTTGCAAAAAGTCATCAACATAAGGGGATTTCGTATTTTTTTCACCCAACTTTTAACCTAAATCCAATGTCATGGTGACATTTGTTGTTGATTTCATGTTGAATTCACGTTAGTTGACAACTCAACCAAATGTAAATAGAAAATAGACTTTGAACTGACGTCTGTGCCCAGTGGGTGGTGTCTCAGTGAAAAAGGCAAATGTGAGTGCTACACAAATGAATGACCATGCTGTGCAGTACAGAGTTAGAGAGAGTCTGTGGGAACATAGGAGCAGGTTAGAACATCTCTTGTTGTTGGAGTGGTCTAGTCTCTGCTAGGTTACTAGGGCTGAGCGATATGGTCAAAATATATAATCCTATACGTAAAAGATAATAATTATAAGGCGGTTTTATATTGTATTTTAGGTTTCAGAATAAAGTTTTAAATATGTTTTATTATTAGTGCATGACCCAGAATGGCAACAAATAAATTGTGAGTGGTTTGTGGATCCATACCGAGATACCAGTATTCATGATATATTGTCCTATTCTCTACACCTGCATCTAAAAACAGACCCAACCAAACTGTATATCAACCACAATACCACATTCATCTAACAACAGACCCAACCAAACTGTATATCAACCACAATACCACATTCATCTAAAAACAGACCCAACCAAACTGTATATCAACCACAATACCACATTCATCTAAAAACAGACCCAACCAAACTGTATATCAACCACAATACCACATTCATCTAAAAACAGACCCAACCAAACTGTATATCAACCACAATAGCACATTCATCTAAGAAAACAGAGAAAAATGTGAGAGAGAGGAGGGGAAGAGCTGAAGCAGTGACATAAATAGAGAATAAACTCACCCAAAGCCTCTTCTACAGAGTAGTAGGAAATCCTTACAGGACTGACAAGGCAGCTCAAGCATGAGTAGTAGGGAAAGTAACATACGATCTTCCCAGGTAGGCAGACAGGTACTGCAGCTCAGAGCTAAGTGACTCAGCTCAGCGGAGAGACTCACCAATGGGAAGACTCCTCCCTCCCTCCCTCCCCTTTCTCTCTCTCAGAACAACCAGAGGGACAACGCACAGAGACAGTACATAGCACACCAACACACACGTGCAAACACACACAAGCACAAAGGCACACGTCACACACACGCCACACACTTCACCTTAGCACTATCCTCGCGGTGGGAACCAAGGGTGAATTGGCTCTGAAAGGATGTGTAATTCAATAAAATGTAATAGAATGTGCTGAATTAGAATGAGATGAGAGAGGGTTGATGAACATAAAGCAGCCCAAAGCCCTTTATAATAAGAACTAATCAACTTCAGAAACCCCTTTACTGACATACCACTCTCTGCCTTAATAACTAGACTACATGGAGGGACGTGTAATATAGATTTGAACCAGGGTCCAATCCAATTTGATCAGGATTAAAGTGGTCAGATCTTGATTCTAATCAAATATATTAGGGATGGGCAACTTTGATCGGGGTGGGGGCCACAAAATGTTTTACTCATTATGAGGGGGCGCAGTGACTAGCGGGTCTGTGTACCCACATCCATACCCACACATGCAAAATTGCACCTTGTGTATTCTACTATTCTAACTCTCAACAGTAAATTGAGAACGGTGGAGGCTGCTGAGGGGAGGACGGCTTATAATGATGGCCGGAACGGCGCAAATGGCATGGCATCAAACACATGGAAACCATGTGTTTGATGTATTTGATACCATTCCAGTCTTTACCACGAGCCTGTTCTCCCCAATTAAGGTGCCACCAGCCTCCTGTGGTTGAGACCCCGACTGACTATATATACACTACCGTTCAAAAGTTTGGGGTCACTTAGAAATGCCCTTGTTTTCAAAATAAAATAAAAACATGTGTCCATTAAAATAACATCAACTTGATCAAAAATACAGTGTAGACATTGTTAATGTTGTAAATGGCTATTGTAGCTGGAAACTACTGATTTTTTATGGAATATCTACATAGGTGTACAGAGGCCCATTATCAGCAACCATCAGTCCTGTGTTCCAATGGCACGTTGTGTTTGCTAATCCAAGTTTATCATTTTAAAAGGCTAATTGATCATTAGAAAACCCTTTTGCAATTATGTTAGCACAGCTGAAAACTGTTGTGCTGATTAAAGAAGCAATAAAACTGGCCTTCTTGAGACTAGTTGAGTATCTGGAGCATCAGCAAGTGTGGGTTCGATTACAGGCTCAAAATGGCCAGAAATAAATAACTTTCTTCTGAAACTCGTCAGTCTATTCTTGTTCTGAGAAATGAAGGCTATTCCATGCGAGAAATTGCCAAGAAACTGAAGATCTCGTACAACGCTGTGTCCTACCCTCTTCACAGTACAGCGCAAACTGGCTCTAACCAGAATAGGAGGAGTGGGAGGCCCCGGTGCACAACTGAGCAAGAGGACAAATACATTAGTGTCTAGTTTGAGAAACAGGTGCCTCACAGGTCCTCAACTGGCAGCTTCATTAAATAGTAACCGCAAAACACCAGTCTCAACGTCAACAGTGACGAGGTGACTCCGGGATGCTGACCTTCTAGGCAAAGTTGCAAAGAAAAAGCCATATCTCAGATTGGCCAATAAAAATAAAAGATTAAGATGGGCAGTCTGAGATATGGCTTTTTCTTTGCAACTCTGCCTAGAAGGTCAGCATCCCGGAGTCGCCTCTTCACACATTTCTCAGAACAAGAATAGACTGACGAGTTTCAGAAGAAAGTTATTTGTTTCTGGCCATTTTGAGCCTGTAATCAAACCCACAATTGCTGATGCTCCAGATACTCAACTAGTCTCAAGAAGGCCAATTGTATGGCTTCTTTAATCAGCACAACAGTTTTCAGCTGTGCTAACATAATTGCACAAGGGTTTTCTAATGATCAATTAGCCTTTTAAAATGATAAACTTGGATTAGCAAACACAACGTGCCATTGGAACACAGGACTGATGGTTGCTGATAATGGGCCTCTGTACGCCTATGTAGATATTCAATTAAAAATCAACTGTTTCCAGCTACAATAGCCATTTACAACATTAACAATGTCTACACTGTATTTCTGATCAATTTGATGTTATTTTAATGGACAAAAAAATTGCTTTTCTTTCAAAAAACAAGGACATTTCGAAGTGACCCCAAACTTTTGAACGGTAGTGTATATATTTTTTTGCGGGCCTACAAAAGGGGGGCGTCGCCCACCCCTGAAATATAGCAAGGATTACAGCAGTGAGCCACAAATAAAGAAAGCATACCTTCTTGAGTCATACACTAAAACAAACTCCCATAAAACTATGCACACACACCTTCCACATAAACCTCATTAAAGTGTTTACCAAATTCCTCACCCTCCTTTTGCAGATCTGATTTGTTTTAATCTCGTTATAAAAGTAAAAGTCCCCTTTTCAGTCTAGCTTTCTCAGGCGGTCTATACACACAGCACAAGGACAGAGACGGTGAGAGATGAGAGAGAGAAAGTTAGGCACCCACTAACCTACTACTCTCCTAAACACTCCTTATGTCACAGCTGGGTCCCACTCTCTAATTGTAGCCTAGTGTAGGTTTCTGTCTGTCTGTCCGCCTCCCCATACAAACATTTACTCACACAGCCCTTAGCTACTGCACCATTTCTCCCCAGCCAAAACCAGTATGAAGTCCAAAGTAAACGTTACAACGTCATCCAAGGATACTCACCAAGCACGACCAAGCCAACATACTAAGTAATAACTCATGGAAAGTATCAACAGAAGTAAAGAGATATAAAAATTGGCTGAGAGAGGTCTAAACTATCCTTCATACCTTTCGCAGGGAACTGTGAGTGGAGCTTCTGCATGTCAGTCTGTCAGTTTGTCTGTCTGTCTGTATCTCTGTCTGATAGTGTCTTTTTAAGAGTTTCTTACAGCAGTGTAACACAGCGGTGGTACAGTATGTCAGGTTTCAGTTGCTGACAGTCTGAACCTATAGCACAGGAAACCAGCATTCTATTCTAACACACACATACATGGGCGGTCTAACCCATCTACTGTTCTGTGTGTATGCTTATACAAACATAACTACATTCATCAAAACTATATTATACCGTCAAAATTGCAAATAAATTCATCAAAACTATATTATACCATCAAAATTGCAAATACATTTATCAAAACTATATTATAGTGTCAAAATTGCAAATACATTCATCAAAAGAACACTACTGCCTGCAAAAAGACGAACCCAACCATACTTATCTCTTGAGTCCAAGCAGACAAAACAGAAAGTTAGTCTGTCTTTTAAAAATCCCAAGGAGATCAACACATTTCTTTGCATTCACTAAATCATGATGATCAAAATTGGAAGTACAACTACCCAAATGTGCAGAATTATGGGACAATTCATACAAATCAAATATTATTTCTGATAAAAAATATGCAAAAAAATTATCAGATTGTGTGCAGGATTCATTCATCACTATCATCACAATCCAATTCCATGTATTCAATACAAAGGCTGGTTTGCTCATTGTTTTGAACACTCTCCATTGGTGAACAGAAAGACTAATGGAGGAACACAACTGATATGAATGTATAGGCCTCATCCACACCAAAGCAAAGCTCTTTAATGGAAGGTCACAATGTGGAAGATGATGACTTAGGAGTAACACAGAGTTATTTTGAAGTAACCCAACTTCATTCTCTGCATCTCCGCATGTCCGCAATATTGTAAAAAATCATAACAATTAGACAATCCCCATTGCCTAGATCTTTCCATATACAGTACCAGTCCAAAATTTTGACACACCTAATCATTCAAGGGTTTTTCATTATTTGTACTTTTTTCTACATTGTAGAATAATAGTGAAGACATCAACAATATTATATAACACATATGGTCTCATGTAGTAACCAAAAAAGTGTTAAACAAATCAAAATATATTTTATATTTGAGATTCTTCAAAGTAGCAACCCTTTGCCTTGATGACAGCTTTGCACACTCATGAGGTAGTCACCTGGAATGACAGTATTTGCATGAGTCACCAGTGTGTGGCTGACTGGAGAGATGACTTTTGAACTCAACCAGTGAGGGGCCATATTCTCAAGGGTGTGAACGTTATTTATAATAAGAATTACATGGAGGAAATCGGAACTCTCTGATATGAAAATGAATGGCCCTCCCTTCAGCATATACAGTATTTGACCTAAACCCTCCCTGAACGCTTGAAAAAAAAAGTGACTCTCCCCTATACCCAAAATAATCATTAAAACACGACGTGGATAGCAGAGAACATCCTTACTGTTTACCATCACTTCTTGGACAGACCAGAGCCTTAGATATGCCGTTTTAGAAACTGTTATTTCTCCTGTAAGCATTACATGGCACAGGGCTGCGGGCCAGAAGGTTGTAGGTTCACAGACCACCGTGGACAAGAGTAAGGGTGGAAAGATCTCCTTTATAGTAAAATCATTGCATGAATCTATCATCGTATTTGCAGGTCCGAGAACAAATAGCCTTTTATAAAAATGTCATGCAATTCTACATCATTTTACATATTAGCACAATATGTATGTACAGAGAGATAGGCCATGTGTTCATCTTATCATATTTCTCCAATGCCAAATCAGTGTGTCTTGTTTGTAATGAAACTGTCCCTGTTTGCAAATAATTAAATCTGAGACGTCATTAGGAATCTGAGCATGGTACTTTAAAAAGTTAGGCCTACCAAAAGAGTAGGCCTACTGACGCAGGAAAATGTAAGCTTTAACTACTGGCTACTCTTCTTCCGTGGCTTAACCCAACGACAGAAAGTCACAATTGTTTCCCTAAAAGCTGTCTTCTATTGTACAGAAAGTGAATAGCTTTATCAATTGATAGTGACAGAATTAAATGACTTCCCAAGCAAAGTACATGTTTGGTCTCCTCGGCTATAGAAGGTTGTAGCTCAGCTTCTGAATGTCCTCTAGGTACCCATTCTGTACATTTCGATCCATCTCTAAAGCAACTTCACCGAGAGTTGCCTGTCAGACTTGTTGTCCTTGTTACTGAGATTGCAGTGCATGTATAAATGTTAGGGCTGTCAAACGATGAAAAAATGTAATTAGTTAATCGTACGATTTTCTGTCATTAATTGAGAAGTAATTTAAGATGTTTTGTACAAAAATCATAACAAGAATAATAACTGCTTGATTTTGTCCAAAGTAAAGGTTAGCAAAATCAGGTAAATTGAAAAAGCACACTTTCTTTAACCTCAATATCAACTTGTTTGGACATTGCATCTTTGTTGTTACCTGTATAGATGATGTATTTATGATGTTTTCAGTGTATTTTGAACACTTTCAGACAATGTAATACAGATCAAAAAAGACTGAAGTAAAATTACAAAAAGTTAACTTGACAGCCCTAATAAATGTAGCTACTTGGCACAGTTTATCCAGAGAAATGGAGACTTAGCAGATCTGCTGTAGTGAAAAGGAGAGTTAAACCAGTGTTACAGTAATACAGTTACAGACTGAACTCCCAGAGACACTGAGGCCAGACGACCCACTACAACACAGAGAGACAGACAGGAGGATTTACAGTAAGGCCTGGGATTAAATGGCTGTGTTGAATCACCCAGACTTTCTTTAGATTAACCCTCCCCTCATCCACAGCCCAATTTTAGATTATAGGCTACCCCCTCTGAGGCTGGGCACTGGGGAAAACTGGGACAGAGGGAAGGAGGGAGATACAAAAGGACAGATGCATTCAAGGGGGGGGGGGGGAATAAGCACAGAGCAAAAAGAGAAATACAGTTGAAAGAGGAAAAGGAAAAATGAACAGAGAGAAAGGGAGGAAGCAGACTGGTGGATGAGAAGAGAGGGAGGAGGGTAGACGGATAAAGAGAGAGAGAGAAAGTGTGGCACAGAAAGGAGAGACTCATTCATCATTACTGCTCTAAGCGACATACACACACACACATATATATCAAAATAGAACTGCAGAGAGAGAGACACACGGCTTCCTTCAGACCCAGCCTGTGAACCTGTGTGCTGCTGAGGGGAGCGTTTCTCCAGCCCAGAATGAACTGCCCTCTGCACATCTCATCTGGATGGGACCCACATCTCTTTTCATTCTATTACTTTCACTTTCTCTCTGCCCTAAATTGACATTAACATAAATATTAAGATATACCTGAGCTGGACCCTTTCTGATAACTGAGACCACAAAAGACTGAGCGGCCAACATAGTGTAGCAAAGTTTGAATGTGTGTGGTGACATCTCTGACCCCCCCCACACATGCACTCCCTCTCCCACACACCCATGCTCATATTAACCTAATACCACAACAACACAACTTGGTTAAACTAAGAAGCACTGACAGTGTTATCACCTAGGGCTGGATGGAGGGAGGAGAGAGCTTTTAGTACAGTGCCTTGCAAAATAATTCATCCCCCTTGGCGTTTTTCCTATTTTGTTGCATTACAACATGTAATTTCAATGGATTTTTATTTGGATTTCATGTAATGGACATACACAAAATAGTCCAAATTGGTGAAGTGAAATGAAAAAAATAACTTGTTTCAAAAATGTCTAAAAAAGAAATCACGGAAAAGTGGTGCGTGCATATGTATTCACCCCCTTTTCTATGAAGCCCCTAAATAAGATCTGGTGCAACCAATTACCTTCAGAAGTCACATAATTAGTTAAATAAAGTCCACCTGTATGCAATCTAAGTGTCACATGATCTCAGTATATATACAGTGGGGGAAAAAAGTATTTAGTCAGCCACCAATTGTGCAAGTTCTCCCACTTAAAAAGATGAGAGAGGCCTGTAATTTTCATCATAGGTACACGTCAACTATGACAGACAAATTGAGAAAAAAAATCCAGAAAATCACATTGTAGGATTTTTAATGAATTTATTTGCAAATTATGGTGGAAAATAAGTATTTGGTCACCTACAAACAAGCAAGATTTCTGGCTCTCACAGACCTGTAACTTCTTCTTTAAGAGGCCCCTCTGTCCTCCACTCGTTACCTGTATTAATGGCACCTGTTTGAACTTGTTATCAGTATAAAAGACACCTGTCCACAACCTCAAACAGTCACACTCCAAACTCCATTATGGCCAAGACCAAAGAGCTGTCAAAGGACACCAGAAACAAATTGTAGACCTGCACCAGGCTGGGAAGACTGAATCTGCAATAGGTAAGCAGCTTGGTTTGAAGAAATCAACTGTGGGAGAAATTATTAGGAAATGGAAGACATACAAGACCACTGATAATCTCCCTCGATCTGGGGCTCCACGCAAGATCTCACCCCGTGGGGTCAAAATGATCACAAGAACGGTGAGCAAAAATCCCAGAACCACACGGGGGGACCTAGTGAATGACCTGCAGAGAGCTGGGACCAAAGTAACAAAGCCTACCATCAGTAACACACTACGCCGCCAGGGACTCAAATCCTGCAGTGCCAGACGTGTCCCCCTGCTTAAGCCAGTACATGTCCAGGCCCGACTGAAGTTTGCTAGAGTGCATTTGGATGATCCAGAAGAGGATTGGGAGAATGTCATATGGTCAGATGAAACCAAAATAGAACTTTTTGGTAAAAACTCAACTCGTCGTGTTTGGAGGACAAAGAATGCTGAGTTGCATCCAAAGAACACCATACCTACTGTGAAGCATGGGGGTGGAAACATCATGCTTTGGGGCTGTTTTTCTGCAAAGGGACCAGGACGACTGATCCGTGTAAAGGAAAGAATGAATGGGGCCATGTATCGTGAGATTTTGAGTGAAAACCTCCTTCCATCAGCAAGGGCATTGAAGATGAAACGTGGCTGGGTCTTTCAGCATGACAATGATCCCAAACACACCGCCCGGGCAACGAAGGAGTGGCTTCGTAAGAAGCATTTCAAGGTCCTGGAGTGGCCTAGCCAGTCTCCAGATCTCAACACCATAGAAAATCTTTGGAGGGAGTTGAAAGTCTGTGTTGCCCAGCGACAGCCCCAAAACATCACTGCTCTAGAGGAGATCTGCATGGAGGAATGGGCCAAAATACCAGCAACAGTGTGTGAAAACCTTGTGAAGACTTACAGAAAACGTTTGACCTGTGTCATTGCCAACAAAGGGTATATAACAAAGTATTGAGAAACTTTTGTTATTGACCAAATACTTATTTTCCACCATATTTTGCAAATAAATTCATTAAAAATCCTACAATGTGATTTTCTGGAGAAAAAAAATCTCATTTTGTCTGTCATAGTTGACGTGTACCTATGATGAAAATTACAGGCCTCTCTCATCTTTTTAAGTGGGAGAACTTGCACAATTGGTGGCTGACTAAATACTTTTTTCCCCCACTGTACACCTGTTCTGTAAGGCCCCAGAGTAATAATATATAATATGCCATTTAGCAGACGCTTTTATCCAAAGCGACTTACAGTCATGTGTACATACATTTTTGTGTATGGGTGGTCCCGGGGATCGAACCCACTACCTTGGCGTTACAAGCGCCGAGCTCTACCAGCTGAGCTACAGAGGACCACAGAGTCTGCAACACCACTAAGCAAGGGGCACCACCAAGCAAGCAGCACCATGAAGACCAAGGAGCTCTCCAAACAGATCAGCGACAAAGTTGTGGAGAAGTACAGATCAGGGTTGGGTTATAAAAAAATATCTGAAACTCTGAACATCCCACGGAGCACCGTTAAATATGGCACCACAACAAACCTGCCAAAACTCACAGACCAGGCAAGGAGGGCATTAATCAGAGAGGCAACAAAAAAGTCCAAAGATAACCCTGAAGGAGCTGCAAAGCTCCACAGCGGAGATTGGAATATCTGTCCATAGGACCACTTTAAGCCGTACACTCCACAGAGGTGGGCTTTACGGAAGAGTGCCAGAAAAAAGCCATTGCTTAAAGAAAAAAATAAGCAAACACGTTTGGTGTTCGCCAAAAGGCATGTGGGAGACTCCCCAAACATATGGAAGAAGGTACTCTGGTCAGATGAGACTAAAATTCAGCTTTCTGGCCATCAAGGAAAATGCTATGTCTGGCGCAAACCCAACACCTCTCATCACCCCGAGAACACCATCCACACAGTGAAGCATGGTGGTGGCAGCATCATGCTGTGGGGATGTTTTTCATCGGCAGGGACTGGGAAACTGGTCAGAATTGAAGGAATGATGGATGGCGCTAAATACAGGGAAATTCTTGAGGGAAACCTGTTTCAGTCTTCCAGAGATTTGAGACTGGGACGGAGGTTCACCTTACAGCAGGACAATAACCCTAAGCATACTGCTAAAGCAACACTCGAGTGGTTTAAGGGCAAACATTGAAATGTATTGGAATGGCCTAGTCAAAGCCCAGACCTCAATCCAATTGAGAATCCGTGGTATGACTTAAAGATTGCTGTACACCAGCGGAACCCATCCAACTTGAAGGAGCTGGAGCAGTTTTGCCTTGAAGAATGGGCAAAAATCCCAGTGGCTAGATGTGCCAAGCTTATAGAGACATACCCCAAGAGACTTGCAGCTGTAATTGCTGCAAAAGGTGGCTCTACAAAGTATTGACTTTGGGGGGGGTGAATAGTTATGCACGCTCAAATTCTTTTTTGGGGTCTTATTTCTTGTTTGTTTCACAATAAAACATATTTTACATCTTCAAAGTGGTAGGCATGTTGTGTAAATCAAATGATACAAACCCCCAAAAAATCAATTTTAATTCCAGGTTGTAAGGCAACAAAATAGGAAAAATGCCAAGGGGGGTGAATACTTTCGCAAGCCACTGTATACGAAACCACAGAACAGTGAGTACACCATGGTCACATCTACACACCACTTTAGGGCCTGTCACTACACAAAGGTTAAATACTTCTCATTTAGTACAGTAGACTACAGAAGTTAATGAACAGATAAGGATAGAAGGAGAGAGAGGAGATATGTGATATAGAGATTAAAAGAGGAGATAGTGATTAAAAGAGGATAGTGATTCAAAGAGGAGATAGTGATTCAAAGAGGAGATAGTGATTCAAAGAGGAGATAGTGATTCAAAGAGGTTTGTGATTCAAAGAGGAGATAGTGATAATTAATTGCACATCGTTACAACACTGTATAGCCATAATATGACATTTGAAATGTCTCTATTCCTTTGGAACTTTTGTGAGTGTAATGTTTACTGTTAATTTTTTTAATTGTTTATTTAACTTTTGTTTGTTATCTATTTCACTTGCTTTGGCAATGTAAACATATGTTTCCCATGCCAATAAAGCCCTTTGAATTGAATTGAATTGACTATTAAGAGTGAGAAAGTGGGTGAGAGAAGAACGAGATACTGTAGGTAGATGGAGGAAGTAAGAGATGAGAGATAGATTGTGGATTTATTGACTAGGGGTGAGAGAGAGAGAGAGAGAGAGAGAGAGAGAGAGAGAGAGAGAGAGAGAGAGCGAGAGAGCGAGAGAGCGAGAGAGCGAGAGAGAGAGAGAGAGAGAGAGAGAGAGAGAGAGAGAAAGCGTGATGTGAAGTCTGGAATCTCTTGTGTAGTTTGGAGGGATTCTGGGCAGCAGCTACAATGAGACAGTGCTCTGACCAAGCATTAGGCCAGAGTTAATCTTATATATTTTTGAAAATAAAATAATATTCCATTCCTCTGAGATTGAAATCTAATGAGTTATACTGTGATATGTAGGGCATCCTCACTAGGGACAGCTAATACACTCACCAGAGCCAATTCATATGCACATAAAATATTAAAGAGAAAACAGACACACTAGCTAGTAAAATAATGATAGGCCCACACACACACACACACACCCACATGCAATAGTAAGCGCACACACACATGCAAAATGTTCTGATCTTTCCTCATTTTAACCACAAGCAGCACCCACTTCCCAAAGTTTGCTGTTACAACAGTGACAGTCAGGAAGGGTGTTTAGGGGAAGAGTGGACATGCTTATTGTGGGGCCATGGAGGTGTGTGTGGTGGGAGGGTACAATATCCTGGCGCAGGGATTAAAGCAGAGGGCTTTCTCCACCCACCATCTGGACTCCTCATGACAGGCTTGCCTGCTGTTCTCTCTCTCTCTCTCTCTCTCTCTCTCTCTCTCTCTCTCTCTCTCTCTCTCTCTCTCTCTCTCTCTTTCTCTCTCTCTCTCTCTCTCTCTCACACACACACACACACACACACACACACACACACACACACAAACAGCTATCGTTTCCCTAAGAGGGGGCTGTGTTACCAAAGCAGCCATGAAAAAAAACCACCTACCACAGGGTGAGGAGGCAACTCAACATGTCCAATGATGCTTCACTGTGGGAGCAATCTCTGGCAACGGCTCTAACCCCAAACTTCCTCTTCCTGTCACTGCACGTCCTGTTTTTCAGTTCCTTGTTACTGACCCCCCCCCCCCCCCCCTCCTTAAACATTAGGTCCTAACACAGGACAACAGGGCTGTGACCGGGGACCTCAGCCCAGTGCAGCCTAGGGATTGGACAGGCATGAGGAGTGATGAGAGCCAGAGGCCACTGAGAGGATACAGTACTGAATCAATAAGGTACTGTTAAGTTGTGAGGAATGAGGAAGAAATATTCAGTTAGACATCTGAGGTGATACAGAGTCAGAGATGATAAGGCTGAGATGTTATGAAAGTAAAACTAGTGACTATACGAAGCTCTGATGAAGATATAGGGAAGTGATAAGGTCACAGTCACAGTGCCTACCACAGTGTGGAGGTATGAATCAATAATGTATGTTTGTATTTATATGGAAAAATTCCCACATAATCATGGCCTTCAGGGCAGATGACCTGCACATCACCTGGGAGCTAATGAGCTGTGGTGTTTACGATTAAGATGAATTGTGTGCAATTTATTGTTAAATAGCTAAACCCAAATTTGACTTCCGCTTTTAACCCAGCCCCTCCGAAAGACAAACATACATACAGTACCAGTCAAACGTTTGGACACACCTATTCATTCAATGGTTTTTCTTTATTTTTTACTATTTTCTACACTGTAGAATAATAGTGAAGACATCAAAACTATGAAATAACACATATGGAATCATGTAGTAACTAAAAAAGTGTTAAACAAATCAAAATATATTGTATATTTGAGATTCTTCAAAGTAGCCACCCTTCGCACACTCTTGGCATTCTCTGTGTCATTGACAAGCATTACTGACATCCTCTCCTCTCCTCTCCTCTCCTCTCCTCTCCTCTCCTCTCCTCTCCTCTCCTCTCCTCTGACATCTCTTCACCATATAACCAAGCGGTGCAATAACACACACATACATCAGTCCTGACAAGAACTACTTCAGAAAAATATAAGTGCTATATAAAGCCCTGCTACACTCTGAGAAAAAATTAACAAACGTATCTCTTCAGGTCTAGTGAGAGGCTTGACTGATTCTACACCAGATACACATGATAAACAGATCACTTGTCATCGGGCCTAAACTATACACAGGCCTAACTGTACAGCGTGTTCAACTGAACTATTGACCCCAACAGCACTGCTCTCAGTCATAAACACAGCAAATTATTTTGGCATGACATATTCTCTCACATACAGTAGGACATAACCTACAGTAAGGCATAACCTGCAGTAAGACATAACCTACAGTAGAAATTAACCTATAGTAAGACATAACCTACAGTAGGATAGAACCTACAGTAGGACATAACCTACAGTAAGATATAACCTACAGTAGCCACAAACTACAGTAGGATAAACCTATAAACTACAGTTGGATATAACCTACAGTAAGACTTAACCTACTGTTGGACATAATCTACAGTAAGACATAACCTACAGTAAGACCTAACCTACAGTAGAATATAACCTACAGTAAGACATAACCTACAGTAAGACATAACCTACAGTAAGACATAACCTACCTACATACATATACATCATAATGTACAGATGCTGTTCTACATACAGTTGAAGTCGGACGTTTATATACACTTAGGTTGGAGTCATTAAAACTAGTTTTTCAACCACTCCACAAATTTCTTGTTAACAAACTATAGTTTTGGCAAGTCGGTTAGGACATCTACTTTGTGCATGACACAAGTAATTTTTCCAACAATTGTTTACAGACAGATTATTTCACTTATAATTCACTGTATCACAATTCCAGTGGGTCAGAAGTTTACATACACTTGTAAGGGATCGGGGGTTGGCTGGGTCTAGACAGAGTCTGACACTTCCCCGATCTACAGAGAGGGGGAGTCATCAGACTCGATCTGGTTCACCTGAGTTCTGAGCACACCTGTCAGTAATTAGTGTAGGATATAAGGTGTGCTCAGAAGTTCAGTCGGTGCGAGGTATTGTTCCTTTGTGACTTGCTAAGCGTTTTTGTTCAGAGAGAGAGAGAGAGAGATAGTTTGCTTTGATTACCAGTGTACCAGACCTGTGCCTCGTTGTTTGACTCCCCGAATTGCTTAATCCTCTGCTTGTCTATCCCAGTGATTACCGTACTCTGACCCTGTGCCTGTGCCCTCGACTACGACTACGCCCGCTCCCTTGGTACCTCTGCCTGTCTCTGTCTGGCCCGGTTTTGACCACAGCTCGCCCGACCACGATTAAGCTATTCCCTTGTCTGTACTCTAATAAAGCATCGCAATTCTGCGATTGGATCTTACCACTCTGTCCGAGTATTCATTACAGAATACCTCGCCACTACCATGGATCCAGCGGAATTACAGAGGCGATGGGAGATACAGGAGAAACGGATGGATGAACTCCTGCAGCTACTCAACGCTGGTGCGGCTGAAGGCATCACCCCGAGCACGGTCAGTCCTCGTCATGCACCTCCGATTTCGCTACCGACAAGGTACGACGGGGAACCTGGCAAATGTCAGGGGTTTCTACTCCAGACGTCCCTGTATATGTCCTATAATCGTACTATGTTTCCCGATGACCGTAGCAGGGTAGATTTCATGATTTCTCTGCTAACGGGAAGAGCACTGGATTGGGCTACTGCACTTTGGGCAGCTGAGGTCCCCGAGTTGAATGCAGAAGTTCAGTTTAACAGACTGTTTCAAGAGGTGTTCGACCACCCAGTATCTGGGCGTAGCGTGGGAGACCAACTATGCGAACTTCAGCAGGGCCGTCGCACAGTAGCCGATTACGCCTTAGAGTTTCGGACCATAGCAGCTGGTAGCGGCTGGAGCGAGACGGCTTTGCTCACCGTTTTCCGAAGAGGGCTGCGCCAAGAAGTACAGACTGAGTTGGCCTGTCGGAGAGATATCACTGCGCTACATGAATTTATCAACATAGCCATCGCTATTGATAATTTGATAGTGCAACACAGGGTATCTGCAGTCCGGGAGCCCTCGGTCACAGGTCCTAAGCAATTGACAGAGTGGAGGAGAGAATCTGAGGAGGAACCCATGCAACTGGGACGGTCGCCCTTACAAAGTTCGGTGAGACAACAACGTCGGCAAGACGGACTATGCCTGTATTGTGGTCAGTCGGGTCATTTCGTTCGTCAATGTCCGGTACGACCAAACCGTACCCCCGGATATCGCCTCGGAACTGCCAAACCGGTGAGTGAGACTCAAGTTTTCAACATTACATCTAAACAAATGTATGTGCCAGTTACCTTATCTGTCGGAGAGAAAGTGCGCAGGTTGGAAGGTCTTATTGATTCCGGAGCGGCTGCCAGTTTTCTGGACATGGGTCTCGCTGAGGAATTGGGAGTTCAACTTATCCCAATTCAACCTCCCCTGCGAGTCAACGCGCTAGACGGTGAGCCCATGGGCACTGGGTTCATTACGCACCGTACAGAGGTAATCAAGTTACAAGTGGGCTCCATACACCATGAGAACATCATTTTGTTCGTCATCTCCGCTCCACGGGAGCCGCTAGTTCTCGGCCACCCCTGGCTCGTCACCCATGATCCGGTCATCTCCTGGAAATCTGGCGATATCACTGCTTGGAGTGAGGTATGTAGGGCAGAGTGCCTCAATTTACCGTGCAAAACGTCTACTGTGGAGGATGCGCAGGGTGCGGTGTCTACTGTTGTTCCAACAGAATACCAGGATTACGCGCAGGTGTTCTCCAAGGAGAGGGCTACCGTGTTACCACCTCATCGGGCCTGGGATTGCGCGATTGATCTGCTATCCGATCCACACCTCCTCGTGGAGGAATCTACCCTTTGTCACAGCCAGAACGAGAATCGATGAGCAAGTATATTGATGAGGCGCTACAGCAAGGGGCCATTCGCCCATCTACGTCTCCCGCCGCATCCAGTTTTTTCTTCGTGAAGAAAAAGGATGGCGGACTGCGTCCTTGTATAGACTATCGAGGTTTGAACGATATTACCATCAAAAATCGTTACCCTCTTCCTTTGATCCCAGCAGCCCTCGAGCAGGTGGGGCAGGCCTCTATCTACAGTAAACTGGACCTCAGGAGTGCGTACAATCTGGTGCGCATTAGAGAAGGGGATGAATGGAAGACCGCCTTCATCACACATCGAGGACACTATGAATATTGTGTCATGCCCTATGGACTTACCAACGCGCCCTCAGTATTCCAGGCGTTCATGAATGACATTTTCAGGGACATGATTGATCGCTTTGTTATAGTGTACATTGATGACATCCTAATCTATTCTAACTCTCTGAGTGAACATGTGTCCCATGTACGACAGGTTCTGGATCGGCTCCTACAACATTCTCTGTTCGTGAAGGCAGAAAAGAGTGAATTCCATGTCACGACGATTTCCTTCCTTGGGGCCATACTCACTCCCGACGGGGTTAAACTGGATGAATCCAAGGTGCAAGCGGTACAAGACTGGCCTCAACCCCAGACGGTGAAAGAGCTCCAGAGATTCTTAGGGTTTGCCAATTATTATAGACGGTTCGTGCGTAATTTCAGCACAACCGCAGCGCCCCTGTCGGCGATGACCAGCTACAAGGGTCGCGGTCTGAACTGGACGGAGGGGGCAGTGCGTGCGTTTGAGACGTTGAAACAACGCTTTACCACCGCTCCTATTTTATGTCAGCCGGACCCTACCTTGCCGTTTATCGTGGAAGTGGACTACCTTGCCGTTTATCGTGGAAGTGGACGCCTCGGAGGTTGGAGTGGGAGCCGTGTTATCCCAACGCCAAGGTGAGCCGCCTAAATCACGACCCTGTGCTTTCTTTTCAAGGAAACTGAATTCGGCCGAGCAGAACTACGACGTGGGAAATCGGGAATTACTGGCGGTGAAGTTAGCACTGGAGGAGTGGAGACATTGGCTGGAGGGAGCAGATCATCCGTTCCAAGTGCTCACGGACCACCGCAACCTGGAGTATCTTCACAGTGCTAAGCGACTGAACTCCCGACAGGCAAGGTGGTCTTTATTCTTCAACCGTTTCCGATTCACTGTCTCTTATATCCCCGGGTCCAAGAATGGTAAGGCGGACGCGCTTTCCCGACGGTTCGAGCGAGCGGAAAGACCCGTGGAACCAGAACCTATCCTTCCCATGAGTTGCCGTGCTGGTCCTGTGAGGTGGGCTATCGATGACACTATTCAGGAGAGCCTACAAGCGGAACCAGCCCCTCCTGAAACCCCGGTGTCTAAGGTGTTTGTACCAGCTCCGCTTCGACCTCAACTGATGGAATGGTGCCACACGTCGCTGGGATCTAGACATCCCGGAATCACTCGAACTACACGACTCATCAGCCGAAAATACTGGTGGGATTCCCTCACAGATGACGTCAGAGACTATGTATTATCCTGCCCAGTATGTGCTCAGTCCAAGGCGCCTCGTGCACTACCGGAGGGTAAGCTGATGCCATTGCCAACTCCTCAACGACCCTGGTCACACATTGCTATGGACTTTGTTACCGATCTACCAGAATCAGAGGGCCATACTGTAATTCTCGTGGTCATCGATCGATTCTCCAAGATGTGCCGGTTAGTACCCATGACCCGTTTACCTAACGCCACTCAGATGGCTGAGACTATGTTTAACCAGGTGTTCCGGCAGTTTGGTGTTCCGGAGGATATTGTTTCCGACCGGGGACCCCAGTTTGTATCCCGGGTATGGAAGGCCTTCTGCGAACGCTTGGGCATCTCGGTGAGCCTCACCTCCGGATATCATCCCCAGGCCAATGGGCAGACAGAACGGCTCAACCAGGAAATTGGGAAATATCTACGGCAACAATGTTCGCGGCAGCCGCAAGAGTGGAGCCGATTCCTTCCTTGGGTAGAGTATGCTCAGAACTCACTCATTCACACCTCCCTACGTCTAACGCCCTTCCAGTGTGTTCTAGGGTATCAACCACCCCTGTTCCCGTGGGATACCGCACCCGGGATGGTACCGGCTGTGGACGAGTGGTTCCGTCGGAGGCGCAGGTCTGGGAGACGGCCCATCAACATCTCAGTCAGGCCTCACAACAGCAAAAGACCTACGCCGACCGACGCCGGAGACCTACTCCCACTTATCAACCCGGGCAACGAGTGTGGCTGTCTACCCGAGACCTGCGGTTCCGACGGAGCTGCAAGAAGCTCCAACCCAGGTACATCGGGCCTTTCAAGGTACTGAGACGTATTAACCCTGTCACCTACCGTCTGTTACTCCCTCGACACTACAGGATAAACCCTACGTTCCACGTCTCCCTGTTGAAACCTGTCCACTATAGCCCGATGTACCCCCCCATCGCTCAACAACCTACTACACCACCTTTGGAGGATGAACAGGACACCACCTATACAGTCCACGAGATACTGGAGTCAAGACGGAGACGAGGGGGCATCGAATATCTCGTGGACTGGGAGGGATATGGACCTGAGGAACGGTCCTGGGTCCCTGCTAAGGACATACTGGATCCCGCTCTCAAGGCCACTTTCCACGCTGAACACCCAGATCATCCAGGACCCCGACCCAGAGGAAGACCACCCGGTAGAGGTAGAAGGCCGTCAGGAGCCGGCCCTGGGGAGGGGGATACTGTAAGGGATTGGGGTTTGGCTGGGTCTAGACAGAGTCTGACACTTCCCCGATCTACAGAGAGGGGGAGTCATCAGACTCGATCTGGTTCACCTGAGTTCTGAGCACACCTGTCAGTAATTAGTGTAGGATATAAGGTGTGCTCAGAAGTTCAGTCGGTGCGAGGTATTGTTCCTTTGTGACTTGCTAAGCGTTTTTGTTCAGAGAGAGAGAGAGATAGTTTGCTTTGATTACCAGTGTACCAGACCTGTGCCTCGTTGTTTGACTCCCCGAATTGCTTAATCCTCTGCTTGTCTATCCCAGTGATTACCGTACTCTGACCCTGTGCCTGTGCCCTCGACTACGACTACGCCCGCAATCTTGGTACCTCTGCCTGTCTCTGTCTGGCCCGGTTTTGACCACAGCTCGCCCGACCACGATTAAGCTATTCCCTTGTCTGTACTCTAATAAAGCATCGCAATTCTGCGATTGGATCTTACCACTCTGTCCGAGTATTCATTACAACACTAAGTTGACTGTGCCTTTAAACAGCTTGGAAAATTCCAGAAAATTATTTTATGGCTTTAGAAGCTTCTGATAGGCTAATTGACATCATTTGAGTCAATTGGAGGTGTACCTGTGGATGTATTTCAAAGCATACCTTCAAACTCAGTGCCTCTTTGCTTGACTTCATGGGAAAATCAAAATAAATCAGCCAATAAAATTGTAGACCTCCACAAGTCTGGTTTATCCTTGGGAGCAATTTCCAAACGCCTGAATGTACTGTTAGATTAATTTGTATTTTAAGAATAATGACAAAAGGATTTCACCCCAAATACAGTATAAATGTGTAAACTGTGTTACAATTATCAACCCACTAACAGAGGGGGGGTGGGACTAAACATTCCAGGGTGAAGGAGAAAGGTGGAAACTGTTTAAGAAAGCCTCCTAAAGGTGGGCGGAGCAAAGTGCCTTTGTGTGTCAAGGGGGTATAAAACAGGAGGGTATGGGTTTTGGCGCCAGAGCTCTCCATGAATAAAGATAAAGATAATCCTTGTTGGTTGTGGACCTTGAATCATTTATGATTAAAACCAGAGCCTTACAACCTCTGGTAATGATTCAAGCTTAGGTTGAATTAGAGATAGGAATTCTCTTAACAGGTACCACGTTCATCTGTACAAACAATAGTACGCAAGTATAAACACCATGGGACAACGCAGCCGTCGTACCGCTCAGGAAGGAGACGCGTTCTGTCTCCTAGAGATTAACATACTTTGGTGTGAAAAGTGCAAATCAATCCCAGAACAACAGCAAAGGACCTTGTGAAGATGCTGGAGGAAACAAGTACAAAAGTATCTATATCCACAGTAAAACGAGTCTCTATATCCACAGTAAAACGAGTATCTATATCCACAGTAAAATATCGACGCCGCTCAGCAAGGAAGAAGCCACTGCTCCAAAACCGCCTTAAAAAAGCCAGACTACGGTTTGCAACTGCACATGGGGACAAAGATCGTACTTTTTGGAGAAATGTCCTCTGGTCTGATTAAACAAAAATAGAACTGTTTGGCCATAATGACCATTGTTATGTTTGGAGGAAAAAGGGGGAAGTTTGCAAGCCAAAGAACACCATCCCAACCGTGAAGCACGGGGGTGGCAGCATCATGCTGTGGGGGTGCTTTGCTGCAGGAGGGACTGGTAAACTTCACAAAATATATGGCATCATGAGGAAGAAAAATTATGTGGATATATTGAAGCAACATCTCAAGACATCAGTCAGGAAGTTAAAGCTTGGTCGCAAATGGGTCTTCCAAATGGACAATGATCCCAAGCATACTTCCAAAGTTGTGGCAAAATGGCTTAAGGACAACAAAGTCAATGTATTGGAGTGGCCATCACAAAGCCCTGACCTCAATCCTATAGAAAATGTGTGGGCAGAACTGAAAAAGCGTGTGCGAGCAAGGAGGCCTACAGACCTGACTCAGTTACACCAGCTCTGTCAGGAGGAATGGCCCAAAATTCACCCAACTTATTGTGGGAAGCTTGTGGAAGGCTACCCGAAACGTTTGACCCAAGTTAAACAATTTAAAGGCAATGCTACCAAATACTAATTGAGTGTATGTAAACTTCTGACCCACTGGGAATGTGATGTAAGAAATAAAAGCTGAAATAAATAATTCTCTCTACTATTATTCTGACATTTCACATTCTTAAAATAAAGTGGTGATCCTAACTGACCTAAAACAGGGCATTTTTACTAGGATTAAATGTCAGGAATTGTGAAAAACTGAGTTTAAATGTATTTGGCTAAGGTGTATGTAAACTTCCGACTTCAACTGTATCTACACAAAGCTACTTTTCCTCAGCAGGAAGTAATATATTTCGGGATATACAGTGGGGAGAACAAGTATTTGATACACTGCTGATTTTGCAAGTTTTCCTACTTACAAAGCATGTAGAGGTCTGTAATGTTTATCATAGGTACACTTCAACTGTGAGAGACGGAATCTAAAACAAAAATCCAGAAAATCACATTGTATGATTTTTAAGTAATTCATTTGCATTTTATTGCATGACATAAGTATTTGATCACCTACCAACCAGTAAGAATTCCGGCTCTCACAGACCTGTTAGTTTTTCTTTAAGAAGCCATCCTGTTCTCCACTCATTACCTGTATTAACTGCACCTGTTTGACCTCGTTACCTGTATAAAAGACACCTGTCCACACACTCAATCAAACAGACTCCAACCTCTCCACAATGGCCAAGACCAGAGAGCTGTGTAAGGACATCAGGGATAGAATTGTAGACCTGCACAAGGCTAGGATGGGCTACAGGACAATAGGCAAGCAGCTTGGTGAGAAGGCAACAACTGTTGGCGCAATTATTAGAAAATGGAAGAAGTTCAAGATGACGGTCAATCACCCTCGGTCTGGGGCTCCATGCAAGATCTCACCTCGTGGGGCATCAATGATCATGAGGAAGGTGAGGGATCAGCCTAGAACTACACGGCAGGACCTGGTCAATGACCTGAAGAGAGCTGGGACCACAGTCTCAAAGAAAACCATTAGTAACACACTACGCCGTCATGGATTAAAATCCTGCACCGCACGCAAGGTCCCCCTGCTCAAGCCAGCGCATGTCCAGGCCCATCTGAAGTTTGCCAATGACCATCTGGATGATCCAGAGGAGGAATGGGAGAAGGTTATGTGGTCTGATGAGACAAAAATAGAGCTTTTTGGTCTAAACTCCACTCGCCGTGTTTGGAGGAAGAAGAAGGATGAGTACAACCCCAAGAACACCATCCCAACCGTGTAGCATGGAGGTGGAAACATCATTCTTTGGGGATGCTTTTCTGCAAAGGGGACAGGACGACTGCACCGTATTGAGGGGAGGATGGATGGGGCCATGTATCGCGAGATCTTGGCCAACAACCTCCTTCCCTCAGTAAGAGCATTGAAGATGGGTCGTGGCTGGGTCTTCCAGCATGACAACGACCCGAAACACACAGCCAGGGCAACTAAGGAGAGTAAGAAGCATCTCAAGGTCCTGGAGCGGCCTAGCCAGTCTCCAGACCTGAACCCAATAGAAAATCTTTGGAGGGAGCTGAATGTCCGTATTGCCCAGCGACAGCCCCGAAATCTGAAGGATCTGGAGAAGGTCTGTATGGAGGAGTGGGCCAAAATCCCTGCTGCAGTGTGTGCAAACCTGGTCAAGATCTACAGGAAACATATGATCTCTGTAACTGCAAACAAAGGTTTCTGTACCAAATATTAAGTTCTGCTTTTCTGATGTATCAAATACTTATGTCACGCAATAAAATGCAAATGAATTACTTAAAAATCATACAATGTGATTTTCAGGATTTTTGTTTTAGATTCCGTCTCTCACAGTTGAAGTGTACCTATGATTAACATTACAGACCTCTACATGCTTTGTTAGTAGGAAAACCTGCAAAATCGGCAGTGTATCAAATACTTGTTCTCCCCACTGTATCTGACAGGGTGTGTGGGTGTTTGAGGTTATTAAAAGTAAACAATACTCAACAATACTATCTGGACAGTACCTGAGTAATCTCCTCTCCAGTGGGGCTGTGTTTCCCCCTGCTGCCTATCCGTACTACACAGCCTCTCCATGTCCCAGTTTAACCAGAAAAGCAGATCAAAGGAAGCTATGTTAGTTAGTTTGGTCCTGTTCTATGCTGCAGGTTTCCTCATCTAGTGGTGGTTGCTGCATTACTGTGTTTGTGTTGTTTAACCTCAACGCTCTGCCCTCCCTCCCTGTCTGTCTGTCATTGTACAACCAGTTCCCAGGACGCTGCAGGTGTAATCAGGTGTGGGAGGGGCCAGGGACAGACTGGAGTTGTGTTTGTGTGTGTTAGAGTTAATGTGTCACTCTATCGCTCTCTCTCTCAGGCCAGGTGATCAGAGGGATGAGATCTAGTATCATCTCAATCAGGCACAAATCTAATAGCTGACCTGAACACTGCATTATAAACATGACAAACCCAACTACGTAGAGGGGAACTTGCAGTCATTCTTCTCCATAAAAAAAACCCATGAATGCCGTTAAAACTGCCTCAATCCTGATAAAATGACACCAGAAGACAGAGAATACCGTATTCATCCACAGTAAGGAAATTATCATGAATAGATAGTAAGTAACTTAGACCTAATTTGCATCACTTCTCTGCATAAGCCAGGAAGTGATTTTTCATTATAGAGATAGTTAATATGCCCAGTCACGTCCCTCCAATCAGAGAGTGTGTCTGCTGGTCGGGGGAGATAGGGACCAGATGAGCCCCTCTCTCGTCTCTCCAAAATAAAAACAAACAATTATAGAGTTTTGCAAACGCACGCGCACACGCACAATACACAGAGAGGTCATAGGCCAGTCATGCCCACACTAACATTCCAGGGTGTTCAATGAACCACAGTCTGGTACAACAACAAACCCGGTCTCTGCAGGATGTCGAACACAGCTCTAATGAGGAACACAGTGACCTGGAGAGGTGAACCTGAACGCCCCCCTGCTAAACACTTCCTGTCATAACATTAGAGGGAGATGTGTCTGGTTTAACATTACAGGGATTACAATCACAGACAGAGAGAGTGAGAGGAGTAGAGAGAGAGAGACAGAGAGCGAGAGAGAGAGACAAGAGAGACAGAGAGAAAGAGAAAGTGAGAGAGAGAGAAAAACAGGAGGGAATGAAGGAGAGATAACAGGGCGGAGAACAGAGATCTCCAGGCTATTATCTATGCAGGTGTGAAATTGACTTTGTACGTGACGGAGAGACAATAATGAAGATCTAACCAGACACAGGAGTGGAGGCACTCTGAACACCGGGGGAAGAGATGAATATAGGGACTCTGAGTAGGTGATAACATTGACAGGCCACCCCCCCCCCCCCCCCCCTCTAATCAATGCTTCAGGCCTGTAGAGCCGTGACATGAGGAAACAGGCCACAGCTGTGGGATGGACGCTCTGAAATGTGTCAATCAATATTACCAGCCATTCACAGTCTTCACATCTGATTGATTCCCAATGGGCTAGTACATCAGTCTGGCTCTCTGGCCATAAATAACCCAGACATATTACACAGACTCCATTCAGTGCTGGTTATGTGATACACTTCAATAATAGAGAGAGTTATTGTACATTGCATGTTATAAACTGGGTGGCTCGAGCCCTGAATGCTGATTGGCTGACAGCAGTGGCATATCAGACCGTATACCACGGGTATGACAAAACATCTATTTTTACTGCTGTAATTACATTGGTAACCAGTTTATAATAGCAATAAGGCACCTCAGGGGGTTTGTGGTATATGGCCATATATGGTGTTGCGTCGTACCTAAGAACAGCCCTTAGCCGTGGTATATTGGCCATATACCACACCCCCTCGTGCCTTATTGCTTAATAATAACAAAAGGCTACAACAACAAATGCTGGTCTGTCTATTTTGGGTGTACAGTATACACACACAGCTGAACTCTAACATTGTGTTCAGTTCAGTGAGACTGTCTGGTCACAATGCCCTAGGGTGTCTCTCTCTCTATCCCAGCTCTCTCTCTCTCCTCACTGTCTCTGTTTCCCTCCTCTCCTCGCTATCTTTCTCTTCCTCTTTCTGTCTCTGTCTCTGTCTCTCTCTTGCTCGCTCGCACGCACACACGCACACACGCACACACACACACACACACACACACACACACACACACACACACGGCTGACATTGACAGATGGATCTCCAGTGAATACAGGTGAATGGATGAAAATAATCCAATAAAATATCAATTAAACAGCATGTGTGAGAGCATGCGGGACTAGGGAAATTATTGAGTTCAACATGAATGACTGGAGGCAGTGAACCCTACAGCAATCCTCACAGTGGTGGAGGAGTGCATGCACAGAATGTTCCAGAAATCTACATGCAGCCTGGAAGCAGGCCTGGAGGCTAGGGTGTTAATGAGAGAGAAGAGAGAGAGAGAGAGAGAGAGCGAGAGAGCGAGAGAGAGAGAGAGAGAGAGAGAGAGAGAGAGAGAGAGAGAGAGAGAGAGAGAGAGAGAGAGAGAGAGGAGAGAAATAAAGAGGGGAGTGAGGGGGGAGAGAGAGTGAGGGAGAGAGAGAGAGAGAGAGAGAGAGAGAGGGGAGAGAGAGAGAGGAGAGAGAGAGAGTTCCATATTCTGTGCATCTCACTGTGTCATAAAAGGATGAGTTGGACACTAAAATATGGTTACATAATGATGTTTGACATTTCCCACCACATCTGAAGTTCCTCTTACTTATTTTCACACTTACTTATTTGCTGTCTTGTTCCCCTATACGACTGAAGTCAACTGAGGTCTATTCTAAAACTTTACAGAATGACATCCTCATTGATCCGACCCACTCAGCTAGCTATATGTTTGATTGGGCACTTCCTAGGAGAGTGCCATAGTGTCAGTCAGTATCATCAGCATCCTCACGCTCTCTCTCGTTCCGACACGGTGAAAGACAAAGCTCCAGGTCAATGACACCCTCCCCCAAAGAAACTGATGACTATGGTGCTGCTGTTTCTGGAGGCACTGACTGTGACGGTGTATTCTGATGGTGTATTCTGGCTGTGTATTCTGACGGTGTATTCTGGCGTTGTATTCTGGCGGTGTATTCTGGCGGTGTATTCTGGCTGTGTATTCTGGCTGTGTATTCTGACTGTGTATTCTGACGGTGTATTCTGGCTGTGTATTCTGACGGTGTATTCTGATGGTGTATTCTGACTGTGTATTCTGACTGTGTATTCTGACTGTGTATTCTGACTGTGTATTCTGACAGTGTATTCTGACTGTGTATTCTGACTGTGTATTCTGACTGTGTATTCTGACAGTGTATTCTGACGGTGTATTCTGGTCCTGGAGTTAAAAGGGAGAAGAAAGGGGGATGAAAAGTGTGAACATGAGGAAGAGAGAAAAGGTGGGGATCAAGCCAAACACTGGCGAACCCCTGACAACCCCTGCTGAACCCCTGACAACCACTGCTGAACCCCTGACAACCACTGCTGAACCCCTGACAACCACTGCGGAGACAGCATGATGGGGCAGAGGGCACAAACACCCACCCACCCCCACACACAGACCTTCATACACACACACACACATGCACGCACGCACGCACGCGCACACACACAAACACACACACACACACACATAGTGCTGCATTCATTGTGTTGTCTGATGAAGGTCTTAACACCCCTCCCCTCTCTGCTCCTCTTTAGATGTGCTGCTCCCTCAGTTTAATCAAATTTCTGGTCACAGTGGGCCTCTCTCCTTCCCCAGCAGCCTCCCTACCCCCACTCACCCCAACCCCTCCTAGTCTGAACTCTCAGCCTTCAGCCCTGAGTCATGGGAGTCTGGGACAGGGCCAAAGCAGAGCCCCAGCGTCGCCCCCTGAGACTCCCTGCATGCCTGTCTCAACTACACAACAGGGTCCACTAAGAGTTCAGTCTCAGCATGGGAGCTATAAGGAAGAGTCCACAGCTACAGCTGTATTTTACCAAGTAATGGTTTCAGCTGTTAGCGCATCTATCGCTATCAGATTGAGCTAGAGTTCAGCGTACACAGCAGGAAGAGTTGATGGCGTCACAAACACAAGAGAAAAGCTAATAGTTGAAGCTAAACATGTTGAGTCTGACAGCCTGTGATACAGCACAAACAGCAGGGTGAGCTGGCAGCTTTAGCTACAGCAGGCTACATGCAGCCGGTGTGGCTAACACCTCTGCTACAGCACACCACAGGGACAGATAAGGGCTTCAGCCAAGCATGGCCAAGAAAGATAACTGCAGTCATTCTCCATATGTGTGTTAGTGTGTGTGTATGCCAATCACATGTGTGTGTGTTTTGCATGTGTGCTACGGATGTGTATTACTGAGAGAGGCTGCAGCTGTGGGGTGTTCACCCAACAAACAAAGCCTGTGAGCGCCTCAATAACCCTCCTACCCCCAGTACGGACACAACACACATGGCTACAGTGTACTACAGAGCTTCAGTCCTTCTAAAAGAGAAAAACCCACTGACCTGAGACCAGGCTTCCGCTAGTCAAGACTTGGTCTGTGTGTCAGAGTCAACCGCTACCGTTCACAGAGATGATCGGATATCCTTCTCCTTGTTACACAACAGCCAGAATGAAGAGAAAAGCGTCCTCTCCCTCTCTCATTCCCTCCATTCCTCTGTCTCTCTCAGACACACATAGGCAGGTTCAGGCTTGCGCTAAACTGCTGCCTCGCTGCTTTCGCCGCATCCTCCCTTCCTCTCGCTCTCTCTCGCCCTTTCACCCTTTCTGCTCTCTCTCTATATTACTTCAACATACCTCTTCCTCCTTTCTTTCCTTTCTCACTTCTCTGTGTTTCCAGTCCGTGGTGCGTGAAGAGAATCACATTCCAGCGGAGACAGGGCATATGGCGGGGGAACGCTACCCACAGTAAAGCCCCCTCTGTCTGTGTGTGTGTGTGTGTGTGTGTGTGTGTGTGTGTGTGTGTGTGTTGCGCGGACAATCAGCTCTATTGTGTGGGAGGAGGGGAGGGCCAGAGAGCCAATGGCTCTCATCTGCTGTTCCTGCTGCTGCTACTGCTACTGACGCTACTGGCCACAGATGTCAGGGGCTGACCCTCACACAATACACCCCTCCTGGGAGAGAGAGGAGAGAGGGAGTAGGAATCTAGAGGAGGAGAGTGGGAGAGAGGGAGTGACAGTGATAGAGAGAGAGAGAGAGAGAGAGAGAGAGAGAGAGAGAGAGAGAGAGAGAGAGAGAGAGAGAGAGAGAGAGAGAGAGAGAGAGAGAGAGAGAGAGAGAGAGAGAGACAGAGACAGAGACAGAGACAGAGACAGAGACAGAGACAGAGACAGAGACAGAGAGAGAGAGAGAGGTAGAAGGAGGGATAGATGGATGGGCTGGGCGATGACTGAAAAATTGATCAGTCAGTGAAGGTGCAACTCCTGATTCAGATTTTCTAGGAATCATTAAGATTTTCGATGTAATTATTTTCCATGTGTCAATTGTGTGTCTCTTTATTCCATTCACCCCAATTCAGGGTCACGTGATAGTAGTGGTGGTGGGGGGGGGGGGGGTGCAGATGAATGCAGATGAGTCAGAGTAGTGCCATGGCATTAGAAACAAATGCTACTATGTCACTCACAACCATAGACTGAATAAGGTTAAAAAAAACTCATGATATGGTGAGTAAGAGGCAGGGGGAAAGTGTTGTCATGTGTGCTCTGTTGTGAACTCACACTGCCTGAGAACATGACCTATGGAACGGCCAAGTGTTACTACTATAGTTTTCGTGACAGACACACACACACGCACACTCGCACGCAGAATGGCCTGTCTGCCCTTTAGCATCATCATTCTGATCATGTCTGCTCTAATTGAACCTGGCAGGCTCGACACTCCTGACCTGACCTCCTTCCTCCTCCAGTCCTCTCTTTCATCTCATCCCTCTCTCTGCTCTCTGCTCCACTCCATCTCTCCTCTCATCTACTTCCCCAGTCAGACACTGAGCCTGGGGCTGGTAGTCCTCTCTTCTCATAGACCTTCTATTGTTAACCTCTCTCTCTACCCATTGGTCTGGTCACACTGTTTCCTGAGTGACAGAGAGAACCACACAACAGAGCAGTCACAATCCAGGGGCCCCAGGGCCACAAACCCTCTCTCCCAACCTGGCAGCACACCTCTTTAAGGCACAGTGCCATCAGTGACAGGAAGGGTCCCCATCAAACCTCAGAGAACAGTAACCACGTCAAGACTCTAACATCCTCTCTCCCACAGCCTCATACAAATAAATGCCCGTGTGTGTATGTGTGTGTATACATACGCCAGACCTGAGAGCCTGGACGCTGGGGGAAACAGCCACTCTCTTACAGCCTTACTGGTGTTTTACTAGAGAGACATTACTGCCTTCAGGTCAGCCCTCACTGCTCTGAGGGGGTCACGGAGACGAGAGGGACCACGTGCCTGCCTCAATGTGTGTGTGTGTGTGGAGGCCATAAAACACCCCTCTATTACAGACATTAGGAGTGTGCCTAACAGAGATGAGTGTCATTAGAGAGACTGGGTTAGACTGGAGGGACCAGCCTTTCTATATTATTATACATTAATATAATTTTCTTTCTGCTCCTGCTGCCTCACGGCTCAATGGACTCTGAAAGAACAAGTCAGATCACGTAGGATCCGGCAGCACTTGTATGTAAAACCTTGTCAAGTACCGTACTGGACATCATGATACTACAGTATGTTAGCAATGCACATAAAAATGACCAATGAGCCAATTTCAGTTCAGTTATGTTACTGCCATTTCAGTTGAAGGTCTATTTAATTTCAGTTAGTGATGGGGGAAAAAAATCTATACAGTTACATATCGGGATATTATTTTTGACAATATCGAAATTTAATTTTCTCCCTAGCTGGCTGTACGTGCACCAAAACTCCAGTATTGTTCCTTCGTAGCTTGTTCTCCATCTTCTTTTTAAATAGGGAGCCAACATGTTTTCAGCACTTTAATTTCCATGACTGATCAAAACTCATTTTCTCATGGCTCTCTCTGGTCTCTCTGCAGCAGACATATGGTGAGCAATATGTTTGGAACATCGAATCGCAAAAAAATCCCAGTATCAAATCGCAATACATATTGAATTGTGTGAATCGTGAGAATCGCAATACATATCGTATCGGCACCTAAGTATCGTGATAATATCGTATTGTGAGATCCCTGGAAATTCCCAGCCCTAATTTCAGTGCGGCTGAAACATCAACTTCATGAAGTTACGTTACATAGTAATAAAACATTGAGTCGTGATGAAGTTACGCAGTAATAAAACATTGAGTCTTGATGAAGTTACGCAGTAATAAAACATTGAGTCTTGATGAAGTTACGCAGTAATAAACATTGAGTCGTGATGAAGTTACATAGTAATACAACATTGAGTATTGATGAAGTTACATAGTAATAATACATTGAGTATTGATGAAGTTACGTAGTAATAATACATTGAGTATTGATGAAGTTACGCAGTAATAAAACATCGCAATACATATCATATCGGCAACTAAGTATCGTGATAATATCGTATTGTGAGATTCCTGGCAATTCCCAGCCCTAATTTCAGTGTGGCTGAAACATCAACTTGATGAAGTTACGTTACGTGGTAATAAAACATTGAGTCTTGATGAAGTTAAGCAGTAATAAACATTGAGTCTTGATGAAGTTACGCAGTAATAAAACATTGAGTATTGATGAAGTTACGCAGTAATAAAACATTGAGTCTTGATGAAGTTATGCAGTAATAAACATTGAGTCTTGATGAAGTTAAGCAGCAATAAAACATTGAGTCTGGCATTTCATTGAAGACAGATAGTGGATAGAGCAGCAGACTCTACAAGTGCCCCTGGGGAGTTCATAATTTCACATGGAAATGACTGAGATGAAAGTCAAACATCTGGCTTCCTCATTTGAATATTATGTTTAAAAAAATTGAATGGTTCCTCTGAGTCGACATTTTCATTGATTATTGTCAAGGCTACCCTTAGTTGCCACGGTGACATTTAACAGCACTGTTGATATTCAGACAGTGAGTGATGTGCCTGCTTTAGTATCTCCATACCTGCTTTGAACTGCAGTGTACATACACACACTGTACTGTATAGGCATGAAATGAAATACAAAACACATGCAGATGCATGCACAAGCACACACACACAGGCACATGCACGCACGCACACACAGGCACGCAAACACACACACACTCACTGCTTGCTTGTAGATACATATGTCGGATCTTAACTTGATCACTCTTTTGTCGCAGAGAATTTTCCTGATGCATCAGGAAACTCAAACGAGCCTTGTGAGTGGCGGAACATTTTCATGCGGGGCCAGTCGAGTCATTGCGATCAGGGCTTGCTATCAAAATGTTTTCTCTCTCGCTCGCTCAAATGCTAGGCCTAGGTCCTATTACTGCAACATTCAAATGTACAAAAATGTATCTGAAATGCAGCCATACACATCAACAACTGTTGTTTTATATAGCTTAATAACACAAGATAGATACTGGTCTCCACAAGGCTACGACAGACAAGTGTCTAGTGTATCCTAAGGTTATGAATGAACTCAAAATGTAGTTCAAGTGTGGCCTGGGGTGGTCTAGCGGTTAGAGCCACTGCCTTTAGCACAAATAACTCAATCCCCCGATTGACTTGATGCAGTTACACATTTCAAGTATGGACAGTCCAGAGTTGTTTTACCCCCGATCTTGATAAGAAATGACCAAACCAGACACTTTTGGATAACATAAATATGAAACAAATCAAATAATAACAATAGGCTACACCAACATTAGTTTCCATTCATATAAAGTGTCGGGTAAATTGCCACATCAGATTTGCCAGTAATGATTGCAATTGAGATCAGCTGTGCGGGTAAATTAGAGCGTATTGATGATTTAACAAGACATCCCAAAAAAATCTGAATTAATGGCAGACAGAAGTCTCCACTTGGGATAGCATTTTCCAGAAGAATAAGGAATAACTTTGCGAAATGTAAGTATAACGTTTATTTACTCACCAAATTATGTTATCATTTTCAACAAATTACTTTCATATGAATGTTGAGTAACTGTTGTTTATCAGCCCGCGTCGGATGCGATAGCTAGCTAGCAGGCGATCTCATCCTGCTTATTGGCTGTTTAGAGATGAACAACTAAACCTAATCGTAGATTCAGCAATGTGACCCAGACAGTTTTTAAATCATGAATTGGTGAACTTGCTAGCCAGCTAAAGACACGCAGCAAATAGTCTTTTCCCATTTGTTTTCAGGGACAAAAGTGGGCACCTGATGGCGTTTCACTCCATTGCATTGGCTTGGCAGGAGAAAACAGTCCTGCCTGACTCGTTTGGAGGTTAGACATTTTAACATCTGATGAAAAACGTAGGAAATGCAGCGAGCTGTGTTCTGTTCAATCTAGGCTTGTTAGCCAGCCAAGTTATTTGTGCATTCTGTTGATGAGTTTGTTTTGCTAGCTAGCTGCATGCAGCTAACGTTAGCTAACTTTCTCTTGCCACTTTCCATTCCCCTATTGTGTTGCACCATTGGGGTTGGTGTAACTCATTAAAATTAGAGGCTACACTATTCTACTCTTACTGTAAACAACCTGACCAAGTTAAAAAATATGCAAAACTGTTAACAAAACGATTGCACATTAATAAAGGTAGTTGAACTTGAACCAGCACTGAAATTTGAGCAGTGAGGTTAATTTCTCACCCATTGTCTCTGCTTTTTCCGGGTCGCAGGACATCCCACCCTGACACCCTGCAGATGTAAATAACTTGTTGTGAACCTCCCAGCCACCAGGATAATCACCATATCCCAGGATATTATTCAGGAGTATGCAACATCACAATGTTAGATATAAATAGATTCACCCATGTTACTGTTTATCATGCAGATTTGTCAGGACATTGTAATTTATGAAGCTCATTCTAAAATACAAACGTAATTTCTGTCCCAGGGGATTGCACTGTGTGCAGTTCTTCAATTTAGACCACAATTAGGTGTTAGTGAAGGGCTGGAACAAGAACCTGTAAACTCTTGTCCTGTATATAAAATAACCTGTGGCTGTCATGAGAATGTTGGAGGTTAATCTCCTTGAGATGTCCCTCACTTGGGAATGACTTATTTTGTACAATGGACTGTGTTTTAAGGACTCATGCACAGATACAGGAAAACCAATATTTTTAAAAACATTTATTAAAAGATACAAGTGTTGATGTCTACACATGTTTCTGGTTTTGAGGCTTGGGCATCTGGTGGATGCATCTGTGTAATCCCCTGCAAGGAGCGAGAAAGGCATCAATAATATTACAATGTTGTATTCATTTAATTGAATATATATTCCTGTTTGATATGCATTTACAGTATATAATTACATTGGACATGTTATCCTTTATCACATGCCAATATTTGTGTTGTATCCAATGCATTTCGCTTATATTAGGATGAAGTAGCCTAGACCTTCTTTCCTAGTTGATTGCATCATATCGCCTTTCAATATTAGTTATCAAAGAATATAAAACTATGTTGAACATTAGTGTCATTTAATAGCTCAGCTGGTAGAGCACGGCGCTTGTAACGCCAAGGTAGTGGGTTCAATCCCCGGGACCACCCATACACAAAAATGTATGCACGCATGACTGTAAGTCGCTTTGGATAAAAGCGTCTGCTAAATGGCATATTATATTATTATATTATAATAATATGCACAGGTGTGATTGTTGTATGAATTAATCACAATGCAAAAAACAGCAGCTCTAATGCAATATTAGCTTCACAGTGAAACACTACTATTCTGGCTATTAATCATTCTTAAACAGTCAGAAAAATTGCTGATTTAGCTATGTCAAAAAATCGTAGCCTGCATGATTACATGCATGTAAGTTTACCTGTCATGTCCACAACGATGGAGCAGCAGACCAAGCAATGTGCGAGACGAGGACCCTATACCGTAGGATAATTATTCTGGTCGCTGCCAACTTCATTCATTATCAGGTTCTGAGGAGATCCATTCTATTACTTGTTTACTTGTTATTCGTGTCAGATATTTCCATTTTGGGATAGTTGTTACACTAGTTGTTCACGCTGCTACAGTGGCTACAATGTGGCTACAAATGTCTCACGCTTGGGAATCCTGTCCCAAATGGCAGTAATTACTGGAAAAGTGCTACCTACTAAGGTAGGTGCCTTTGGAGGCAGGTAGGCTGCACCCTTTAGATTGGTTAAATAATAACAGTATGCTGCACCAACATTAGTTCCCATTCATACAAAGTGTCAAAACGATTTCCCAGCACTGGGCGCAAACTCGTGACTCTCGGAGCAGAAGCATGCTGCTCAGACCACTGCGCTACGGCTGTTCACAATGCTCTAGCAAGCCGTGAGAATACTTGATGATACTTGATGGTATGAGGTCGGCTGGTTTGCAGAGCCTTCCCCAAACCATAACCCCCTAGGTACGGTACTGCATTGTATAGCCTACAAACACAGCTTCCAGCTGCCCCCTGGCGGTAATTATACATTTGAAATATTTATTCAAATCCTCCTACTGCAGGATTATTTTCCTCCTGCGACGAAATATGTAAGATCATCCTTCCTGTTTGCAGATAGAAATTAATTCAAATTTCTGTTGTCATATAGTGTGGATCTCAGCTTAGATCCTCACTGTATCTCTGAAACACACACACACACACACACACTCAATCACACTAACTGTTGATAAAAGCTGCCGTTATGTTGTTAAAATTTAGTGAATGAAACACCTCATTAAAATTCCTGCTCTGTGACTAAAGAGGCCTGGCAGATATCTGCCGTTACACTGCTGGCATCAGGAGCACCCTGCTTAAAGTGTAGTATAGTTAATGAGAAGGTCTGAATAGTCTCCATTATTAGTAACAAAAATAGTTGGGCTGATTCAGTAAGAATATCTCCCTCCCTCCCTCAGCCTCATCCCAGCCCCTGGGCTATCCTGCAGCTGTGTAGCACCTCTCAGAACCTATCCTGGCGCAGAGCCATTACCCAGTCTCTAAGAGAGAGACACACGCGCACACACACTCACACACACACACACACACACCATAATTAAACACACATCGCTTACTGTATTAAACACACACACCCTGGTTGCAGATTCCTACTCTCTCATCTGAGCCTGGCTGTCTCTCCACTAATCTTTACTTCTCCCTCTGCCTCCCACATGATGAAGGTCACAGTGGGAAAGAACTAGAACGTTGCAGAATGCAGACACATGCACACGCACAGTACAGTGCAGCACACACACAGTCGAACACGCAAACACACACACGCACACCCCCCCAGACACAGTGTGGCCTGCATGGCTGATGGGCTGCTGTCCCCATAATGGACACACAAGGACACATCTGTCACCGGACCGGGGCATGGCATGGATGGAATCTGCCACACGTCACAGCACCCAACCACATTGATTGGATGTTCTAATCTTACATAGTCAGGCTGGCATGACCTGCTGTGAAAAACATTGGCCCAAATCTGCTCTGAGGGCAGAACTTAACGCCATCAAACTCAATACAGTCACACTGAACAGAGAACAGCAGGCCCCCATAGAACTGCAAGATAATAATCTGCCAGACAACAGCACTCATCTACAAAACACAATTGTTTAAACAATTTAAGTAACTGAGTGTATTTGAAATCACTGTAGACGCTTGGATGCTTTAATTATACCCCTATCTCCCTCATCTCTCCTCTCTGTCAAGAATTCACACACAACTACACACACAAATACACAGATAATGTATGTCACTGAATGCTGAGGAAAAATGGGGATGTGTATTTTAGTGTGTGTGTGTGTCTGAAAGGGAATGTGTGATACATAGTGTGTCTCTGCCTGGCTCTTCTTTTGAAAAGCAGAGGCAGAGCGAGACATATTGTCATTAAAGGGGCACTGCACTTCCTGATATGGCCTTGTTTTAGATTTGGTTAATTGACAAATGCTAGTGGCCATGACTGAATTCAAACGTGAGTTGGTTTCTGGGTGTGCACTCTTAAAAATGCTGGGTTAAAAACAACCCAGCACTGGGTAAATAGTGGACAGAACATATATGTTGGGTTATTTTGACCCAGCCAGTTGGGTCACTTATAACCTTTTTTAGAACCCAATTCATTCAGTCCCATTTTTACCACATTCTTGCCAGGATAAGCCTTTTATCTCCTGTGCAAATGCCGGCAAGTTTAGGAGTGGGCGATGAATATACACCATCACGAAGAAATCCATTATTAATTTGTTTAAGGCAGGTCCTGAGAAACATTATAAGACTAACAAAATGTTTTTTCAAAAGAATAGAATGGCATATTTTTGGTTTTATTATGTTACTGGTCTGTGCAGCCTATAGGCGACATGGCTGTCCCACGCACATTAAATCAATAGTTATTTTGTTCATTAAACAGACAAGACACACTTACATGCTGACTAGACCGGGAGGGTGGGCGTCCACGTGTGCCTTCGCGCGCATGTTGATTTTGTCCATCCACACCAGACAAGATCAGGACACGCAGGTTGAAATATCAAAACAAACTCTGAACCAACTATATTAATTTGGGGACAGGTCGAAACGCATGAAACATTCATGGCAATTTAGCTAGCTAGCTTGCTTTTGCTAGCTAATTTGTCCTGGGATATAAACACAGATAAAAGGGTAAACTAGTGTGGGGATCTAGATGTGATTACTAGCTTAGAAAGAATGCATTAATGATTAAACATAAAAGGTTTGTACTGTACTGATATAAATTGTTTCACATAACAAGCTGTGATTCATGTGAGGAACGTTAGGGGGTAGGATGAGATAAGAACTTGTATTTCTCACAGACACATACACACTGCCTCTGTTAAACCATCATATTCAAGGACGTGTACTGCAAAAGTGCTGACTTTCTGGATAAGTTGCAAAACAACTAGACACCTGGCAACAGTGGAGCGCCAAGGGCCTGGGACCAGCCTGTGCGCCAACGGATTGGCTGAGTAAGTCTAAACCACGCTCAGTCTCTACTCTGATTGGCCAGCAGGGAGCGGGAACTATCTCTGTCAGAGTATTTTAAGAAGAACTCATAACAATGGCTTAGTTCTCTGAGTGCCCTGCGTGGTATTTCAGTGGACCAGTATATACGAACATCATATTTACCATTGAAGGTTTTGCATTAATTAAAATACTAGTCTATTTTAGAAGACGTGTATTGACCTCTTTTGTTCCTAATACCAGATTTGAATTGATGCAACTTAACACTAGTTAGTTTCTAGTAATCTTTCCACCTTCAGTGGACCTCAGTTTGTGGACCTAAGTTTATCTTTCAATCACGCATGTGGGTATATGCTCCTAAAAACCAATGAGGAGATGGGAGAGGCGGGACTTGCAGCGCGTCAAGCGTAAAAAATAGAACCAAGTTCTATTTTAGCGCCTGGCTATGCAGATGCTCGTTGACACACGCGAGCATTTTGGATTAAATGATTGAATAGCATGTATGTGTACATTTATTTTGCAATGCTCGCGCACATAACGCGAGTGGTGTGGTCAGCATGTCAGGCTACCCTGATCACAGTCAACACACATATGTTTTATAGTAGGCTAAGAATAGAATGAAATATAACAGAATAAAATACAAATTATATGACACGTGAAACCGCTGTCATATAAAACCTCACTGCCCAAGGCAAGCCCATGTTTTTTTTAAATCCACCTTTAATCTCTTTCCTACACTCACTCCGCTTTGTTTGGGAGCAGGCGTAGGGTTTTACATTGCAAGTATCTTCATCATGATACAGATAGAAAATAATAGCAATCTATATTTTCAAAAGCAGTCTCGTGTTTATATTTCCCAACCTCCGCAGGCTTTTGGAGTTTAGGCTAGATTATTGCATGCTAAATGTTTCTGATCAGTTATAGATGAGCAAACGAATAGATGAGCTATACCACCTCCACTTATTTGCCCAGCCAGAGAATTAACCAAATATACAGATGGAGATCAAAATCACATTGATTGATTAAGACAAGTCTTTTGGTCGGGAGTACAGTCACGTTCAAAAGTTTTGAGAATGACACAAGTATTGGTCTTCACAAAGTTTGCTGCTTCAGTGGTTTTAGATATTTTTGTCAGATGTTACTATGGTATACTGAAGTATAATGACAAGCATTCCATAAGTGTCAAAGGCTTTTATTGACAATTACATTAAGTTTATGCAAAGAGTCAATATTTGCAATGTTGACCCTTCTTTTTCAAGACCTCTGCAATCCGCCCTGGCATGCTGTCAATTAACTTCTGGGCCACATCCTGACTGATGGCAGCCCATTCTTGCATAATCAATGCTTGGAGTTTGTCAGAATTTGTGGGTTTTTGTTTGTCCACCTCCACCCGCCTCTTGAGGATCGACCACAAGTTCTCAATGGGATTAAGGTCTGGGGAGTTTCCTGGCCATGGACCCAAAATGTCGATGTTTTGTTCCCCGAGCCACTTAGTTATCACTTTTGCCTTATGGCAAGGTGCTCCATCATGCTGGAAAAGGCGTTGTTCAACACCAAACTGTTCTTGGATGGTTGGGAGAAGTTGCTCTCGGAGGATGTGTTGGTACCATTCTTTATTCATGTCTGTGATCTTAGGCAAAATTGTGAGTGAGCCCACTCCCTTGGCTGAGAAGCAACCCCACACATGAATGGTCTCAGGATGCTTTACTGTTGGCATGACGCAGGACTGATGGTAGCACTCACCTTGTCTTCTCCAGACAAGCTTTTTTCCGGAAGCCCCAAACAATCGGAAAGGGGATTCATCAGAGAAAATGACTTTACCCCAGTCCTCAGCAGTCCAATCCCTGTACCTTTTGCAGAATATCAGTCTGTCCCTGATGTTTGTCCTGGAGAGAAGTGGCTTCCTTGCTGCCGTTCTTGACACCAGGCCATCCTCCAAAAGTCTTCGCCTCATTGTGCGTGCAGATGCACTCACACCTGCCTGCTGCCATTCCTGAGCAAGCTCTGCACTGGTGGTGCCCGATCCCGCAGCTGAATCAACTTTAGGAGACGGCCCTGGCGCTTGCTGGACTTTCTTGGGCGCCCTGAAGCCTTCTTCACAACAATTGAACCTCTCTCCTTGAAGTTCTTGATGATCCGATAAATGGTTGATTTAGGTGCAATCTTACTAGCAGCAATATCCTTGCCTGTGATGCCCTTTTTGTGCAAAGCAATGATGACGGCACGTGTTTCCTTGCAGGTAACCATGGTTAACAGAGGAAGAACAGTGATTTCAAGCACCACCTTCCTTTTAAAGCTTCCAGTCTGTTATTCTAACTCAATCAGCATGACAGAGTGATCTCCAGCCTTGTCCTCGTCAACACTCTCACCTGTGTTAACGAGAGAATCACTGACATGATGTCAGCTGGTCCTTTTGTGGCAGGGCTGAAATGCAGTGGAAATGTTTTTTTGGGATTAAGTTCATTTTCATGGCAAAGAGGGACTTTGCAATTAATTGCAATTCATCTGATCACTCTTCATAACATTCTGTAGTATATGCAAATTGCCATCATAAAAACTGAGGCACAGACTTTGTGAAAATTAATATTTGTGTCATTCTCAAAACTTTTGACCACGACTGTAGGTCTAGGCTACTAAGCGACTGCGAGTGAAGAGCAAAATAATCCACTTGTTAAGCTACATACAGAAACATGCTGGCAAAATGTTCTGATTAGTGCTAATAAATGAGCCAACTAGACAAGATGATCATGAGCAGCACTCACCTCAACATAGCTAACATTTCCCCAGGGTAATTGTAGCCTAACCAATATCCAAACTAAGATTTACTGAAAATAAAATTTGGACATTGATTGATTTATCAAGACGAGTCCCCACACTTGTCTGAAAGCAGTGTGATGGCGCTGTCCCAATCAAAACGGTGCTGAAATTATCATCTAGTTGACTACAAGCGGGTAGGCTATTGCTTCAAATGTATTATAACAATTGGATAACTTTGGGAGTTTCGGTAAGAAACAATTTGATGCCTTCAATTACATTAGCCTACTTTATTCCAGTATGTTCATCATTCAGTGATATTTATTCCCACAGTAATTCTTTATGGATCCATCCAGTTGTGGTTAAGAAAACAGGTCATGTGATGGGCTATGTGAAGGGATGGGCGAAGTGACATGCCTCACAAAGTTTAGAACTGCCAGGATAGTAGTAACGGGTGCTGCCTAGCAACCATCAAGCTTAAGAGCGTAGTGTGAGCCTCAGCATTACGGCTACATTTCATACTAAGCTGTAGGCAGAACTTTACTGCAATCATGACTAGATCGGTTGGAGGAAATAAAAGTAGAGGCTTTGTCACCGGCAATGCATTTCACATACAGTGGGGGAAAAAAGTATTTAGTCAGCCACCAATTGTGCAAGTTCTCCCACTTAAAAAGATGAGAGAGGCCTGTAATTTCCATCATAGGTACACGTCAACTATGACATACAATTTGAGAAAAAAAATCCAGAAAATCACATTGTAGGATTTTTAATGAATTTATTTGCAAATTATGGTGGAAAATAAGTATTTGGTCACCTACAAACAAGCAAGATTTCTGGCTTCTACAAAATTGTAGGTAAGCAGCTTGGTTTGAAGAAATCAACTGTGGGAGCAATTATTAGGAAATGGAAGACATACAAGACCACTGATAATCTCCCTCGATCTGGGGCTCCACGCAAGATCTCACCCCGTGGGGTCAAAATGATCACAAGAACGGTGAGCAAAAATCCCAGAACCACACGGGGGGACCTAGTGAATGACCTGCAGAGAGCTGGGACCAAAGTAACAAAGCCTACCATCAGTAACACACTACGCCGCCAGGGACTCAAATCCTGCAGTGCCAGACGTGTCCCCCTGCTTAAGCCAGTACATGTCCAGGCCCGTCTGAAGTTTGCTAGAGTGCATTTGGATGATCCAGAAGAGGATTGGGAGAATGTCATATGGTCAGATGAAACCAAAATAGAACTTTTTGGTAAAAACTCAACTCGTCGTGTTTGGAGGACAAAGAATGCTGAGTTGCATCCAAAGAACACCATACCTACTGTGAAGCATGGGGGTGGAAACATCATGCTTTGGGGCTGTTTTTCTGCAAAGGGACCAGGACGACTGATCCGTGTAAAGGAAAGAATGAATGGGGCCATGTATCGTGAGATTTTGAGTGAAAACCTCCTTCCATCAGCATGGGCATTGAAGATGAAACGTGGCTGGGTCTTTCAGCATGACAATGATCCCAAACACACCGCCCGGGCAACGAAGGAGTGGCTTCGTAAGAAGCATTTCAAGGTCCTGGAGTGGCCTAGCCAGTCTCCAGATCTCAACCCCATAGAAAATCTTTGGAGGGAGTTGAAAGTCCGTGTTGCCCAGCGACAGCCCCAAAACATCACTGCTCTAGAGGAGATCTGCATGGAGGAATGGGCCAAAATACCAGCAACAGTGTGTGAAAACCTTGTGAAGACTTACAGAAAACGTTTGACCTGTGTCATTGCCAACAAAGGGTATATAACAAAGTATTGAGAAACTTTTGTTATTGACCAAATACTTATTTTCCACCATAATTTGCAAATAAATCCTACAATGTGATTTTCTGGAGAAAAAAATGGTCATTTTGTCTGTCATAGTTGACGTGTACCTATGATGAAAATTACAGGCCTCTCTCATCTTTTTAAGTGGGAGAACTTGCACAATTGGTGGCTGACTAAATACTTTTTTCCCCCACTGTATAAAGAAAATTCAGCATAAAGTTGGCGGGATGCTAAAGTTGGCGGAAAAACGTAATGGTTTGAAAGGTGTATTAGTTGGTTAGAATTCTTTGAAGACTGGAGGCGTGACTTAGTAGGGGTGTGGCTTTCGGATAGTTCTTTATGGCCACCCATGAGAGTAAATATCATTCCGGTTAATTTTACATTTACATTTATGTCATTTAGCAGACGCTCTTATCCAGAGCAACTTACTGTTAGAGTTTTTTTCATACTGGCCCCCTGTTGGAATCGAATCCACAGTCCTGGCGTTGCAAGCGCCATGCTCTACCAACTGAGCTACAGGGGCTAATCTGTTCTGTGGTAAGGTTAAGGTTGAGCACTAACACTTTTGTAGTGTTAGAGGCTTACACAAATGTATGAATTCCTCAACTGCCGATGCATATCCCAATGTTGGGATAGTTACAACTTTGTTATAATATTTCAATAATAATGTTATTAAAGAAAATGTATGCACCCACTACTGTAAGCCGCTCTGGGTAAGAGCATCTGCTAAATGACTAAAATGTTTTTTTTTTTTTATATGAGCAGGAATTACATTTACTCTCATGGGTGGCCAAAAATAACTATCTGAAAGCCACGCCTCCTGAAAATAACCTATGGATTATATTAAAAAGACCCCGCTGCTGGGTCAACCCAGTATAAAAGTGAATAAAAACACAACTGATGGTTAAATGAACCCATTAGGAGCGTGGCTTTCAGATAGTTATTTTTGGCCACCCGTGAGAGAAAATGTCATTCCTGTTCATCATGTTAAGTTTGAATACTGCAAATTACAGTTTTCCTTCAATATTTCTGCACATTACATATTTTAATATGAACTGAATAACATTATTATTTAATATTATAACAAAGTGGTAGCTCTCCCGACATTGGGATATGCATAGGCACTTGAGAAACTTGTACTCTTGTGTAAGCCTTATAAAAGCTACAAAAGTGCCAGTGCTCAACCTTAACATGTGATTACAATAGAACAGAACATGAACTGGAATGACATGTACTCACGGGTGGCCAAAAATAACTATTTGAAAACCACGCCCCTACTAAGCCACGCCTCCAGTCTTCTGCTCTGACCCGGTGGGTCATAGCTCAATAACCCAGCATCAATAACCCAACAACCCAACTAAGTGTCCCAACTGGTTGAGTCAAAATAACCCAACTTGTGTTCTGTCCAATATGTACCCACATTTTTTTGCGTGTGGTTTTATGCGGGTGTCGCGTGTGTGTGTTCGCAGGTGGGAAGAGTTAGACAAATTATTTAGGCAATTAGTTTCAGCCGGCTGCTGTGCAACCATGGCAAAGTTGGTTTGACTTTGGATAGCCTATCTCCGGGGCTAGTAAATGAGACAATATTTTCATGTTGCACACCTTTTAGTTTTCTTATTAAATGCTTTCAATATTTGTATATTCATTTCTACAATGTATGTTTGGTTTGAGGTTTTTAAGTCATAAACATTTGGAACTATTGGAATTTGTACATATTGTCCCATGTACATTGTGTGTAATTTACTGATGGTCCCTAACTAGCCCCATATGGATATCCAAAGTAACCCAAATTTACCACAGGCATTACGATCAGGTTGCGTGCAGCTGCACTCCAAATTGATGATTACCTGTGTGCTGCCAGCTCTGGGCATGTGTGAGAACCTCTCGTTTTAGTGAACATACAAGTTAAATCAGGAGAAACTACAGGGATCATCCAGTCGCAGTACATTTTAATGACCAAAAACATGACATTTCTACCTTTAGATTTTGTGGCATAGAGAATGTTAAGATATCAGACAGGGGAGGTGATATAAATAATACTCTGAACAAAAGAGAATGTTTTTGGATTTTCACCCTCCAGACATTATTTCCTGAAGTCTTAATGATGAAATGCCTATGTATGTTATGTTGTAAATGTGAACATGAAATTAATGCCCCCATTTCAGATTACTCTTGACGTTTTTCTTGCGCTGTACCCAATGATTTATGAAAACTTGCTTGGTGGGTTGATGTCCTCATTGTGGTTTTACAGACGTGTTTCATACATTTTATGTAGACACTTTATTCAAATATTTATGAAATGCACATTGTTATATTTGGTAACACTTATCTTCCCTCGACTCCAACCCCATTCGATGCATTGAACGGATGTGGGTGGAGCTGTCTACATAAGGTTGCTAATTTTAAAAAAACTCACAAATGCTCTGACGAAGGCCTTGAGGCCGATACGTAAAGCTTATTAAAGAGCAGTGATACTATTAAGAGCAGTGTTTCTTATGTTTTCTCATCTTATTCAACTGTTACCATGCACCTGCAAAAAAGATAGCTTAGATGTGCGAGTGCCTTTTGAATTTTGCATGTGGGCAGGATTGAAACAAGCCCAACCTTAATTTACATTGTGATGCAGACATGACCACAAGTCTCACAAAACTGTTTTGGACGAGACTGACTTCATGACCAAAATTATCCTATTTACACGTAGTCAATTTAGACAGTAAAATAAATGTTTCTGACTCATATCACATTGGTGGTGGATGAGGTGAGTTTCCCCCTACTATGTAAAGAGCTTTAAGTACCTCAGTTGGTAGAAAAGCGCTATATAAATCCAATCAATTATTATTAATCAATTATATCGATGCCACATAGGCTGTTTTCTAAATGAGAAGTTGGTTTTTAGGGGCAGTTGCTCTTTAATAATTTTAGTCACTGTAGTCATTACACTTTATCAAGCCATAACTAACCTATTACAGCTTCTATATCAAATCAAATCAAATCAAATCAAATGTTATTTGTCCCGAGTGGCGCAGTGGTCTAAGGCACTGCATCGCAGTGCTAGCTGTGCCACTAGAGATCCTGGTTCGAATCCAGGCTCTGTCGTAGCCGGCCGCGACCGGGAGACCCATGGGGTGGCGCACAATTGGCCCAGCGTCATCCAGGGTAGGGGAGGGAATGGCCGGCAGGGATGTAGCTCAGTTGGTAGAGCATGGCGTTTGCAACGACAGGGTTGTGGGTTCGATTCCCACGGGGGGCCAGTATGAAAAATAAAAAAATGATGTATGCACTCACTAACTGTAAGTCGCTCTGGATAAGAGCGTCTGCTAAATGACAAAAAAAATAAAAAGATTAACAAAAAATAGAAATAATAAACATGCGCCGAATACAACAGGTGTCGACCTTACAGTGAAATGCTTACTTACAAGCCCTTAACCAACAATGCAGTTTTAAGAAAAATAAGTGTTAAGTAACAATAGATAAGTAGAAAATAAAAGCAGTAAAATAACAGTAAAAAGAACAGTATCGAGGCTATATACAGCTATATACAGGGGGTACCGGTACAGAGTCAATATACAGGCTATATACAGCTATATACAGGGGGTACCGGTACAGAGTCAATATACAGGCTATATACAGGGGGTACCGGTACAGAGTCAATATACAGGCTATATACAGCTATATACAGGGGGTACCGGTACAGAGTCAATATACAGGCTATATACAGCTATATACAGGGGTTACCGGTACAGAGTCAATATACAGGCTATATACAGCTATATACAGGGGGTACCGGTACAGAGTCTATATACAGGCTATATCCAGGGGGTACCGGTACAGAGTCAATATACAGGCTATATACAGCTATATACAGGGGGTACCGGTACAGAGTCAATATACAGGCTATATACAGCTATATACAGGGGGTACAGGTACAGAGTCAATATACAGGCTGGTACAGAGTCAATGTGCAGGGGTACCGGTTAGTCGAGGTAATTGAGGTAATATGTACACTACCATTCAAACGTTTGGGGTCACTTAGAAATGTCCTTGTTTTCGAAAGAAAAGCAATTCTTTTGTCCATTAAAATAACATCAAATTGATCAGAAATACAGTGTAGACATTGTTAATGTTGTAAATGGCTATTGTAGCTGGAAACAGCTGGTTTTTGATGGAATATCTACATAGGCGTACAGAGGCCCATTATCAGCAACCATCAGTCCTGTGTTCCAATGGCACGTTGTGTTTGCTAATCCAAGTTTATCATTTAAAAAGGCTAATTGATCATTAGAAAACCCTTTTGCAATTATGTTAGAACAGCTGAAAACTGTTGTGCTGATTAAAGAAGCAATAAAACTGGCCTCCTTGAGACTAGTTGAGTATCTGGAGCATCAGCAAATGTGGGTTCTATTACAGGCTCAAAATGTCCAGAAACAAATAACTTTCTTCTGAAACTCGTCAGTCTATTCTTGTTCTGAGAAATGAAGGCTATTCTATGCGAGAAATTGCCAAGAAACTGAAGATCTCGTACAACGCTGTGTACTACTCCCTTCACAGAACAGCGCAAACTGGCTCTAACCAGAATAGAAAGAGGAGTGGGAGGCCCCAGTGCACAACTGATCAAGAGGGCAAATACATTAGAGTATCTAGTTTGAGAAACAGGCGCCTCACAGGTCCTCAAATGGCAGCTTCATTAAATGGTACCCGCAAACACCAGTCTCAACGTCAACAGTGAAGAGGCGACTCTGGGATGCTGACCTTCTAGGCAGAGTTGCAAAGAAAAAGCCTCCAACACACACACAAACACTCACGCCATCATTTTCTCACTCACACATAATATGCACATACATTTATACTGACTCTACACACCCGCACACCCACTCACATGCAAGCTGCTGCTACTCTGTTTATCTTATATCCTGTTGCCTAGTCCTCTTCCCTCTATACATATCTACCTCCATCACTCCAGTATCCCTGCACATGTAAATATGGTATTGGAACTGACTTTTTAAATATTTCCTGTATATAATATGCTTAATTACTTACTTTATTGTGTATTTCATATTTCCTATTCTTATTTCTCGTGTGTTTTTTCCCAGTAATATACTGTTATTGATTATTGCATTGTTGGGTTTTGAGTTTGCAAGAAAGGCATTCCACTGTACTTGTGCATGTGACATTAAAAAAGGTGTTCTGAAACTACCACCCCCTGGTGGCTGACCTGAGTATTGATTGATTGTAGGTTGTAACGCCGTTCTAAGCAGAAAACACACAGCCCTATTGCTCTTTCAACTCTTTCATGAGACCCCATCACAGACCACATCACAGACCACATCCAATCAATAAATCACACCTTGCTGCAGAAAGATGAGACCACATCACAGTCAATAAATCACACCTTGCTGCAGAAAGATGAGACCACATCACAGTCAATAAATCACACCTTGCTGCAGGAAGATGAGACCACATAACAGTCAATAAATCACACCTTGTTGCAGAAAGATGAGACCACATCACAGTCAATAAATCACACCTTGCTGCAGGGAGATGAGACCACATCACAGTCAATAAATCACACCTTGCTGCAGGGAGATGAGACCACATCACAGTCAATAAATCACACCTTGTTGCAGGGAGATGAGACCACATCACAGTCAATAAATCACACCTTGCTACAGGGAGATGAGACCACATCACAGTCAATAAATCATACCTTGCTGCAGGGAGATGATACCACATCACAGTCAATAAATCACACCTTGCTACAGGGAGATGAGACCACATCACAGTCAATAAATCATACCTTGCTGCAGGGAGATGAGACCACATCACAGTCAATAAATCACACCTTGCTGCAGGGAGATGAGACCACATCACAGTCAATAAATCACACCTTGCTACAAGAAGATGAGACCACATCACATCACCCTTCCCCCTTCTCACAGTCTCACACCTTCTGACCGACACCACTCCACACACACACGCACATTATACACACACAGCAGTGACACACTCCACAATAACCCTCCCACAGCAGGTGTGTGTGTTTGAAGGAATGTAAGTATTTCCATAATGTAGTGTTTGAACTGTATTGTTTGTGAGAGCATGCAGCTCCTGTCAGTGTGCTCAATGATGTGATCAACATTTGATGCTGAGAGAGAGAGAGAGAGAGAGAGAGAGAGAGAGAGAGAGAGAGAGAGAGAGAGAGAGAGAGAGAGAGAAAGAGAAAGAGAGAAGAGGAACTCACAACAGGAAGTACAGAGATATAATAACAACCTCACACAGACACTGTTACAATGCTAAACATAGCCCTTTAATGGTAATGCTACAGTATCTCACCAGAATTGTTCTGCCACAAAAACAACGCAACACAGATCAGTCCTGTTGGTGCTGGAATCAATCAACTTGTCAGGGCAACGTGTATGCGGTAGGCGAAGTCAAGAGCAGGACACCGAGCTACTGGCAGAACTTTTACTAGATTCAGTGCAACAAAACAAAGTACACTGGCAACCTCGAACAGCGAGGGAAAATAACAAAACCCGCACACAAGGGCAACTGCCGCAAAGACCAAAACAATAACGCACAATACACAATGAGACACAGAGGGTATTAAAGGGAACACAATCAAACATAATGGGAAACAGGTGTACACAATAACAAGACAAACACCGAAACATTGATCGGCAGCAGCTAGTACTCCGGGGACGACGAACGCCGAAGCCTGCCCGAGCAAGGAGGAGGAGCAGCCTCGGCTGAATCCGTGACAGTACCCCCCCCTTGACGCGAGGCTCCAGCCGTGCGCCGACCCCGGCCTCGGGGACGGCCAGGAGGACGCGGAGCAGGGCGAGTCGGATGACTCCGGTGGAAATCCCTCAACATGGAGGGATCTAGGATGTCCCTCCTAGGGACCCAGCACCGTTCCTCCGGACAGTACCCCTCCCACTCCACGAGATACTGCAGGCCCCCCATCCGACGCCTCGAATCCAAGATGGAACGGACTGAGTACGCCGGAGCCCCCTCGATGTCCAGCGGGGGCGGAGGAGCCTCTCGTACCTCACTCTCCTGGAGTGGACCAGCTACTACCGGCCTGAGGAGAGACACATGGAACGAGGGGTTAATGCGGTAATTAATGGGCAGTTGTAACCTATAACATACCTCGTTCAATCTCCTCAGGACTTTAAATGGCCCCACAAACCTCCAACCCAGCTTCCGGCAGGGCAGGCGAAGGGGCAGGTTTCGGGTCGAGAGCCAGACCCGATCTCCCGGTGCATACACCGGAGCCTCACTGCGGTGGCGATCGGCGCTCGCTTTTTGCTGCCTGATCGCTCGCTGTAGATGGACATGCGCAGCGTTCCAGGTTTCCTCCGAGCGCCGAAACCACTCGTCCATCGCAGGGGCCTCGATCTGGCTCTGATGCCAAGGTGCCAGGACCGGCTGATAACCTAGCACACACTGAAAAGGCGTAAGGTTAGTTGAGGAATGGCGAAGTGAGTTTTGGGCGATTTCTGCCCAGGGGACATATTCCGACCACTCCCCCTGCCTGGTCCTGGCAATAGGACCTCAGAAACCTACCCACATCCTGGTTCACTCTCTCCACCTGCCCGTTACTCTCGGGGTGAAACCCTGAGGTAAGGCTAATCGAGACCCCCAGGCGTTCCATAAATGCCCTCCAGACTCTAGAGGTGAACTGGGGACCCCGATCAGACACTATATCCTCAGGTACCCCGTAGTGCTGGAAGACGTGCATAAACAAGGCATCAGCAGTTTGTAGGGCTGTAGGGAGACCTGGCATAGGAATGAGACGGCAGGCCTTTGAAAACCGATCCACAACGACCAAGATCGTCGTATTCCCCTGGGAGGGGGGAAGGTCCGTGACGAAATCCACCGAGAGGTGAGACCACGGTCATTGTGGAACGGGTAGGGGTTGTAATTTCCCTCTGGGTAGGTGTCTAGGCGCCTTACACTGAGCGCACACCGAGCAGGAGAAAACGTAAACCCTCACGTCCTTAACCAAAGTGGGCCACCAGTACTTTCCACTAAGGCAGTGCACTGTCCGTCCAATACCAGGATGGCCAGAGGAAGGTGACATGTGTGCCCAATATATTAATCGATCACGAACCTCGAGTGGCACGTACTTCCGACCCTCTGGACACTGTGGGGGAGTAGGATCGGTACGTAACGCCCGCTCGATGTCCGCATCAACCTCCCATACCACCGGTGCCACCAGACAAGACTCCGGAAGTATGGGAGTAGGCTCAATGGACCTCTCCTCTGTGTCATATAGTCGGGACAGGGTGTCTGCCTTAGCGTTCTGTGACCCTGGTCTATAGGTGAGCGTAAACACAAATCGGGTGAAAAACATAGCCCACCTAGCCTGGCGAGGGTTCAGCCTCCTCGCCGCCCGGATGTACTCCAGGTTACGAAGGTCAGTCAAAATGAGAAAAGGGTGTTTAGCCCCCTCAAGCCAATGCCTCCACACCTTCAGGGCTTGCACCACAGCCAACAGCTCCCTGTCCCCCACATCATAATTGCGCTCCGCCGGACTGAGCTTCTTAGAAAAGAAAGCACAGGGGCGGAGTTTAGGTAGCGTACCCGAGCGCTGGAACAGTACAGCACCGATCCCAGCCTCGGACGCATCCACCTCAACTTGGAACGCCAAAGAGGGATCCGGATGCGCCAGCACCGGAGCCGAGGTAAACAGGTCCTTCAGATGCCCAAAAGCTCTGTCCGCCTCAGCCGACCACTGCAGACGCACCGGACCCCCCCTTAGCAGAGAGGTAATGGGAGCTGCTACCTGCCCAAAGCCCCGGATAAACCTCCGGTAGTAATTGGCAAAACACAAAAACCGCTGCACCTCCTTCACCGTGGAGGGAGTCGGCCAATTGCGCACGGCTGAAACACGGTCAATCTCCATCTCCACCCCTGACGCGGACAACCGGTGTCCCAGGAAGGAGATGGATTCCTGGAAGAACAGACATTTCTCCGCCTTTGCATACAGGTCATGCTCCAACAGTCTACCAAGCACCCGACGAACCAGGGACACATGCTCTGCGCGGGTAGCGGAGTATATTAGAATGTCATCAATATACACCACTACACCCTGTCCATGTAAGTCCCGGAAAATCTCATCCACAAACGATTGGAAGACTGAGGGAGCATTCATTAACCCGTATGGCATGACGAGGTACTCATAGTGACCCGAGGTGGTACTGAATGCTGTCTTCCACTCATCTCCCTCCCTAATGCGCACCAGGTTGTACGTGCTCCTGAGATCCAATTTTGTGAAGAATCGAGCCCCGTGTAATGACTCCGTCATACTAGCAATCAGAGGGAGTGGATAGCTATATTTGATGGTGATCTGATTGAGACCACGGTAGTCAATACACGGGCGTAAACCCCCATCTTTCTTCTTCACAAAAAAGAAACTCGAGGACGCAGGGAAAGTGGACGGCCGTATGTATCCCTGTCTCAGCGATTCGGCGACATATGTTTCCATAGCCGCCGTCTCCTCCTGAGACAGAGGATACACATGGCTACATGGAAGCGCAGCACCTACTTGGAGGTTTATCGCACAATCCCCCTGTCGATGGGGTGGTAATTGAGTCGCCTTCTTTTTACAGAAGGCGAGAGCCAAATCGGCATATTCAGGTGGAATGTGCATGGTGGGAACTTGGTTCGGACTTTCCACCGTCGTGGCCCCTACGGAAACACCCACACACCTCTCGACACACTGATCAGACCATCCCTTCAGTGCGCGGCCTACTGCCTCTATTCCGAGGAGACCCTCCCCAGCACCGACCAGCAGTGTGTCCTCTGCGGCCACAGTTGGTGCAGGGGACGGCCTCTCTCCTGGTCTCTCTCCTAGTACCAGCACCTCCGAGCTCCATCGGGGTCGGCTCGGAAGTGCTGGGGGATGGAATGGACGGCCCCGAGTCCAGACGTCCGCGGGTAGCCAACAGGGTGTCCAGGCGAATCGACATGTCCACCAGTTGATCGAAGGTTAGGTTGGTGTCCCTGCAGGCCAATTCCAGACGCACGTCCTCCCTCAGGCTACATCTGTAGTGGTCGATGAGGGCCCTCTCATTCCATCCCGCATTGGCAGCCAGTGTCCGGAAGTCCAGTGCGAACTCCTGCGCGCTCCTCCTCCCCTGTCGAAGGTGGAATAGACGTTCACCCGCCGCCTTACCCTCTGGTGGATGATCGAATACTCCGCATAGTTGACTGTGTCGGCGTCTATTCCCCCCCACTCAGCGTTGGCCCACTCCAGCGCCTTGCCGGACAGACAGGAGATGAGGGCGGACACGCTCTCGTATCCCGAGGGCACCGGGTGGATGGTTGCTAGGTAGAGTTCCACCTGGAGCAGGAAACCCTGACACCCGGCAGCTGTGCCATCATAAGCCCTCGGGAGCGAGAGCCGAATCCCACTGGACCCCGGAGATGAAGCGATGGGCATAGTTGATGGTGATGGTGTAGACCAACTTCTTCTTTCCCATCGCTCCACGGTTTTCACCACCTGTTCCATGGCGGTGCCGAGAGCCTACGCGCTCTTCTATTGATCCAGCTGGCACCGCCGCTCCTGCTGACTCCATGTCTAATAGGTGCGTTATTCTGTCAGGGCGACGTGTATGCGGTAGGCGAAGTCAAGAGCAGGACACCGAGCTACTGGCAGAACTTTTACTAGATTCAGTGCAACAAAACAAAGTACACTGGCAACCTCGAACAGCGAGGGAAAATAACAAAACCCGCACACAAGGGCAACTGCCGCAAAGACCAAAACAATAACGCACAATACACAATGAGACACAGAGGGTATTAAAGGGAACACAATCAAACATAATGGGAAACAGGTGTACACAATAAAGACTAAACAAGACAAACACCGAAACATTGATCGGCAGCAGCTAGTACTCCGGGGACGACGAACGCCGAAGCCTGCCCGAGCAAGGAGGAGGAGCAGCCTCGGCTGAATCCGTGACACAACTGTACATACAAGCTGATTTTTTAAAACTAGCTACAGGTACTGTAACTGCCAAAATAAAAGAAACACCAACATAAAGCGTCTTAATAGGGCGTTGGGCAACCACGAGCCACCAGAACAGCTTCAATGCACCTTGGCATACAAGTGTCTGGAACTCTATTAGAGGGATGTGACACCATTCTTCCATGAGACATTCCATAATTTGGTGTTTTGTTGATGGTGGTGGAAAATGTTGTCTCAGGCATCTGTTCAATTGGGTTGAGATCTGGTGACACACCCTTTAAACCCCCTATGCTCCTTTAAAACCCCTCTTTCTAAGTCACTGAGATCTCATCTTCTAGCCATGGTAGCCAAAATAATGGGCAACTGGGCATTTTTATACATGACCCTAAGCATGATGGGATGTTAATTGCTTAATTAACTCAAGAACTACACCTGTGTGGAAGCATCTGTTTTTATTAATTTTACGTATATATTTCCCTATCACACTTTTCATCCTTCTACTAAATATACTTTCCTGCAACCCGCCTCACTCACTCACTGTAGAACGGATTATATTATTTACTCACCTTTATCTAGAATCTCCAGTTGAAACTAGCCAGCCAGCTAACTAGCTATTTGCTATTAGCCACCGTTAGCGGTTTTCACCCAGAACATCGGATTTTCTGCAGGAATAACTGAATCACTGGACCTTAACACCGGATCGCAACTAGCTAGCCGCAACCGAATGGATGTCGAATGGATGTTGCTGTAGGCTAATCACCACTGCCCCCGAATCTAGTATCAGTTAGCCTCGAGCTAGCCTCGAGCAGGCCCATATCCCGGCTATCTACCTCTCTGTCTATCGGACGGGACTAGCCAGCTAACCAGCTAACTAGCTACTTGCTATTAGCCACAGTTAGCGGTTTTTCACCATTGTCCGTGGCCTGCACTACCTACCAGCCAGCTCTAGCCTGGACTATTATCGGCCAGTCTGCACTGTCTGCACAGTGCATTATCGACCCAGAACCTATCGGATTTTCTGCCGGAATCACTGAATCACTGGACCTTTAATACTGGATAATCGCAACTAGCTAGCTGCAACCAAATGAACGTTGTTTTTGGCTAATCAGCCTTGAGCTAGCCTTGAGTCAGGCACATCTCCCGGCTATCTACCTCTCTGTCAACCGGACGGGACCTCCTAGAGTCGACACGGAGCCCCGCCGATCCATCACGACTGGTCTGCCGACGTAATCGTCTGTGGTTTCAACAGAATCCTGGATCTGAATCCTGAATCCTGGCTTAGGAAGGCCACCAAAAATTCTGAAATTTCCATCCCCAACTACAACATTTTCCGTCTAGATAGAACTGCCAAAGGGGGTGGAGTTGCAATCTACTGTAGAGATAGCCTGCAGAGCTCTATCACACTATCCAGGTCTGTGCCCAAACAGTTTGAGCTTCTACTTCTAAAAATCCACCTTTCCAGAAATAAGTCTCTCACTGTTGCCGCTTGCTACAGACCCCCCTCAGCCCCCAGCTGTGCCCTGGACACCATATGTGAATTGATTGCCCCCCATTTATCCTCAGAGTTCATACTGCTTGGTGACCTAAATTGGGATATGCTTAACACCCCGGCCATCCTACAATCCAAACTAGATGCCCTCAATCTCACACAAATTATCAACGAACCTACCAGGTACAACCCTAAATCCGTAAACATGGGCACCCTCATAGATATCATCCTGACTAACTTACCCTCTAAATACACCTCCGCTGTCTTCAACCAGGATCTCAGTGATCACTGCCTTATTGCCTGCGTCCGTAACGGGTCCGCGGTCAAACGACCACCCCTCATCACTGTCAAACGCTCCCTAAAACACTTTAGCGAGCAGGCCTTCCTAATTGACCTGGCCCAGGTATCCTGGATGGAAATCGATCTCATTCCGTCAGTAGAGGATGCCTGGTTGTTCTTTAAAAGTAATTTCCTCTCAATCTTAAATAAACATGCCCCATTCAAACATACAGAACTAAGAACAGATCAATCAATCAATCAATTTTATTTTATATAGCCCTTCTTACATCAGCTAATATCTCGAAGTGCTGTACAGAAACCCAGCCTAAAACCCCAAACAGCTAGTAATGCAGGTGTAGAAGCACGGTGGCTAGGAAAAACTCCCTAGAAAGGCGAAAACCTAGGAAGAAACCTAGAGAGGAACCAGGCTATGAGGGGTGGCCAGTCCTCTTCTGGCTGTGCCGGGTGGAGATTATAACAGAACCATGCCAAGATGTTCAAAAATGTTCATAAGTGACAAGCATGGTCAAATAATAATCAGGAATAAATCTCAGTTGGCTTTTCATAGCCGATCATTAAGAGTTGAAAACAGCAGGTCTGGGACAGGTAGGGGTTCCATAACCGCAGGCAGAACAGTTGAAACTGGAATAGCAGCAAGGCCAGGCGGACTGGGGACAGCAAGGAGTCACCACGGCCGGTAGTCCCGACGTATGGTCCTAGGGTCCTAGATATAGCCCCTGGTTCTCCTCAGACTTGACTGCCCTTGACCAGCACAAAAACATCCTGTGGCGTACTGCATTAGCATCGAATAGCCCCCGCAATATGCAACTTTTCAGAAAAGTTAGGAACCAATATACACAAGCAGTTAGGAAAGCAAAGGCTAGCTTTTTCAAACAGAAATGTGCATCCTGTAGCACTAACTCCAAAATGTTTTGGGACACTGTAAAGTCCATGGAGAATAAGAGCACCTCCTCCCAGCTGCCCACTGCACTGAGGCTAGGAAACACTATCACCACCGATAAATCTACAATAATCGAGAATTTCAACAAGCATTTTGCTACGGCTGGCCATGCTTTCCACCTGGCTACCACCACCCCTGCCACCAGCTCTGCAAAATCTGGACCCTACAAATCATCTGGCCTAGACAATCTGGACCCTTTCTTTCTAAAACTAGCCGCCGAAATTGTCGCAACCCCTATTACTAGTCTGTTCAACCTCTCTTTCGTAACGTCTGAGATCCCCAGAGATTGGAAAGCTGCCGCGGTCATCCCCCTCTTCAAAGGGGGTGACACTCTAGATCCAAACTGTTACAGACCTATATCCATCCTGCCCTGCCTTTCGAAAGTTTTTGAAAGCCAAGTTAACAAACAGATCACAGACCATTTCGAATCCCACCGTACCTTCTCCGCTATGCAATCCGGTTTCCGAGCTGGTCATGGGTGCACCTCAGCCACGCTCAAGGTGCTAAACGATATTATAACCGCGATCGATAATAGACAGTACTGTGCAGCCGTCTTCATTGACCTGGGGCGGCAGGTAGCTTAGTGGTTAAGAGCGTTGTGCCAGTAACCGAAAGGTTGCTGGTTCTCATCCCCGAGCTGACTAGGTGAAAAATCTGTGGATGTGCCCTTGAGCAAGGCACTTAACCCTAATTGCTCTGGATAAGAGTGTCTGCTAAATGACAAAAAAAAAAAGCTTTTGACTCTGTCAACCACCGCATTCTTATTGGCAGACTAAATAGCCTTGGTTTCTCAAATGACTGCCTCGCCTGGTTCACCAACTACTTCTCAGATAGAGTTGAATGTGTCAAATCGGAGGGCCTGTTGTCTGGACCAATGGCAGTCTCTATGGGGGTGCCACAGGGTTCAATTCTTGGGCCGACTCTTTTCTTCGTGTATATCAATGATGTTGCTCTTGCTGCTGGTGACTCTCAGATCCACCTCTACGCAGACAACACCATTTGTATACATCTGGCCCTTCATTGGACACTGTGTTAACAAACCTCCAAACGAGCTTCAATGCCATACAACACTCCTTCAGTAGCCTCCAACTGCTCTTAAACACTAGTAAAACTAAATGAATGCTCTTCAATCGAACGCTGCTGGCACCCGCCCACCCGACTAGAATCACTACTCTCGACGGGTCTGACCTAGAGTATGTGGACAACTACAAATACCTAGGTGTCTGGTTAGACTGTAAACTCTCCTTCCAGACTCACATAAAGCATCTCCAATCCAAAGTTAAATCTAGAATCGGCTTCCTATTTCGCCATAAAGCCTCCTTCACTCATGCTGCCAAACATGCCCTCGTAAAACTGACTATCCTACCGATCCTTGACTTCGGCGATGTCATCTACAAAATAGCCTCCAACACTCTACTCAGCAAATTGGATGTAGTCTATCACAGTGCCATCCGTTTTGTCACCAAAGCCCCATATACTTCCCACCACTGTGACCTGTACGCTCTTGTTGGCTGGTCCTCACTACATATTCGTCGCCAAACCCACTGGCTCCAGGCCATCTATAAATCACTGCTAGGCAATCCCTGCCTTATCTTAGCTCATTGGTCACCATAGCAACACCCACCCGTAGTATGCGCTCCAGCAGGTATATCTCACTGGTCATCCCCAAAGCCAACATCTCCTTTGGCCGCCATTCCTTCCAGTTCTCTGCTGCCAATGACTGGAACGAATTACAAAAATCTCTGAAGCTGGAGACTTACAGTGGGGGAAAAAAGTATTTAGTCAGCCACCAATTGTGCAAGTTCTCCCACTTAAAAAGATGAGAGAGGCCTGTAATTTTCATCATAGGTACATGTCAACTATGACAGACAAAATGAGAAAAAAAATCCAGAAAATCACATTGTAGGATTTTTAATGAATTTATTTGCAAATTATGGTGGAAAATAAGTATTTGGTCAATAACAAAAGTTTCTCAATACTTTGTTATATACCCTTTGTTGGCAATGACACAGGTCAAACGTTTTCTGTAAGTCTTCACAAGGTTTTCACACACTGTTGCTGGTATTTTGGCCCATTCCTCCATGCAGATCTCCTCTAGAGCAGTGATGTTTTGGGGCTGTCGCTGGGCAACACAGACTTTCAACTCCCTCCAAAGATTTTCTATGGTGTTGAGATCTGGAGACTGGCTAGGCCACTCCAGGACCTTGAAATGCTTCTTACGAAGCCACTCCTTCGTTGCCCGGGCAGTGTGTTTGGGATCATTGTCATGCTGAAAGACCCAGCCACGTTTCATCTTCAATGCCCTTGCTGATGGAAGGAGGTTTTCACTCAAAATCTCACGATACATGGCCCCATTCATTCTTTCCTTTACACGGATCAGTCATCCTGGTCCCTTTGCAGAAAAACAGCCCCAAAGTATGATGTTTCCACCCCCATGCTTCACAGTAGGTATGGTGTTCTTTGGATGCAACTCAGCATTCTTTGTCCTCCAAACACAACGAGTTGAGTTTTTACCAAAAAGTTATATTTTGGTTTCATCTGACCATATGACATTCTCCCAATCCTCTTCTGGATCATCCAAATGCACTCTAGCAAACTTCAGACGGGCCTGGACATGTACTGGCTTAAGCAGGGGGACACGTCTGGCACTGCAGGATTTGAGTCCCTGGCGGCGTAGTGTGTTACTGATGGTAGGCTTTGTTACTTTGGTCCCAGCTCTCTGCAGGTCATTCACTAGGTCCCCCCGTGTGGTTCTGGGATTTTTGCTCACCGTTCTTGTGATCATTTTGACCCCACGGGGTGAGATCTTGCGTGGAGCCCCAGATCGAGGGAGATTATCAGTGGTCTTGTATGTCTTCCATTTCCTAATAATTGCTCCCACAGTTGATTTCTTCAAACCAAGTTGCTTACCTATTGCATATTCAGTCTTCCCAGCCTGGTGCAGGTCTACAATTTTGTTTCTGGTGTCCTTTGACAGCTCTTTGGTCTTGGCCATAGTGGAGTTTGGAGTGTGACTGTTTGAGGTTGTGGACAGGTGTCTTTTATACTGATAACAAGTTCAAACAGGTGCCATTAATACAGGTAACGAGTGGAGGACAGAGGAGCCTCTTAAAGAAGAAGTTACAGGTCTGTGAGAGCCAGAAATCTTGCTTGTTTGTAGGTGACCAAATACTTATTTTCCACCATAATTTGCAAATAAATTCATTAAAAATCCTACAATGTGATTTTCTGGATTTTTCTTTCTCAATTTGTCTGTCATAGTTGACATGTACCTATGGTGAAAATTACAGGCCTCTCTCATCTTTTTAAGTGGGAGAACTTGCACAATTGGTGGCTGACTAAATACGTTTTTTCCCCACTGTATCTCCCTCACTAACTTTAAGCATCAGTTGTCAGAGCACCTTACCGATCACTTTACCTGTACACAGCCCATCTGAAATTAGCCCACCCAACTACCTCATCCCCATATTGTTATTTATTTTGCTCATTTGCACCCCAGTATCTCTATTTGCACATCATCTCTTGCACATCTATCATTCCAGTGTTAATACTAATTGTAATTATTTTGCACTATGGCCTATTTATTGCCTTACCTCCATAACTTGCTACATTTGAACACACTGTATATATATTTTCTGTTGTATTTTTGACTTTATGTTTTGTTTTACCCCATATGTAACTCTGTTTTGTTGTTTTTATCGCACTGCTTTGCTTTATCTTGGCCAGGTCGCAGTTGTAAATGAGAACTTGTTCTCAACTGGCTTACCTGGTTAAATAAAGGTGAAATAAAAATAAAATAAAATAAAAAATAAATCTGCTTCCAATATACTTTCTATCCCTCATTTACTCAAGTGTTTCCTTAATTTTTCCAGTTACATTATTGTTCTGTGTGCCTCAAAACAACATAAGTGCACACAACGAATTGATAACCTTGAACAATAGTTATGTGCTGACAGTTCCCAATGGTCAAATCACCTCTCATTCGATTTATGTCCTAGTAAGCTGTAGACATGGTTGGGTTGTTCCATGTGGGAATGTTTATTTAGATTCGCTACATTCTGGAATTCCAAATTGACAACATAATGCCCCCCCCCCCAATCAAAAATATCAATGGTTTATTCCACTGTGACTACTCATCTTACATGATGCAACTGAACTGACGCAGCGGTCAATGAAGGGTCTTCTCTAGTAACCATATATTTATGCTGTGTTTAGTGTTTCCAGTCCTCTCTCATGTGACCCTCCCCACATTGTAACAATGAGTGTGCTGAAAGGAGCAAGGCCTGCTGCTCCCAGCTTTCTCCTTCCAGCTGGCCAACCTGGTCTCAGAGCATTTCGTATTATTCTGTACGTAAATCCGACACACTCCATTTAGTATGATATGTTATGTTTTGTATGGTATGTATTCATTTGTGGATGTCCATCATCCATTTCATATGATATGTTTACGAATTACAATTCATATGATATGTTACAAATTTGCTAAACGTATGATATGTTACGAATTCCAATTTGTTGTGCCTAATGTTAGCTAGGTGGCTAGCTGGCTAACATTAGCTAGTCTTGGGGTTACGGTTAAGGTTAGTGTTAAGGTTAGGAGTTAGGTTAAAGGGTTAAGGTTAGGGTTAGGGGAAGGGTTAGCTAAAAGGGTTAAGGTTAGGGTTAGGGCAGCGGCCTAGGGGTCGCCTGATATGAAAATTGGGTAGCGGGAGAATTTCCAAAATCCCCCCCCCCCAAAAATACAAAATCTTTGTAATGTGGTTAACCTTCAAAATCTAAATAACAACTATTCAAATCTAAAAGATTAAATTCAACCAGAGAGACCCCTTAAATCATGGGAAAAGGCTGCACTTGAATCAGTCCCACGGTGAATGGCTAGCCCCGCTACGCTACGAAACCACACACTATTGCAGAGACTTTGAAATTACCGGCCGCAGTTGATATGGTGAAAACAATGTGTGGGGAGGCAGAGGCACAGAAACTCACAACAATACCTTTGTCAGATAACACTGTTGAACAAAGAATTTATGCTATTGCTAGCAATCAAGAGGAAACTCTGACTGAACGACGCAAAAACTCCCCAGCTTATGCTCTCCAAATGGCTGTGAGGGCCGAGATGCCCATGCATTGACTTTTGTTCACTATACATGTTGGGGGATGCTATTCACGAGGACATATTGTTCTGTCTCAAGATTCCCGAACATGCTACGTGGCTATATTGACAAAAAACTGATTCAATCGGTTCGAATGGTGGGCTTTTGCACAGATGGGGCTCCATCTATGGCGGGACACCGGGCAGGCCTCTGTTATGAATGTGTCTCCCTCTGCCATATGGACGCATTGTATGATACACCGAGAGCAACTAGTGGCAAAAGAGCTGAGCACAAAACTCGGAGATACGTATACCACAGCAGGTAACTTCGATTGAAAACTACATCAAACCACATCCACTGCGCGCACACCTGTTCGCAAAACTATCTGGAGAAATGGGATCAGCGCATGACAATGTTCTATTTCACACCGAGGCTTGGTGGTTATCGAGGGGGAGTGTTTGAAAGATCTTTCGCATTGAGAGAGGAACTGTTATCATTCACAATGGATGTAAAAAAAAAAAACTTTCTTTGACTTTGAAAATAAAATGTGTCTCCTTGCCTATGTAACAGACATATTTGGGAAACTGAACGAACTGAACGTAATCATGCAGGGGAAATACAAAAACATTCCACAGATGAGTGACCGAATCAGTGGATTCAGAGGAAATAATTGTTATTGGAGAGACAGTCTTTCAAAAGCGAACCATGCCCCATTGCCTCGGCTGTGCATGTTTCTAATAGAAAACAGCATCAGTAAGTGTCCCACACGAGTGATGACTGCTCACCTCCAATGCTTGGAAAAGTACTTTGGGACCTACTTCCCAATCCGTTTGACTGTGATGCTGGCTCAGTTGACATGCCGGTGAGTGAAATCGAACAGCTGATCGAGCTGTCATGTAACCAAATGAATTCACAGGTCACTACTGAGGAGTTTTGATTCCTGACTCAAAGGGAATACCCTGCCGTCTCTGTGCAGATGAGAGCAGATGAGAGCACTGATGGTGCTTTAAAGACAACTGGGAACTCGGAAAAAAACAAGCTCTGACTGGGAAAACTTGTTTTGAACGGTCATCCAACTCCGAATTCCAACTCGGGAACTCTGGCGTCTTTCTAGAGCTCCAACTTTCCGACCTGAAGATCGCTGACGTCATGATTTGACCTTGTATTTTTCTGAGTTCCCAGTTGTCTTTAAAGCACCATCAGTGCTCTCATCTGCATTAAACCAAATATCGATCCAGGCTGTGCTGGCCCACAGAAAGAAAGCATGCTTCACACCCTTTCCTCTCTTTTCCTTTCCTCTACAATGAAAGGAGGGAGAGTTACCCTTCCTCTCCCCAACACACGCACATACACGCACACACGCACACACACACACCATCGGGTAATGGGCCATCAGAAATGTTGCCAAAAGGACAGTGGTTGGAACAGGAACTTGAGAGCGGGGACGGTTCCCAGGACTCAGAGAGCAAGATAGTATTTTCCCCAAGGCTGGTAGCTATAAGTGTGCTCATGCTCAAGAACATCAGTCATGGACAGCAATGCCATGTATCTCAACCATGAGACTGAATCAAACAGATTACAGCTCATGGGTCTTATAGCTGTTGCCTAATGCTGTGTAATAAATGTATTGTAATATTGGATGAAATACTTGTTAGTTACATAAATAATAATAAACAAGTTATATTATGAATAAATTAGACAGACCTAGATAGTACACTGGGGCAGGGCAGTATCAATTTCCTAATCACTCTCTCTGTCTCTCGTGTCAACAACTTCTTCGTGTGATTTGCTCCTGTTTATGTGACACAATATGTCACTTTTAAAAACATATGGTCATAGAGCTGTAATATCTTAGCATGAGCAGAATAATTAACCGAGCAGCTGATGTCTGGGACCACAGCCAAAGATAATGTTCATAAAATGGGTACCTCACTGGTGGAGAATATAGATTAGCTGCATGTCATCTCAGTTAATGTGGGGCAGGATAGAGGCCAGCGGGGCTAGAGGAGAGGGCTTAGCATGCTCCTAAAATGGCTGTGTGGGTGGCAGGGATGTTGTTGGGACTTGGGACACAAATCCCAGGCTTAGGAAATACACTAGAGGGTTTGAGACTCAGGTTTAGATTGGATCATGAAATGGGATGAAGTTGTTACATTCAAATCACCATTTGCACACCTTCCCTTGTTCTCTCAGACACTTTCACTTTCTATCAATCACTTTCACTTATTCACTTAGGTCTACTCCTTCCTCATACCTGTACTCTGTCTGATTCTATATAGTTTATATAGTCTACATTTCAGTATGGAGCCTGCTTAAAGATATACACAGAGAGTACATCCCCCTCTCACTGCGGAAATGTGTATAACTGCAACCATTGACTCCAATCCAACAGAACCGCAGTCAAAGTCTCCACATCTTAACAACAGAAACAGTTTTACCTTTCCTTCTCCAAAACCAATACTTGTGGCGTCGGTTCATTTTCAACATCCAAAGTCAACGCCTTATCTTTAGAGAACACTATTCAAAATCTTTCATTTTCATACTCTGTAGGCTCTAGACAAGGGTGACATCACATGGCCTTGGGGGTCCCCTGCATCCTTTGATGAGTGTCACTGTGTCCAGCATGGTGTGACCTACTCCTGTAACTCCAAGGTCCCCTCCTAAAGGTCACCTACCCGAGGAGATACGGCGGCGCAGCGATCGGGACCTGCGGTAGCCACTGGCCAGGCAGTCCATCCTGTCTCCCTGTCCGGTCGGTAGGGCTGACCACTGAGGCAGGTCGCTGGGCTTACAGGCAGGCAGAGAAGGACAGAATGAGGAATACAGAGCCAGAGAACCAGAGAGGCAAGGAAAGAGCATCTGACACTGGCGCTGAGGCCACACTTCCTGCACATGAATGGTTGCCCGAAATACACCTTCCTCCCTCGCTCCCTCTCTCTCCACCAGCTGAACAATGGATGGGCCTGTGGAGCTCCCTGTGCTGGGGTGAGCTGGGGGAGAAAGAGCTGGGGGGAAGCAGTAGCAGGACTATAGGAAGGATGGGGTGCTCTCCGTTTCCCTGTAAGTTCCTCTATGTCCAGAGTGAGATGTGTCTGTGTCTCTTCCTACGCTCCTCTGCCGAGCTCTAAGCCTGTGGACTGGAGCAAAGAGCTGAGTCAGCTCAGAGGAGTCTCAAAGCAGCACGCTGTCAACCAGGCGGGAAACAACACACCAAAGTCAGGAAGCACCCGCAGTTGCATGGAAAGAAAAACAGGAACTGTGACTGAGCCAGCTAGCCAGTTACCTCTTGGCAGGAATGGGTTTGGGCTGGTGTTGGTTCAGTGGGCTTTAGGAGTGTAAAGTCTCTTTAGTATCGCAACCTCTCCTTTCTGTTGGGTCTATGGGCTCACTGACTGATGGATTTGGGGTTTCCCTTGCCTCAACCAAGGGGAGTGGCTTTGAAAGCTAATTGTATGAGGGGTCAGGAAGCTGTCCGGTTGAAAGAAACAACAATATTAAATAGGACCGGAGTTGGAAAACACAGTGGCGTTGAACGTTCACGTGGGTGTGATGACTGAAACAAACAGAGAGCCCCTTGGGCAGGTGGTGGGGGGACAACTGCAGGAAGTGTGTCATCAGACCCTTCCCCTCCCTCCAGTCCAGACAAACTCATACACACATTTCTGTACAAACACACTCAAATGATCCCCTTCCCTCCACCTCCTCATTGTTTTCCCCATAGGCCTGTGAGTGAGGAATGCCCCGTCTTCCCAGAATGAGAACGGTAGGGTGTGTGTGTGTGTGGTGGGGTATTCCCTCACAGCCGGAAAAAGGGTGAGTGTCCTCACTCCTACTTTTCTCACCACTAAACGTATTGCCCACTAGGCTGGAGAAAAACACTTACAGGCAAACACGTCTGATAATGGGAGACAAGAACTCATCCTATCAAATTGACCATTCACATCCTGGGTAGAGCAACTGAGGTTGCTGAGGCTGCACTGTCAACTTCTCTTTATCTGTAGAAAACAAGTCGTTGGCCAGTGTTATGATGTTTTCATAGTGTTGAGCACAAAACTGTGGATAAATTTAGTAGATAAGTGGCTTGGTGCCACAGAGTCTGCATTTCATTATGTCAAGGGAGCTTACTGGTGGTTGATCTTAGAATGATTGATGGACATGATATACTGACTTGGGGTACAAGGTAATAACATCAAAGAAGGGAGTGCCCACTGATGGTTAACAGATGTTCTTGAAGAAACGTGTAATCGAAGCTATATAAGCTGAGATATTGTCTGTTCAGTAGTTCGGAAATGGCAAGAGGCAAAGCAATGTCTTTTGTTATAATGAACCATGGTACCTATTAAATATCTATATGAACTCCCCAGCTAAGTGTTAAATATCTTCTTGCATCATTAATTACTTGATACCCTAGAAACTCATCATAGATAGGAGGGATATAATGCAATAATAGAGGATCATTTCATATGAACACAATGGAAACCAAACCATGGGAACCATGGGGGGTCGGCAATAGGCCAAAACCGGTGAGTGATTTTTTGGGCCACCCACAGTTTTTAGTAAACAAGAATGAAATAAAAATAGTTTTTGGTCAAGAGACTGTAAAATCACCAGGAATTCAGCTACAAATTAGTTTAATTTAGGACATCTGTTCCCAAGTATTCCCACAAATACAAAAAGAGACGTGATCGTGTCTCAATGTAATCAAGGTACAGTTGAAGTCGGAAGTTTACATACATTTAGGTTGGAGTCATTAAAACTTGTTTTTCAACCACTCCACAAATTTCTTGTTAACAAACTATCGTTTTGGCAAGTCAGTTAGGACATCTACTTTGTGCATGAGACAAGTAATTTTTCCAACAATTGTTTACAGACAGATTATTTCACTTATAATTCACTGTATCACAATTCCAGTGGGTCAGAAGTTTACATACACTAAGTTGACTGTGCCTTTAAACAGCTTGGAAAATTCCAGAAAATGATGTCATGGCTTTAGAAGCTTCTGATAGGCTAATTGACATCATTTGAGTCAATTGGAGGCGTACCTGTGGATGTATTTCAAGGCCTACCTTCAAACTCAGTGCCTCTTTGCTTGACATCATGGGAAAATCAAAAGAAATCTGCCAAGACTTCAGAAAAAAGTCCACAAGTCTGGTTCATCCTTGGAAGCAATTTCCAAATGCCTGAAGGTACCACGTTCATCTGTACAAACAATAGTACGCAAGTATAAACACCATGGGACCACACAGCCGTAATACCGCTCAGGAAGGAGACGCGTTCTGTCTCCTAGAGATGAACGTACTTTGGTGCGAAAAGTGCAAATCAATCCCAGAACAACAGCAAAGGACCTTGTGAAGATGCTGGAGGAAACAGGTACAAAAGTATCTATATCCACAGTAAAACGAGTCCTATATCGACATAACCTGAAAGGCCGCTCAGCAAGGAAGAAGCCACTGCTCCAAAACCGCCATTAAAAAGCCTAGACTACGGTTTGCAACTGCACATGAAGACAAAGATCGTACTTTTTGGATAAATGTCCTCTGGTCTGATGAAACAAAAATAGAACTGTTTGGCCATAATGACCATCGTTATGTTTGGAGGAAAAAGGGGGTGCTTGTAAGCCGAAGAACACCATCCCAATCGTGAAGCACGGGGGTGGCAGCATCATGCTGTGGGGGTGCTTTGCTGCAGGAGGGACTGGTGCACTTCACAAAATAGATGGCATCATGAGGAAGGAAAATTATGTGGATATATTGAAGCAACATCTCAAGACATCAGTCAGGAAGTTAAAGCTTGGTCGCAAATGGGTCTTCCAAATGGACAATGACCCCAAGCATACTTCCAAAGTTGTGGCAAAATGGCTTAAGGACAACAAAGTCAAGGTATTGGAGTGGCCAACACAAAGCCCTGACCTCAGTCCTATAGAAAATGTGTGGGCAGAACTGAAAACGTGTGTGCGAGCAAGGAGGCCTACAAACCTGACTCAGTTACATCTGCTCTGTTTGGAGGAATGGGCCAAAATTCACCCAACTTATTGTGGGAAGCTTGTGGAAGGCTACCCGAAACGTTTGACCCAAGTTAAACAATTTAAAGGCAACGCTACCAAATACTAATTGAGTGTATGCAAACTTCTGACCCTCTGGGAATGTGATGAAAGAAATAAAAGCTGAAATAAATCATTCTCTCTACTATTATTCTGACATTTCACGTTCTTAAAATAAAGTGGTGATCCTAACTGACCTAAGACAGGGATTTTTTCTAGGATTAAATGTCAGGAATTGTGAAAAACTGAGTTTAAATGTATTTGACTAAGATGTAAACTTCCGACTTCAACTGTATGAAATTATTGTTATTTTCAAATACTATCTCTTTTTGGGCATAGTTTTCAGTGAACAAATTATTATAATTATGTTCCGGCCCCCGACCATTCGCTCCAACAAAAATCGTCCCTCGGCTGAATCTAGTTGCCTACCACTGCTATTTATCAAAGGCATTTTATCAGAGCCATTTTAGTGAGCATTCACTGCATTCTAGTGGAGTTGTTGGGAACTGGAATTATTCACTACACCACAGTTCAAACGAGGCTGCCGCCCTGAGCCTGTGTGGACTAAAGCCCTCTGAGGAATATTGAAAGAGCTATATTACCCAGTTCCTGCTATGTGAGGACCACACCCACCTATCACTGTGATTATATATTCACAGAGGGAATAGAGGTGTCTCGGCATACCAATAATGTGAAATAATAGGGGTTGACATGATTTTTCAATGACTACCCCGTCTTCTGTCCCCCATACACACAACATCTGTAAGGTCCCTCAGTCAAGTATTGAATTTCAAGCACAGATTCTACAAAGGCCAGGGAGCTTTTCAAAATCCTCATAAAGAAGGACAGTGGTTGGTAGATGGGTAAGAATAACAAATCAGACATTGAATATCCCTTTAAGCATGGTCAAGTTAATAATTATGCTGTGGATGACGTATTAAACCACGCAGACACAACTTCTGAACTGAGCTGCAGGACAGGAAGGGAACTACTCAGGATTGTCACCATGAAGCCATTGGTGATTTTAAAACAGCTACAGAGTTCAATGGCTGTGAAGGGAGAAAACTGAGGATGGATCAACAATATTGTAGTGACTCCACAATAATGAGTGAAGACTTGGGAGTTTTTTCTTCCACTTCGACATCACAGAGTATTTTGTGTAGATCAATAAAATCACAATTAAATTCATTTCAATCTCACTTTGTAACGCAACAAAATGTGGAAAAAAAAGGTGAATACTTATGATACGCACTGTACCTGTATCTTCCATAGAAATGCACTGTTACATTCCAAGAGTTACAATATTGATAGTCACCTACAGTACGCATAGCTTCATGCCAAAACTTGAATCCCACATAAAATCGAAATCACGTTGAGACTTGGATGAAATTAATGCATTAAATTATTATTGAGAGGACACTTCCATAAACATTCATTGACTTTGTGGCAAAAAACAACAACATTTCACCTTGGGTGAATATCTTGAACATGCAAGGCCTAACTGAAAGCACGTGATGAAGATCAATGTAGTCTTGCTTCGACTCTAAGCTCATGATATGGGCTATCAGGGGTTTTCTACACAGTCACATGCTCATACCAAAGCAGGAGCACAGAGAGAAAACACAAAAACTAAAAGCACAGAAAGCACAGAGTGCATTAGTGTAGTAGCCTGTTCAATAGGGCCGCCGTGGGAAACCTGAAAACCTCTGGTTCCTCATTCTGACAAACCATCATTCATACATTAGTCTATGCAGAAAGATGCAGCTGCAGGAAGGCTGTCATTGTAATTCATGGCTAACAATTAATAAGATGGTAACAACCCATGTTTATTGGTAATAACCCGTGTTTATGGCATGACAATTTAACAGACTCTAATAAATCTCTCATATTTATAATGAACTGAGTGAGATGCGCAACACAAGGGGTTGAGAGTGAGTTAAAGCCAGTTAGCCAGTGAGAGAGACAGAGGGCTCAGCTCAGCACAACAAGCACCACAATAACAATACACCACAGAGCCACTGATTCATCCAGCCCAGCTATGCTATCCCAGGGTGCCCTGCAGAGGGAACACAAACAGAACCTTTGTTACGGCCCAAGAGGATGGCCTCATACTAAGACCAGGCGACCTGACAACACTTTCAGATCCAGCTACTTGCTGTCTGTGGTTAATGAGGGAATTTTCACTCAGCAAGCAGAACAATTCCTAAGATCCCAACAAACAAAAGTGCGGTGCAGGTGTTAAACTGACACTTTATAGCGTGATGGCTGGAGATGTTGGACATACACACAAAAGCAGTCTTTGGACCATATGGAATCATGTAGTAAACAAAGAAGTGTTAAACAAATATTTGAGATTCTTCAAATAGCCACACTTTGCCTTGATGACAGCTTTTCACACTCTTGGCATTCTTTCAACCAGCTTCATGAGGTAGTCACCTGGAATGCATCTCAATTAATAGGTGTGCTCTCCTTCTTAATGCGTTTGAGCCAATCAGTTGTGTGTGACAAGGTAGGGTGGGTATACAGAAGATAGCCCTATTTGGTAAAAGACCAAGTCCATATTATGGCAAGAACATCTCAAATAAGCAAAGAGATAATAATGGCGCCGGAGAAAATGGCTGCCGTTTTACAGCCCTCTAACCAATTGTACTATTATGTGTGTTTTTCCGCGTTATTTGTCATTTATTTTGTACATAATGTTTCTGCCATCGTCTCTTATAACCAAAAAGAGCTTCTGGATATCAGGACAGCGATTACTCACCTCGTGCTGGACGAAGATTTTTTCTTCAACGAGGCGGCCGCGAAGGATATCCTACAGACACCCGACAAGGCCCAAATCCCCGTCATTCGCATGAGGAAGAGACGGAGATATCGTGGACGTAGGTCGGGGTGCCTTGTAAGGATCCGACGGCGAGCGAGTAAACTGCCGCTCCCATCAATCCTATTAGCCAATCTTCAATCATTTGAGAATAAATTGGATGACCTAAGATTATGGTTATCCTACCAACGGGACATTCAAAACTGTAATATCTTATGTTTCACAGAGTCGTGGCTGAACGACGACATCGGCAGGATAGAACGGCTGACTCCGGTAAGACAAGGGGTGGCGGTCTGTGTATATTTGTAAACAACAGCTGGTGCACAAAATCAAATACTAAGGAAGTCTCAAGGTTTTGCTCGCCTGAGGTAGAGTATCTTATGATAAGCTGTAGACCACACTATTTACCAAGAGAGTTTTCATCTATATTTTTCATAGCTGTCTATTTACCACCACAAACCAATGCTGGCATTAAGATTGCACTGAATGAGCTGTATAAGGCCATAAGTCAACAGGAAAACGCTCATCCAGAGGCAGCGCTCCTAGTGGCCGGGGACTTTAATGCAGGGAAACTTAAATCCGTTCTACCTCATTTCTACCAGCATGTTAAATGTGCAACCAGAGGAAAAAAAACTCTAGACCACCTTTACTCCACACACAGAGACGCATACAAAGCTCTCCCTCGCCCTCCATTTGGCAAATCTGACCATAACTCTATCCTCCTGATTCCTGTTTATAAGCAAAAACTAGAGCAGGAAGCACCAGTGACTCGGTTAATAAAAAAGTGGTCAGATGACGCAGATGCTAAGCTACAGGACTGTTTTTCTAGCACAGACTGGAACATGTTCCGGGATTCCTCAGATAGCATTGAGGAGTACACCACATCAGTCACTGGCTTCATCAATAAGTGCATCGATGATGTCGTCCCCACAGTGAATGTACGTACATACCTCAACCTGAAGCCATGGATTACAGGAAACATCCGCACGGAGCTAAAGGGTAGAGCTGCCGCTTTCAAGGAGCGGGACTCTAACCCGGACGCTTATAAGAAATCCCGCTATGCCCTCTGACGAACCATCAAACAGGCAAAGAGTCAATACAGGACTAAGATTGAATCGTACTACACCGGCTCTGACGCTCGTCGGATGTGGCAGGGCTTGAAAACTATTACAGACTACAAAGGGAAGCACAGCCGCGAGCTGCCCAGTGACACAATACTTCCAGACGAGCTAAACCACTTCTATGCTCGCTTCGAGGCAAGCAACACTGAAGCATGCATGAGAGCACCAGCTGTTCCGGATGACTATGTGATCACGCTCTCCGTAGCTGATGTGAGTAAGACTTTTAAGCATGTCAACATTCACAAGGCCGCAGGGCCAGACGGATTACCAGGACGTGTACTCCGAGCATGTGCTGACCAACTGGCAAGTGTCTTCACTGACATTTTCAACATGTCTCTGACTGAGTCTGTAATACCAACATGTTTCAAGCAGACCACCATAGTCCCCGTGCCCAAGGACTCTAAGATAACCTGCCTAAATGACTACCGACCTGTAGCACTGACGTCTGTAGCCATGAAGTGCTTTGAAAGGCTGGTCATGGCTCACATCACCCACTCCAATTTGCACACCGCCCCAACAGATCCACAGATGATGCAATCTCTATTGCACTCCACACTGCCTTTTCCCACCTGGACAAGAGGAACACCTACGTGAGAATGCTATTCATTGACTACAGCTCAGCATTCAACACCATAGTGCCCTCAAAGCTCATCACTAAGCTAAGGATCCTGGGACTAAACACCTCCCTCTGCAACTGGATCCTGGACTTCCTGACGGGCCACCCCCAGGTGGTAAGGGTAGGTAACAACACATCCGCCACACTGATCCTCAACACGGGGGCCTCTCAGGGGTGCGTGCTCAGTCCCCTCCTGTACTCCCTGTTCACCCATGACTGCATGGCCAGAAACAACTCCAACACCATCATTAAGTTTGCCGACGACACAACAGTGGTAGGCCTGATCACCGACAACGATGAGACAGCATATAGGGAGGAGGTCAGAGACCTGGCCGTGTGGTGCCAGGATAACAACCTCTCCCTCAACATGACCAAGACAAAGGAGATGATTGTGGACTACAGGAAAAAAAAGAGGACTGAGCACGCCCCATTCTCATCGACGGGGCTGTAGTGGAACAGGTTGAGAGCTTCATGTTCCTTGGTGTCCACATCACCAACGAACTATCATGGTCCAAACACAAGACAGTCGTGAAGAGGGCACGACAAAGCCTATTCCCCCTCAGGAGACTGAAAATATTTGGCATGGGTCCTCAGATCCTCAAAAAATTCTACAGCTGCACCATCGAGAGCATCCTGACTGGTAGCATCACCGGTATGGCAACTGCTTGGCCTCCGACCGCAAGGCACTACAGAGGGTAGTGCGTACGGCCCAGTACATCACTGGGGCCAAGCTTCCTGCCATCCAGGACCTCTATACCAGGCGGTGTCAGAGGAAGGCCCTCAAAATTGTCAAAGACTCCAGCCACCCTAGTCATAGACTGTTCTCTCTGCTACCGCACGGCAAGCGGTACCGGAGTGCCAAGTCTAGGTCCAAAAGACTTCTCAACAGCTTCTACCCCCAAGCCATAAGACTCCTGAACAGCTAATCATGGCTACCCGGACTATTTGCACTGTCCCCCCACCCCATCTTTTTACGCTGCTGCTACTCTGTTAATTATTTATGCATAGTCACTTTAACTCTACCCACATGTACATATTACTTCAACTACCTCAACTAGCCGGTGCCCCCGCACATTGACTCTGCACCGGTACCCCCCTGTATATATAGCCTCCCTACTGTTATTTTATTTTACTTCTGCTCTTTTTTTCTCAACACTTTTTTGTTGTTTTATTCTACTTTTTTATTAAAAATAAATGCACTGTTGGTTAAGGGCTGTAAGTAAGCATTTCACTGTAATGTCTGCACCTGTTGTATTCGGCGCATGTGGCCAATCAAATTAGATTAGATTTTATTTTATTTGAAACGACAGTCATGAAGGTCAGTCAATACGGAACATTTCAAGAACTTTGAAAGTTTCTTCAAGTGCAGTCGCAAAAACCATCAAACGCTATGATGAAACTGGCTCTCATGAGGACCGCAACAAGAAAGGAAGACCCTGAGTTACCTCTGCTGCAGAGGATAAGTTCATTAGAGTTACCAGCCTCAGAAATTTCAGCCCAAATAACTGCTTCACAGAGTTCAAGTAACAGACACATCTCAACATCAACTGTTCAGAGGAGACTGTGTGAATCAGGCCTTCATGGTCAAATTGCTGCAAGGAAACCACTACTAAAGGACACCAATAAGAAGAAGAGACTTGCTTGGTCCAAGAAACACGAGCAATGGATATTAGACCGGTGGAAATCTGTCCTTTGGTCTGATGAGTCCAAATTAGAGATTTTTGGTTCCAACCGCCGTGTCTTTGTGAGACACAGAGTAGGTGAACGGATGATCTCCGCATGTGTGGTTCCCACCGTGAAGCATGGAGGAGGAGGTGTGATGGTGTGTGGGTGCTTTGCTGGTGACACTGTTGCTGATTTATTTAGAATTCAAGGCAAACTTAACCAGCATGGCTACCACAGCATTCTGTAGCGATACGCCATCCCATCTGGTTTGCGCTTAGTGGGACTATCATTTGTTTTCAACAGGACAATGACCCAACACACCTCCAGGCTGTGTAAGGGCTATTTGACCAAGAAGGAGAGTGATGGAGTGCTGCATCAGATGACCTGGACTCCACAATCACATGACCTCAACCTAATTGAGATGGTTTTGGATGAGTTGGACCGCAGAGTGAAGGAAAAGCAGCCAACAAGTGCTCAGCATATGTGGGAACTCCTTCAAGACTGTTGGAAAAGCATTCCAGGTGAAGCTGGTTGAGAGAATACCAAGAGTGTGCAAAGCTGTCGTCAAGGCAAAGGGTGGCTACTTTGAAGAATCTAAAATCTAAAATATATTTTGTTTTGTTTAACACTTTTTGGGTTACTACATGATTCCATATCTTAGATTGTTCTGGCAACAATATACTCTCCACTACCATGTACAGTACATCACATTTCCAGAGTGGGCTCTCTGCTACTTTTGAAGTTATGATACATGAGCACCACCAACACAGTGAATGGGAAAATTGATTCAAAAATCTCCAGAATATAGACATAGTCCTTATTTTAGAACACACTATAAGGAGTATTATGACACCAAGATGTTGTCTGTATCATGTACGGTTCACGGATCATAGGGTCTAACAGGTGGCATGAAGTGTTTATGTATAGTTCTAAAAAGGGCCTAAAATTGCCACTTTCATCATGATTTTCACAAAAAAAGAATTGTTACAAATGTAAAAAGCATATAAAACATCCTTCCTCTCAATGAAGTGTTTATGTGAGAATTGCCAGAACAATCTGAGATACCCAAAATAATCGGCCTATACCTATAGAGCAGCAGGTGACTGTGGGTCAGAGGAGAAGACGCTTGAGGATGACTCATAACTGATCACATTGTGTCTCTGAACTCTACAGTATTACCTCACCTCTTATAGAGTCTGCTGCTGGCTCACCCCACTTGATTTAATTAAGTGACATCTAATTAGGCTATTTCTGTTAGTACAGACTCAGTCTTAAAGGGTCACCTCACCACTCTATCCTGGAGGTGACATTGCCCAAAGGCAAAGTTTTCACCAAACAGCAGGTACGTAGGCTAGAGTTGGCTCTGTTTCAATAAATGATTTGCGGTCCTCCATGTTGTTTGCACAACCATATTTAATCTCCCCAGTACGGGGAGAGACAAGACTGGGCCATGTCAGTGTTCCACCCCTCTCTCTCTGTAGCATGCCTAGGCACAGGCGTGACAGACTCTCAGTACAGAAAGAAGGAACACTAATCAAGGGGTTGAAATAGAAAAAATATTCTGTGCCTTGAGGCATTAAGGAAATTACATAACAGGTTAAGGCTTGTCTGCAACCCTTCACCTCATATATATCTGACTTTTCAGCAGTCAGCAGTCTAGTGCAATGCAATCCCCTCTGTGTACAAACACATACTACAGGTGTGTTGGCCATTCCACACTTTCACAATAGCTCAATAGCCTAGATCAAGATTATGGCAACACCTCATGTTCACCCAATGACTAGGTAAGGTATGTGAAGCAGTACATACAACTACAGTAACAAGATAAGATTGTTACAGTAATAGTGTGGACAGTGAAGCCAGGCAACACAATCTATTTTAGTTTCTATGTGCACATGCACAAAAGTAAAACATTATCAATGTGATGGAATAGCCAATAGCAAACCCTACCATTTCACAGTATCAAGGCACTACAAATAGTAGTGTTATACACGCGTAATTAGACATTTTACACAAAATCTTTGTACCCAAAGTTGAGGATCTGTTGAGTTGAGGATCTGAGTTTTAGATTTGTTTGGCCGTTTGAGCGAAACACCTCACTACCAGCTACGCACCGCAATCGGTCTGGCAGTCACTCACCTGAACATTTCTCGGGCTCCATGTCGGATTCGACAGAAGTTCGGGGTTTCCTCCGGAAGGCGACCCGTCTGAAGTCTTCCATGCCGTTATCCTCCGCTGACCGTTCCAACATCGAAAAAGATTTACAGAGCGAGCAACTCTATCCGGTAGTCGAGCCTACTCGAGTACTAAAATGCACAATTAACATTCAACATATTAGGCTACAGTTAATTTAATCCCATGTCAAACAACTCAATATTCCAACTGATCATCGACCGAAAAATGAAACAAACGTGTTACTTGCAAGTAGACATATTTTCCCAGATAGCCTACGCGCCACATATAAACGCTGATGACCCGGTCCAAAGTCAATGGCTAAATCATAATCATCCGCTTATCTCTGTACAATCACCTTGAAGCAGACTGCTCCAAGCCCCTCCCTGTTTCACTGTTGCGGACGGTCTCCGTTGCTCTGATCGGAGGAATCCACCCTCCTTCCTACAAGATAAATAGGCTATTATTACAATATTAAAATTTTAGTCATTTAGCAGACGCTCTTATCCAGAGCGACTTACAGTTAGTGAGTGCATACATTTTTCATAAGGGCCCCCCGTGGGAATCGAACCCACAACCCTGGCGTTGCAAGCGCTATGCTCTACCAATTGAGCTACAGGAGGCCTTATCATGTTGGGCAGGTAGGGAAACAATGGCTTACAGAGAGCTCGTATCACTTCCTTGAATAGCTGGAAGGCGTTTTGCATACAATCTACTTTAAAATAATGACAGGCTGGGCTGTTATGAAATGGATAACATTTACATTACATTTTAGTCATTTAGCAGACGCTCTTATCCAGAGCGACTTTCAGTTAGTGAGTGCATACATTATTTTTCATACTGGCCCCCCGTGGGAATCGAACCCACAACCCTGGCGTTGCAAACGCCATGCTCTACCAACTGAGCTACATCCCTTCCGGCCATTCCCTCCCCTAACCTGGGCCAATTGTGCGCTGCCCCATGGGTCTCCCGGTCGCGGTCGGCAACGACCGAGCCTGGATTCGAACCAGGATCTGTAGTGGCACAGCTATGCCTTAGACCACTGCGCCACTCGGGAGGCTACTGCGCCACTCGATAACATGTTACACTGTTTTAAATGGAGTAATAAATATTAACAAGAAAACCCAATACAGTATATTGCTGTCTTTTAATTCCTTTATTGATTAGTGTCTCTAATGTCAGTTAAGATGTCATGGCACTGTACTGTATCGCCATCTTCCAATGATATAGGTAACTTGTGCAACAACCAAGGGAGTAGACAAAATGTTCTCCAGACACTCGACTAGATTTGGACATCACTCTTCTTCTTTCTTCTTTCTTCTTTCTTCTTCTGCTGCTGTTGTTCCACCCAAGGTTTTATAATAGACAGAAGACACAAATCAAATCAATGTACACATACAGATATTAAACACACCATTTCTCCACTGCGGTTGCAAGCATGCTTTCCAAAGCATTAACTGTGTGGATTCTAAGGGAGATTGTTCTTTGTGGTTACAGTATACACGTCCCACCAGAATAAACCCAAGTAAGTTCAATAAATCCACCCACATTTGTGAATAAATGAATACAGAACTGTAAGAAAAATCTATCTCAATGCATCTGCCGCCAATCCATAAGGAACTAGGTGTTCAGATTCCCCTTCAATAAACCTGACTAGTCAAACATTAGACATAATCATTACTTATCGACTCAAAGGAAAGAGAGAAAGATATAAAGAGAGAGAGAAAGAGTTACAGTGGATGTGAATCAGGCAAATTAATCATGCAACTCAAACATTAGCTACACCATCAACACAAAGATGGTTTTTCTTGGCTCATCTTGCATTAATGTTTCAACTAGGTTAGCCAGATCATCAAAGCTCAATACAAATTGATCTGAAGGTGTAAGCGTGTGACTCACAAAATCCTTCCGATATCCTGGAAGCCTTTTGGTATTCATCCCTGTTCTCAGCCTGCTGGTTAGTGTCATGATATCATATCCGACAAAGCCATATATATACGCATAGATCTATACATGGCTCTGATACCACCTGGATCGATATACAGTGGGGGAAAAAAGTATTTAGTCAGCCACCAATTGTGCAAGTTCTCCCACTTAAAAAGATGAGAGAAGCCTGTAATTTTCATCATTGGTACACGTCAACTATGACAGACAAATAGAGAAAAAAAATCCAGAAAATCACGTTGTAGGATTTTTAATGAATTTATTTGCAAATTATATGGTGGAAAATAAGTATTTGGTCACCTACAAACAAGCAAGATTTCTGGCTCTCACAGACCTGTAACTTCTTCTTGAAGAGGCTCCTCTGTCCTCCACTTGTTACCTGTATTAATGGCACCTGTTTGAACTTGTTATCAGTATAAAAGACACCTGTCCACAACCTCAAACAGTCACACTCCAAACTCCACTATGGCCAAGACCAAAGAGCTGTCAAAGGACACCAGAAACAAAATTGTAGACCTGCACCAGGCTGGGAAGACTGAATATGCAATAGGTAAGCAGCTTGGTTTGAAGAAATCAACTGTGGGAGCAATTATTAGGAAATGGAAGACATACAAGACCACTGATAATCTCCCTCGATCTGGGGCTCCACGCAAGATCTCACCCCGTGGGGTCAAAATGATCACAAGAACGGTGAGCAAAAATCCCAGAACCACACGGGGGGACCTAGTGAATGACCTGCAGAGAGCTGGGACCAAAGTAACAAAGCCTACCATCAGTAACACACTACGCCGCCAGGGACTCAAATCCTGCAGTGCCAGACGTGTCCCCCTGCTTAAGCCAGTACATGTCCAGGCCCGTCTGTAGTTTGCTAGAGTGCATTTGGATGATCCAGAAGAGGATTGGGAGAATGTCATATGGTCAGATGAAACCAAAATATAACTTTTTGGTAAAAACGCAACTCGTCGTGTTTGGAGGACAAAGAATGCTGAGTTGCATCCAAAGAACACCATACCTACTGTGAAGCATGGGGGTGGAAACATCATGCTTTGGGGCTGTTTTTCTGCAAAGGGACCAGGACGACTGATCCGTGTAAAGGAAAGAATGAATGGGGCCATGTATCGTGAGATTTTGAGTGAAAACCTCCTTCCATCAGCAAGGGCATTGAAGATGAAACGTGGCTGGGTCTTTCAGCATGACAATGATCCCAAACACACCGCCCGGGCAACGAAGGAGTGGCTTTGTAAGAAGCATTTCAAGGTCCTGGAGTGGCCTAGCCAGTCTCCAGATCTCAACCCCATAGAAAATCTTTGGAGAGAGTTGAAAGTCTGTGTTGCCCAGCGACAGCCCCAAAACATCACTGCTCTAGAGGAGATCTGCATGGAGGAATGGGCCAAAATACCAGCAACAGTGTGTGAAAACCTTGTGAAGACTTACAGAAAACGTTTGACCTGTGTCATTGCCAACAAAGGGTATATAACAAAGTATTGAGAAACTTTTGTTATTGACCAAATACTTATTTTCCACCATAATTTGCAAATAAATTCATTAAAAATCCTACAATGTGATCTTCTGGATTTTCTTTTCTCATTTTGTCTGTCATAGTTGACGTGTACCTATGATGAAAATTACAGGCCTCTCTCATCTTTTTAAATGGGAGAACTTGCACAATTGCTGGCTGACTAAATACTTTTTTCCCCACTGTACCATCACAGTCATTGGATCCCACAGAGCGTCCAACCAAATAATCTAAGTCATGTCCACTGTTATTGCTTCAATGCATAGTCCTAATTGTGCTTGTAAAGAACAATGTTTGGAGGAGAGGGTAGTTTACCTTTCGTTTGAACCTATTTAATTCATGCCCCAGCATGAGATTGGATTACCATCATTTCCTTTGGGTTAGACATTAAACAAGCAATCTCTGACACATAAACAATGCCATGTTTAAGAAGAGCGAATTCATATGTCCTTATTTAAACATAAACATGATACTGGGGGGCCACAGCATTGGGGGATTGTGTTATCTGAATTGTGTTCAAACTAAACTGAGGAGGGGAGTCATGTCATTCACATCATTGTCAAGTCAACCTGTGCAATTCAAAAGGCCACATCCAGGCTTACTAACCTAGACGACACCTCCTCATCTCCTACCTTTAGTATCAAAGTCTCTATGTCAAATAAGATTTCAACTACATGACAAACATAATCAATCACCTCAGCAGTAACTGCGGTAAAAAAGAAAAGAAAAACTGATGTAAAAAATATCATCTTTGTCTTGCAAAAAAGTTGTATAAAAACAAGCATCTCAAGTGTAGTGATGTTAGATTGGTAGTTGAAATCAAGACAACCCACCTCATCAAACATTACCATTGTAATGCAATATCACTTCCATTCCATTAGTCTCTCCACAATGATGTCAAATTCAATGTGTACTTCAACACTACCATGTAGAAAAGACAGATGCTATTACACATGTAGAGATGATCCTTATTAACAGATGCTTTTACATGGCTAATATTCTGTCTAGCCTGTTAGGCAAGTTTGTAAGCCTCTCACATCACCGAAAGGAAACCTTCTTATTGACAGAAAATTGAATGCTAAACTTGTAGGATATAGACCATCCAAAACCTTGTTATATTTAATTGGAAAAGTGTTCTCTGTTAAAATCTTTTTCTTTTTTGACGATATCAATCAGAACATAACAGCCATGGTTTAGTGAATCAATCCTCATGACTTAAGTCTCAACGCCACAGCAATAATACTCATTTTGAATTCCAGTTTAAAGAATGACCAACAATCAAATGATATCACACACAAATTAGAAGTAATAAATAAATGAACAAAACACAAATCAATAAATAACCATGTCAGTTAAATAGATAATAAATAATCATATAGATACAAGACATTGTTTAATTCAATAATATGTGTTAGTCTGGTGTGTGCACTGCAGTCTTATCCTCCAGTCTCTCTCTTCTCAACAGGATGTGATGTTAATCCAGCCCAACCAATGAGGAGCATCGCACCCCTCATCTTCTCTGTAACCCAACCTACCAGGAGAAAGTGTGGCATGTGGAGTTGGGGCTTGCTGAGGGGACACAGAGCCTAGGCACCAGGGTGTGATGCCAGGTTGAGGGAGACGAGAGACAGGAGTCCCTGGTGCTGTGTGTCTCCAGGAGGCCCGGGCCCATGGGTGGGGGCGCGGCTGGCTAGATGCCTAGGGGCCTGGGGGGTGAGGCTGCTGGACCAGGCTGTTGAGGGCGTCCAGGGGGTCTCTGCTGCTGCTGGAGAGGGGTGGTGTCTGGTCCTCCTGGAGGGCTATCACAATGTTCAGACTCGGACATGGACTGCGAGGAGGAAGAGAGGGAGAAGAGAGTAGTCCGAAAAAGAAGAGGAGAGCAGGGAATATAGTAAAAAGGACATGTATCCCTAATGTATAATAAAAAGGACATGGGGCTATAAAGTGCTCAGAAAAAACAAAAAAAAACTAATGTGAGGGACCAAAACTGTTCCCCAAAACAACAGCGATGGACATTTCAGGAAAGATGAAGCACACTTAAAATATTTTGGGAGAGCCGACTTGGTCAAACAACACTATGACCAAGAAATGGAATAGACAGGACATCAGATTTGTCAGCAGTTACCTATTTGCCTGTAGTGATGATTCAGAGGCAATGAGATACCTACTGTATGGGTGGGTGGGTTGTAGGGGGCTGAGGTTGGGGATTGTAGTGAGATGAACTAGTTAGTTCTGTATGAAACGGATCTAGGACTGCATTAAGTAGAAGTAGCAGAGTATTACTGGTGGCAAAAGTGTCATGCAAAACCAATGCATTTGCCAACGGTAATATAGCCATTATTCTGCTCAATAGTGCAACATAGTTTTTGTGTGGCTGTGTTATAAATACCAACGCCATGTGCTGTGAGTAAAAATACACAAGTCTTCACGCCTTAATTAGTTAATTAATATGTTGTGTGTGTGTGTGTATGTGTGTGCGTATGTGAACTATTATAAATACAGATGCCCGTTATGAAATGTGTTTGATGAAACAACTACAGTTAATTAATTCATTTCTGTAGCTTAAAGGTCCAATGCAGCCGTTTTTATCTCAATATCAAATAATTTCTGGGTAACAATTAAGCACCTTAATGTGATTGTTTTCAATTAAAATGGTCAAAAATAAATAAAAATAGCTTCTTACCGAAGAGCAATTTCTCAAGCAACAATTTTGCTAGGACTGTCTGGGAGTGGTCTGAGTGGGGAGGGGAAAACTGAAAACTAGCTGTTATTGGCAGATGTTTGGAACTCTTTTTCTTATTGGCGTATTAACTAATTCACCATCTGGTGATGTCACCAGGCAGGCCACAACTCCATCCCACCAAAACAGGCTGACATTTCAGGTGGTCTTTTCAAACAGCTCTTACACTAAAAGGGAATTTCATGATTTTCACAATTTCACAGTATTATTCCAATCTCATAGTGTGGAAATATACAATGAGCTACAAAAGTATTGGGACAGTGACACATTTTGTTTTGGCTCTGTACTCCAGCACTTTGGATTTGAAATTATACAGTGCAGACTGTCAGCTTTCATTTGAGGGTATTTCCATCCATATCGGGTGAATCGTTTAGAAAGTACAGCACTTTTTGTACATAGTCCCCCCATTTTAGGGGACCAAAAGTATTGGGACAAATTCACTAATATGTGTATTAAAGTAGTCAGAAGTTTAGTATTTGGTCCCATATTCCTAGCACACAATGATTACATCAAGCTTGTAACTTTACAAACTTGTTGGATGCATTTGCTATTTGTTTTGGTTGTGTTTCAGATTATTTTGTGCCCAACATAAATTAATGGTAAATCATGTATTGTGTCATTTTAGAGTCACTTTTATTGTAAATAAGAATCAAATAATTTTCTAAATAATTCTACATTAATGTGGATGCTACCATGATTACAGATCATTCTGAATGACTCGTGAATAACGATGAGTGAGAAAGTTACAGACGCACAAATATCATACCCCAAGACATGCTAACCTCTCACCTTTTTTGAGGGGGTATGATATTTCTGTGTCTGTAACTTTCTCACTCATCACTATTTACGATTCTTTCAGGATTATCCGTAATCATGGTAGCATGCACAATGTAGAAGTGTTTAGAAACATATTATATTCTTCATTACAATAAAAGTGACTCCAAAATGACACAATACATTATTTACCATTCATTTCCATTGGGCACAAAATAATCTGAAACACAACCAAAACAAACAGCAAATGCATCCAACAAATGTGTAGAGTCACAAGCTTGATGTAGTCACTGTGTGCTATGAATATTGGACCAAATACTTAACTTTTCATTACTTTAATACACATATACAGTACCAGTCAAAACTATGAAATAACACATACGGAATCATGTAGTAACCAAAAATGTGTTAAACAAATCAAAATATATTTTATATTTGAGATTCTTCAAAGTAGCCACCCTTTGCCTTGATGACAGCATTGCACACTCTTGGCATTCTCTCAACCAGCTTCATGAGGTAGTCACCTGGAATGCATTTCAATTAACAGGTGTGCCTGGTTAAAAGTTAATTTGTGGAATTTCCTTCCTTCTTAATGCGTTTGAGCCAATCAGTTGTGTTGTGACAAGGTAGATGTAAATGTAGGGGGGTATACCGAAGATGGCCCTATTTGGTAAAATACCAAGTCCATATTATGGCAAGAAGTTTCTTCAAGTGCAGACGCAAAAACCATCAACCGCTATGATGAAACTGGCTGTCATGAGGACCACCACAGAAAAGGAAGACCCAGAGTTACCTCTGCTGCAGAGGATAAGTTCATTAGAGTTAACTGCACCTCAGATTGCAGCCCAAATAAATGCTTCACAGAGTTCAAGTAACAGACACATCTCAACATCAATTGTTCAGAGGAGACTGCGTGAATCAGGCCTTCATGGTCGAATTGCTGCAAAGAAAACACTACTAAAGGACACCAATAAGAAGAAGAGACTTGATTGGCCAATAAACACGAGCAATGGGCATTAGACAAGTGGAAATCTGTCCTCTGGTATGATGAGTCCAAATTGGAGATTTTTGGTTCCAACCGCCGTGTCTTTGTGAGACGCAGAGTAGGTGAACGGATGATCTCCACATGTGTGGTTCCCATCGTGAAGCATGGAGGAGGAGGTGTGATGGTGTGGAGGTGCTTTGCTGGTGACACTGTCTGTGATTTATTTAGAATTCAAGGCACACTTAACCAGCGTGGCTACCACAGTATTCTGCAGCAATACGCCATCCCATCTGGTTTGCGCTTAGTGGGACTATCATTTGTTTTCAACAGGACAATGACACAAAACACACCTCCAGGCTGTGTAAGGGCTATTTGACCAAGAAGGAGAGTGATGGAGTGCTGCATCAGATGACCTGGCCTCCACAATCACCTAATCTCAACCCAATTGAGATGGTTTGGGATGAGTTGGACCGCAGAGTGAAGGAAAAGCAGCCAACAAGTGCTCAGCATATGTGGGAACTCCTTCAAGACTGTTGGAAAAGCCTTCCTCATGAAGCTGGTTGAGAGAATGCCAAGAGTGTCCAAAGCTGTCATCATGACAAAGGGTGGCTACTTTGAAGAATCTAAAATCTAAAATATATTTTGATTTGTTTAACACTTTGTTGGTTACTACATGATTCCATATGTGTTATTTCATAGTTTTGATGTCTTCACTATTATTCTACAATGTAGAAAATAGTAGAAAATAAAGAAAAGCCCTTGAATGAGTAGGTGTGTCCAAACTTTTGACTGGTATTGTATGTGAATTTGTCCCAATACTTTTGGTTCCCTAAAATGGGGGGACTATGTACAAGAAGTGCTTCCTAAACCGTTCACCCGATATGGATGACAATACTCTCAAATTAAAGCTGACAGTCTGCATTTTAATCTCATAGTCATTGTTTGATTTCAAATCTAAACTTTTGGAGTATAGAGCCAAAATAAGAAAAAATGCTTCACTGTCCCAATAATTTCTGAGGGCACTGTATATAAAACACAGGAAAATAATGTTTTTGACTGCACTGGGCCTTTAAGAGCCAGCCATGTAGGGCATGCTGTGTGTATCCTGCAGGCCCAAGGCACAAGTAGTGCGAGTAAGAGAAGTGGAAAGAGATGTAGAGCTCAGGCCTCTGGGACGTTACCTGCGGGCTACGGAGGCTCTTGCTCTCCTTAGTTGTGGGGAGAGTGGCGATACTGAGGCAAAGGCAGCAGGCTGCTGACAATCTATGAGAAACTGATACATTAGACAGATATACAGAGTGGTGACAGTCAGGGTTAGTGGGACAGACGGACACACGTGTGGACAAGACAGGAGGAAAGACTTGTCAGGGACAGAGAGACACACTGGCCTTGTCATGTAATAACTCAACATGTCTGAGGAGAGGACGTCAGGTGTGAAACATTTTGCTCTCTTTCGGAGTATAACATTAGAGCATATGGCATTATAGTATTTATGCTTTTAGTAATCTTTCTTGTAAGCACTTTAATTTGATTGGAATATCACATTTTGGAAGTTAACATCTTCCTGTAATACAGTCCATTTGAGTTAATACAATATACGCTGTTTTTTAAATGATTTATTTATCTAGAAAGTAAATTAATAATGATTTCTACAGTCTGACATACCACAGAAGGTAATATTGTGTGAGAATGGTTATTCATGTTTATATAAGTGTGAGAAAGAAAGAAAGAGAAAGGGAGAGAGAAAGAGAGAGAGAGAGAGAGAGAGAGAGAGAGAGAGAGAGAGAGAGAGAGAGAGAGAGAGAGAGAGAGAGGGAGAAAGAGAGCTCTCTGTTCATTTTGCAAGACCAATAATGGGCTTGTGCATCACTGAATGACTGCTCGTTATTTAAAACCACATCTGACCCAACTGACAAGGCATTCCTCTATCCATCTCCTGAGGAGGATGGACAGCACTATTAACGTACACTCACAAGGAAACACAGACACACATAGAACATTTACGCCCTGGCGTTACAAGCGCCGTGCTCTACCAGCTGAGCTACAGAGGACCACAAGTAGTAATCAACTACTGCTCATGTCAGGCTATGGGCTAAAAACAAATCAGCATATTTAGATCAGATCAGATGTTATAATATCATACACAAATATAACACATGACTTAATGAATGAATGAATGACCCTGCAGCCTTGGGTTTCATTTTTATAGAGTCAAAGTCCAACCAATGTTATGTCACAGGGATTGGAGCTGAATGTACATGGGCATTCTTCACCTCTTTTTGTGTCAATAAAAATATTTGACCATTGTAGGAGCCAAAAACCAATAACCACAGAGAGGTCAGTGTGAGAGGTAACTGGTTATCTAAGGTAGGAACATGAGGGCCAAACAGCATTTGACAGGAATGATTTGTTGGGAATTGTTAAGACACTGCCATCTGCTGGAACTAATGGCATGGGCTTAGGGTTGCTTTGGGGTGCTTTTCAGGGCGTGTTATTTTCAGGGTGTGGTATGAGCGTAGTAGGCCTGGGTGTGTGGTTAGGGTATCACAGAGAGGAGGTCACACTGGTTTCCATGCTGCTCTGAATGGTTTATCTGCATTTAAACCATTTATATATTTCCTCCTAGATCGGACTGAGCAAAGTCACGTGCATGTCACAACAAAAATCTATCAACACTGACAGAAAAAGCATGATAGATCAGTCTCTCAGTTTGTCTCGCATACGCACATGCACACACACACACACACACACACACACACACACGCACGCACGCACACACACACATACACACACACACATTATGTGTTTGCTATGTTTTCTATATTCATTATAGACTAATGTCACAAGGAACAAGGAAGTCAAGCTGTACTGTACTTAGTATAATGTAGAGAAGGGACAATGGATTGTGGCACTGAATAGGTCTCTGAAATCAGGTTGATCTTGGTCAGCCAGTGTACCTCTGTAGATAAGTAGAAGGGACTTCTGTCAAATGCTTTTTGCTCCAGAGTTGTGGAAAATTGAAGACTAATATTATATCATGGCTTGAAAATGTTAATCAACCACAGGGAATTCAAACTAGAATGATTCCTTGAAATCTTTCTGATGACATGAATAATAATATGATTTGCAGTGTTTAACTGATAGACTGTGTGTCAGAGGCTGCGTTTACACCACTAATTGGTATTTTGACCAATCACATCAAATATTTTCACGTCAGATCTGAATGGTCAAAATACCAATTAGTGAAAAAAATATCAGAATTGGGCTGCCTGTGTAAACGCAGCCAGAGAAGTACAGTAAGGTGGCCTACATAGTAAAGTACTGTGGAGAAATAGATAAGGTTCCTTTGTATCATTTGCATCGCTGCCATCTCTGCTTTACAAAGAAAGATTCCAAAAGATTTAAACAAGGTTTTATATTTTCTGTGGCAAACATTCATAGGGATAGACCAGAGGAGGCTGGTGGGAGGAGCTATAGGAGGACAGGCTCATTGTAATGGCTGGAATGGTATCAAACACATCAAACATATGGAAACCAAATGTTTGACTCCGTTCCATTTAACCCATTCCAGACATTACAATGAGCCCGTTCTCCTATAGCTCCTCCAACTAGCCTCCACTGGGATAGACTGAGGAACTCCAATGGCTATCAATGTGTTTCAGCTGTAACTGTGTAAATCAGCCACTGAGTGGCACCATGGGTCAATGAGGCCCACAGTACACAGTGTAGCTCTGCACACAGTCTATGGATGGTTGGAAAAAGTAACGCGTATATTGACTACAAACATACTTTGATCATATGCAGTGAATACAACAGGGAAAGTCAATTGCCTAAGAATGTTATTAGCCATTGGAAAAATAATTTGGTTGTGTGATACGAGAAGTAGGCGACAGCACTTAACTTCTACTCTATATGCCAAGGGTGGGAAATACATCGTCTTATACCACATCAAATATCTCCAAAATGTACAAGTATCCCTCACACTATCTTAGCTTATTAAACACGACAAATCCTCATAAAACAGTTACTAAAATTCAACTTTATTTTTCATTATAACTTCACATTTACTAGTATATTTATCACATATATTTCATTTATTCCCTAAATCCCTTTATTTACAGAAATGGACAATAGCAACTGTGGTGCCTTATGAGCCCAATACTACAAACAGACTGTTGAGTATTGTCTGCAGATGGAACAAGCTGTGTTGGGCTCCTTCTCATAGCCAATCCCTGAGAAGAGTGTCACAGTACTGCATAGGCATAGGTCAAGCCAGACACAGGAAACAGGAAACCAGTCTGTCCTCCTCTCTGTTTCCCACCCAACCCCTCAGGGCTGGGGCATCTGGGAACTGTAGGCGCGAGGGACAGGGTTGCTGGGAGATGTGGCCAGAGCAGAGGGGCGAGGTGCATCTTTTTGTGTACGAGTTCTCACCGACCCTGGCGACAAGTGTTTCCAAGTCTTGGGAATGGGTGAGCGGTAGGGAGATGCGGGGGCAGAGCTAGTAGAGTGCAGACCGGAGTCTCGACTGTTAACGAGTCGACAGAACTCTAAACTCAGCGACTCTGGGTCAATAATGAAGGTCTGAGTGCCTAGGGACCACTGGGGGTGACCCAGGGGAGGCAGGGAGGAGAACTGGGATGTGGCCGACCAGGGGTTGGAGGACAGTGGCAGCTCCAGGGAGGGAGGGCTGCAGAGGGTCAGGGAGGTGTTGAAGGGATGGGAGCAGGTGGAGGAAGGGCTGTGTATCATGGTGGGGCTGGGGGGAGCGGTGAGAGCGGCTCGTCGACTTACTTTGGGCTGGCTGCTCTTGATCTTGGGCACCTTGGTGCCGCGGCCACGGTCCCTGGTCTGCTCGTGGTCAAACTCTAGGTCCTCCAGGCGTTGGGTCAAGGCCAGCTTCTGCTGGATGGCCATGCGGAGCAGGGAGTTCAGAGTCTTCTTCTCATCCTCCGCCGCTGCCAGCTGTCTCTGCATCTCATCCAGCTGAGTCACGTACTCATCACACCTAGGAGAGAAAGAGAGAGAGATAGAGAGAGGGAGAGAGTCAGAAAGAGAGAGAGAGAGTGAGAGCGAGAGACAGAGAGAAAGAGACAGAGTCAGAGCGAGACAGACAGAGAGAGACAGAGAGAGTGAGAGTGCGAGTGAGAGAGAGCGAGAGAGAGAGAGAGAGAGAGAGAGAGAAAGAGGAAGAGGGACATAGTCAGTAAACTAAGAAACACTGTTGTGCAAGCCGGGGAATACACTGTGAGATCAAACTCATCATCTTTGCACAGTCTTACACATCTGTGTTGTAATTAGCTGCATGAGATCCCAGAATGCCCCTCACCTGGTGGCAAACATGGCCCTGAGAGAGGAGAAGGTGGCGGCGTCCTCCTTCAGAGCCTTCAGCTCGTTCCTCAGCTTCATCATGGTCTCTGTCACCATGCACTTCTCATTCTCATACTTGCTCTTTAGATTAGCAAGTGCCACCTCTGCAGTCTGGAATAGAGAGTGAGTTAATTTCAAGATAACAGATTATAAACATGTGGATTCGACTTTATATCTCTACCATAAAAACAGGTCTAATTTAATGCTCTATGCAAAGGAACATTGATCAAACCTGTTAGAGAATGCTGAAAACAATGTGATGACATTCCCAGGTAGTGGCCTAGTCCCAGATCTGGAACCATAGGTACTCAACCCTAGTGTTCTGCTCACCTGTTTGTTGGCTTTGAGCACCAGTCTGAGTGTGGCGATCTGCTCCCTCTTGGTGCTGAGGAGGGACTTGAGCTTGAGGATCTCCTCCATGCAGGCCTCCTTGTCCTTGTCGAACAAGGGGGCTAGCTCCCGGGCTGCTGCCCTCTGTCGAGACAGCTGGAGGGAGCGGTCCACGGCCCTCTGCAGGTGTTTGATCTGGTCCCTGATGATGGCGTTCAGGTTGTAGATGTTCATGGGCTCCTTACGCAGGTCTCCAGTTGCCTCGGGAGGCACGGGGGAGGAGGAGGGAGAGCCATTAGTGCCGTTGATGACCGGGGAGCCCATGGGGATGCGGGTGGGGCTCCCCTGGCTGCCTGGTGCAGGTGACTCCCTCCCTGTTGTCCCATTGTCCCCACTGGGGGGTTCTTTGGAGGGCGAGTCCATGGGGCTCTGGGGGGCCTCGGAGAATCCGGCGTTGACAGCGGCGAGGCGTCTAGCCAGGCGAGGGGAGAGGAGTGCCCGGGGGTCCTCAGAGCCCTTGAGGCTGCCACTGCGGGTGTTACGGCTCTGGCGGTAGTAGTCCAGCATGACGCGGTTGGGCGTCTCATTGTTGCAGAGACACACGTGGTGGTAGAGCTGGGCCAGCTCCTCGCTGAATGTCCCCAGCTCATCCTGCGCCGTGTTCAGCATGCTGTGGCTCTCTATGGCCACACCCGTCGCCGTCTGTAGTTCTGCCTCCAAACACGCCACCCTATCGTCGGCCTCGCGGCAGCTCTGCTCCAGCCGGTTGACCTGCTCGTCCAGAGCCTGGACCTTCCCATCGCTGCTGCTCCGCTCCTCCCCCTGGCCCTCCACACACTGGTTATAGTTCTCCTTCAGAGCTTTTAGCTCCGCCTTCAGGTCGATCACCTCGGTTACTGCCACCTTGTACTTACACTCCAGGATGTCCATACCGTGTATGTCCACCTCGTAGTCGCGGTGACCGGGCGAGGGCAACCCGTTAGGCTTCTCAGACTCCTGGGCATCAGCCATCTCCTTGTCACTGTGGAGGCGCTTCATGGTGTTGACACGCTCGGTGAGGTGCTGGACGTGCTCGTGCTGCTCCGTCAGGGCGCTCTGCATGTGCTGCAGCTGGGTCTGGGACTCCTGCAGGTTCATCAGGAGGCTTGATTTCTCACGCTCCACCTAGAGGACGGGAGGACATACTGCAGGGTGAGGACCACTCAGACCAGACCAGCATTACCACAGACACAGTACTGTTTAATGTATTTGTGATCAGTCATCGTATCAGAGGAGCGCTGAGGCTTTGAATCTCTATTGATCCCCAATTGGAGGAGGCCCAGGGAAACAAAGTAAAATAAATTATTTAAGAAAGTTTAGAAGCAGTCGAACAGCGAAACTTTAAATTAGTTCAGCAGTACAGTACGCTAGTCCCATAAATAACCCTGTCTGACTAGTGTGTGTGTGTGTGTGTGTGTGTGTGTGTAGGTTGCCACCTGGGACCACAGATTTCACCTATTAGAACTGCACCACAGATCAGGTGAGCTGAGAGATTTCCACTCCACACCCTGTGATACCTGGCAGGAGGTCGCTTGAAAGAACAGAATATTGTGTCTTATCATTTTGTGTCTCTGTCCTCTGACCAGACAACACCCTATAAATACAAAGGTACTGTACAGTCCCAGGTTATCTACACGTCTCTACGGACAGAGATAAAGATACAATACAAAGCTCAATCTGTAAATTCATACACAGAACTGATCCATTGATCTGTATGCATAGTCATAGCATCAGCCATCAGAGATGTCATTTTTCACCCAATGAGAAAAAAGAGGTGTGGAGGCCTCTCAGTAGATATGTAACAGGAATTATAAGCCACTTTTATGTCTTCTTTTTATACTAAATGTTTATCTCGTATTTTATATGGTTACCATTGAGGTTAAATTGAGTGAGTTTAATGTAATGCTTGTTGGGAACAGATATAAATTACAGCACAGTGAGGATGATAAATTAAAGCCGCCCTCTCCTGAAAGCAATTAAGAGCCTGGTGTTGTTTAATTTAGGGACTTAATGGAACCGTGATTAATCCAAGAGAGAATTAATCCGTGATTAATCCATTTAAAGAGAAATTCAAACCTCTACAGTAATAAAGTTTGGATCCACAAATGTAATCATTCATTTCCCCACTGACCTGAGCAAGAACAATAAGCAAGCTTTCTATTCATTGCTAGGCATTCTCTTAAACAGTACAGCGTCCCCATGGCACACGCCGTACTCCTCCACTCCTCCACTCTACCGTTCTACTCTCCCCCCGCTAGCGTTACTACATGTCCCCACAATCAGCAAAATCAGCCCCAATGGCCCTTCTGAGACGGAAGTCTTTTGAGTTGAAAATAGCTCTGAAACTAGTCATATAAAGCCATTGGTAAATCATAAGGAGCGTGGTCACAGACTTATGGTCTGTTAGAGAATAAAAGATGGGGGGGGTCTTGTTCTCAAAATGTCATCACCTTGTCATTGGTTGGCTGCAGGCTGCAGTACTAAGATGACAGGACGGTTGTAATCAGAGGGCCAGGTTGTTAGGTTGTCAAATGATGCTGGTGAGACACTCCCATTCCTTAATGAAATGTTCTGTGGACAGAGGAGGTCGATAACAGTCTCCTAATGCATTGGGTGTGTAAATCGCTGTTTTTTTCTCTCTAAGTAAACCACAGTGATTTGCTCAGAGCAAATGAGGAAGGTGGTCGGATGAAGGATATTAAAACAAGACCCTGGTACAAACTCCCTGGAACATTGTCTCAACAATAACCTAGCCTGGTCCCAGATCTGTTTGTGCTGTCTTACCAACTTCTATGGTCATTGTCATGCCAAACATCACAATGACCATAGAAGTTGGCAAGACAGGACAAACAGATCTGGGACTCAGCTATGGTAGTGAGAAGAACACACTATGTCTCTCAAACGTTCATCTAGACTAGAGACCCACCTGAAGCAGCTGCTTTTTGACTTTCTGCATCTCAGACAGGTTGAGCTCGCTGAAGAGGTCAGACACAGGACCATGCAGCCCCTCCCCCTTCCTGGGCAGCCGGTAGTCGGCGTTCATCTTAGCCAATCCCAGGTGTCCATTACAGTGGCCGTTGCTATCCTCATTCCCGTTGGCGCCATTGGGCATGGCTGTACCATTACTCCCAACCTCTTCGGTGGCAAATTGGAGCCCGTCGACAGTGGCGGTGAGAGCCAGGTGGGCTCCGGCCCCGTACACACTGTCACTGAGGGTGATGTGGTGGGCCAGTTCCTTCCTCAGGCTGTTCTTCTGTTCCCTCTCAATCTTCAGGGCGTCCAGGGCCTCCTCCAGCTGGGACTGAGAGATGTCCTTCAGACGCAGAGCGTCCTCCAGCTGGCTGTTCAGCAGCACCGTCTCCTCCTCCAGAACCTTGATCTCATGCTTCAGACCCTCGTACTCCACCTGGGGGAGAGGAGGAGCAGGGGACAGGGGACAGACAGATAGAGTGAAGGGAACACACATATAGAGGACAGACAGACAGAAAGGACAGGAAGGACACAGATAGAGGATAGGGTTAAGTAAAGTACATTGTAAGTAGGTTTAAGATATTTAGATATTACTGCACTGTCGGAGATAGAAGCACAAGCATTTCGCTACACCCGCAATAACATCTGCTAAACACGTGTATGTGACAAATAAAATTTGATTTGATTTGATTTAAGGTCAGACAATAAGGAACTTGGCTGTGCTGATTCTACATTTGAGTAACATCATTAGGTATGACTGTGTGTGAGTCACTGTAAGATGTATTGATGACCAGTCCCTCCAGGATTCTGCGATCGCATTTATTTTTGAAAAATCAACAATTCCCGCATATTACGCGAGGGCTTGCAAATTTGACCATGCAAAATGCCAGAATGTAAGAATTGCCGCAGCGAAATAAAGCATTTTTGTCGCACATATCACAAAAAATCCCTGCGAAATCCTGAAGGGACTGGATGACTGTCTGTGTGTGTGTGTGTGTGTGTGTGTGTGTGTGTGAGGTGAACAATAAGGTTAATGGCTAACAGACAGGTGTGGCTGGCTGTACTGTGTGTGCAGCAGAGGAGTCTGGTGGGAGGAGCTATAGGAGGATGGGCTCATTGTAATGGCTGGAATGGAATGAATGGAACAGTATCAAACATATGGAAACCACGTTTGACTCCGTTCCATTCATTCCATTCCAGCCATTACAATGAGTCCATCCTCCTATAGCGCCTCCCACCAGCCTCCTCTGATGTGCAGTAAACCATAAACAGTAATGATGTTGATGCTGACCTGGTTCTGTTTGAGGGTGGACACTAGTTTCTGCAGGGTGATGTTCTCCTCCTCCAGCTCAGTGTAGTCCTGTAGGAGTCGCGCCTCTCTGAACTTATACTCCCTGATCTCCTCTCTCATCCTGCTCCGCTGCAGCTCCAGCATCTCATTACTCTGGGAGTAGAAAGGAAAGAGGGATGGAAGGACAGTCAGGTCATAATCTGCAAGCAATTCAACAGATCAATATACTGTATACATAGCCTTCAGAAAGTATTCAAACCCCTTGACTTATTCCACATTTTGTGAAAAGAAGTAAAACATCTTTTTTGCAAATGTATTGAAAATGAAATACAGAAATATATCACAGTCTCAAAGAAAACCATTAGTAACACACTACGCCGTCATGGATTAAAATCCTGCAGCGCACGCAAGGTCCCCCTGCTCAAGCCAGCGCATGTCCAGGCCCATCTGAAGTTTGCCAATGACCATCTGGATGATCCAGGGTAGGAATTTGGAGAAGGTCATGTCGTCTGATGAGACAAAAATAGAGCTTTTTGGTCTAAATTCCACTCGCAGTGTTTGGAGGTAGAAGAAGAATGAGTAAAACCCCAAGAACACCATCCCAATCGTGAACCATGGAGGTGGAAACATCATTCTTTGGGGATGCTTTTCTGCAAAGGGGACAGGACGACTGCACCGTATTGAGGGGAGGATGGATGGGGCCATGTATCGCGAGATCTTGGCCAACAACCTCCTTCCCTCAGTAAGAGCATTGAAGATGGGTCGTGGCTGGGTCTTCCAGCATGACAACGACCCGAAACACACAGCCAGGGCAACTAAGGAGTGGCTCCGTAAGAAGCATCTCAAGGTCCTGGAGTGACCTAGCCAGTCTCCAGACCTGAACCCAATAGAAAATCTTTGGAGGGAGCTGAAAGTCCGTATTGCCCAGCGACAGCCCCGAAACCTGAAGGATCTGGAGAAGGTATGGAGGAGTGGGCCAAAATCCCTGCTGCAGTGTGTGCGAACCTGGTCAAGACCTACAGGAAACGTATGATCTCTGTAATTGCAAACAAAGGTTTCTGTACCAAATATTATGTTCTGCTTTTCTGATTAATCAAATACTTATGTCATGAAATAAAATGCTAATTAATTACTTAAAAATCATACAATGTGATTTTCTGGATTTTTGTTTTAGATTCCGTCTCTCACAGTTGAAGTGTACCTATGATAAAAATTACAGACCTCTTTGTAAGTAGGAACACCTGCAAAATCGGCAGTGTATCAAATACTTGTTCTCCCCACTGTACATCACAGAAGACTGAAATATAACAAAACTGTTTGACATAGAAACACCAGACTTTCGTTGTAAAAAATAATAATATCTTTATTAATTATGAAATTATGAAAAATGTTAATAACATTCCACCCATGAGGCCAAAGAGGGCACTTTTGACAAACAGATCAATAAAAACAACATGGGGCGGCAGGTAGCTTAATGGTTAAGAGCGTTGTACCAGTAACCGAAAGGTTGCTGGTTCTAATCCCAGAGCCGACTAGGTGAAAAATCTGTCGATGTGCCCTTGAGCAAGGCACTTAACCCTAATTGCTCCTGTAAGTCGCTCTGGATAAGAGCGTCTGCTAAATGACTAAAAATGTAAATGTAACATTGTCTGATCCATATAATAGGCCTACGAGAAGGGGAGACACAAATACAATATGACGTCCATCTAACCTGGAGGAGGAAATTATTGTCCAAAAACAAACTTTCAAGTGGCACTGACCCAACAATGATAAAATAGTAAATATGCGCATCCACCGGGGATATGGCCGATGCTCTCCGCTGGTGCCAATATCCTAAGATAGGCTATAGGCCTACTGTTCGCTCAATTAAGTTGAGAATTTTGATAACTAAAAGACAGATTAGAGTTTTTTCATTGTCTTCTCTTTACAGCAATAGCCATTTACTTTCCAAACTATGTTTTCCAGGGATTGTATTTTTAAATATTGTGATACGCCTGGCTGGGCCTCAATACTTTTCACTGATAGTCGCAACTCAACAATCATGTATTTGGTATTTGCTGTGCACGCTGCCCAAATTGCGGGCCCTTCCGACTTTAGGCAATGCGATTTAAAATAATCCACAGTAAAACCTTTTCCAATACGTTAATGATCCTCTGTGGCCAAATCATGCTTTCTGGTGTAGTAGCTTATTTTTTATGATTTGATTTATTTCTGTATAGACAGGAGTAGGCTAATTAGGTTATATAATTTTGGTAATTTCATTAAATTTACTTTAGGGGAAGCTTAGTGTTCTCATCGAACCACATCACATTTTGGAGCATAGGCTATACCACCCGTTTTCGTACATTCTTCATGCCTCTGACATGCGGTAATGATAAAAAGTTGTCTAATATCCTACAGTTTTCATGGCACTTTGTTTTAATTTTTGTGATAGGGTCATGTTTTACTGGTACGGCGTACCCCCACAAATTATTTTGCCGAGACGCGGTAACGGACCGTACCGCCTTACTTTCACCGCTGGCCATAACAAAGGGGTTGAATACTTATTGAATCAAGACATTTCAGTTTTTTTATTTAATTTATAAAAATTGCTAAAAACATAATTCCACTTTGACAATATGTGCTATTGTGTGTAGGCCAGTGACACAAAATCTAAATGTAATCCATTTTAAATTCAGGCTGTAACACAACAAAATGTGGAAAGAGTCAAGGGGTGTGAATACTTTCTGAAGGCACTGTATAATATACTGTATATACATTCACAATGCATGTTTATATAACATATAATAGTTTGCACTGACTATGTACAGTGGGGAAAAAAAGTATTTAGTCAGCCACCAATTGTGCAAGTTCTCCCACTTAAAAAGATGAGAGAGGCCTGTCATTTTCATCATAGGTACACGTCAACTATGACAGACAAAATGAGATTTTTTTTTCCAGAAAATCACATTGTAGGATCTTTTATGAATTTATTTGCAAATTATGGTGGAAAATAAGTATTTGGTCAATAACAAACGTTTCTCAATACTTTGTTATATACCCTTTGTTGGCAATGACACAGGTCAAACGTTTTCTGTAAGTCTTCACAAGGTTTTCACACACTGTTGCTGGTATTTTGGCCCATTCCTCCATGCAGATCTCCTCTAGAGCAGTGATGTTTTGGGGCTGTCGCTGGGCAACACAGACTTTCAACTCCCTCCCAAGATTTTCTATGGGGTTGAGATCTGGAGACTGGCTAGGCCACTCCAGGACCTTGAAATGCTTCTTACGAAGCCACTCCTTCGTTGCCCGGGCGGTGTGTTTGGGATCATTGTCATGCTGAAAGACCCAGCCACGTTTCATCTTCAATGCCCTTGCTGATGGAAGGAGGTTTTCACTCAAAATCTCACGATACATGGCCCCATTCATTCTTTCCTTTACACGGATCAGTCGTCCTGGTCCCTTTGCAGAAAAACAGCCCCAAAGCATGATGTTTCCACCCCCATGCTTCACAGTAGGTATGGTGTTATTTTGATGCAACTCAGCATTCTTTGTCCTCCAAACACGACGAGTTGAGTTTTTACCAAAAAGTTATATTTTGGTTTCATCTGACCATATGACATTCTCCCAATCCTCTTCTGGATCATCCAAATGCACTCTAGCAAACTTCAGACGGGCCTGGACATGTACTGGCTTAAGCAGGGGGACACGTCTGGCACTGCAGGATTTGAGTCCCTGGCGGCGTAGTGTGTTACTGATGGTAGGCTTTGTTACTTTGGTCCCAGCTCTCTGCAGGTCATTCACTAGTTCCCCCCGTGTGGTTCTGGGATTTTTGCTCACCGTTCTTGTGATCATTTTGACCCCACGGGGTGAGATCTTGCGTGGAGCCCCAGATCGAGGGAGATTATCAGTGGTCTTGTATGTCTTCCATTTCCTAATAATTGCTCCCACAATTGATTTCTTCAAACCAAGCTGCTTAACTATTGCATATTCAGTCTTCCCAGCCTGGTGCAGGTCTACAATTTTGTTTCTGGTGTCCTTTGACAGCTCTTTGGTCTTGGCCATAGTGGAGTTTGGAGTGTGACTGTTTGAGGTTGTGGACAGGTGTCTTTTATACTGATAACAAGTTCAAACAGGTGCCATTAATACAGGTAACGAGTGGAGGACAGAGGAGCCTCTTAAAGAAGAAGTTACAGGTCTGTGAGAGCCAGAAATCTTGCTTGTTTGTAGGTGACCAAATACTTATTTTCCACCATAATTTGCAAATAAATTCATTAAAAATCCTACAATGTGAGTTTCTGGATTTTTTTTCTTCTCAATTTGTCTATCATAGTTGACGTGTACCTATGATGTAAATTACAGGCCTCTCTCATCTTTTTAAGTGGGAGAACTTGCACAATTGGTGGCTGACTAAATACTTTTTTTCCCCACTGTAAAGATCATTGGCTGCCAACCTGTCTATACTGGGTAGTTACAATATGATGTAATTATAATAGTTACAGTATGAATGTCTATGTGTCGAAACATGAACTAAAACAGTCTGGCATGTATCAGCACTCGTAGTATGTGAATTAGTGGAACTTTGCTGCATGTTCTGAACCCTCTGGATGCAGTAATAATAACTTTGCTCTGCTGGATCTATAAGTCCAGTCCAGATCCCTGGCCTCTCGCCTCTCTTTAATGCACCAAATGTAATTAGGACACACACACACACACACACACACACACACACACTATCTCCTCTGATGTGATGATGATGAGGCAGTCTAGAGTTCAGTTCAGAGACGGGATCAGACTCTGACACTCTGTGAAACAAATTGGCCCTCCTGAGTAGTAAGCAAAGAGTCAGCACTCTCACTCTCTGCAAGATCATTATTTTGGGCCAATCACAGAGAATGTAGGCAGCAGCCATAGAGATCTGAACATACTGTGGTGGATCAGATTATACACTGCTCAAAAAAATAAAGGGAACACTAAAATAACACATCCTAGATCTGAATGAATGAAATCATCTTATTAAATACTTTTTTCTTTACATAGTTGAATGTGCTGACAACAAAATCACACAAAAATTATCAATGGAAATCAAATTTATCAACCCATGGAGGTCTGGATTTGGAGTCACCCTCAAAGTTAAAGTGGAAAACCACACTACAGGCTGATCCAACTTTGATGTAATGTCCTTAAAACAAGTCAAAATGAGGCTCAGTAGTGTGTGTGGCCTCCACGTGCGTGTATGACTTCCCTACAACGCCTGGGCATGCTCCTGATGAGGTGGCGGATGGTCTCCTGAGGGATCTCCTCCCAGACCTGGACTAAAGCATCCGCCAACTCCTGGATAGTCTGTGGTGCAACGTGGCGTTGGTGGATTGAGCGAGACATGATGTCCCAGATGTGCTCAATTGGATTCAGGTCTGGGGAACGGGCGGGCCAGTCCATAGCATCAATGCCTTCCTCTTGCAGGAACTGCTGACACACTCCAGCCACATGAGGTCTAGCATTGTCTTGCATTAGGAGGAACCCAGGGCCAATCGCACCAGCATATGGTCTCACAAGGGGTCTGAGGATCTCATCTCGGTACCTAATGGATGTCAGGCTACCTCTGGCGAGCACATGGAGGGCTGTGCGGCCCCCCAAAGAAATGCCACCCCACACCATGACTGACCCACCGCCAAACCGGTCATGCTGGAGGATATTGCAGGCAGCAGAACGTTCTCCACGGCGTCTCCAGACTCTGTCAAGTCTGTCACATGTGCTCAGTGTGAACCTGCTTTCATCTGTGAAGAGCACAGGGCGCCAGTGGCGAATTTGCAAATCTTGGTGTTCTCTGGCAAATGCCAAACGTCCTGCACGGTGTTGGGCTGTAAGCACAACCCCCACCTGTGGACGTCGGGCCCTCATACCACCCTCATGGAGTCTGTTTCTGACCGTTTGAGCAGACACATGCACATTTGTGGCCTGCTGGAGGTCATTTTGCAGGGCTCTGGCAGTGCTCCTCCTGCTCCTCCTTGCACAAAGGCGGAGGTAGCAGTCCTGCTGCTGAGGTTGTTGCCCTCCTACGTCCTCCTCCACGTCTCCTGATGTACTGGCCTGTCTCCTGGTAGCACCTCCATGCTCTGGACACTACGCTGACAGACACAGCAAACCTTGCCACAGCTCGCATTGATGTGCCATCCTGGATGAGCTGCACTACCTGAGCCACTTGTGTGGGTTGTAGACTCCGTCTCATGCTACCACTAGAGTGAAAGCACCGCCAGCATTCAAAAGTGACGAAAACATCAGCCAGGAAGCATAGGAACTGAGAAGTGGTCTGTGGTCACCACCTGCAAAACCAGTCCTTTATTGGGGGTGTCTTGCTAATTGCGTATAATTTCCACCTGTTGTCTATTCCATTTGCACAACAGCATGTGAAATTTATTGTCAATCAGTGTTGCTTCCTAAGTGGACAGTTTGATTTCACAGAAGAGTGATTGACTTGGAGTTACATTGTGTTGTTAAAGTGTTCCCTTTATTTTTTTTAGTATTGTATATTAGGTGGGAGAAATCCTGGTAATGTCATAAATCTGGGAAATCGGTTAGAAGGTGGGAAGCTGAGCCTCAGCAGCAAAAGCTCAGCATTGTGATGTTAATCTAAATGTCCAGAAGAAAGAAGAAAAGAACACCACTTCAATTTACACAGCTGTATTATATTTACATTTGATCTCCTCTTCTCATTCCTCAAAACACACACACACACACACACACACACAGCTATGTCTTACTATACCTTTTGGGGACCAACAATTGATTCCCATTCAAAAACCTATTTTCCCTAACCCCTAACCTTTACCCTAACCCTAACCATCACCTTAACCCTAACCTTAACCCCTAACTCCTAAATGTCCTCACTTTTCTGAAATTTAGTTGATTTACTGTTCTTGTGAGGACTTTTGGTAATCACAAGTATAGTAAAACATGTACACACACACAAACAAACACACACACACACACACAATCCTATTTTCTGCAGAGGAGTTGTGAATCCTAAGAGCATTGGATACGGGCGTTATAAATCTGTATGGATTTACAGTACAGCAGCCTCAGAGTCTGGCTTTACTTGGCTGGACACACGTTCTGGTGTATCCTGAAGATTATCCATCGTTTAACATAATTTACACTGAGTCATAACTCAAACAACAGCTAATAGAATTGCCTTACTAAATTCAAATTAGTTTGGGTTGCAGCTAGTACATTGTGTGTGTGTGTGTGTGTGTGTACAGTATGTACAGTGAGGGAAAAAAGTATTTGATCCCCTGCTGATTTTGTACGTTTGCCCACTGACAAAGACATGATCAGTCTATAATTTTAATGGTAGGTTTATTTGAACAGTGAGAGACAGAATAACAACAAAAAAATCCAGAAAAACGCATGTCAAAAATGTTATAAATTTATTTGCATTTTAATGAGGGAAATAAGTATTTGACCCCTCTGCAAAACATGACTTAGTACATGGTGGCAAAACCCTTGTTGGCAATCATAGAGGTCAGACGTTTCTTGTAATTGGCCACCAGGTTTGCACACATCTCAGGAGGGATTTTGTCCCACTCCTCTTTGCAGATCTTCTCCAAGTCATTAAGGTTTCGAGGCTGACGTTTGGCAACTCGAACCTTCAGCTCCCTCCACAGATTTTCTATGGGATTAAGGTCTGGAGACTGGCTAGGCCACTCCAGGACCTTAATGTGCTTCTTCTTGAGCCACTCCTTTGTTGCCTTGGCTGTGTGTTTTGGGTCATTGTCATGCTGGAATACCCATCCACGACCCATTTTCAATGCCCTGGCTGAGGGAAGGAGGTTCTCACCCAAGATTTGACGGTACACGGCCCCGTCCATCGTCCCTTTGATGCGGTGAAGTTGTCCTTTCCCCTTAGCAGAAAAACACCCCCAAAGCATAATGTTTTCACCTCCATGTTTGATGGTGGGGATGGTGTTCTTGGGGTCATAGGCAGCATTCCTCCTCCTCCAAACACGGCGAGTTGAGTTGATGCCAAAGAGCTGGATTTTGGTCTCATCTGACCACAACACTTTCACCCAGTTCTCCTCTGAATAATTCAGATGTTCATTGGCAAACTTAAGACGGGCCTGTATATGTGCTTTCTTGAGCAGGGGGACCTTGCGGGCGCTGCAGGATTTCAGTCCTTCACGGCGTAGTGTGTTACCCATTGTTTTATTGAGGGAGATTGACAGTTCTTTTGTGTTTCTTCCATTTGCGAATAATCTGTTGTCACCTTCTCACCAAGCTGCTTGGCGATGGTTTTGTAGCCCATTCCAGCCTTGTGTAGGTCTACAATCTTGTCCCTGACATCCTTGGAGAGCTCTTTGGTCTTGGCCATGGTGGAGAGTTTGGAATCTGATTGATTGATTGCTTCTGTGGACAGGTGTCTTTTATACAGGTAACAAATTGAGATTAGGAGCACTCCCTTTAAGAGTGTGTTCCTAATCTCAGCTCGTTACCTGTATAAAACACACCTGGGAGCCAGAAATCTTTCTGATTGAGAGGGGGTCAAATACTTATTTCCCTCATTAAAATGCAAATCAATTTATAACATTTTTGACAGGCGTTTTTCTGGATTATTTTGTTGTTATTCTGTCTCTCACTGTTCAAATAAACCTACCATTAAAATTATAGACTGATCATTTCTTTGTCAGTGGGCAAACTTACAAAATCAGCAGGGGATCAAATCCTTTTTTCCCTCACTGTATGGGCATGTGGGTACACACCTGCACGTGTGTGTGTCTGTTAGCCTATATTTACCCCATAAATGATGAATAGATTTCAGTCCTCCATAGCCCCTCATACAGTATCTATCCAGGGCTTCTTCATTCCTCTCTCCTCAGTAAAGTTGCTAAGTGGCTCCTAGCCTGCCCTACACAGAAGTGCAGACTCTGGGTCCTAGACATGGGGTGACCAGTGGGGCCCTGGCCAGAGCTTCAACAGGAGCAGAGACTAGTGATGGGGAAAATGTTTTATACAGTTATGTTTGGACGATATTATATCGATATTTGACTCCAAGTATCAAAAAGTTGGCTGTACTTGCACCAAAACGTAGTTTTAAATAGTGAGCCAACATGTTTTCAGCACTTTAATTTCCATGACTGATCAAAACTAATTTTCTCATGCTCTCTCTTGTCTCTCTGCAGCAGACATATGGTGAGCAATATGTTTGGAACATCGAATCGCAATAAAATCCCAGTATTGAATCGCAATACATATAGAATTGTGAAAATTGTGGTAATCGTAATACATATCGTATCGGCACCTAAGTATCGTGATAATATCGTATTGTGAGGTCCCTGGAAATTCCCAGCCCTAGCAGAGACAGATGGTCTTGGGACAGACATGGACCCTCTGTCAGAGTGGTGTGTGTAGATGAGTGGAAGGAATCAAGCGCAGGAACCAGGATGACTTCAACCGTCTTTTTAGTAACGTTCAAACACGTGAACAAAATAGTCGCAAACCCAACCGGGTGGCGCAAAACAATTACGCACAAACACAGTGCGAAATACACAAGAAAAGCGCACGCAGTGCGAACTCTCGGGACAAGCAACAACGAGAGAAATGTAACCATACAGAGGCAGTCTGACAATAAACAATCACGCATAACACCTGACCCAAACAAACGAAACTAAATAGGGAACATCATCAAACACAAACAAGGGACAGGTGTTACAAAGAGACAAAACCAAACGAACAAGAAACATAGAACGGTGGCAGCTAGTACTCCGGAGACGACGACCGCCGAAGCCTGCCCGAACAAGGAAGAGGAGCAGCCTCGGCCGAAACCGTGACACCCTCCAGTACCTGACTGACCACATCTTCAGTCACCGGAGGAACAGCAGGGCTCAGGGAAACAGACTGAGAAATGGAAGGTAAATTTAATGTACAGTCAGTTGTACATGCTGCTGTTTCTGTATTCAAGCCTGTAGCAGCATTTTTTTTTACACTTAATCTCCACGTCATGACACACTGTACAGCATTATACTTGAAAGCACAGCGTTGCTGCACGTCCTTATGCAGCATTACCCCTACACCTATATTCCAATATGGACCATAGGCAAAACACAAACAGCTAATAAACAAACTCTTAATCCGTGACATTTTTGATTAACTGTATGTGACCACTGTGGTAATGGGTGGTGTTGTTTCATTCCATATTCCCCACAAAGCATCAGGACTGAGCTGTCCATGAAATCCAGGGGATTACAGGCCAATGATTACTGGCTCAACACCACCACAGGATCAGGGCAGGGCCAGTGCACCACCAAACACTCCCACTTTGGGAAAGGCCAATACTGTAGCCCTGTGTCTCATTCTACATCAGGGCCAGGATTAATTTAAACAATGCTGGTTAACAACTAGCAGCAGGCCAGAGCCTCTTTGAATTACAAACAGTAAAATACACAGAACCTACTATTAACTTAGTTTCTATCCTTTTGTCTCAAAACCTACATACAGTGAGGGAAAAAAGTATTTGATCCCCTGCTGATTTTGTACATTTGCCCACTGACAAAGACATGATCAGTCTATAATTTTAATGGTAGGTTTATTTGAACAGTGAGAGACAGAATAACAACAAAAAAATCCAGAAAAACGCATGTCAAAAATGTTAAAAATTGATTTGCATTTTAATGAGGGAAATAAGTATTTGACCCCTCTGCAAAACATTACTTAGTACTTGGTGGCAAAACCCTTGTTGGCAATCACAGAGGTCAGACGTTTCTTGTAGTTGGCCACCAGGTTTGCACACATCTCAGGAGGGATTTTGTCCCACTCCTCTTTGCAGATCTTCTCCAAGTCATTAAGGTTTTGAGGCTAACGTTTGGCAACTCGAACATTCAGCTCCCTACACAGATTTTCTATGGGATTAAGGTCTGGAGACTGGCTAGGCCACTCCAGGACCTTAATGTGCTTCTTCTTGAGCCACTCTTTTGTTGCCTTGGCCGTGTGTTTTGGGTCATTGTCATGCTGGAATACCCATCCACAACCCATTTTCAATGCCCTGGCTGAGGGAAGGAGGTTCTCACCCAAGATTTGACGGTACATGGCCCCGTCCATCGTCCTTTTGATGTGGTGAAGATGTCCTGTCCCCTTAGCAGAAAAACACCCCCAAAGCATAACGTTTCCACCTCCATGTTTGACGGTGGGGATGGTGTTCTTGGGGTCATAGGCAGCATTCCTCCTCCTCCAAACACGGCGAGTTGAGTTGATGCCAAAGAGCTGGATTTTGGTCTCATCTGACCACAACACTTTCACCCAGTTCTCCTCTGAATCATTCAGATGTTCATTGGCAAACTTCAGACGGGCCTGTATATGTGCTTTCTTGAGCAGGGGGACCTTGCGGGCGCTGCAGGATTTCAGAGTTCCACGGCGTAGTGTGTTACCAATTGTTTTCTTGGTGACTATGGTCCCAGCTGCCTTGAGATCATTGACAAGATCCTCCCGTGTAGTTCTGGGCTGATTCCTCACCGTTCTCATGATCATTTAACTCCTTGAGTTGAGATCTTGCATGGAGCCCTAGGCCGAGGGAGATTGACAGTTATTTTGTGTTTCTTCCATTTGCGAATAATTGCACCAACTGTTGTCACCTTCTCACCAAGCTGCTTGGCGATGGTCTTGTAGCCCATTCCAGCCTTGTGTAGGTCTACAATCTTGTCCCTGACATCCTTGGAGAGCTCTTTGGTCTTGGCCATGGTGGAGAGTTTGGAATCTGATTGATTGATTGCTTCTGTGGACAGGTGTCTTTTATACAGGTAACAAGCTGAGATTAGGAGCACTCCTTTAAGAGAGTGCTCCTAATCTCAGCTCGTTCCCTGTATAAAAGACACCTGGGAGACAGAAATCTTTCTGATTGAGAGGGGGTCAAATACTTATTTCCCTCATTAAAATGCAAATCAATTTATAACATTTTTGACATGCATTTTTCTGGATTTCTTTGTTGTTATTCTGTCTCTCACTGTTCAAATAAACCTACCATTAAAATTATAGACTGATCATTTCTTTGTCAGTGGGCAAACATACAAAATCAGCAGGGGATCAAATACTTTTTTCCCTCACTGTAAACACTTCTTCACTACATTCCTTAGATTTTCCGAGATACAAATTTAGGATCTTAATTAGGCCTATATAAAATATACCTTGCAGAAACAGGATAAAAAAAAAAGAGTGATCAAATTAAGATCTTACATCTTTAGAATCTGTTTGGGATCCATATTAAACCAGTTGATTAGATCCAGTTAGAGACAAATGAAACCCCTTGTGTGGCTGCAGCACATTAAAAATAGACTTTCTTCTAATTAATATGCACCACACAGGCAAAGGAGACCCACACAGCAAAGCAACAGGCTAATCAGCAGATCATCAAAGAGCCAAAGGCCACCCAGGTCACGAAGCAAACAGGTAACAGGTGCACATGAAAGAGGTGCACGTGAGAAGTGGCTGAGACATTTTACTAGGCTGATTCAATTAGGCCTAGTAAAGATATCACAAACAGGCAACTAGATTCAGCCGCGGGCTGATTTTTGTCGAAGCGGATGGTCGGAGGGCCGAAACATATTTATAATAATTTGTACACTGCAAATTGACCACAACTAAGCCCAAAAAGAGATTGTTATTTTCAAAAACAATCATTTCATACCATGATTACATTGAGACACGATCACGTCTTTTTTTTTTTTTTTCCTAAATCCTTTTTTTTTTTTTTGCTGAATTCCTGGTGATTTTAGTCATTTTAGACCCCTAAATAAAATTAAAATAATACAAATAAAGAAAATATTTTTGCCAAAAACTTTGGGGTCGTCTGTTGCCGACCCGTTTTAGACTTTGTTACTTGGTTACATTATTTATAATCTTAAACATCCAAAACTAATTATATTGATATTTTACAAAAATTGGATTCACAATAACTGAACTCACATTTTTGGAATGCTTGGAATGACAAGTGAAGCGGACACAAACAGTGACTGTGCGACCACAGCGGTTCCTGCCAACAGCGTGTGAAGCAGCTAATCTAACTAGTGAATGAACTGCTGGCCCCCCCGGGCTCGGAGGGCACAGATTGTCCTGCACTGTGTGATGAGAGAGCAGCCTGGCTCACTCAGGGATGCACATGTGCCGAGCTCAGGGCATTTTTCTTATTCCCTAGCTTAGCACCGGATTTGCCCTCCACAATGGGGTCGTGTCCGCAGCAGCGTCTGACCCTGGCCTGAACCCCTCTGCCTCTGCTGACACACACATGTACGTAGCCCCCCCACAAACACAGGCATGTATGCTTGCACACACACACACACACACACACTCCATGCACATTCCACACAGTTACTCTCTGCATGACCCCTATCCGCCCTTTAGAGTGACCCTGTGACCGCTACAGTACCTCACATAGAGTTTGACACAAACAGCAACAAAACAGCAGCTCCCTATCAGCAGGGTAGCAAGATGCACCTCATGTTAATCTACAAATAAAATCTTAATGTGTGACATTACACTAGCCTGTAGGCTAAATTGTGTACAGAACCTCACATTGTGGATTCACAGTAGCCTACACAGTAAAACATGTAAAAGGGCCAATGGCATGACGTGTAAATGTTGACTTCATGTTTACAAATTTTACATAATGTAACTTTGCCCTTTCTCTTTTATATGAGTCCTAAAAGAGTTAATGGTGAAATGTGAAGAAAAAAAAGTGTTACTTTTGGTGCTCTGAAGTAAAAAAAATGTGGGATTAGGAGCAACCGTCCGAAGGCAAAGGTAATGTAGATAAATGTTAATAAAACATCTTAAATCATAATAAACCTGGCAAAAGATTATTCTGGCATGATTTTGTAAGGGTGTATACCACTATACTGCTATATGGGTAAGATAGTTTATGCAGAAAGGTTTTAAATACTTTAAATACTTTTGTCTGGAAAAATGTCCTTCATGATTATCGTTTGGTGCAACTGACAAAAGTCACAATTTTGGATCAAATCACATGATGATACTCATGTGACAGGATGTGACATCATGAAGATGCCTGTGAGAGACCCTCAATCATCATTCGGTCCAACCGCTAAAAAACAATAAAAAATGTGAATTATTGGACAACCTTACATTTTATTTGAATACTTAAGATACACACTTGAGGTCAAAGTCAAGTTTTCACATGGGTGCACAAGCAGTCGCCTGTAAAGCATGTTTATGTGAGAAAAGTCATACGTACAACCAGTGTTTTTAATGTAGCTCAATTGGTAGAGCATGGCGCTTGTAACGCCAGGGTAGTGAGTTCGATCCCCGGGACCACCCATACGTAAAAATGTATGCGCACATGACTGTAAGTCACTTTGGATAAAAGCATCTGCTAAATGGCATAATATTATTATTATTATTATTAAAAAACAATGACATTATTTTATTGTCTAAAAAATCCAGAGAGAAGCTCAGCCGATAACAGAAATGTTTTTGTTCAATTTCATATGGTTTTCATTTCCCTAACATAAGTTGTAGTTAACAGTCATTCAAAATGAGGGGTTGCCCAGTGAAATGTGAAAAAAAATGTGTGTGTAACTTCTAACCTCATAGATGTTGAATATTTTAGACTAATTGTATATCACGTACAATATTAATTAATATGCCTTGTTTAACTGATTGTTTAACTGATTTTTGTACTTATATTTGTGGTGTGGTTTTCATTTAAGCCCTTTTGGGCTTTTAACCTTACCTGCACACAGTTTTTACCAGTTTTTTTTATCTGTACTGTTTTGTCTTACACTTCTTTTTTTTTTACATTCATGGTTGCACCGAATGACTAAATGTAACAATCTTATAACAATCATATTTTTAACAATTATGTATTGCAACAAACCTTGAAACTGCATATGTAACACTCTAAGGGGAACATCAAAAGTGTAATAGAGTTTTAGCTGTAGTATGGTTTTTGTATCAAAAGTGAAAAAATTTAATTCTGTTGACATTTCTTTCTCTCACCTTTGACCCAAATACCGTCCTACAGCTCAAACTGTATTACAGCATGACACTAGTCTGAGGTGTGAGTGAGTGACATCAGTGGACAAAAGTCTCTACCTCTTTGTGCTCCTGAAGCACGGCGTTGAGCCTTTCGCTCTCGTTGGATGCGTTGGACGCCACCGAGCGGCTCAGCTTCAGATCCGTCTGCAGCTCCAACAGCCGGCCCATGTAGAAGGCTTCCTTAGACGCCGACTCCTGCAGCAGCGACTCCTCATTGCTCTCGCCATCCTCCGCCACCTTACGCTGATTGGAGTAGGCCTGGCCAAACGCCTGGGGAGGCAGAGAGGGAGTAGATTAGAATATGATACAGTAGTTTGTCTGTTTGGTTAGAAAGGAATTTGTCTTCAAGAGGAGGAGAGTTAGCTGCGGTGCAGCGTCCGTAGATAGAAAGCTATTTTTGGGGTTAAGTGTCTTGATCAAGGGCACAACGGTAGAGGTAGATGATCTGACACCAGCATCCCTGAAGTAGCCATTTCAGTCCATGGATATGGTTGTGGAGGAGACTATGTCCCCTGTGGCCACCAGGGACCTTCTTATCACCCATAAAGCTCCAAGGTTGTCCCTCCCCGCCTCAAGGGTTTTGTGCGGTGATATTTCAGCCCCTGTCTCTGATCGATAGACACTGTGTTGCCATTTTCCTGACACAGGTTTTCACACAGTGCTTTGAGCTGACTTGTCATGACAAAGGAATCCTGGCTTGATGCTTGATTGAGGGAATGACAGCAGTGATCAACAACAGCCAATGACCCCTGGATACCAGCCATGTTGGAAAGGTGGATCCTGTTCACACTTGTAACGGCTACCTCTACAGCACCAGGGTTGTATTCATTATGCACCAAACGGAAGGAAACAGACTGAAACAGGATTACCTGGACAAAAATATGAACACAAAGTGTAAAGTGTTGATCCCATGTTTCGTGAGCTGAAATAAAAAATCACATACATTTTCCATACGAATAAAAAGCTTATTTCTCTCAAATTGTGTGCACAAATGTCTTTACATCCCTGTTAGTGAGCATTTCTCCTTTGTCAATATAATCCATCCACCTGACAGGTGTGGCATATCAAGAAGCTGATTAAACAGCATGATTATTACACAGGTGCACCTTGTGCTGGGGACAATAAAAGGCCACTCTAAAATGTGTAGTTTTGTCACACAACACAATGCCACAGATGTCTCAAGTTTTGAGGGAGCGTGCAATTGGCATGCTGACTGCAGGAATGTCCACCAGAGCTGTTCCCAGAGAATTTAATGTTAATTTCTCTACCATAATCTGCCTCTAACATCATTTAAAAGAATTTGGCAACCGGCCTCACAACCGCAGACCACGTGTAACCACGCCTGCCCTCCACATCCGGCTTCTTCACCTGCGGGATTGTCTGAGGGCGGGTGTGGGGGTGCTTCTGAGGGCGGGTGGAGGAGTATTTCTGTTTGTAATAAAGCCCTTTTGTGGGGGAAAACACATTCGGATTGACTGCGCCTGCCCACCCAGCCCAGTCATGTGAAGTCCATAGATTAAGGTCTAATACATTTATTTCAATTGACAGATTTCCTTATATGAACTGTAACTCAGTAAAATCTTAGAAATTGTTGCATGTTGCGTTTATATTTTTGTTCAGTATAAAAAGGTTATATGTAATGCCAGGTCAAGTGCAGAAGATTAGAGTATGAAAATAAATCAGAATGTACTTGGTTGTCTACTGTTACTATACATCACAGGCTCCATGTCCCATGGGTATAAAAAAAAGTCAGAACATTCCTGTGATGGGAGTTATCAAATCAAATCAAATTTTATTGGCCACATGCGCCGAATACAACAGGTGCAGACATTACAGTGAAATGCTTACTTACAGCCCTTAACCAACAGTGCATTTATTTTAAATAAAAAAGTAGAAAAAAACAACAAAAAAGTGTTGAGAAAAAAAGAGCATAAGAAAAATAAAATAACAGTAGGGAGGCTATATATACAGGGGGGTACCGGTGCAGAGTCAATGTGCGGGGGCACCGGCTAGTTGAGGTAGTTGAAGTAATATGTACATGTGGGTAGAGTTAAAGTGACTATGCATAAACAATTAACAGAGTAGCAGCAGCGTAAAAAGATGGGGTGGGGGGTGGGGGGTGGGGGGTGGGGGGTGGGGGGCAGTGCAAATAGTCTGGCCATGATTAGCTGTTCAGGAGTCTTATGGCTTGGGGGTAGAAGCTGTTGAGAAGTCTTTTGGACCTAGACTTGGCACTCCGGTACCGCTTGCCGTGCGGTAGCAGAGAGAACAGTCTATGACTAGGGTGGCTGGAGTCTTTGACAATTTTGAGGGCCTTCCTCTGACACCGCCTGGTATAGAGGTCCTGGATGGCAGGAAGCTTGGCCCCAGTGATGTACTGGGCAGTACGCACTACCCTTTGTAGTGCCTTGCGGTCGGAGGCCAAGCAGTTGCGATACCAGGCGGTGATGCAACCAGTCAGGATGCTCTCGATGGTGCAGCTGTATAATTTTTTGAGGATCTGAGGACCCATGCCAAATCTTTTCAGTCTCCTGAGGGGGAATAGGCTTTGTCGTGCCCTCTTCACGACTGTCTTGGTGTGTTTGGACCATGATAGTTTGTTGGTGATGTGGACACCAAGGAACTTGAAGCTCTCAACCTGTTCCACTACAGCCCCGTCGATGAGAATGGGGGCGTGCTCAGTCCTCTTTTTTTTCCTGTAGTCCACAATCATCTCCTTTGTCTTGGTCACGTTGAGGGAGAGGTTGTTATCCTGGCACCACACGGCCAAGTCTCTGACCTCCTCCCTATAGGCTGTCTCATCGTTGTCGGTGATCAGGCCTACCACTGTTGTGTCGTCGGCAAACTTAATGATGGTGTTGGAGTCGTGCCTGGCCATGCAGTCATGGGTGAACAGGGAGTACAGGAGGGGACTGAGCACGCAACCCTGAGGGGCCCCCGTGTTGAGGATCAGATGTGGCAGATGTGTTGTTACCTACCCTTACCACCTGGGGGAGGCCCGTCAGGAAGTCCAGGATCCAGTTGCAGAGGGAGGTGTTTAGTCCCAGGATCCTTAGCTTAGTGATGAGCTTTGAGGGCACTATGGTGTTGAATGCTGAGCTGTAGTCAATGAATAGCATTCTCAAGTAGGTGTTCCTCTTGTCCAGGTGGGAAAGGGCAGTGTGTAGTGCAATAGAGATTGCATCATCTGTGGATCTGTTGGGGCGGTATGGAAATTGGAGTGGGTCTAGGGTTTCTGGGATAATGGTGTTGATGTGAGCCATGACCAGCCTTTCAAAGCACTTCATGGCTACAGACGTCAGTGCTACGGGTCGGTAGTCATTTAGGCAGGTTATCCTAGTGTCCTTGGGCACGGGGACTATGGTGGTCTGCTTAAAACATGTTGGTATTACAGACTCAGTCAGGGACATGTTGAAAATGTCAGTGAAGACACTTGCCAGTTGGTCAGCACATGCTCGGAGTACACGTCCTGGTAATCCGTCTGGCCCTGCGGCCTTGTGAATGTTGACCTGCTTAAAAGTCTTACTCACATCGGCTACGGAGAGCGTGATCACATAGTCATCCGGAACAGCTGGTGCTCTCATGCATGCTTCAGTGTTGCTTGCCTCGAAGCGAGCATAGAAGTGGTTTAGCTCGTCTGGAAGTCTTGTGTCACTGGGCAGCTCGCGGCTGTGCTTCCCTTTGTAGTCTGTAATAGTTTTCAAGCCCTGCCACATCCGACGAGCGTCAGAGCCGGTGTAGTACGATTCAATCTTAGTCCTGTATTGACTCTTTGCCTGTTTGATGGTTCGTCGGAGGGCATAGCGGGATTTCTTATAAGCGTCCGGGTTAGAGTCCCGCTCCTTGAAAGCGGCAGCTCTACCCTTTAGCTCAGTGCGGATGTTTCCTGTAATCCATGGCTTCTGGTTGGGGTATGTACGTACGGTCACTGTGGGGACAACATCATCGATGCACTTATTGATGAAGCCAGTGACTGATGTGGTATACTCCTCTATGCTATCTGAAGAATCCCGGAACATGTTCCAGTCTGTGCTAGCAAAACAGTCCTGTAGCTTAGCATCTGCGTCATCTGACCACTTTTTTATTAACCGAGTCACTGGTGCTTCCTGCTTTAGTTTTTGCTTATAAGCAGGAATCAGGAGGATAGAGTTATGGTCAGATTTGCCAAATGGAGGGCGAGGGAGAGCTTTGTATGCGTCTCTGTGTGTGGAGTAAAGGTGGTCTAGAGTTTTTTTTCCTCTGGTTGCACATTTAACATGCTGGTAGAAATGAGGTAGAACGGATTTAAGTTTCCCTGCATTAAAGTCCCCGGCCACTAGGAGCGCTGCCTCTGGATGAGCGTTTTCCTGTTGACTTATGGCCTTATACAGCTCATTCAGTGCAATCTTAATGCCAGCATTGGTTTGTGGTGGTAAATAGACAGCTATGAAAAATATAGATGAAAACTCTCTTGGTAAATAGTGTGGTCTACAGCTTATCATAAGATACTCTACCTCAGGCGAGCAAAACCTTGAGACTTCCTTAGAATTTGATTTTGTGCACCAGCTGTTGTTTACAAATATACACAGACCGCCACCCCTTGTCTTACCGGAGTCAGCCGTTCTATCCTGCCGATGTAGCGTATAGCCCGCTAGCTGTATGTTGTCCATGTCGTCGTTCAGCCACGACTCGGTGAAACATTATTATTATTATTATTATTTATTTTTTTGTCATTTAGCAGACGCTCTTATCCAGAGCGACTTACATGAGCAATTAGGGTTAAGTGCCTTGCTCAAGGGCACATCGACAGATTTTTCACCTAGTCGGCTCGGGGATTAGAACCAGCGACCTTTCGGTTACTGGCACAACGCTCTTAACCACTAAGCTACATAAGATATTACAGTTTTTAATTTCCCGTTGGTAGGATAACCGTAATCTTAGGTCATCCAATTTATTCTCAAATGATTGAAGATTGGCTAATAGGATTGATGGGAGAGGCAGTTTACTCGCTCGCCGTCGGATCCTTACAAGGCACCCCGACCTACGTCCACGATATCTCTGTCTCTTCCTCATGCGAATGACGGGGATTTGGGCCTTATCAGGTGTCTGTAGGATATCCTTTGCCGCCGCCTCGTTGAAGAAAAAATCTTCGTCCAATACGAGGTGAGTAATCGCTGTCCTGATATCCAGAAGCTCTTTTTGGTTATAAGAGATGATGGCAGAAACATTATGTACAAAATAAATTACAAATAACGCGGAAAAACACACATAATAGTACAATTGGTTAGAGGGCTGTAAAACGGCAGCCATCTTCTCCGGCGCCATTTCTGTGACAAGAGGCTTCTTGTCACAGAAAGGAATCAATTTAGGTCAGGGGTGTCAAACTCATTCCATGGAGGGCCTAGTGCAGGGGTGTCAAACTCATTTTAGCTCAGGGGCCAGATGGAGGAAAATCTATTCCCAAGTGGGCCGGACCGGTAAAATCATGGTATATATAACTTAAAAACAACAACTTCAGATTGTTTTCTTTGTTTTAATACGATCAACATAAAACATAAAGCTGGAGCCTGAGGACAGTGTGTCCAAAATAGTACAAGCACAACATCACTATTAATCATAAAACACCTCAAGTTTATTTGAAAATTCTAAAGAAAAAGAACACACAAACACACAATGCCTCAGTGATTCATAGATAACAGAACTATATCAGGGTGTCATTTCTCAGGCAGAAATTTTGATAAAAATAATGAAATCCTGTTCCCCAAACAAGTGCAAGAACCACAGAGTCATTGGACACTGTGTTAACAAACCTCCAAACGAGCTTCAATGCCATACAACACTCCTTCAGTAGCCTCCAACTGCTCTTAAACACTAGTAAAACTAAATGCATGCTCTTCAATCGAACGCTGCTGGCACCCGCCCACCCGACTAGAATCACTACTCTCGACGGGTCTGACCTAGAGTATGTGGACAACTACAAATACCTAGGTGTCTGGTTAGACTGTAAACTCTCCTTCCAGACTCACATTAAGAATCTCCAATCCAAAGTTAAATCTAGAATCGGTTTCCTATTTCGCAACAAAGCCTCCTTCACTCATGCTGCCAAACATGCCCTCGTAAAACTGACTATCCTACCGATCCTTGACTTCGGCGATGTCATTTACAAAATAGCCTCCAACACTCTACTCAGCAAATTGGATGTAGTCTATCACAGTGCCATCCTTTTTGTCTCCAAAGCCCCATATACTACCCACCACTGTGACCTGTACGCTCTTGTTGGCTGGTCCTCACTACATATTCGTCGCCAAACCCACTGGCTCCAGGCCATCTATAAATCACTGCTAGGCAAATCCCCGCCTTATCTTAGCTCATTGGTCACCATAGCAACACCCACCCGTAGTACGCGCTCCAGCAGGTATATCTCACTGGTCATCCCCAAAGCCAACACCTCCTTTGGCCGCCATTCCTTCCAGTTCTCTGCTGCCAATGACTGGAACAAATTGCAAAAATCTCTGAAGCTGGAGACACTTATCTCCCTCACTAACTTTAAGCATCAGTTGTCAGAGCACCTTACCGATCACTGCACCTGTACACAGCCCATCTGAAATTAGCCCGCCCAACTACCTCATCCATATATTGTTATTTATTTTGCTCATTTGCACCCCAGTATCTCTATTTGCACATCATCTCTTGCACATCTATCATTCCAGTGTTAATACTAATTGTAATTATTTTGCACTATAGCCTATTTATTGCCTTACCTCCATAACTTGCTACATTTGCACACACTGTATATATATTTTCTGTTGTATTTTTGACTTTGTTTTGTTTTACCCCATATGTAACTCTGTGTTGTTGTTTTTATCGCACTGCTTTGCTTTATCTTGGCCAGGTCGCAGTTGTAAATGAGAACTTGTTCTCAACTGGCTTACCTGGTTAAATAAAGGTGAAGAAAATTAAAATAATAAAGAGTCAAGAATAAGTTAAATATACAAATAAAATAAAATCAATTAAAAACAATAGCACATCAACATAAAAACATATAAACATAAAGCTGGAGCCTGAGGACAGTGTGTCCAAAAGCACAACATCACTGTTAATCATAAAACACCTCAAGTTATTTGAAAGTTCTGAGGACAAAGAACACACAAACACACAATGCCTCAGTGATTCACAGAAGTATATCACAGATCACAGAACTATATCAGGGTGTCTCATGCAGCACTTTAAGTGGGGTTGCATAGTTTATTTGACTCCTGATACCTGGCATCTTTTAGCTTTCACCAGCGCATCAATATCAGGTGTCACATCCTGAGTGGCAGCCAACTTCAGGATGTGATTCAAGTGCTTGTGCGTGAGCCTTGAGCGCAGCTTTGTTTTATTTATGCTCATTACAGAGAAAACTTGCTCACAAAGATATGTGGTTCCAAATATGCACAACAGTTTTGCAGCGAGAGCTGTCAAGTTGGGGTAACCTGGCAAGAGATTCTGATAAAATGTGTCCAAGCCAGTTGCGGCAAATTTGCCCTTCAAATCCGAGTCACACTGCAAGTCTATTATTTCAAGTTGGATGCTGACGGGCAGATCAGAGGGATTCACGGTGAATGGCGAGCAAAAAACGTTGAAGTCTTTCTCCAGTTCACCAAAAATCTGAAAGCGTTGCTCAAACTCCCATAACAGTCCCGTTATTTTATCTTTGAACCTCTTCATGTCTGCCACATGTTGGGTCGCGCACACATTTTTCAGACAGGGGAAGTGAGCTGCATCACCACCGGCGAGTTGTGTCTCCCACAATGACAGCTTCAACTTGAAAGAACGTATGCTGTCATAATACTGCGTGACAACTTTGTTGCGCCCTTGCAGCTGTTTGTTCAAGTTATTCAGGTGCTCTGTAACATCCACCATAAATGCAAGGTCCTGCATCCATTCTGCGGAATGAAATTCTAACACTGGTTTGCCCTTTTCTTCCATGAACTGTTAAATTTCTTCTCGTAAATCAAAGAAACGGCTCAGCACAGCACATCGGCTTAACCATCTTACCTCAGTGTGGTATGGCAGGCCATAGATGTGGTCTTTCTCTCTGAGAAGGCTGTAAAACTGACGGTGATTCAGGCTTCTGGATCGTATGAAATTAACAGTTTGGATGACCACCTTCATGACGTTATCCATCTTTAATGACTTGCAACACAAAGTCTCCTGGTGCAAAATACAGTGAAAAGTCCAAAAATCACGTCCTCCATTTGCAGATTGCACTTTCTCTCTGAACTTTGTCACAACGCCTGCTTTTTTCCCGATCATTGAGGGTGCACCATCTGTAGCCAGGCTGACAGCGTGGGACCAGTCCACTCCGACCCTGTCCAGCGCGCCGACGAGTGCAGTGAAAATATCAGCTGCTGTCGTTGTATCTGTCATCGGCACCAACTCCACGAACTCCTCAGTGACGGTCAATGTGTCATCAACTCCGCGGATGAAAATGGCCAGTTGTGCAACATCTGTAATGTCCGTGCTTTCATCAATTGCAACCGAAAACGCAATAAATGACTTTACTTTTTGCTTCAACTGGCTGTCCAAATCCACTGAAAGATCGGAAATCCTGTCTGCAACTGTGTTTCTTGTCAGGCTGATATTTACAAAAGCCTGACGCTTTTCAGGGCACACAATCTCCGCTGCCTTCATCATGCATGTTTTTACAAATTCACCCTCACTAAATGGTTTTGAAGCCACTGCGATTTCATTAGCAATGAGGTAGCTAGCTTTCACTGCAGCGTCACTGATGTCTCGGCTGTGAGTGAACACAGACTGCTGTTTCTTCAGACCCGCCAACAGTTCATTCACCTTCTCTCTTCTTCTCTGTCTTTGAAAGTTGTCATATTTGTCGGCATGAAGACTCACATAGTGGCGACGAAGGTTATATTCTTTCAGCACTGCAACATGCTGTGAACACACCAAACATACAGCTTTCCCATTCAATTCCGTGAATAAATAGGAGGATGACCATTTCTCTTGGAACACTCTGCACTCTGCGTCCACTTTTCTCTTTTTTGACAGAGACATATTGGGGCAATGAGGGTGCCAAAGCACAGAATGTTAAAAATAGAAGCCGTAATAAATATTGTGGGCAAAACAAAGTAGCTCATCCGGACTGGCTGCACTTGCTTGACCTACTTGCTCTGCCCCGGTATAAACAGTTTGCTTGCTTAACACAATTGCTATTGCGCCATCCAGTGGACGCAATTGGAACAGCAGTTTATTTTATTGAAAAATTGCAGCTAATTTTTATACTTTACAAAATCATCTCGCGGGCCGGATTAAACCCGTTTGCGGGCCTGATCCGGCCCACGGGCCAGACGTTTGACACCCCTGGCCTAGTGTCTGCTGGTTTTTGGGTTTTCCTTTCAATTAAGACCTAGACAACCAGGTGAGGGGAGTTACTTACTAATTAGTGACCTTAATTCATCAATCAAGTACAGCGCAGGAGCGAAAACCCGAAGACACTCAGCCCTCCGCGGAATGAGTTTGACACATGAATTAAGGGTTTTCTCTTAAACAAGAACCCATCATTTATGGAGTACAATCAATGCGAGGTGCAGAGGAACTTTGAGATAGTGGTAAGACTAAATGTATGATATGGTTCTTGGAAAGACTTGGTAACATATTTATTCATTTATCCTTTTTTATTTATTCAGGAGATCATATTGAGTATATCATGAAAAGCAATAAAACAACAACCACAGGAAACAACACATTCTGTATTGTAGTAGGCTATGCCCTGTGTGTGTGTGTGTGTGTGTGTGTGTGTGTGTGTGTGTGTGTGTGATAATAATAATAATAATAATAATAATAATAATAATTTGGTGGGCGCTTACATTTGTCCTATTTCACACATGTACAAGTGTGAATTGGAAATGTGTTTTTTGCATATCCCAACTCCCCTTGAGACACCCTTGGAGAGTGGGGTCACGGCCAGCATCAGCCATTATCAACGGCAACACTGGAACAATTAGGGTTAAGTCCCTTGCTCAAGGTCACATTGACAGATTTATTACCTTGTAGGCACAAGGATTTCGGTTACCGGCCCAACACTCTAACCGCTAGGCTACCTGCCGCCATCATATCCATGTGTGTTTGTGTTCAATGAATTGTCCCACACAATGAAATTGGGGAGGGGACTTCCGGATCTGTTTCCGTCCATTAGTGCGTTCGTTTGTACGTTAGTCACATGCGATATCTCAGACAGCACTAGCCTTATTTTGACGAAACTTGGGTGAATGATGCGTCTTGCAATAGAGATCCGGCATTTACAAAATTACACTGATTGGCCAGATGGTGGCTCTATCACAAGAGATTACAAATGCAAACTTTGAAAGGTCAAGCCCCTCAGCCCATTTGACCTAAAGTCATGAAATTCTGTACAAAGTTCCCTCTCCTCACAAGGAACACATTTCCCTCAGGGACCCATAAGGTCCGCCATGATGGATATTCCGCCATTTAAAACGCTAATCCTCTGGGACCGAATGATCGATCTGCATGAAACTTTAAATGTGGCTTTTATGGGCAAAGTTCTCTCAACTGAATATTTTCCACACTAGTACCTAAAACATGTTATTTATTGACCAATAAACATTCACTTGGGTGTGTTCTGGCACATAAATGCATATAGATCAGTCAAGGATATTCGTATTGTAACACCATTTGGTCCACATTTTGCAAACTCTGCCAAGACTCAACTTATGCAAGAACATTCATATTGACCTCACAGTGGCGCTATAATGGGCACATGTTTATCTCTTGGTCTGTTTGACTCAGAGTGAGGAAATGTGGAACACATGCTCAGGGATATGAGTCTAGCTAACCCACACAATATTTATTCCGTGGACCATTCTTGATACACAGGGGAAACTGTTGAGGGTGAAAAACCCAGCAGCGTTGCAGTTCTTGACACAAACCGTTACACCTACCCCGTTCAATGGCACACATACACAATGCATGTCTCAATTGTCTTAAGAATTAAAAATCCTTCTTTAACCTGTCTCCTCCCCTTCATCTACACTGATTGAAGTGGATTTAACAAGTGACATCAATAAGGGATCATAGCTTTCAACTGGATTCACCTGGTCAGTCTATGTCATGGAAAGAGCAGGTGTTCATAATGTTTTGTACAATCTATGTATGTGATTTCAGCATCCGTATGCTGTACTGGGAGCGCTGGTCACGCCAAATAAGGCTGTTTATCTCCCAGTACAGCCAGCATCTGCCAGAGGAAGAAAATTGCAGTCTTGTCAGTTTGCAGAGGGACGTGAGGCTCAGGGCTCAGATTTGAATTTAACTGTCAAATTGTGCTGTGTCTTTTTTTATTAGGACTTTTTCATGGGAAATGTACACTACCGTTCAAAAGTTTGGGGTCACTTAGAAATGTCCTTGTTTTCGAAAGAAAAGCCATTTTCTTGTCCATTAAAATAACATCAAATTGATCAGAAATACAGTGTAGACATTTTTTATGTTGTAAATGGCTATTGCAGCTGGAAACGGCTGATTTTTAATGAAATATCTACATAGGCGTACAGAGGCCCATTATCAGCATCCATCAGTCCTGTGTTCCAATGGCACGTTGTGTTTGCTAATCCAAGTTTATCATTTTAAAAGGCTAATTGATCATTAGAAAACCCTTTTGCAATTATGTTAGCACAGCTGAAAACTGTTGTGCTGATTAAAGAAGCAATAAAACTGGCCTTCTTGAGACTAGTTGAGTATCTGGAGCATCAGCAAATGTGGGTTCGATTACAGGCTCAAAATGTCCAGAAACAAAGAACTTTCTTCTGAAACTCGTCAGTCTATTTTTGTTCTGAGAAATGAAGGCTATTCCATGCGAGAAATTGCCAAGAAACTGAAGATCTCGTACAACGCTGTGTACTACTCCCTTCACAGAACAGCGCAAACTGGCTCTAACCAGAATAGAAAGAGGAGTGGGAGGCTCCGGTGCACAACTGAGCAAGAGGACAAATACATTAGAGTGTCTAGTTTGAGAAACAGGCACCTCACAGGTCCTCAACTGGCAGCTTCATTAAATAGTACCCGCAAAACACCAGTCTCAACGTCAACAGTGAAGAGGCGACTCCGGGATGCTGACCTTCTAGGCAGAGTTGCAAAGAAAAGGCCATATCTCAGACTGCCCATCTTAATCTTTTCTTTTTATTGGCCAGTCTGAGATATGGCTTTTTCTTTGCAACTCTGCCTAGAAGGTCAGCATCCCGGAGTCGCCTCTTCACTGTTGAAGTTACAGCTCCCCAACAAAAGTTGGATGTACATACAGTGGGGAGAACAAGTATTTGATACACTGCCGATTTTGCAGGTTTTCCTACTTACAAAGCATGTAGAGGTCTGTCATTTTTATCATAGGTACACTTCAACTGTGAGAGATGGAATCTAAAACAAAAATCCAGAAAATCACATTGTATGATTTTTAAGTAATTAATTTGCATTTTATTGCATGACATAAGTATTTGATCACCTACCAACCAGTAAGAATTCCGGCTCTCACAGACCTGTTAGTTTTTCTATAAGAAGCCCTCCTGTTCTCCACTCATTACCTGTATTAACTGCACCTGTTTGAACTCGTTACCTGTATAAAAGACACCTGTCCACACACTCAATCAAACAGACTCCAACCTCTCCACAATGGCCAAGACCAGAGAGCTGTGTAAGGACATCAGGGATAAAATTGTAGACCTGCACAAGGCTGGGATGGGCTACAGGACAATAGGCAAGCAGCTTGGTGAGAAGGCAACAACTGTTGGCGCAATTATTAGAAAATGGAAGAAGTTCAAGATGATGGTCAATCACCCTCGGTCTGGGGCTCCATGCAAGATCTCACCTCGTGGGGCATCAATGATCATGAGGAAGGTGAGGGATCAGCCCAGAACTACACGGCAGGACCTGGTCAATGACCTGAAGAGAGCTGGGACCACAGTCTCAAAGAAAACCATTAGTAACACACTACGCCGTCATGGATTAAAATCCTGCAGCGCACGCAAGGTCCCCCTGCTCAAGCCAGCGCATGTCCAGGCCCGTCTGAAGTTTGCCAATGACCATCTGGATGATCCAGAGGAGGAATGGGAGAAGGTCATGTGGTCTGATGAGACAAAAATAGAGCTTTTTGGTCTAAACTCCACTCGCCGTGTTTGTTGGAAGAAGAAGGATGAGTACAACCCCAAGAACACCATCCCAACCGTGAAGCATGGAGGTGGAAACATCATTCTTTGGGGATGCTTTTCTGCAAAGGGGACAGGACGACTGCACCGTATTGAGGGGAGGATGGATGGGGTCATGTATCGCGAGATCTTGGCCAACAACCTCCTTCCCTCAGTAAGAGCATTGAAGATGGGTCATGGCTGGGTCTTCCAGCATGACAACGACCCGAAACACACAGCCAGGGCAACTAAGGAGTGGCTCCGTAAGAAGCATCTCAAGGTCCTGGAGTGGCCTAGCCAGTCTCCAGACCTGAACCCAATAAAACATCTTTGGAGGGAGCTGAAAGTCCGTATTGCCCAGCGACAGCCCCAAAACCTGAAGAATCTGGAGAAGGTCTGTATGGAGGAGTGGGCCAAAATCCCTGCTGCAGTGTGTGCAAACCTGGTCAAGACCTACAGGAAACGTATGATCTCTGTAATTGCAAACAAAGGTTTCTGTACCAAATATTAAGTTCTGCTTTTCTGATGTATCAAATACTTATGTCATGCAATAAAATGCAAATTAATTATTTAAAAATCATACAATGTGATTTTCTGGATTTTTGTTTTAGATTCTGTCTCTCACAGTTGAAGTGTACCTATGATACAAATTACAGACCTCTACATGCTTTGTAAGTAGGAAAACCTGCAAAATCGGCAGTGTATCAAATACTTGTTCTCCCCACTGTACAATTTGATGATTTAGTTATTACGTTTTCAGGTTTGACCAGCTTTCATGGTTGGTGGAGTTTGGCTATTCATGTGTGTGTGGAGGGGGATCGAGTCAGTGCGTGTATAGCATTACTTATTTGTGTGTGTGTGTGTTTGTGTGTGTGAGAATGAGATAAGGAGGTTTAGCAGCAGAAGACGTATACAATATCCATCCTTCCATTCACGGCTGGCCACCTCCTGCGTCACACACAGACACTAACAACTGATCCCCATCCCATCTCCACGGAAACAACACAGCAGTGTCCAGTCTGTACGCCGAGGTACAGACTGGACACACACACACACACACACACACAATTAACCCAATCAGAGATGAGATTACTCTTTCATAGAAAGAGAGCTCAACCAGTCATGACTACTGAATAACTGGAATGCAAAGCCTCGGTCACAGTCATCATGGTCAATGAACCACAAACTGCCCCATATGACACAGAGAGTCAACCCCATTCACAAGGAGTCGCTGGAGCGCAAGGAGCCAAGTAAAGCCCCCCTGGGCCAAACCTTCCCCTAACCCGGACGACGCTGGGCCAATTGTGCCCCACCCTATGGGACTCCCGGTCATGGCCTGTTGTGACACAGCCTGGCATCGAACCCGGGTCTGTAGTGACGCCTCAAGCACTGCGATGCAGTGCCTCAGACCGCTGCGCCACTCAGGAGGCCCTTGCATTGTTGCTTTTAGATGAGGGCCTGTCAATATCCAGACAGGCAGGAGGGCTAGGCTCCACAGGCCCCTCGAGAGTCCAGCTGGGTCCCTGGAGCAGGAGCCTGGCCTGGGCCCCACTCTGAGGCCCCTCTCCCCCTGGCCCCTCTCTGGAGGATGGAGGGAGAACAGACAGTGGAGGCCGCATGTGATTCAGAATCAATGCTACTCATCCATAGAGACAGGGGATCTTGGATGCATAGTGGGAGAGGCAGATGGTTTTCGAACAGCCCTCTTCAAAGGGAAGCTAGGCGTCCTCAAAGCCTGCTCTCTCCATCTGCTTCCTGTTATTCTCTACAGAACACATCACTCTGTAACACAGCTCAAACACATGGGAGGAAAACATGCTCCGGCTGCCTGTTGCATGAGGCATCCTCCTCTGACGCACGGCTTAAAATAACACCATGTCTGTACTGTAACTGTATATGAAGATCAACAAAATCGAAGGTGCACTGCTACCACAGAATAACAAGATCGTCTTACCATGTCACATTAAACATGGTGGATGTGAGAATGTTTCAAGTTTGATGTCATATCCTGGGGTGATAATAATACGTGGTTAACGAGCAGGGTCCAGTATGGTGTTGTATACTGATTATTGTTGTATACAGCATTAAGGATTCCACCCTAAGGCATTCTGGTCCATCTGCGAAAGAATCCAGACAAAGACAGCCCTTTCTATAGATATTCATCCCTCAGGCATAGGATGAGGAGCAGACAGATCTCTGGTCTACACGGGACGGTTCTCTGGTGTGTGGTGTACTGTGGTGTGTTGTGGAGTGGTGTGCGACCCGGAAATCCTTCCCCCCTGCAACATAACCTGTTTGGAAGTCGTGGGACAGCTCTGGGCCATTTTTAGACCCAGGGAGCTCAGCAGGCAGGAGACTGAACTACTTCGGTATTACAGTGATTCATCTCCAACCTAACCTCCACGGTAGAGCTCTCTTGGACTTCATTTATTCTGTGATAGTATGCAACACAAACGATAAAAACCAAGGCTTGTCAACGACCACCTGATTGCTATAAATGGAAAAGCAACTTGGAATCCAAACTTAATTACTTTTTTAGGGTTAGAGAGGTGAGTTTGGTAGATTAAGGTCAAAGGTAGGTAGATTCATAGTGGATAGATCAGTGGACTATGTAGATTAGCTATGACTTATTTCTTTCACACTTAGTTTGGACTTAGTTTGGACTTCTAATAAATAAATCACTGGTTTTAACACTTGGAGGATTTATTTCACTAATGACCCCTAGTGACATCCTTAATCAAATCACAGTGCCCATCCTCCTCTCCTCTCCTATCTGCAGTGTAATCCCTGAATGATGGAGACTGGGGAAATTAAAAATGTGTCAGTGATGATGACTGACGATAACAATGACTGTAACATTAACAGTAATTAGACAATGTAACATTGACAGTAATTAGACAATGTAACATTGACAGTATCGGTGAGCATGCTGAGGATGCTGTGCTTTGCTGTACAGTAGATGAAGCCAGTCTATAGAGTGGAGACAGAGTGAGGCCAGTCTATAGAGACTGGCCTCCAATTCTGATATCCTCTCTCCCTTGTGCTGAAATCTCTGATGCAGTCCCCAGAGCCAACCATCTAGCCAGGAGTGTTCCGCACTGTGGCTGCGCTTAAACAGGCAGCCCATTTCTGATATTTTTTCCACTAATTGGTCCACTAGATGGTTGGCTCTGGGATTGCATCAGATATTTCAGCACCAGGGAGAGAGGCACATGTTCCCGTTCATTCAGGAGAGCTTTGCATGTGTCTGTCTGTCTGTGAATGAATGTGTGTCTGTCTGTGTCTGTCTGTCTGTCTGTGAATGAATGTGTGTCTGTCTGTGAATGAATGTGTGTCTGTCTGTGAATGTGTGCGTGTATGTGCTCAGCAATGGAACATCTGAGCGATAAAATGAGATATATAATGCTCCTTCAGTGCTTGCACACCTCCCACTCATGACTATTAATCATCCAACACAAAGTAGGACAGCCTGCTGTATTTCGTCTATTAGGTTTAAACAACAATATCTTTACATTGTGAAAATGTTTGTTCCCTTTGCTCTGCCAGGCTCCCAGACTGAAAAACTAAAAATCCCATAAATAAACAGGCAGCACTCAGCCAGCATTAGTCAGAGGGCAGCATGGGATACATTAAGCTCCAGTCAGTCAAAACAGGAAATAAAAAAACATTCAGGAAGTAGCCTATTTTCACTAATTCTATTGGACCAAAATAAGTACAAACAAAAGCCTTGGGGAGGGGCATAGTTCAGAATAACAGGAGCAGAATGTGATTCTGCCCCCAAGATGAACTATTCAATGCATTGAGTTCTGAGGTGTTTGAATTCAGCTATAGAAAACACTGTCTAGGATTTCCAAGCAATTAACATATAAAACTGTATCATAACGCAACCAACAGACCAATGGCATACAAACAGCAGATATTTTGCCTGTAGACGACAGCATTCTATGTCCCCTTGTACAAGGGAAGAGCTCTCAGCACTCTGCCTCACTACAACAGCATCACACATGATGCATGCCAACTCTACAGCTGCTGCACTGATGTGTGTGTGTGTTTGTGTGTGTGTGTGTGTGTGTGTGTGTGTGTATAAAATGGACCAAAATCAATTTCCATCTAAATCAGTAAGGATATTTCTTACAGGGCTGAGAGCAGAGGCATGTTACTGCTGCACCACTTGATGACCTTTGTTTTATTTGCCAGGCCCACTCAAAGCTCTTACTGATTCATTTACATTTACATTTAAGTCATTTAGCAGACGCTCTTATCCAGAGCGATTTACAAATTGGTGCATTCAACTTAGGATAGCCAGTGGGACAACCACCCTTTCTTTTTTTTATGGAGGGGGAGGGGGGGGGGGTAGAAGGATTACTGTTATACTATTCCAGGTATTCCTTAAAGAGAGGTAGGGTTTCAAGTGTCTCCGGAAGGTGGTTAGTGACTCAGCTGTCCTGGCGTCGTGGGGGAGCTTGTTCCACCATTGGGGTGCCAGAGCAGCGAATAGCTTTGACTGGGCTGAGCGGGAACTGTGCTTCCGTAGAGATAGGGGGGCTAGCAGGCCAGAGGTGGATGATCGTAGTGCCCTCGTTTGGGTGTAGGATCAGAGCCTGAAGGTAAGGAGGTGCCGTTCCCCTCACAGCTCAGTGCAAGCTTCAACTGGAAGACAGTGGAGTGTGCGGAGGAGCGGGGTGACATGAGAGAACTTGGGAAGGTTGAAAACCAGACGGGCTGCAGCATTCTGGATAAGTTGTAGGGGTTTAATGGCACAGGCAGGGAGCCCAGCCAACAGCGAGTTGCAGTAATCCAGACGGGAGATGACAAGTGCCTGGATTAGGACCTGTGCCGCTTTCTGTGTAAGGTAGGGTCGTACTATGCGAATGTTGTAGAGCATGAACCTGCAGGATCGGGTCACCGCTTTGATGTGTGTGTGATATGAATGTGTCATAAGGATTGGGAGTGTAGGTGTGTGTATGTGTGTGTAGGTGTGTTTATGTGTGTGCACATTTATACCACACATTTGCCGATTTGTGAGCAGGTATTATGATGACTAATTATGTGTGTGTGTGTGTGTGGGTGGTACCAAAACCGTACCAGATACAACAACCAACAATAGTATCCTATCCAGTCTAGTGCTTTCTCTCCCATCTCTGGTTGTGTGTGATCTGTCCACATGCTGTGTTCATTGTAAAGGTCAGCCAGGAGAAAGCCAGCGTTTAGCTTGTCTTGTTGAAGCAATTACATCTGGCCCCGAGTCATCATTCCACCACTGATAAGAGGGACGCCTGGACCAGAGACCAGAATGACCATCACTTATTAAGGCTCATTCTGTACGGTCCTGCATAGGCACAGAGAGAATGGGCATGAGTACTCTCACCTCAGCCATGTAGGAGAGTTTTCCTCCTCTTCTCCCCTCTCCTCTACTCTCCTCTCCCCACTTCCCTCTCCTCATCTCTCCTCTTCTTCTCTCTCCTCTCATCTCTCCTCTCCTTCTCTCTCCTCTCCTCATCTATCCTCTCCTTCTCTCTCCTCCCCTCATCTCTCCTCTCATTCTCTCTCCTCTCCTCATCTCTCCTCTCCTCATATCTCCTCTCCTTCTCTCTCCTCTCCTCATATCTCCTCTCCTTCTCTCTCCTCTCCTCATATCTCCTCACCTTCTCACTCCTCTCCTCATATCTCCTCTCCTTCTCTCTCCTCTCCTCATATCTCCTCTCCTTCTCTCTCCTCTCCTCATATCTCCTCTCCTCATCTCTCCTCTCCATCTCTCTCCTCTGCTCATCTCTCCTCATCTCTTCTCTCCTCATCTCTTCTCTCCTCTCCTCTCCTCTCCTCTCCTCTCCTTCTCTCTCTTCATCTCTCCTCTTGATAGATTCATTTGTATTTTAATAATAATAATAATAATAATAATATGCCATTTAGCAGACGCTTTTATCCAAAGCGACTTACATTTTTGTGTAAGAATAATGACTAAAGGATTTCACCCCAAATACAGTATAAATGTGTGAACGGCGTTAGAGTTATAATGTAGTGTCAACCCACTAACAGAGGGGGAGGAGTTAGAAACTGCTGAGAAAGCATTCCAGGGTGAAGAGGACTGAGAAGCTGTTTAAAGGTGTGCGGAGAAAAGTGCCTTTGTGTGTCAAGGGATATAAAAGCTGTATGTATGTTTTTTGGCGCCAGAGCTCTCCATGATTAAAACATACAGATCATTCTTGTTGGTTGCGGACCTTCGTTTAATTCATGATTCAACCAGAGCCTTACACCCTCTGGGAATTATTCAAAGCATTAAGTTTGATTACTTAGAGATAGAAATTCTCGTGACAAATGGTCCTTCGAGCGGAGCTCAAAATACATCTTTATCGTTCTGAGGACACCGAAAACCGTGCACGGGCGGATGATAGCATCCGTATAGAATAGACCTGGCCTTCGACGTTAAGGTTATAAACAGGCCGGTGATGAATCTTATGAACGATAAAAACGTTGACGAGATCTGGAAAAGCATTTAAATCCCAACTTCAAGGAGGAGGTCAGTAATTTTTATTCATGGATTTTGGTGTAATTATTTGAAATTATTTGAACTGATAGATACATTAAACAAGTCAAGAGTCATAAACAACTGGGGATTTGCTCTAACTCTGTCTGTTTCATGAAACTGGAGCAGTTACGACCTCTAGGTTACGGATACTGTTAGCAAAAAATCGTATAAGGTTGTATACGTGTGAGACCTAATGATCCATCGAAATACGTGATAATTGTTTCAAGGAAGGGACTAAAATAGGTCGCGTGAGAAAAAAAATGGTTGTCCTATCCCTTTCATGAAACTGGGGTTTAAAAAAACTCTGGTTTACGGGTTGGATAATTTAAATGGTTAATTACAAAAGCAGATCATAAACATTAGCTCAAGAGTCGCACCAGATAATAAATCCCAAGGAAAATAATTCTGGATTGAATTATTACTAAACGGGGGGATTTCTTATTTTTCTACCATGGGAAATATATATGATTAGGTAGATGCATGTAAATGGTCTACCCGAGTCGCGCAGTGGTCTAAGGCACTGCATCGCAGTGCTAGCTGTGCCACTAGAGATCCTGGTTCGAATCCAGGCTCTGTCGTAGCCGGCCGCGACTGGGAGACCCATGGGGCGGCGCACAATTGGCCCAGGGTATGGGAGGGAATGGCCGGCAGGGATGTAGCTCAGTTGGTAGAGCATGGCGTTTGCAACGCCAGGGTTGTGGGTTTGATTCCCACGGGGAATGAGAAAATATAAAAAAATAATAGTGTATGCACTCACTACCTGTAAGTCGCTCTGGATAAGAGCGTCTGCTAAATGACTAAAATGTAAATTGCGGAACGGATTTGAAGAAACAGCGAGGGGAGGGGCTAGACACAGCGAGAGTATGGCTTTTGGAGAGTCAGGAAAGACTAAATTAGATATCTATAAGAAATCATGGTGGCAGAATAGGGGAGGAGATAAGAGGAAGTGCTTTAACTGAAACAAGGAGGGTCATTTGGCCAGAGAGTGTAAGGCCCCGTGTAAACACTGTAACAAAACAGGGCATAACCATCGCGACTGCAGAAATAAAGGAAAGGGCAGTGTCCGGGAAATGACAGTCTATTTTTTGGTTCCAGGGTAAAATGTTTGAAGAAGTGATTTGTGTCGATTAAGAATTGGCTAAAAACACCACGAAGCGATTATTTGAGAGGTACCTATACATTTCTAACGATATATACGTATTAACTTTCTCACCCAAACGTAGACGTACGTCATGGGTAAGAAAGTAGAGAATATTTACATTGACATTTTTAGTCATTTAGCAGATGCTCTTGTCCAGAGCGACTTGCAGGAGCAATTGGGGTTGGGTGCCTTGCTCGGGGGCACATCGGCAGATTTTTCGCCTGGTCGGCTCAGGGATTGGAACCGGCGACCTCTCGGTTGCTGGCACGGCACTCTTGGTCACTAGGCTACCTGCCGCCCCATATGAGTTTAAGGTTGTGCCGTTGTTTGATTATGTGATAAGGTTTAATGGGTAATCGGACCATAACTAATGTGGTTATAGAAGTAATGTATCATATAGTGGAGAGCCAATAGAGGGTTCCATTGAACTATTATGTTTTGTTGGGCATTTCATGGCATAAGGTGAAATCTGTGTGTATGAGTGAATTAGATAGCTTTAGAAGTATTCTAGATAGGTCTATGAAAATATGTTACAAGTACGAATGACATTATTTCCTAAGAAGGAAGATGATTAGGGCAGGTCCCCGCGCCTCCCCCGTTGTGTAGGAAGGAGCAGGGGGGAAGGGGTGAGAGACAGTACATAGTTCAAATGATAGGAAAATAATTAAATGTATGCTTATCAACGATAGCAAGTATTTATTTTATTAATTAGGGCCTAATCAGAGAACAGTTAAAGAAATTGAATAGCGAACTGAAATTGCAATAGAGCTGTGGAAATTATTTCAGTTGAGGACAAAGGAAAATAATTTATGGTTCTAGTTCCCGGGTAAAATAGTTGTACTTGCTTGACTAGATCGAGCAGAAGTTTTAATAGTTGAATGAAAAGCATTTATTTGACGAAGTCTAATGGTTATTACTTTATTGTATAAGTTGGGTAACACCAGTGGTGTATGAAAATAAGTGGTGAATTCTAAAACAATAATTTGTTTTCGTTACGTGAACAATGGGATATCGTTTTTACTGTTAGGATGATGGATTGAATAAACATTGGTTATAAGTATGAAGTTATTAAACAATAGGTTTATATTTTAAAAACATCAATGCAACAGGTTGCAATGATTAAATTAATAGAAAGGGGTTATAGGGTTATATTAGAAAGTGTAGTGAACTTAATGAAACGTGGTATTATATAGTGTCTTCCAGGATTGATGGAAGTCTCCTATAGCATTATGTTAAGAAGATGCCTGGGATAAAATATAATGTCTTACTTACACGGAATATGTGATTGTATTGGCTAATGAATGAAATATGACATTTACAGGGGCAAAAGGAACAATAGAAGGGGAGACAGATTTTCCTATGGTGTTGGTAAAATAATTGATAATGGATCATTTGAGATGAGATCACATGGAGCAGATTTAGGGGTTCAATAATCATTGTGAGATTAGTTATGAGGAATTAGATTGATACAAACGATTATTGATGAGTTACTACTGGGGATATCTGTATCATGTTTTGTGTGTCCTTACCATCTTTAGATTACTGATGGTAATTGAAGGTTGACAAAATGTATAACCAGGAGAAAGAGATTAGCTTATCTAATTGGAATGTTGCCCAGGGCTAGGGGGAGCTGTAGTGAAGTTAGGCAGTATTTAGGTCGTAAAAGGGAGCTACCAAATTAAGTGGGGCCTGACTATCTTTGATTGTTGTTTTTCAATTGGGTTTTTCAAATAAAAAACAACACACCTAGTATGATGTTTATAAAGGGGGTTGTTATGTTGAATTTAGGGTTTTTTCAACAGTTCATAGGTGATGGGTCTTAAAGGAGCACACACAGTGAATTTTATGGAGTTTTTCGGGTTTTGACTGAGTTTGGAATGTGCATGATTTCTTGTGGGAGTGAATGTCATGAGGACTTGGTGTTTACTATGCTGTGGGATGGAACGGTTTGTTGGGTGATTTCAATGGCCTCTGGGCTCTGTTTTGACTTTCTGGTGTTGATTGGTCATCCACACTGGTGGTTCTGGGGGCATGAGAGGAGGACTTTGGGATGGTTTATTTTATCAAATTGAGGGTAATTTATAGTGCTGTGAAAAGTGTGAAGAAGATTATAATTTGGTAATAATAGGATTTGAACCATAAAATAACAGAAGAGGAAGAGAGCTTTCCTTGAATGAGGGATACCTGTTGCTAGTCAATTGTACTAATCTTGGATTACTCTTACGGGATAGAAGTAAGTTGAGATATTATCAAATGTTGTCATTTAAATTTCATTTTTATTATGCTTTAATACACAACAAGTTGGTATTTGAAACTAAATGAATGCAATGAGCTGCAGTAATCAGAGGAAGGCACAATCTAATGCGAAACAGCTATTGCCTAGATCATTGATTTAGTAATAAGATCAGGAAGATAGTAATAATAGGAAGCTGGATAGGATAATGTAAGATAGGGACTAGCTGTCCAGAAATAGATGAAGATAAAAAAGTTGCTCACTTCCCAAACAGTCTTAGCTTTTCCTACATATAACAGGGATTTTACCCAAATAGTAGAGAGTAAAGAGGGATATATGACATTGGTCGTGATTAAAAGATGGTGATGAGGGAGTTTTTTTAGTGGACTATTAGATATAACTGGGTTAATCACGAACATATAGTTTTTTAATTCTTTGTTGCTAGGCAGAAGACTTAGGTGACCTAGGGTCGAATTGCTCTCTTATTTAAGCCCTATGGCTGTCCTACGTTATTAGTGAATGAAAGCAGAAGGGAGCCTTTTGCTTCTCTCCTCAAACAGAGAGGAAAAACCGGCCAGGGTTAAGCAGAGTTCAGGCTAAAACCTGTCTCTCCTTTGCTATCTTCTTGATTAATTACAGCATGAAGGGGGTTTGTGTTAGGTTTGAAAGATTTAAGTATGGACCTGTCATGTCCAACCATCAGTCTTCAGGTCAAGCCCGGGAGAGCCGGGGTAGAACAGAGTTTGAACTAAACATGAGTGTTTTTACAAGATAAGAGATTGATTGATTGGATTACTATTGATTCTGAACTGAATGAAAGTCGAATTTAGCCGCCATAAAAGACAAAGGAAGTGGGAGGAGCAATCAAGAAGCAAGGGACAGTCTCAAAAATAAATAAGGGATGGCAATTGGATGATAAATTACCAATATTACCTAAGTGATTGTTTACGTAGGTGGTAATATTGACACATGAGCAGAACCATGTGTCAAGAGGGGGGAAGAGGCTAGTGGTAGGATTAAATAATATACAAAGGAAAAAAATATATATTTTTAAAATACAGTCTAGAAAGAGAATACTGATGTGAACGGTATGATTAGAGAGGGGTTAAGGAAAACACACAGGAGAGCAGGAAAAAATGGGGTACAACGTGAGAAGGTAGTTATTGACCACACCGGTATGTTAGAGGTTTTGTGCCCCACAGGTGAACTAAAGGAGAAGGTGACCCACTCTATCTAACCAGGTGACTGGTGAGCATCCAGTCCCTAAAGAAGAAAGACTGGAAGCAGGCCTGTTGGGAAGGGCCCTATCAGGTTATATTGGTCACTGCCTTTGCCATTAGAATAGCAGAAAGAGCAACCTGGGTCCACGTTACCCACTGCAAAAAGGTAAGAACACATACAAGCACCACTGAACACACGCAGAGTTAGAGAGAAGAACTGGACCAATAGGGTCTGGGGATCACCTCTGTTAACGAAGATCTCCTACCCCGACCTATCATCACTGTAGTGTGTTCTCAGGGTGTGAGTATGGGGTAATACCAAGCAGAAAGACTGAGGACAGGAGAGGGTTGGCGGTTTTTGGGAATAGGGGTAACTTGAGCTGCATCATAGTCTCGGCAATGGTCTTGATATGTCAAGATCCACCACCAATTACGCTATGCCCTTACCATTGTTAAGAAGCAAAAGAGAAGAGAAGCGACCCGACATACTGACCGTCAAGGACGAGTGGCCTACAAAATGGGAGTCAGAGAAGGGCAGACTGTAGGATTCAAAATAAGGGTTAGGGACGTAGCCAACGGGTGGGGTACATGTCAATAAGCAACTTGGGATTATAAAATCCCATTATATTCGTGTTCGGCCCCCACAGCGGATTGTTCCTAGACTCAAGTGTTTAAACACACTTGGGGACGGGGATATGAGACCGGGCGGGACTGAACATCCAGATGGGGGGTAAAGAGAAACAAAGACATCACCAATTATCAATTGGAGATAGTGGTAATGTGATTGACTTAAGTTCAAAAGCACAGGAGAGAATTCTGAACCTTACAGCCCCTGTAACCGATGTGTGGTGGGCGTGTGCCAGTAAAGACAGTATAAGGCAGAGGTTGGACCAAAAGGGTGGCTAGATACGTGCGCCCTGGTTCTACTGATTCAGCTAGTTAGAATTAGTCACTAGGAACCAAGGAAAGGGTTAAACAGACGTAGGAGGAGTTTTCACAAAAAGGAGAATAGCCCTATTTAGATGGATGCGATTGGGATACCAAGGGGGGTATTGGATGGACAACAAGCTATGAAAGAATTAGGGGAAGGGTTTACTACCACGTTCTTTTGGTGCGTGACAATAAACAAAATTGTGGATTGGATTAATTATATCTATTACGACCAACAACAATTTATTGGCCAGACTAGGGATGCAGTAAAAGGGATCTCTGAACAATTATCCGCCATCTCACTCATGACTTAGGAAAAGAGGTTGGCTCTAGATCAGGCAGAAAGCGGCGGTGTCTATAGAATGATAAGCCATTGTTGCACATTTTATCCCTAACAACACCACACCGGATGGGACAGTCACCAGAGCTCTTGCAGAATTAACTGCACTAAGTGAAGAATGAGCTGAGAACTCAGAAGTTAGTACATCGTGGATAGGGTGGTTTGATGAAATGTTTGGTAAATGGAAAACCATAGCAGCCACCATCTTAGGGGCGGTCAGTGTTTGTATGTGTATTCTTGTATTATGTGGTTGTTGTCTTGTTCCCTGTGTCCGAGGATTGGTGAGTAAGGCGTTGGTGAAATGCAGTATCTCAACAATGATGAGAGATGGACCGACTCCGGACTCTGACCAGGGGAATGTGAAAAACGATCCTCCAGGCTTGGTGGATGATGAGGATTTTGACCCTGAAAGACCGCAATTGGATGAAATGTTTATTAGTTCTGACGTAATCTCTGAGATTAATCATGCTTGTAAATACATTTATCCTGAATGTGAAAACATTTAGTCAAAGGGGTGGATTGATAGATTAATTATACCCCAAATACAGTATAAATGTGTGAACGGTGTTAGAGTTAAAATGTAGTGTCAACCCACTAACAGAGGGGGAGGAGTTAGAAACTGCTGAGAAAGCATTCCAGGGTGAAGGGGACTGAGAAGCTGTTTAAAGGTGGGCGGAGCAAAGTGCCTTTGTGTGTCAAGGGATATAAAAGCTGTATGTATGTTTTTTGGCGCCAGAGCTCTCCATGATTAAAACATACAGATCATTCTTGTTGGTTGCGGACCTTCGTTTAATTCATGATTAAACCAGAGCCTTACACCCTCTGGGAATTATTCAAAGCATTAAGATTGATTAATTAGAGATAGAAATTCTCGTGACAACTCTCCTCTCCTTCTCTCTCCTCTCCTGATCTCTCCATCTCTCCTCTCCTCATCTCTTCTCTCCTCATCTCTCCTCTCCTCATCTCTCCTCATCTCTCCTCTCATTCTCTCTCAACATCTCTCCTCTCCTCATCTCTTCTCTCCTCATCTCTCCTCTCCTTCTCTCTCCTCTCCTTCTCTCTCCTCTCCTCTCCTTCTGTCTCCTCTCCTTCTCTTTCCTCTCCTTCTCTCTCCTCTCCTTCTCTCTCCTCATCACTCCTCATATCTCCTCTCCTCTCCTCATATCTCCTCTCCTTCTTTCTCCTCTCATCACATCTCCTCTCCTCATCTCTCCTCTCCTTCTCTCTCCTCTCCTCATATCTCCTCTCCTTCTCTCTCCTCTCCTCATATCTTCTCTCCTTCGCTCTCCTCTCCTCATATCTCCTCCTCTCTCCTCATATCTCCTCTCCTCACCTTCTCTCTCCTCATCTTTCCTCTCCTCATCTCTCCTCTCCTTCCCTCTCCTCTCCTCATCTCTCCTCTCCTCATCTCTCCTCTCCTCTCCTCATTTTTCCTCTCCACCTCTCCTCTCCTTCTCTCCTCTCCTCATCTCTCCTCTCCATTTCTCTCCTCATCTCTCCTCTCCTCTCCTCTTCTCTCCTCATCTCTCGTCTCCTCATCTCTCCTCTCCTTCTCTCTCCACATCTCTCCTCTCCTCCTCTCTCCTCTCCTCCTCTCTCCTCTCCTCATCTCTCCTCATCTCTCTTCTCCTCATCTCTCCTCTCCTCATCTATTCTCTCCTTATCTCTCCTCTCCTCATCTCTTCTCTCCACTCCTCTCCTCATCTCTCCTCTCCTTCCCTCTCCTCTCAACATCTCTCCTCTCCTCATCTCTTCTCTCCTCATCTCTCCTCCCCTACTCTCTCCTCTCCTCTCCTTCTCTCTCCTCTCCATCTCTCTCCTCTCCTTCTCTCTCCTCATCACTCCTCATCTCTCCTCTCCTTCTCTCTCCTCGCCTCATATCTCCTCTCCTTCTCTCTCCTCTCCTCATATCTCCTCTCCTCGTCTCATCTCTTCTCTCCTCATCTCTCCTCATCTCTTCTCTTCTCTCCTCTCCTCTCCTCTCCTCTCCTCATCTCTCCTCTCCTTCCCTCTCCTCTCCTCTCCTGTCCTCATCTCTCCTCTCCTCTTCTCTCCTCATCTCTCCTCTCCTCATCTCTCCTCTCCTCATATCTCCTCTCCTCATCTCTCCTCATCTCTCCTCTCATTCTCTCTCAACATCTCTCCTCTCCTCATCTCATCACTCCTCATATCTCCTCTCCTTCTCTCTCCTCTCCTCATATCTCCTCTCCTTCTCTCTCCTCTCCTCATATCTCCTCTCCTTCGCTCTCCTTTCCTCATATCTCCTCTCCTTCGCTCTCCTCTCCTCATATCTCCTCCTCTCTCCTCATAACTCCTCTCCTCACCTTCTCTCTCCTCACCTTTCCTCTCCTCATCTCTCCTCTCTTTCCCTCTCCTCTCCTCATATCTCCTCATCTCTCCTCTCCTCATATCTCCTCTCCTTCTCTCTCCTCTCCTAATTTCTCCTCTCCACTTCTCTCCTCATCTCTCGTCTCCTCATCTCTCCTCTCCATCTCTCTCCTCATCTCTCCTCTCCTCTCCACATCTCTCCTCTCCTCTTATCTCCTCTCCTCTCCTCTTATCTCCTCTCCTTCTCTCTCCTCATCTCTCCTCTCCTCCTCTCTCCTCTCCTCATATCTCCTCTCCTCCTCTCTCCTCTCCTCATATTCTCTCTCCTCTGCTCATCTCTCTTCTCATCATCTCTCCTCTCCTCATCTCTTCTCTCCTCATCTCTCCTCTCCTCATCTCTCCTCTCCTCTCCTTCCCTCTCCTCTCCTCATCTCTCCTCTTCTCTCCTCATCTCTTCTCTCCTCATCTCTCCTCTCCTCATCTCCTCTCCTCATATATCCTCTCCTCATCTCTCCTTTCATTCTCTCTCAACATCTCTCCTCTCCTCATCTCTTCTCTCCTCATCTCTCCTCTCCTTCTCTCTCCCCTCCTTCTCTCTCCTCTCCTCTCATTCTCTCTCCTCTCCTTCTCTCTCATCACTCCTCATCTCTCCTCGCCTCATATCTCCTCTCCTTCTCTCTCCTCTCCTAATATCTGCTCTCCTCATCTCATCTCTTCTCTCCTCATCTCTCCTCTCCTCATCTCTTCTCTCCTCTCCTCTCCTCTCCTCTCCTCATCTCTCCTCATCTCTTCTCTCCTCATCTCTTCTCTCCTCATCTCTCCTCTCCTCATATCTCCTCTCCTCATCTCTACTCTACTTATCTCTCATTCTCTCTCAACATCTCTCCTCTCCTCATCTCTTCTCTCCTCATCTCTCCTCTCCTTCTCTCTCCTCTCCTTCTCTCTCGTCTCCATCTCTCCCTCTCCTTCTCTCTCCTCATCACTCCTCATCTCTCCTCTCCTTCTCTCTCCTCTCCTCATATCTCCTCTCATTCTTTCTCCTCTCCTCATATCTCCTCTCCTTCTCTCTCCTCTCCTCATATCTCCTCTCCTCATCTCTCCTCTCCTTCTCTATCATCTCCTCATATCTCCTCTCCTTCTCCTCTCCTCATATCTCCTCTCCTCACCTTCTCTCTCCTCATCTTTCCTCTCCTCATCTCTCCTCTCCTCATCTCTCCTCTCCTTCCCTCTCCTCTCCTCATATCTCCTCATCTCTCCTCTCCTCATATCTCCTTTCATTCTCTCTCCTCTCCTCATCTCTCCTCTCCTCATATCTCCTCTCCTCATCTCTCCTCATCTCTCCTCTCATTCTCTCTCAACATCTCTCCTCTCCTCATCTCATCACTCCTCATATCTCCTCTCCTTCTCTCTCCTCTCCTCATATCTCCTCTCCTTCTCTCTCCTCTCCTCATATCTCCTCTCCTTCGCTCTCCTTTCCTCATATCTCCTCTCCTTCGCTCTCCTCTCCTCATATCTCCTCCTCTCTCCTCATAACTCCTCTCCTCACCTTCTCTCTCCTCACCTTTCCTCTCCTCATCTCTCCTCTCTTTCCCTCTCCTCTCCTCATATCTCCTCATCTCTCCTCTCCTCATATCTCCTCTCCTTCTCTCTCCTCTCCTAATTTCTCCTCTCCACTTCTCTCCTCATCTCTCGTCTCCTCATCTCTCCTCTCCATCTCTCTCCTCATCTCTCCTCTCCTCTCCACATCTCTCCTCTCCTCTTATCTCCTCTCCTCTCCTCTTATCTCCTCTCCTTCTCTCTCCTCATCTCTCCTCTCCTCCTCTCTCCTCTCCTCATATCTCCTCTCCTCCTCTCTCCTCTCCTCATATTCTCTCTCCTCTGCTCATCTCTCTTCTCATCATCTCTCCTCTCCTCATCTCTTCTCTCCTCATCTCTCCTCTCCTCATCTCTCCTCTCCTCTCCTTCCCTCTCCTCTCCTCATCTCTCCTCTTCTCTCCTCATCTCTTCTCTCCTCATCTCTCCTCTCCTCATCTCCTCTCCTCATATATCCTCTCCTCATCTCTCCTTTCATTCTCTCTCAACATCTCTCCTCTCCTCATCTCTTCTCTCCTCATCTCTCCTCTCCTTCTCTCTCCCCTCCTTCTCTCTCCTCTCCTCTCATTCTCTCTCCTCTCCTTCTCTCTCATCACTCCTCATCTCTCCTCGCCTCATATCTCCTCTCCTTCTCTCTCCTCTCCTAATATCTGCTCTCCTCATCTCATCTCTTCTCTCCTCATCTCTCCTCTCCTCATCTCTTCTCTCCTCTCCTCTCCTCTCCTCTCCTCATCTCTCCTCATCTCTTCTCTCCTCATCTCTTCTCTCCTCATCTCTCCTCTCCTCATATCTCCTCTCCTCATCTCTACTCTACTTATCTCTCATTCTCTCTCAACATCTCTCCTCTCCTCATCTCTTCTCTCCTCATCTCTCCTCTCCTTCTCTCTCCTCTCCTTCTCTCTCGTCTCCATCTCTCCCTCTCCTTCTCTCTCCTCATCACTCCTCATCTCTCCTCTCCTTCTCTCTCCTCTCCTCATATCTCCTCTCATTCTTTCTCCTCTCCTCATATCTCCTCTCCTTCTCTCTCCTCTCCTCATATCTCCTCTCCTCATCTCTCCTCTCCTTCTCTATCATCTCCTCATATCTCCTCTCCTTCTCCTCTCCTCATATCTCATCTCCTTCTCTCTCTCTCTCTCTCTCTCTCCTCTCCTCATATCTCCTCTCCTCACCTTCTCTCTCCTCATCTTTCCTCTCCTCATCTCTCCTCTCCTCATCTCTCCTCTCCTTCCCTCTCCTCTCCTCATATCTCCTCATCTCTCCTCTCCTCATATCTCCTTTCATTCTCTCTCCTCTCCTCATTTCTCCTCTCCACTTCTCTCCTCTCCTTCTCTCCTCTCCTCATCTCTCGTCTCCTCATCTCTCCTCTCCATCTCTCTCCTCACCTCTCCTCTCCTCTCCTCATCTCTCCTCTCCTCTTATATCCTCTCCTCTTATCTCCTCTCCTTCTCTCTCCTCATCTCTCCTCTCCTCCTCTCTCCTCTCCTCATATCTCCTCTCCTCCTCTCCTTATCTTCTCTCTCCTCTGCTCATCTCTCTTCTCCTCATCTCTCCTCTCCTCATCTCTTCTCTCCTCATCTCTCCTCTCCTCATCTCTTCTCTCCTCTCCTCTTATCTCCTCTCCTTCTCTCTCCTCATCTCTCCTCTCCTTCCCTCTCCTCACCTCTCCTCTCCTCATCTCTCCTCTCCTCATCTCTCCTCATCTCTTCTCTCCTCATATCTCCTCTCCTCATATCTCCTCTCCTCATCTCTCCTCTCATTCTCTCTCAACATCTCTCCTCTCCTCATCTCTTCTCTCCTCATCTCTCCTCTCTCCTCTCCTCTCCTCATCTCTCCTCTCCTCATCTCTCCTCTCCTCATCTCTTCTCTCCTTCTCTCTCCTCTCCTCATCTCTCCTCTCCTTCTCTCTCCTCTCCTTCTCTCTCCTCTCCTCATATCTCCTCCCCATCTCCCCTCTCCTCATATCTCCTCTCCTTCTCTCTACTCTCCTCATCTCTCCTCTCCTCATCCCTCCTCTACTTCTCTCTCCTCTCCTCATATCTCCTCTCCTTCTCCTCATATCTCCTCTCCTCATCTCTCCTCTCCTTCTCCTCATATCTCCTCTCCTCATATCTCCTTTCCTCATCTCTCCTCATCTCACCTCTCCTTCTCTCTCCTATCCTCTCCTCATATCTCCTCTCCTTCTCTCTCTCTCCTCATCTCTCCTCTCCTCATCTCTCCTCATCTCTTCTCTCCTCATCTCTCCTCTCTTTCTCTCTCCTCTCCTCTCCTCATCTCTCCTCTCCTTCTCTCTCCCCTCCTTCTCTCTCCTCTCCTCTCATTCTCTCTCCTCTCCTTCTCTCTCCTCATCTCTCCTCTCCTGTCCTTCTCTCTCCTCATCTCTCCTCTCCTCATCTCTTCTCTCCTTCTCTCTCCTCTCCTCATCTCTCCTATCCTTCTCTCTCCTCTCCTCATCTCTCCTCATCTCTCCTCATCTCTCCTCTCCTTCTCTCTCCTCATCTCTCCTATCCTTCTCTCTCCTCTCCTCATCTCTCCTCTCCTCATCTCTCCTCTCCTCATATCTCCTCATCTCTCCTCTCATTCTCTCTCAACATCTCTCCTCTCCTCATCTCTTCTCTCCTCATCTCTCCTCTCCTTCTCTCTCCTCTCCTTCCCTCTCCTCTCCTCTCCTTCTCTCTCCTCTCCTCTCCTTCTCTCTCCTCTCCTCTCCTTCTCATCACTCCTCATCTCTCCTCTCCATCTCTCTCCTCTCCTCATTTCTCCTCTCATTCTCTCTCCTCTCCTCATATCTCCTCTCCTCATCTCATCTCTCCTCTCCTCTCCTTCTCTCTCGTCTCCTCATCTCATCTCTCCTCTCCTCATATCTCCTCTCCTCATTTCTCTTCTCCTCATCTCTCCTCTCCTCATATCTCCTCTCCTCATATCTCCTCTCCTCATCTCATCTCTCCTCTCCCCTCCTTCTCTCTCGTCTCCTCATCTCATCTCTCCTCTCCTCATATCTCCTCTCCTCATTTCTCTTCTCCTCATCTCTCCTCTCCTCATCTCTCCTCTCCTTTCTTCTCCTCTCCAGCTGAGAAGAGATGGTTTGCAAACTGGCCCCTAACAGCTCACTGCCCTGTGTGAGATTATTGAGTGGAGTGGCATTAACTCTTCCACACATCACATATGTGACAAACAAGTCAGCAGGTAGGATAAGGATTGCATCTCATCTAACCTTACGGTCTTACTGAGATAAAATCTATTATACAAGAACTGGTTCAAAATGGCAGCATAACCCAGATGGATAGGAGTGCTAGTGTCATAGTAACTATATTCATATAATAAGAGAGAAAAATACAGAGAGAAGGAAGAGAAATAAGTATTTTTACAGTATTTACTAACACATCATTTATAACAGATTTTACCAGCTCTCTCAGCTGGGTTATATGCCCTAGAGGGGACGGTTGGGGACGGTTGGGGACGGTTGGCTCAGCAGAGTGATAACTGCACCAAAAGGCCAGAACACAGAGACGAAGTGGGCTGAAAGGAGGAGAGGAAAAGAGAGGCTTTGATGCAAGATGCCCTGTAAGGCCACTCTGCCACTGTCCTGACTAATCAGCATGATGCGATGGCAGACTGCATGGGCTCTTGGACCCCTTCCATTATTCAAGCTTCAGTCACTCAAGTGAGTGAGTGAGTGAGTGAGTGAGTGAGTGAGTGAGTGAGTGAGTGAGTGAGTGAGTGAGAGAGAGAGAGAGAGAGAGACCCTCCTCCTACATCTTCTCATCTCCTCTAACTGTTGCCTACAGCCTTTGTTCTTAGAAGGTTTCAGATAAAGGACTATTGCCATTGGTAAAAGCACAATAGAACAAAGATTATAATATTCTCCACAGTAATAAGGCATAACGGCTAAGATACTCTAGTAACTACAGCTGGTCTTACATGAAATTACTTGAACACTGGGTGGTAAGTATGTGCCTGTGGGCTCACTTTAAATCAGTCTCTGCTCTGAGAGCTCAAAAATCTTCATACAGCCCAGTGCAGAGTAGTCTCACATTAACCACTAATGTCCTAATGTCGCCTTCCCACTCCCAGTGTACCGTATGTCCCTTAACCAGATTCCCTCAAGCTGTGACAGCCGCTCATCTTCCATCCATCCATCAAACTGTTAAGAACCACAGGTGTGCCTGGGCCGTATTACTCTTCCACAGAGGACCTCTCTAGTAAACTCCAGGCAGCCCAATGGTAATTCAATGTGTGTGTGTCTGCATGGAGAGATATGTGTCCCTCTCCTCTGTCTCCAGCTCTCCATTAAGCCAGTGATTCATTAGGGCCTCAGAAGCCTCATGTCCTATATCAGGGATGGGGGTGGGGGCCACCAAAAATCTGAAATCATCATGAGGGGGCCGCAGTGGCTTGCAGGTCTGTGTACCCACATCCATACCCACACATGCAGTCAGAGCCGGCCCTAGCCTTTGGGGGCCCTAAGTGAATTTTTGTTGCCCCCAAAAAAAACATTTGTGGCACCCTCTTGACAGCGAAGAGAAAACTTTGAAGTTTTTGAGTTAATTTCCTGCAATTCTACACATTTTCCCAAGGGGCTTAGAGAAAATGTTGCAGTTTTAAAGCAAGTTTGTTTAATTCTACACATTTTGTCATATGGTGGAGAGAAATGTTTGCAGTTTTTTAATATGATACCTGAGTAAGAGTGACTAACAAAATCAGTTGCCCATCCCTATCCTATATACTGGCTGGGCTGGAGACAATGGGCAGGACAGTCAGAATTAATATGAATATGAAAAATGGATTTAGTTCACTGAACAAGTGGTTTTATGAATCAAATCAAATTAGGGTGTTTTATTGTAGCCAACATGATAGATTGTGCATTGCTACGGCAAAGTTAACATTTAACTTAAGTTACCTCAAGTTGATATTATGTAATAGTGCTTTAGGAGAATGGGAGGAGGAGGAAATACATATTTTATGCTGGTAGCTACGGTAACTGACTTCAGGGTAATACAGTAAAGTGAAACTATCCTGGCCAGGTACTGTAGGCTATATAAAGTAATCCCCTCTCAAGTGACTTTCATTGAAGTGAAGGAAGATAGTTATTCAGAAACACTACTAGACAAACACACAATCAGGTGAGTGAACAGGTTTATTTACCAAGGGGACATTTCTTAACGCTTAGATAGAAAACAAATGTTTTGAATAAGGCTTTAACATAACAAAATGTGGAAAAAGTCAAGGGTTCTGAATACTTTCCAAAGGCACTGTACATAATCAGCGCGTGAGTTTCAAGTTTGGGGAAGATAATCTTCACTATAAAAATGCACCTTTATAATAAAAGCATTACATGCATAATCACATTTGCGGTCACTTTTGATAATGGCGTTTTCCCGCTAATGGAACATTTGTGCTTATAGCCTACTGCCATGTGCGCATTGCTGCGCTTATAATGTGAAGAAATAGCCTACTCGTTTATCAACATTTAAAGCTAAACGTTTTGATCTGTTGCGTCAGCCACATCGCGTAAAAAAGGTTTTTTGATGCTAGTGGTTGTATTAATTTGGGATCTATCGCATCCCACAACTGTCCCAGACTATGTTTGGAATATTTATTTCTCGCACAAAATAGAATAGGTCAACTTTTGTACTATGGGGGATAGTAGATTGACATAGGCTAGTGCTTTTGCTGTTCGTTAGGCCTACTCATCTTGTTGGCTGACAAAAAGTAAACATGGACAGTTCTTCCAATATCTTCAATATGCACCTCGGAATTGGATACGGACGCGCGCATTTGCGTCCCGGATGTGTCGGCCTTCACTTGTAGCCTGTGAGAAAGACCCAATCACATGATGGAGAGCCATGTGAGTGAGATGTGCTTCGGTGCGCGCAGCACTCAGGGAGAAGGGCACAAAGCAGCACTCTGGGCCAAGGGCACAACGGTCACTGGCCGCAAAAGGCATGGATTGTTTTAGGGGGCATTATGACCACACAAAGGGGATGCCGCCGTGAAATTCGAGGCATTATCAAGTGCTTGTCAAATTGTGAATGAGAGACTGATAAAGTGTGTACAGCCTGCGCAAAAAACAAAGCAGAGCTCATGCATTTCAAGCTGCTTTTTTCAAATCATCATTAGAGTCGCATCATGCAGCCTTAGAATGTATTAAAAATGTAAACATACAGCCCAACGTTTGTAGAACAACTAAAGTTACATGAATAACTTTAAATTAAGCATATAGTAGTACATATTTATTTTATAACCGCTCAACACAGAATAGCCACATGTACACACAACCCTCAAATCGTTTGGAGAAAATATCCTTTCTATTTTATTCAGCTTTGTTCAATTGTATTCTTTATACTATAAAATAATGCCAAGGAATTCTAAGCAAATCTTGTCTGCTAAATGAACTAGTGTAGCCCACAGACATATGGCATAGCCAGATCAGGACCTAACATAAAGACAACTCAGAGTATGCTATTCTGTTCTTCAGAAATAGACCACATTTTCTTCATGTCATGCTTCTTTAGACTTGTCTAAAATAAATAATGGATTTATTGTGAAAGTGTAGAATATATTACATTGATTTATTAGACTTTTTTTTATGTAGATGTTGCAAAGGTATGTATCAGTGGCTTGTAGGCTATGTGTGGAAGCCAGGAGATGCTAAATGTGTTTATGTTAATTAACTTCAATTACCATGAGTCCGACAGTTATTTGCTTGACAATCACAGGCTGACAAAATGTTGTGACCGCCACAGCCCTATGCAAGATGCCCTGTAAGGTCTCTCTGCCACTGTCCTGACTCATCAGCATGATGCAATTGCAGACTGCATGGGCTCTTGGACCCCTTCCATCACCCTAGCTTCAGTCACTCCAAGCGAGAGAGAGAGAGAGAGAGAGAGAGAGAGAGAGAGAGAGAGAGAGAGAGAAAGAGTGAGTGAGTGAGTGAGAGAGAGAGAGAGAGAGACACCCACCTCCTACATCTTCTCATCTCCTCTAACTGTTGCCTACAGCCTTTGTTCTTAGAAGGTTTCAGACAAAGGACTATTGCCATTGGTAAAAGCACAATAGAACAAAGATTATAATATTCTCCACAGTAATAAGGCATAACGGCTAAGATACTCTAGTAACTACAGCTGGTCTTACATGAAATTACTTGAACACTGGGTGGTAAGTATATGCCTGTGGGCTCACTTTAAATCAGTCTCTGCTCTGAGAGCTCAAAAATCTTCATACAGCCCAGTGCAGAGTAGTCTCACATTAACCACTAATGTCCTAATGTCGCCTTCCCACTCCCAGTGTACCGTATGTCCCTTAACCAGATTCCCTCAAGCTGTGACAGCCGCTCATCTTCCATCCATCCATCAAACTGTTAAGAACCACAGGTGTGCCTGGGCCGTATTACTCTTCCACAGAGGACCTCTCTAGTAAACTCCAGGCAGCCCAATGGTAATTCAATGTGTGTGTGTCTGCATGGAGAGATATGTGTCCCTCTCCTCTGTCTCCAGCTCTCCATTAAGCCAGTGATTCATTTACATTTTAGTCATTTAGCAGACGCTCTTATCCAGAGCGACTTACAGTTAGTTTTTTAGAACCCACAACCCTGGCGTTGCAAATGCCATGCTCTACCAACTGAGCTACAGAGGGCTCATGTCATATATCAGGGATGGGGGTGGGGGCCACCAAAAATCTGAACTCATCATGAGGGGGCCGCAGTGGCTTGCGGGTCTGCGTACCCACATCCATACCCACACATGCAGTCAGAGCCGGCCCTAGCCTTTAGGGGGCCCTAAGTGAAATTTTGTTGCCCCCCCAAAAAACATTTGTGGCACCCTCTTGACAGCGGAGAGAACACTTTTACGTTTTTGAGTTAATTTCCTGCAATTCTACACATTTTTCCATGGGGCGTAGAGAAATGTTTGCCGTTTTTTTATATGATATCTGAGTAAGAGTCACTAACAAAATCAGTTGCCCATCCCTATCCTATATACTGGCTGGGCTGGAGACAATGGGCAGGACAGTCAGAAATAATATGAATTTCGGTGTGAAAAACTGATTTAGTTCACTGAACAAGTGGTTTTATGAATCAAATCAAATTAGGGTGTTTTATTGTAGCCAACATGATAGAATGTGCACTGCTACGGCAAAGTTAACATTGAACTTAAGTTACCTCAAGTTGATATTATGTAATAGTGGTTTAGGAGAAGGGGAGGAGGAGGAAATACATATTTTATGCTGGTAGCTACGGTAACTGACTTCAGGGTAATACAGTAAAGTGAAACTATCCTGGCCAGGTACTGTAGGCTATATAAAGTAATCCCCTCTCAAGTGACTTTCACTGAAGTGAAGGAAGATAGTTATTCAGAAACACTACTAGACAAACACACAATCAGGTGAGTGAACAGGTTTATTTACCATGGGGACATTTCTTAACGCTTAGATATAAAAGTAATATATAGACTGTAAGTATAGATTGGACTAGGGCTGTTATGGTGACCGTATTACCGTCACACCGGCCGTCACAAGTCATGACAGCAGTCAAATTCCACATTACTGTTTAGTCACAGTAATTAGGCTCTGATTCTGCTGATGGTCATCAGTAGCCTACCAAACTTGCTAACTGCCTGGTACTCAGCACTCTATTGTCCCTCTAATGACTCTGACATCAATGCAAATGTTATCGAAAATCTAATCAAACACTTCATGACAGCCCATGACATCATGTTGCGCAACATTTCTATAGGCTATGCAATTGCATGAGGAAACAGAGTGATGGCCTTTATTAAAAAGAGGAGGATCCTATCAGCTTTCTATAGGCTAGCACTACTATATTACTTTCTCAACTTTCCTAATATTAAGCACATTGCTTCTCTTTACAACAGGAGTATAGCCTACCTGGCTGGCATGAAAATTAATCACGGAAAAAAGCATCCTCCAGTCGCTATTTAAGTGCAAAGATGACATGTATTTTTTCCCCTGCCCCTGTTTTGAGACAGGTGCATGATAATGGTCCATTCTAAATAAAAACAAATTTCACACAAATATTATTTAGTATATGTAAAGACAAGATTAAATCAAGAATAGTCTGATGGGTGACAATATTAGCCTATCACTTGTGAATTATATATTATCACTTGTGAATGATGCCCAGCATAAGGCAAGAAACAATGCCTTTTTTTTGCGACTTTTTTGAATCATAGTCGCACACCTCATGTAGCCTAGCCCATAGGCCTATGTGTTTTGATAAGGTTTGTATCACAATTTAAAAAACTGAAATATCACATTTACATGAGTATTCAGACCCTTTACTCAGTACTTTGTTGAAGAACCTTTGGCAGCGATTACATCCTCGAGTCTTCTTGGGTATGACACTAAAGTTTGGCACACATGTATTTGGGGAGTTTCTCCCATTCTTCTCTGCAGATCCTCTCAAGCTCTGTCAGGTTGGATGGGGAGCGTTGCTGCACAGCTATTTTCAGGTCTCTCCAGAGATGTTAGATCGGGTTCAAGTCCAGGCTCTGGCTGGGTCACTCAAGGACATTCAGAGACTTGTCCCGAAGCCACTCCTGCGTTGTCTTGGCTGTGTGCTTAGGGTCGTTGTCCTGTTGGAAGGTGAACCTTCGCCCCAGACTGAGGTCCTGAATGCTCTGGAACAGGTTTTCATCAAGGATCTCTCTGTACTTTGCTCCGTTCATCTTTCCCTCGATCCTGACTAGTCTCCCAGTCCCTGCCGCTGAAAAACATCCCCACAGCATGACGCTGCCACCACCATGCTTCACCGTAGGGATGGTGCCAGGTTTCCTTCAGACGTGACGCTTGGCATTCAGGCCAAAGTGTTCAATCTTGGTTTCATCAGACCACAGAATCTTGTTTCTCATGGTCTGAGAGTCTTTAGGTGCCTTTTGGCAAACTCCAAGCGGGCTGTCATGTGCCTTTTACTGAGGAGTGGCTTCCGTCTGGCCACTCTACCATAAAGGCCTGATTGGTGGAGTGCTGCAGAGATGGTTGTCCTTCTGGAAAGTTCTCCCATCTCCACAGAGGAACTCTAGAGCTCTGTCAGTGACCATCGGGTTCTTGGTCACCTCCCTGACCAAGGCCCTTCTCCCCAGATTGCTCAGTTTGGCCGGGCTAGGAAGAGGCTTGGTGGTTCCAAACTTCTTCCATTTGAGAATGATGGAGGGCACTGTGTTCTTGGGGACCTTCAATACTGCAGAAATGTTTTGGTACCCTTCCCCAGATCTGTGCCTCAACACAATCCTGTCTCGGAGCTCTACAGACAATTCCTTCGACCTCATCACTTGGTTTTTGCTCTGACATGCACTGTCAACTGTGGGACCTTATATATACAGGTGTGTGCCTTTCCAAATCACGTCCAATCAATTGAATTTACCACAGGTGGACTCCAGTCAAGTTGTAAAAACATCTCAAGGATGATCAATAGAAACAGGATGCACCTGAGCTCAATTTCGAGTCTCATTGCAAAGGTCCTGAATACTTATGTAAATAAGTTATTTCTGTTTTTAATTTTTAATACATTTGCACAAATTTCTTAAAACCTGTTCTCACTTCGTCATTATGGGGTATTGTGTGTAGATTGCTGTGGATGTTTAAAAAAATCAATTTTAGAATAAGGCTGTAACTTAACAAAATGTGAAAAAAGTAAAGGGTTCTGAATACTTTCCAAAGGCATTGTACATTATCAGTGCGTGAGTTTCAAGTTTGGGGAAGATAATCTTCACCATAACAATGCACCATTATAATAAAAGCATTACATGTATAATCACATTTGCGGTCACTTTTGATATTGGTGTTTTCCCGCTAATGGAACATTTGTGCTTATAGCCTACTGCCATGTGCACATTGCTGCGCTTATAATGTGAAGAAATAGCCTACTAGTTTATCAACATTTACAGCTAAATGTTCTGATGTGTTGCGACAGTTTTTTTGATGCTAGTGGTTGTATTAATTTGGAATCTATCACATCCCACAACTGTCCCAGACTATGTTTGGAATATTTATTTCTCGCACAGAATAGGTCAACTTTTGTAGTATGGGATAGTAGATTGACATATGCTAGTGCTTTTGCTGTTCGTTAGGCCTACTCATCTTGTTAGCTGACGAAAAGTAAACGTGGACAGTTCTTCCAATATCTTCAATATGCACCTCGGAATTGGATACGGACGCGCGCAGTTGCGTCCCGGATGTGTCGGTCTTCACGTGTAGGCTGTGAGAAAGACCCAATCACATGATGGAGAGCCATGTGAGTGAGAGGTGCTTCGGAGCGCACAGCACTATGGGAGAAGGGCACAAAGCAGGACTCCCAGCCAAGGGCACAATGGCCACTGGCCGCAAACGGCATGGATATTTTTAGGGGGCACTAGGCCACACAGCCTGCGCAAAAAACAAAGCAGAGCTCATGCATTTCAAGCGACTTTTTTCAAATCATCATTAGAGTCAAATCATGCAGCCTTACAATGTATTACAAATCAAAACATATAGCCTAATGCTTGTATCACAAATAAAGTTGCAAAAATAACTATAAATTAAGCATCGGAGGACCTGTTTCTTTGTTAACCTTTTGGATTTATTGTGATGGTGTAGGCTATATTACATGGATTTAATAGACTTTTTAAAATGTATATGTTCCAAAGGTCTGCATCAATGGCTTGTAGGCTATGCATGGAAGCAAGGAGATGCTAAATGTGTTTATGTTAATTAATGGTCAATTACCGTGAGACTGGCAGTTATTTGCTTGACATTCACCAGCTGACAAAATTTAATGACCGCCACAGCCGTAGATTAGACATCACTATCTTTTTTAGATAACAGAAACCTGTGGCAGTTCTGCAGTACATTATACAGCACAAATGTTATTTTATTGTAGTATCCTACTAATATGCCCCAGGATAGATTAAACTATTTGGGCTCTTGTACACATTATTGTGTTTGTATGTGGTTGGTGTTTATTAAGTGATTACGTCATTCCAGCTGTTTATTAAGTTACTGGGTCATTCCAGCAATAGAGTGCATTTTGGGTAATCAAATCAAATGTTATTGGTCACATACACATATTAAGCAGATGTTATTGTGGGTGTAGCAAAATGCTTGTGTTCCCAGCTCCAACAGTGCAGTAATATCTAATAATACACAACAATACACACAAATCTAAAAAGTTAAATAATGGAATTTAGAAATATTAGGACGAGCAATGTCAGAGTCCGGAGTATAAATATACACTACCGTTCAAAAGTTTGGGGTCACTTAGAAATGTCCTTGTTTTTGAAAGAAAATCAATTTTTTTGTCCATTAAAATAACATAAAATTGATCAGAAATGCAGTGTAGACATTGTTAATGTTGTAAATGGCTATTGTAGCTGGAAACAACTGATTTTTAATGGAATATCTACATAGGCGTACAGAGGCCCATTATCAGCAACCATCAGTCCTGTGTTCCAATGGCACGTTGTGTTTGCTAATCCAAGTTTCATTTTAAAAGGCTAATTGATCATTAGAAAACCCTTTTGCAATTATGTTAGCACAGCTGAAAACTGTTGTGCTGATTAAAGAAGCAATAAAAATGGCCTTCTTGAGACTAGTTGAGTATCTGGAGCATCAGCAATTGTGGGTTCGATTACAGGCTCAAAATGGCCAGAAACAAATAACTTTCTTCTGAAACTCGTCAGTCTATTCTTGTTCTGAGAAATGAAGGCTATTCCATGCGAGAAATTGCCAAGAAACTGAAGATCTCGTACAACGCTGTGTACTACTCCATTCACAGAACAGCGCAAACTGGCTCTAAACAGAATAGAAAGAGGAGTGGGAGGCCCCGGTGCACAACTGAGCAAGAGGACAAATACATTAGAGTGTCTACTTTGAGGTCCTCAACTGGCAGCTTCATGAAATAGTACCCGCAAAACACTAGTCTCAACATCAACAGTGAAGAGGCGACTCCGGGATGCTGACCTTCTAGGCAGAGTTGCAAAGAAAAAGCCATATCTCAGACTGGCCAATAAAAAGAAAATATTAAGATTGGCAAAAGAACACAGACACTGGACAGAGGAAGATTGGAAGAAAGTGTTATGGACATACGAATCGAAGTTTGAGGTGTTCGGATCACAAAGAAGAACATTTGTGAGACTCAGACCAAATGAAAAGATTCTGGAGGAGTGCTTGATGCCATCTATCAAGCATGGTGGAGGCAATGTGATGGTCTGGGGGTGCTTTGGTGGTGGTAAAGTGGGATATTTGTACAGGGTAAAAGGGATCTTGAAGAAGGAAGGCTATCACTCCATTTTGCAACGCCATGCCATACCCTGTGGACGGCACTTGATTGGAGCCAATTTCCTCCTACAACAGGACAATGACCCAAAGCACAGCTCCAAACTATGCAATAACTATTTAGGGAAGAAGCAGTCAGCTGGTATTCTGTCTATAATGGAGTGGCCAGCACAGTCACCGGATCTCAAACCTATTGAGCTGTTGTGGGAGCAGCTTGACCGTATGTTACGTAAGAAGTGCCCATCAAGCCAATCCAACTTGTGAGAGGTGCTTCAGGAAGCATGGGGTGAAATCTCTTCAGATTACCTCAACAAATTGACAACTAGAATGCCAAAGGTCTGCAAGGCTGTAATTGCTGCAAATGGAGGATTCTTTGACCAAAGCAAAGTTTGAAGGACACAATTATTATTTCAATTAAAAATCATTATTTCTAACCTTGTCATTGACCACATTTCCTATTCATTTTGCTATATTTCCTATTCAAACTCATTTAATGTATGTTTTCATGGAAAACAAGGACATTTCTAAGTGACCCCAAACTTTTGAATGGTAGTGTATATACTGAACAAAAATATAAAAGCAACATGAAACAATTTCAACGATTTTACTTAGTTACAGTTCATTTAAGAGGAAATCAGTCAATTGAAATAAATTCATTAGGCCCTAATCTATGGATTTCACATGACTGGGCAGGGGCGCATAGGCCCACCAACTTGGGAGCCAGGCCCAGACAATCAGACAATCTTGCAAGTGAAGAAGCCGGATGTGGAGGTCCTGGGCTGGCGTGGTTACACGTGGTCTGCGGTTGTGAGGCCAGTTGGACGTACTGCCAAATTATCTAAAACCACATTGGAGGCGGCTTTTGGTAGAGAAATTAACATTAATATTCTCTGGCAACAGCTTTGGTGGACATTCCTGCAGTCAGCATGCCAATTGCACGCTCCCTCAAAACTTGAGACATCTGTGGCATTATGTTGTGTGACAAAACCGCACATTTTAGAGTGGCCTTTTATTGTCCCCAGCACAAGGTGCACCTGTGTAATAATCATGCTGATTAATCAGCTTCTTCATATACCACACCTGTCAGGTGGATGGATTCACTGGTGTAAAGTACTTAAGTAAAAATACTTTAAAGTACTACTCTAGTAGTTTTTTGGGGTATCTGACCTTTACTTTAGTATTTATATTTTGGACAAATTTTACTTTTACTCCACTACATTCCTAAAGAAAATAATGTACTCCATACATTTTCCCTGACACCCAAATGTACTCGTTACATCTTTAATGCTTAGCAGGATAGGGAACTGGTACAATTCACACACTTATCAAGAGAAAATCCCTGGTCATCCCTACTGCATCTGATCTGGCGGACTCACTAAACACAAATCCTTCGTTTGTAAATTATGCCTTAATGTTGGAGTGTGCCCCTGGCTATCTGTAAATTTAAGAAACAAGAAAATCGTGCCGTCTGGTTTGCTTAATATGAGGAATTTGAAATTATTTATACTTTTACTTTTGATAGTTAAGTATATTTTAGCAATTACATTTACTTTTGATACGTAAGTATATTTTAAATCAAATACTTTTAGGCTTTTACTCAAGTAGCATTTTACTGGGTGACTTTCACTTTTACTTGAGTCATTTTCTATGAAAATGAAAATTGGGTACTTTTTCCACCACTGGATGGATTATCTTGGCAAAGGAGAAATGCTAACTAACAATTTGTGCAGACATGTTGAGAAAAATAAGCTTTTTGTGCATATGGAAAATTTCTGGGACCAACACTTTACATGTTGCGTTTATATTTTTGTTCAGTATAAAATATCAAAGGGAGGCAAAGGACTCTCTATTAGTGTCAGAATATATGGGTGTTTGAAAGTTATTTTGTATTCTTTTTAACTTTTTTAAACGTAAATAGCAAAGATATTTTAGAGGCAAATATACGTATCTCTATCATTGTTTTGTTTTCAGTTTAACAATGCATGAGTCACTGACTGGCAGACTGTGCCAACCAAAGGTTTTACCCCGAGAATCCCTGTGACCAATGCTGGCTTTATCTGTACATCTGATCTGCACCAGTCATTCAAGTTTCAGTTCTTGAATGGGAAAGTCCATTCATGTTTTACATAGACTGAACTGAAACTAAGCTAAACTGAAATAAACTAAATGGAAACAAAACAAAACTGAAACAAAACAAAATAAAAAATAACTGACTGTGTTGTCTTGTTTCCAGCTATGTCGCCAAACAACAAGTGGATAGGGAGGGCCCTGAATGCCAGCCTGTTGTACCTGGTGTTATTTGTGTGCCTGGCACGCACCGCTACTCTGGACGAAGAAGATATTGAGATTGATGATGAGGAGGAGGAAGACCTGGAGTATGAGTACAGTATGAAACAAGACAGACACACCTGTGGAAGCAGCCAAACTGGTCAGTATCCATTCTGTAAGGACAAGGACCAGGTCATTCACCACTACGTCCACACAAGGGATGAGTGTGGAGAGACAGACTTCAAGAAAGTGCGGGCGGAAATGCAGCTGATGATCCAGGAACGACGAAAGAAGATGAAGGAGATAGCACACTCTGTAAAATTAATAAAGAACAATGTGGAGAGGGAGAAAGAGGACACTGTGCTGTTCCTGACTGAAATGGCACGGCTTGTTGAGAAGACCTACGTAGAAGTCATTGAGGAGATTGAAAAGAAGCAGAAAGCAGCAACAACCCGGGCTATAGAGCACATTCTAGAGCTAACACAGGAAATCTTTAAACTACAGGAGAGAAGCACTCAACTGGAGCAGCTCTCACACACTGAGGACCACCTTCACCTTCTACAGATGTTCCCATCCCTGTGTACCCCACCGGCCACCATCGACTGGTCTGAGGTCAGCATTCACAGTGATCCCAGTGTGGGGGCTGTGAGGAGAGGTGTGAACAAGATGAGGAAAGCACTCAATAGCGAAGAGAACAGGCTGTCTGCTGCTGAGTTGGGAAGGATTAAAAAGTGTGCAGTGAATGTGACTCTGGACCCTGATACAGCACATCCGTACCTCATCGTCTCTGCAGATGAGAAACAAGTGAGAATTGGAGATCTCCGGCAAAATGTCACAGATAGCCCTGAAAGGTTTAATTTAGTTGTTAATGTCCTAGGAAAGGAGGCCTTCTCCTCAGGGAGATTCTACTATGAGGTGCAGGTGAAAGGTAAGACTAGGTTGGATTTAGGAGTGGCCGTAGAGTCCATCAACAGGAAGACAGTTGTCACCCTGAGCCCTGGCCATGGATACCTGGCTATATGTCTAAGGGATGGGGATAAATATGTAGCTGCTGACAACCCTGCTGTCCTCCTCTCTCTTAGTCAGAAGCCCCAGAAGATAGGGGTTTATGTTGATTATGAACAAGGCCAGGTCTCCTTCTATGATGTGGATAACAGGTCTCATATCTACTCTTTCACTGATTACACTTTCAATCAGAAACTCTATCCATTCTTTAGCACCGGCACTGACGATTACGGTGAAAACTCAGCCCCATTAGTCATTACCCCAGTCAATCAACAACTGAGTATTCATTTCCCAACTTTTGACAAAGCCTGAAAGTGGATAAAAGGCAACTTACAATGTGTATTACCACTGAGTATACAAAATATTAGCAACACCTTCGTAATATTGAGTTGCACCCCCCACTTTTGCCCTCAGAACAGCTTCAATTCATCGGGGCATGGACTCTACAAGGTGTCGAAAGCGTTCCACAGGGATGCTGGCCAATGTTGACTCAATGCTTCCCACAGTTGTGTCAAGTTGGCTGGATGTCATTTGGGTGGTGGACCATTCTTGATACACACGGGAAACTGTTGAGCGTGAAAAACCTAGCACCGTTGCAGTTCTTGACACACTCAAACCGGTGTGCCTGGCACCTTCTACCATACCCTGTTCAAAGGCACTAAAATAATTTGTCTTGCCCATTCACTCACTGAATGGCACACATACACAATCCATGTCTCAATTGTCTCAAGGCTTAAAAATCGTTCTTTAACCTGTCTCCTCCCCTTCATCTACACTGATTGAAGTGGATTTAACAAGTGACATCAATAAGGGATCACAGCTTTCACCTGGTCAGTCTGTCATGGAAAGAGCAGTTGTTCCTAATGTTTTGTACACTCAGTGTATTAGGGCTGTCAGAGTTAGTTTTTTTAAATTGTGATTAATCGCATTGTCTGAAAGCGTTCAAAATAAATTGAAAACATCCAATACAGCTATACAGCTAAAAACAATATTGCGATGTCAAAACAAGGTTAAAGAAAGTGTGCTTTATCAATTTACCTGATTTTGCTAACCGTTACTTTGGACAAAATCAAGACTTCAATATTCTTGTAATGCTTTTTGTGTAAAAACATCTTAAAATTACAGCTCAATTTGAGCAAATTCTGAATTTGCGATTAATCGTTTTTAATCACAGCAAATCCTGCAATTAATTTGATTTAATAAATGTATCATTTGATGGCCCTAGCACATTGTTACATCAAATCAAACCATACATTTGTTTTCCTTTTCATTTTTTGTTGCAAGTTGTTTCAAATGTCATATTTCAAAATTTCCCTCCAGTTTTCCCCTTTTTGAAGAAATTAAAGGTTATAAATTACATTAACTGAAGGTCTGACTACTATTCAAGTACATTTGGAGAAATTAAATGAACCCATTCTGTCGCCAATACGTCTCTATCTGAGTAGTTCCTCTTATGTCAAGGTCCTTGTGGTTCTCCATTTAGAACATTCTTAATGACACAACACCTTTCACCCTGACAACTCTTATGTCAAGGTCCATGTTGTTCCTCCATCCAGAAGCATCTGAATGACAACACCTTTCACCCTTACAATTCTACAGTATAACTCTTTATCCCAAATGTTCTGTTGATACCATAGGGTGAGATAGAATCAAAGCTCTAATGTGGAGAACCACTCCCACACACACGCTCCCTTTGACAAATCTGCATTAGCCGATTAATTGCAGGGCAGAAAGAGAGGGAGAGAGAGATAGGGAGAGAGACAGAGACAGACAGAGAAAGAGAAAGAGAGAGACACTGTTGCTCCCAGGCAGGCTGATTGGTATTCCAGCAGACACCCTGAGAAAGGCTGCTAATTTCTGTGTTACAGGGCAGGAGGTGTGCATGAGACAGAGGCAGCTTATGGCTGTGTCAATGAGCAGGAGGTATGTAAGAGAGAGTCTACAGTCTCTGTGGCTCGCTTGCCAGGTCTATAGCCAGGAAGATGGAGTACTGGGCTGGAAACAAGAGATGCCAGGCTTACAGCCAGGAAGATGGAGTACTGGGCTGGTAACAAGAGATGCCAGGCTTACAGCCAGGAAGATGGAGTACTGGGCTGGTAACAAGAGATGCCAGGCTTACAGCCACGAAGATGGAGTACTGGGCTGGGAACAAGAGATGCCAGGCTTATAGCCAGGAAGATGGAGTACTGGGCTGGTAACAAGAGATGCCAGGCTTACAGCCACGAAGATGGAGTACTGGGCTGGGAACAAGAGATGCCAGGCTTATAGCCAGGAAGATGGAGTACTGGGCTGGTAACAAGAGATGCCAGGCTTACAGCCAGGAAGATGGAGTATAATATCATAATATAATAATAATATAATATAATAATAATTGTCACGACCCGGTGCGAGAAACAGTCACTAATAATTGTCAGAACCCAGAAGATGAGGCAGACACAGCAGTACTAGAGATGGTGGTTTAATAAAGAACAAAATCTTCAGGCAAAGAAACTAAATCCACAATGTCCAAAAATAAAGCCAAGAGGCACAAAGAGGAAAACCTCCAAAAAACAAAAGAAACTCCACAAAGTGGTAAAAAACAGCAGGGAAAAACAAACCTCAAAAAACTACTCAAACAAAACACAAGAACTAAACCAGAGAACCTCTGGAAAATCCCACCAGAGAAATATCTATATAAAACAAGGCTGGGGCTGGGTGCTAACTTACAAACACTGAGCAAGGAACTGAGGAACACACAGGGTTTAAATACTAACAAGGGAATGACCTACAGGTGCAAACAATAATTAGAGCAAGAAAAACAAAAAGGTACAAAAAAGGTGCAATGGGGACATCTAGTGACCAAAACCCGAACAGTCATGGCCAAAACCTGACAGAATCCCCCTCCTAGGAACGGCTCCTGACGTTCCTACCAGCCTTCTCAGGGTGGAGGGCCCTGAACTGACGAATGAGGTCAGGGTCCAGTATGTCCTTGGCAGGAACCCAGGAGCGCTCCTCGGGACCGTAGCCTTCCCAGTCCACCAGATACTGCCAGGACCGCTGCACCCGGCGGGAATCCAGTATCCGGTGGACGGTATAAGCCGACTGGCCACCGATGACACGGGGCGGAGGGGGAGGTCTGCCTGCCGGGATAAGGGGAGAGAAAACAACAGGTTTTAATAAAGAAATGTGAAATGTTGGATTGATCTTAAGGGATCTGGGTAAGTGCAGGCGAAAAGTAACGGGATTGACTCTCCTGGCAATCTTAAAGGGACCGATGAACCTCTGGGACAGCTTGCGAGACTCCACCCGTAGTGGTAGGTTCTTAGTTGAGAGCCATACTCTCTGGCCGGGGTACAGGGTAGGACCGGGACGGCGACCTCTGTTGGCTTGTCGTTGGTACTGCTGAGAGGAACGCAGAAGATTAAGACGTGCCTTCTTCCACGTAAGCCGACAGCGTCTGATGAACCTCGAGGCTGAAGGCACTCTGACTTCTGCCTCCTGGTCCGGGAACAATAGAGGCGCATAGCCAAACTGACACTCATGCGGGGACATACCAGTGGAGGAGGAGCACAAGGTGTTGTGCGCGTACTCGGCCCAAACAATGAAGGATGACCAAGTGGACGGGTTGTTGGAAACCATGCATCTGAGGGTGGTTTCCAGCTCCTGATTCATCCTCTCAGTTTGGCCATTGGACTCCGGATGGTACCCTGAAGATAAACTGGCCGTGGCCCCTATGAGTTGGCAGAAGGCCTTCCAAAACCTTGAGGCGAACTGGGGACCTCTGTCGGAAACCATATCTTGCGGAATCCCAAAGACTCGGAACACATGGTTAATCACCAACTCAGCTGTTTCCTTGGCAGAAGGTAATTTGGTCAAAGGAACAAACCTGGCCGCCTTAGAAAACCTGTCGATGATGACTAGGATCGTAGTATTACCATGGGACGGAGGAAGGCCAGTAATAAAGTCCAACGAGATATGGGACCAGGGTCGGTGGGGAATAGATAGAGGGTGAAGGAGTCCTTGAGGGCGGAGGTGAGAAGATTTGCCCTGGCAGCACACGGAACAGGCCTTGATGAAAGTGGCAACGTCTTCTTTTATGGTGGGCCACCAGAACTTACGCTGGATGAACTCCAAGGTGCGGCCTACGCCCGGGTGACAGGTGAGGCGAGAGGAGTGCCCCCACCGAAGGACTTGGGACCTTGCTGCCTTGGGAACAAACAACCGATTAGCAGGACCTCCTCCCGGGCCCGGTTCGATGGCTTGAGCTTGTTTCACGGTATCCTCCACTTGCCACGAGATCGGAGCCACGATCTTAGCGGCCGGAAGGACAGTCATGTCAGTATCTTCTCGAATGGCAGGAGAGTAGATTTGTGACAAGGCGTCCGGTTTGAGATTCTTCGACCCGGGTCTATAGGTGAGGATAAACTGAAATCGGCTGAAGAAAAGAGACCATCGAGCTTGTCTGGCGTTCAACCGCTTCGCCTGCTGGATATACTCCAGATTCTTGTGGTCTGTAAGCACTTGAAACGGTTGAGAAGCCCCCTCGAGCCAGTGTCTCCATTCCTTCAATGCCATCTTAACCGCTAGGAGTTCACGATCCCCCACATCGTAATTCCTCTCGGCCGGGGTAAGCCGGTGAGAGAAGAAGGCGCAAGGATGAAGCTTCTTGTCTTCACCCCTCTGAGACAGGACAGCTCCAACCCCAACCTCTGATGCGTCTACCTCCACCACAAAAGGTTCATCCGCCGTTGGTAGTGTCAGGATGGGAGCAGAGAGGATGCGCTGCTTGAGTCCTTGGAAGGCCGTCTCAGCTTCTCTTCCCCACAGAAACCTTGTGTTGCCACCCTTGGTTACCGCCGAGAGAGGGGCTGCCACCGAGCTGAAGTTCTTGATGAACTTGCGGTAAAAGTTGGTGAAGCCCAGGAAACGCTGAACTTCCTTAACGGACTTGGGGGTGGGCCAATCCGCTACCGCCTCTACCTTCTTGGGGTCCATCTGGACTCGTCCGGGTTCCACTATAAATCCCAGGAATTGTACTCGAGAGGAATGGAATTCACACTTCTCCGGCTTAACGTACAAATGGCTGTCTAGGAGGCGTTTGAGCACTTGTCTGACATGCTTAGTGTGTTCTTGAAGGGAGCTCGAAAAGATGAGGATGTCATCCAAGTAAACAAACACAAAGATGTTAAGCATATCCCTAAGCACATCGTTTATGAGCGCTTGGAACACAGCCGGAGCGTTGGTCAGGCCGAAGGGCATCACCGAGTATTCGTAGTGACCAGTAGGCGTGTTGAAAGTGGTCTTCCACTCGTCCCCGGGTTTGATCCGCACAAGATGGTATGCGTTCCGCAGGTCAAGCTTAGTGAAGACAACTGCTTCCTGGAGCAGCTCAAAGGCTGTGGCCATAAGGGGTAGCGGGTAGCGGTTACGGACGGTTATGGCATTGAGTCCCCGGTAGTCGATGCAAGGTCGTAATCCACCGTCTTTCTTGGCCACAAAGAAAAACCCAGCTCCCGCCGGCGAGGTAGATGGACGCATGAGGCCTGCTGTCAGAGCGTCCTTGATGTAGGTATCCATAGCAGCTCGTTCGGGAGGAGAAAGGGAAAAGATCCGACCCCTGGGAGGGCAGGTCCCCGGCAACAGGTCGATGGTGCAATCGTAAGGTCTATGGGGTGGTAGTTTGGTGGCCCTCTGTTTGCTAAATACCAGTTTGAGGTCATGGTAACACTCGGGAACTCGGGACAAGTCGATGGATTCTAGAGACTCGGAAGGAGAACTCTGGGAACTCGGGAAGATACAAGTGGCTTGGCACGTAGGACCCCACTGCTTGATAGTGCCCACAGACCAGTCGATGTGAGGGTTATGGCTGTGAAGCCAGGGATAACCAAGGACGAGAGGAAACTCGGAACAGGAGATCAGATGAAAGTTCATCACTTCCTGGTGTTGGGAAACTGAAAGTCGTAAGGGGGTAGTGGCACGAGTGACAAGTCCAGATCCCAAAGGACTTCTATCCAACGTAGTAACCCTTATGGGGTCACTTAGAGGTTCAGAAGGAACGCCATTCTCCTTCGCCCAGATCCCATCCATGAAGTTACCTGCGGCTCCAGAGTCTACCAAGGCTTGAAGAGAAAACTCGTGGTCGTCCCAGGAAAGGGTAACAGGAATGAGCAGGCGGGAGTTGGATGGATGGGAGGAGGTTATGTTTCCCGTTACAGTCCTCCCAGGCCTGCACGGGAGAGTGCGTTTCCCTGGAGCCCGGGACACGTGGAGCGGAAATGGCCCGGTTTGCCGCAATATAGACAGCATCGCTCCCTCATCCGGCGGTCTCTCTCAGCCTGGGAGATGCGTCCAACCTGCATGGGTTCTGGTGGAGCCAGCGAGGATAAAGGTGGAGACTCAGAGCTGGAACCGACAGGAGCTAGGGTGAGCGGTCTATGGTTTTGTTCTCTCTCTCTCAGACGCTGGTCTATGCGTGAAGCCAACTTGATAAGGGACTCGAGGTTGTCCGGTGGTTCCCGAGTGGCCAGTTCATCTTGGATGGTGTCAGAAAGACCCTTCAAAAAACACACTGTGAGCGCCTCGTCGTTCCAGCCACTTGCTGCTGCCACAGTGCGGAACTGGATGGCATAGTCCGTCACGCTGCGCCGACCTTGGCGGAGAGTCAGGAGCTGTTTGGCTGAGTCAGGGCCGTTGGTAGGACCTTGAAACACTCGCTTGAATTCTTCAGCAAAGGTAGAGTAGCTGGCACAGCAGGGACTTTGGGCATCCCACACAGCAGTAGCCCAGGCTAGGGCCTTTTCCGACAGCAGGGTGATGATATATGCTATCTTGGACCGGTCGGTGGGAAACGACGATGGTTGCAGCTCAAAGGAGAGAGAACATTGGGTGAAAAACCCCTTACAAACACTCGGGTCCCCTGAGAACCGTTGGGGAGGCGGCAGACGAGGTTCAGCCAGGGGATTAACTGCCAGGGGCCCTTGAATCGGATGAACCGGAGCAGAAGCGGTTGCCGGGGAAAGTCGATCCGAAATCTGCTTTATGGAAGTCAGCATCTCTGACAGAAGTTGAGAATGTCTAGCCATTAAGGCCTCTTGCTGAACCAGAGCAGCTTCGTGGCGTTGGACAGTCCCCTCATGGTGGGACAGCATGGAAAAAAGATCCTGGGTACTGGCTGCCTCTGGGTTCATAATAATGGCTCAGTGTTTCTGTCACGACCCGGTGCGAGAAACAGTCACTAATAATTGTCAGAACCCAGAAGATGAGGCAGACACAGCAGTACTAGAGATGGTGGTTTAATAAAGAACAAAATCTTCAGGCAAAGAAACTAAATCCACAATGTCCAAAAATAAAGCCAAGAGGCACAAAGAGGAAAACCTCCAAAAAACAAAAGAAACTCCACAAAGTGGTAAAAAACAGCAGGGAAAAACAAACCTAAAAAAACTACTCAAACAAAACACAAGAACTAAACCAGAGAACCTCTGGAAAATCCCACCAGAGAAATATCTATATAAAACAAGGCTTGGGCTGGGGCTGGGTGCTAACTTACAAACACTGAGCAAGGAACTGAGGAACACACAGGGTTTAAATACTAACAAGGGAATGACCTACAGGTGCAAACAATAATTAGAGCAAGAAAAACAAAAGGTACAAAAAAGGTGCAATGGGGACATCTAGTGACCAAAACCCGAACAGTCATGGCCAAAACCTGACAAATAATAATAATAATAATAATAATAATAATATGCCATATAGCAGACGCTTTTATCCAAAGCGACAGTCATGTGTGCATACATTTTTACGTATGGGTGGTCCGGGGATCGAACCCACTACCCTGGCAAGTGCCATGCTCTACCAATTGAGCTACAGAGGACCACATTGAGCTACAGAGTACTGGGCTGGGAACAAGAGATGCCAGGCTTATAGCCAGGAAGATGGAGTACTGGGCTGGGAACAAGACCCACAGGCTGTATTCTCTATTCTCCAGTCTTTAGTGCACTGGGTGACTGGGAACAACCCAGTATTCTCCTTACACAACATGAATCATTACAGGAGAGTTTACAGAGAAGTCAACAGAGCGCTCTTGGTGTGAATGTGTGCGGGTGGGCCTTGGAATTTGGGTGTACGGTAGGTCCACTCACAGGGGTGATGTCATCAGCACTAGCGGCTCATTAGGCCCATACAAGCCCACTCTGTTCCTCTGTGTGTGTGTGTGTGTGTGTTAGTGTGTGTGGTGTATGTGTGATGTAACAGCCAATATTCTGCTCTCTGCTCCCTCCATTAAACTATACCCAGAATAAATTAATGTAGCAGCACCTGTTCTTAGATTTTAATCTACTGCATGTGCACAGTACATCGATAACCTCAACCTCACTTTCCACGGCCAATTTAGCAATCACCATTAGTTACAAGGTTTCTCTGAGAGGGTTGCTACAGTGGGTTAATGAATGGCTGTTTCCTCCAATAGATATTTCAGCTGGCTAGATGAGACAGGGGAAGACTTATATTACAGTGCATTTGGAAAGTATTCAGACCCCTTCACTTGTTGCACATTTTGTTACGTTACAGTCTTATTCTAAAATAGATTAAATGGTTTTTATTTCTCATCAATCTACACACAATTCCCCATAATGACAAAGCAAAAACTGGTTTTTAGAAATTTGTACAAATGTATAACAAAAAAAAACTGAAACATAAGTATTCAGACCCTTTACTCAGTACTTTGTTGAAGAACCTTTGGCAGCGATTACAGCCTTGAGTCTTCTTGGGTATGACGCTAACAGCTTGGCACACCTGTATTTGGGGAGTTTCTCTCATTCTTCTCTGCAGATCCTCTCAAGCTCTGTCAGGCTGGATGGGGAGTGTCGCTGCACAGCTATTTTCAGGTCTCTCCAGAGATGTTCGATCGGGTTCGAGTCCGGGCTCTGGCTGGGCCACTCAAGGACATTCAGAGACTTGTCCCGAAGCCACTCCTGCGTTGTCTTGGCTGTGTGCTTAGGGTCGTTGTCCTGTTGGAAGGTGAACCTTCGCCTCAGTCTGAGGTCCTGAGCGCTTTGGAGCAGGTTTTCATCAAGGATCTCTCTGTACTTTCCCTTGATTCTGACTAGTTTCCCAGTCCCTGCCGCTGAAACAAATCCCCACAACATGATGCTGCCACCACCATGCTTCACCGTAGGGATGGTATTGGCCAGGTGATGAGCGGTGCATGGTTTCCCCCAGACGTGACGCTTGGCATTCAGGCCAAAGAGTTCAATCTTGGTTTCCTCAGACCAGAGAATCTTGTTTGTCATGGTCTGAGAGTCCTTTGGGTGCCTTTTGGCAAACTCCAAGCGGGCTGTCATGTGCCTTTTACTGAGCAAGGCCCTTCTCCCCCACATTTTCGCCAGGGCGGCCAGCACTAGGAAGAGGCTTGGTGGTTCCAAACTTCTTCCATTTAAGAATGATGGAGGCGACTGTGTTTTTTGAGACCTTCAACGCTGCAGAAATTTTTTGGTACCCTTCCCCAGATCTGTGCCTCGACACAATCCTGTCTCGGAGCTCTACGGACAATTCCTTCGACCTCATGGCTTGGTTTTTGCTCTGACATGCACTGTCACTGTCAACTGTGGGACCTTATATAGACAGGTGTGTGCCTTTCCAAATCATGTCCAATCAATTGAATTTACCACAGGTGGACTCCAATCAAGTTATAGAAACATCTCAAGGATGATCAATGGAAACAGGATGCGTCTGAACTCAATTTTGAGTCTCATAGCAAAGGGTCTGAATACTTATGTAAATAAGGTATTTCTGTTTTTTTATTTTTAATACATTTGCAAAGAATTCTAAAAACCTTTTTTCACTTTGTCATTATGGGGTATTGTGTGTAGATTGATGAGTGCAAAAAATTGATTTAATCAATTTGAGAATAAGGCTATAACGTAACAAAATGTTGAAAAAGTCAAGGGGTCTGAATACTTTCCGAATGCACTGTATGTATAAGCACTTTGTGACAACTGCTGATGTAAAAAGGGCTTTATAAAATACATTTGATTGATTGAAGACGGAACCTCTGACCTGAATCACCATCAAAAGCCTCAGAGTGACCGACAGTGAGGGGCAGGATGGGAGGACTATACCAATGATTTATATATACACTAGATGACTGATAGGGGGCGCTGTGTTGAAGCCACCGCACCTCCATCTTTGGACTCCTTCACCATTGCAAAAAATATTTAGGAAGATATAGAAATGCATTTATTAATGTCTACACTCATTTCTGTGTCACAAGTGTCAGTGTAATGCGGTGGATCGAAGTCAGGCGCAGGACACAGAACTCTATGAAAACGTACTTTACTGAATAAGTAAAGAAACCAATACAAAATACCTCCACACAGGGAGGAACAAACCCGCTCACCAAACGACACATGAAACGAAAAACAAACACGCACAAAACACAATGGGAGCCACCGGGTTAAATAGGGAAGGAGTAATGACATGATGGGAAACAGGTGTGTGACAATCAGACAACAACAGGTAGAACATAGAAACATAGATCGGCAGTAGCTAGTATTCCGGTGACGACCAACGCCGAAGCCTGCCCGAGCAAGGAGGAGGGGAAGCATCGGCAGAATCCATGACATTCTGCCACGTTTATTCTATTACAACACCTTAATGCATACTTTTAAATTATATTATATGAGCTAAACATACAAATAAAAAATGAAAAAATATACACAGAACTAAAATATAAACGAACATGCAACAATTTCAAAGATTTGACTGAGTTACAGTTCATAAAAGGAAATCATACAATTAAAATAAATTAATTAGGACTAATATATTGATTTCACATGACAGGGAATACAAATATGCATATGTTGGTCACAGATACCTTAAAAAAAAGGTAGGGGCATGGATCAGAAAACCCGTCAGTATCTGGTGTGATCACCATTTGCCTCATGCAGCGCTACACATCTCCTTCACATAGAGTTTCTTGAGGAAAACTCGTTCATGGAATCAGGCAGAACTAATTTATCAGCAATAAGAGATTTATTTGAGCAATTGCAAGGGAGATCACTCTCTCAGGATGAACCCGGAGAGGATCTTGTTCATTTACAAATGACACAGTCTTTATAGACTTCATCTACACAAAGATATATAACCTTCTAGGGGGAGGTAAACTTAGAAAAGAGATGGGGTAATTGGCTCCACTTCCTTAGAAAAAAGTACAAATGAGAACAGGTTCTAACCAGTTCTCACAGCCTATTTGGGAAAAGGAAAGGGTGATACATAGTCAGTTGTACAACTGAATGCATTCAACTGAAATGTGTCTTCAGCATTTATCCAAGATAGATGAGTGATAAGATCTTTAAAACCAGAGGAAACTAGATTTCTGCCTGGCTTTTAGTGCCCTATAGATAATGAGCCAGTATGTAAAGAGGTTACTGGACAGCTGTGGAAAACTACCAGCGACTAGTACTATTCAACTCAAGAATTTACACAGCATTAGACTGTTACAAAATCATTTTTGCACCCACAAGTTGATCAGGCTGTTGACTGTGGCCTGTGGAATGTTGTCCCAGTCCTCTTCAATGGCTGTACAAAGTTGCTGGATATTGATGGGAACAGGAACAAGCTATCGTACACGTCAATCCAGATCATCCCAAACATGCTCAATGGATGACATGTCTGGTGAGTATGCAGGCCATGGAAAAACGGGGACATTTTCAGCTTCCAGGAATTGTGTACAGATCCTTGCGACATGAGGCCGTGCATTATCATGCTGAAACATGAGGTGATGGTGGCGGATGAATGGCACGACAATGGGCCTCAGGATCTCTTCACGGTATCTCTGTGCATTCAAATTTTTTGGCGTGGTTACACGTGGTATGCAGTTGTGAGGCCGGTTGGATATACTGCCAAATTCTCTAAAATGACCTTGGAGGCGGCTTATGGTAGAGAAATGAACATTCAGTTATCTGACAACAGCTCTGGTGGACATTCCTGCAGTCAGCATGCCAATTGCACACTCCCTCAAAACTTGAGACATCTGTGGCATTGCGTTGTGTGACAAAACTGCACATTTTAGAGTGGCCTTTCATTGTCCCCAGCACAAGGTGCACCTGTGTAATGATCATGCTGTTTAATCAGCTTCTTGATATGCCACACCTGTCAGGTGGTTGGAATATCTTGGCAAAGGAGAAATGCTCACCAACAGGGATGTAAACTAATTTGTGCAAAACATTTGATAAAAATAAGCTTTTTGTTCTTGTGGAAATTTCTGGGATCTTTTATTTCAGCTCATGAAACATGGGACCAACACTTTACATGTTGCGTTTATATTTTTGTTCAGTATATAAAATTTTTACTGTCCCCACTACAACAACAAAATACTTAAATACATGTAATTCTGTCTTTGAAACATTTATTTGAAATACTGTGAAATTCCATTCATTACTACGGAGGACTGCTCCTACTGGGGAGTGCCAATATGGCCGACCGGTGGCTTCAAAGCCTCTCAATGGCCAATACATAGCATCAGCAATCCAGGGTTTATATACAGTACCAGTCAAAAGTTTGGACACAACTACAGGTTTTTTCTTTATTTTTACTATTTTTTACGTTGTAGAATAATAGTGAAGACATCAAAACTATGAAATAACACATATGGAATCATGTACTAACCAAAAAAGTGTTAAACAAATCAAAATATATTTTATATTTGAGATTCTTCAAATAGCCACCCTTTGCCTTGATGACAGCTTTGCACATTCTTGGCATTCTCTCAAACAGCTTCACTTGGAATGCTTTTCCAACAGCCTTGAAGGAGTTCCCACATATGCTGAGCACTTGTTGGCTGCTTTTCCTTCACTCTGCTGTCCGACTCATCCCAAACCATCTCAATTGGGTTGTGGTCGGGGGATTGTGGAGGCCAGGTCATCTGATGCAGCACTCCATCACTCTACTTCTTGGTCAAATAGCCCTTACACAGCCTGGAGGTGTGTTGGGTCATTGTCCTGTTGAAAAACAAATGATAGTCCCACTAAGCCCAAACCAGATGGGATGGTGTATTGCTGCAGAATGCTGTGGTAGCCATGCTGGTTAAGTGTGCCTTGAATTCTAAATAAATCACAGACGGTGTCACCAGCAAAGCACCCCCACACCATAACACCTCCTCCTCCATGCTTTACGGTGGGAACTAAACATGCGGAGAACATCCGTTCACCCACACCGTGTCTCACAAAGACATGGCGGTTTGAACCAAAAATCTCAAATTTGGACTCCAGATCAAAGGGCAAATTTCCACCGGTCTAATGTCCATTGCTTGTGTTTCTTGGCCCAAGCAGGTCTCTTCTTCTTATTGGTGTCCTTTAGTAGTGGTTTCTTTGCAGCAATTTGACCATGAAGGCCTGATTCACACAGTCCCCTCTGAACAGTTGATGTTGAGATGTGTCTGTTACTTGAACTCTGTGAAGCATTTATTTGGGCTGCAATTTCTGAAGCTGGTAACTCTAATGAACTTATCCTCTGCAGCAGAGGTAACTCTGGGTCTTCCATTCCTGTGAAGCTTTACTTCGATTGTGTTCAGAAGGGTCATTGTTTACATCTATATTAATTAATGACACTCAAAGCACTGTGTTACTTTAGGCCTCAAGTTAACTGTAATAATATACCATGATTTTTTAATGCTCTTATAGAGCTGTTTCTTCACATTGACATACAAAACTGTATAACAGCGAAAAGTACATGAAGTGTCAACAGAAATAGTTTCCTCAAAATAGAAGAATCAACAGAAATCGTTTCCTCAAAATAGCCTAAAAACAGCACAATGAGGCCATTTGGGTATAAAACAAACTAAAACAAACCTTCTCTTGTGAATGAGGGCAGTACTTTTTGCAGTGACTTCAAAGTTGAGTTTGCAGCACACACAGCTGAAGTAGGGCTCTATAATCAATACAGAAGCCTACAGGCACAGGAGTCCAGTTCCCTTTCCAGAATAATTTCACTGCAGCAAAAATTGCTTTTAAAAAAACATGATCTCCTGGAAGCACCCCAGGCTGCTCCCATAGACCAGCATTAGACCTTGACTTACTCATGCGAGAATCACAAGAGAGGACACAAAAACCACAGAGGGCACTGAATATACACATAAACTAAATGTACACGATATAGACTTTCTAAGAGGCCTCGCTGGCAACATGATTGATTAGCTTTATCTGATGAATGTCAAAGTTGACCTAATCCTCACAGTAACCATCTTTTTAATGCTTAATCTAAAATCAAGTAGAATGTACCATGTTTAGATAAGGCCATACAAACTTGAATAAATGCTTGAATAACTTGAATAAATGCCCCTCTTCACACAATCAGGCTTCTTTGCTCACTTGATTTGTTCAATTTTGCATGACCTAAAGGCTAAACCATGTCACGTCCCTCTCCCTCTCGTTTCCACATGCTTCTCCACATACTGCAGGTTATTAAGAAGCCCAACACAATGCATCTCAGGCATAATATATTTTTACAACAACAGGCAGAAATCAATGTATATTTCCCCCCTTCCTCTCCCCAGAGGAAGCCACATGGGAGTCTCTCTGAAGCTAGGGAAGGAGAGGGGGAAGGAGAGGGGGAAGGAGAGGGAAAAGGTGACGGGGAAGGAAGGAGTTGCAGGGAGAGGGAGGAGAGACTTTGCAGGGGGAGGGGATTTCATGGGGTATCAATTCAGCCCTCCCCTTTCCCCATGCTGATGTCATCAGGAGGGAGGTGGAGAGCAGGGTAATGAAATCTGTGATGAATCTCTCCTTTCTCTTTCTCTCCAGACAGAAAATGCAGATTTACTGCTAGAGATGTCCTCACAGTAGGGCTGAAGCTAACCTTCTTCCCACTCCTTTTGTAGTCACTGAATGGAGGGCGCACTCACAACCACAGTATACAGATTCAGCAAAGCAAAGTAGTGTTAATAAGTATACTTTTCCATATTGCAGTTTTATTTTTCATCCATTCTCTAACTTTTCGATGTTCTCTCCATATGCCACAACCTGTCAAACAGAGTACATTCAGATCTTCACTTATCTTCAAAATCTCACACCACGGCAGGTTTCAATGGCATTGTCAATGAAGTAAACAATCAGGCTTCAACAAAGTTTTTCAACTAGGCATTGAAGACAGTTCTGCTACAATCTAGTGGAGGCAAGTGGTTATAAAAGTACAAATACATTATGAAGACAATATCTTGCTCTCTGACACACAAACGTCCTCTATCTTCAGCCTGCTAACTAAGTGACTTTGAGCTAGTCTTCCTATGGACTCCAACACACTCCAACCACAGGCCCAGAACTACAGAGATGGTTACCATGCCCACCACCAAGCACAACCATTAATCATCCATGTTTAACATGGCGTCCTGATCCTCAGCTTCACAACTGAACTCTTCTAGAACAATCTCACCTCCCTACAATAGTACAAGTAGTCAAATTTCTACCTCATATATCAGTCAAATCATTCAGTAATTTAATATTAAACTGATTATGGCTGTAGGCAGATTATGCAATAGTCATGTAAACACCTTACTCTGTTTATCTTAAATCGGCGTAAGGTCAAAATCAAAGTAAGCATACACTCATTAAAACACCTGGTTTTCTGAGCCATCTTTCGAATGATTAGGTAATGTAAACGGCGTTCCAGCTGTGTATTTGATCTGAGCATGTGCCAGCACCAGTAGTGCAAGCCTCCCTCTTTTGCGCGAGTGTAGTGAGTTCGGAACAACTGAATATATGCGTCTTAGAAGTCGTTTTCGGCCTCCCGAGTGGCGCAGCGGTCTAAGGTGCTGCATCGCAGTGCTTGAAGCGCCACTACAGACCCAGGTTCGATCCCAGGCTGTGTCGTGACTGGGAGTCCCATAGGGTGGCGCCCAGTGTCGTCTGGATTAGGGGAGGGTTTGGCTGGGGGGGTCTTTACTTGGCTCATTGTGCTCTAGAAACTCCTTGTGGCGGGCTGGGTGCCTGCAGGCTGACACATTGGTTAAGCGGGCGGGTGTTAAGAAGCGCGGTTTTGCGGGTCATGTTTCGGAGGATGCATGACTCGTCCTTCGCCTCTCCCGTTGGGGAGTTGCAGCGATGAGACAAGATCGCAATTGGATATCACAAAGTAGTTTCCACAACATTATACAGTGCATTCGGAAAGTATTCAGACCCCTTGACCTTTTCCACATTTTGTTAAGTTACTGTCTTATTTTTCCCCTCATCACAATACACCATAATGACAAAGCAAAAACTATTTTTTTGAAATGTTTGCACATTTATTAAAACAAAAAAACTGAAATATCACATTTACATAAGTATTCAGACCTTTTACTCAGTGCTTTGTTAAAGCACCTTTGGCAGCGATTACAGCCTCGAGTCTTCTTGGGTATGACGCTACAAGCTTGGCACACCTGTATTTGGGGAGTTTCTCCCGTTCCGCTCTGCAGATCCTCTCAAGCTCTGTCAGGTTGGATGTGGAGCGTCACTGCACAGAGGGCTCTTCAGAGATGTTCGATCGGGTTCAAGTCCGGGCTCTGGCTGGGTCACTCAAGGACATTCAGAGACTTGTCCCAAAGCCACTCCTGTGTTGTCTTGGCTGTGTGCTTAGGGTCGTTGTCCTGTTGGAAGGTGAACCTTTGCCCCAGTCTCTGGAGCGCTCTGGAGCAGGTTTTCATCAAGGATCTGTTTGTAACTTTGCTCCGTTCATCTTTCCCTCGATCCTGACTAGTCTCCCAGTCCCTGCCGCTGAAAAACATCCCCACAGCATGATGCTGCCACCACCATGCTTCACCGTAGGGATGGTGCCAGGTTTCCTCCAAACGTGACGCTTGGCATTTAGGCCAAAGAGTTCAATCTTGGTTTCATCAGACTAGAGAATCTTGTTTCTCATGGTCTGAGAGTCATTTCGGTGCCTTTAGGCAAACTCCAAGCGGGCTGTCATGTGCCATTTACTGAGGAGTGGCTTCCATCTGGCCACTCTACCATAAAGGCCTTTTTGGTGGAGTGCTGCAGAGTTGGTTGTCCTTCTGGAAGGTTCTCCCATCTCCACAGAGGAACTCTGGAGCTCTGTCAGAGTGAACATCGGGTTCTTGGTCACCTCCCTGAGCAAGGCCCTTCTCCCCCGATTGCTCAGTTTGGCCGGGAAGCCAACTCTAGGAGTCTTGGTGGTTCCAACCTTCTTCCATTTAAGAATGATGGAGGCCACTGTGTTCTTGGGGACCTTCAATGCTGCAGACATTTTTTGGTACCCTTCCCCAGATCTGTGCCTCGACACAATCCTGTCTCGGAGCTCTACGGACAATTCCTTCGACCTCATGGCTTGGATTTTGATCTGACATACACTGTCAACTGTGGGACCTTATATAGACAGGTGTGTGCCTTTCCAAATCATGTCTAATCAATTTAATTGCCTACTGGTGAATTTAATTGTAGAAACATCACAAGGATGATCAATGGAAACAGGATGCACCTGAGCTCAATTTTGAGTCTCATAGCAAAGGGGCTGAATACTTATGCAAATAAGGTATTTCTGTTTGGTATTTCTTATAAATTTGCACACAAAAAAAAAGACATGTTTTCGCTTTGTCATTATGAGATATTGTGTGTAGATTGATGAGGCAAAACATTTATTTAATCAATTTTAAAATAAGGCTGTAACGGAATTTGTGGGGGGACAAGTCAAGGGGTCAGAATACTTTTCAAATGCACTGTATGTCCGAACTCAGAATGAAATATGATTCCCAAAAATAACATGGTCGCTGTGGTAGAAAGTTTATTTTGATTGGCAATTTTCTGCATTTATCAGAGTGCCATCAGGTAACCTGATTTCAGATGTTTCCATGTAAACCGGATTATTAAGGAAATCGTTCTTGCAAAGCATGTAAACGTTTTAACCAAACTATTATATTCATCTGACTATCCACATTAATCGCATTATTGTGTGCATGTAACCGTACTCATTGAAGCCTTACATTTACACTAACACCTTGTTATCCATGGGAATGTGACATGATTCATGACCATGCTTTGCTATCCTTCCTGGAGAAATGTATCTTAGGTTGATGATATCTCATATACACTACATGACCAAAAGTATGTGGACACGTGCTCGTCGAACATCTCATTCCAAAATCATGGGCATTAATATGGAGTTGGTCCCTTCTTTGCTGCGATAACAGCCTCTACTCTTCTGGGAAGGCTTTCCACTAGATGTTGGAACATTGCTGCGGGGACTTGCTTCCATTCAGCCACAAGAGCATTAGTGATGTCGGGCACTGATGTTGGGCGATTAGGCCTGGTTCGCAGTCGGCGTGCCAATTGATCCCAAAGGTGTTCGATGGGGTTGAGGTCAGGGCTCTGTGCAGGCCAGTCAAGTTCTTCCACACCGATCTCAACAAACCATTTCTGTATTGACGTCACTTTGTGCACGGGGGCATTGTCATGCTAAAACAGGAAAGGGCCTTCCCCAAACTGTTGCTACAAAGTTGGAAGCACAGAATCGTCTAGAATGTCATTGTATGCTGTAGCTTTAAGATTTCCCGTCACTGGAACTAAGGGGCCTGACCCATGAAAAACAGCCCCAGACCATTATTGCTCCTCCACCAAACTTGACAATTGGTACTATGAATTCGGGCCGGTCACGTTCTCCTGGCATCTGCCAAACCCAGATTCGTCTGTCGGACTGCCAGATGGTGAAGCATGATTCATCACTCCAGAGACCGCGTTTCCACTGCTCCAGAGTCCAATGGCGGCGAGCTTTACACCACTCCAGCCGATGCTTGGCATTGTGCATGGTGATCATAGGCTTGTGTCTGGCTGCTCGGCCATGGAAACCCATTTCATGAAGCTCCCGACGAACAGTTATTGTGCTGACGTTGTTTCCAGATTGGAAATCGGTAGTGAGTGTTCCAACCGAGGACAGACGATTTTTACATGCTACGCGCTTCAGCACTCGGCGGTCTCGTTCTGTGAGCTTGTGTGGCCTACCGTTGTTGCTCCTAGACATTTCCACTTCACAATAACATCACTTACAGTTGACCGGGGCAGCTCTAGCAGGGCAGAAATTTGACGAACTGACTTGTTGGAAAGGTGGCATCCTATGACGGTGCCACGTTTAAAGTCAATGAACTCTTCAGTAAGGCCATTCTTGTCAATGCCAATGCCAATGTTTGGCTATGGAGATTGCATGGCTGTGTGCTTTATTTTATTCACCTGTCAGCAACAGGTGTGGCTGAAATAGCAGAATCCACATATTTTAAGGGATGTCCACATACTTTTGTATATATAGTGTATCATCGAATCATGCAAGGTAAGCAAGGAGCCTTCTGTGACACTGTGTTCGCAAACAGTGTGTTCATCATATCTTTGACAGGAATGAGTTGTGGCACACTGAACCTCTAACATTCTCTGCTATTATTAAAGCCTTGAGAGCAGAAAGATCCAGTGGTGTTAGAGCTGTGTTCCTCAGACAGACATCAGTCACACTTCAGACCTGAACATGTGTGACAGTATAGAGAAAAAACTATGGGTTAAATCCTATATGTGACAGTCTATGTAGGACTAGGGAGCCATGTCTAGGTGGTTGGTACACTACACGTCGATACCTACCTAATGTCTTTTTGAAAAGCATTTCTTAATTGAAGCCTGTGTAATCTGCTGCACTGTCAAGTACAGTGGGGAGAACAAGTATTTGATACACTGCCGATTTTGCAGGTTTTCCTACTTACAAAGCATGTAGAGGTCTGTAATTTTTATCATAGGTACACTTCAACTGTGAGAGACGGAATCTAAAACAAAAATCCAGAAAATCACATTGTATGATTTTTAAGTAATTAATTTGCATTTTATTGCATGACATAAGTATTTGATCACCTACCAACCAGTAAGAATTCCGGCTCTCACAGACCTGTTAGTTTTTTATTCATATGAGCACACATCTGGATGCTTCTAATAATACGCTGCTGTAATGTCCTTTCTCCTCCTTCCGCTAGTTTCCTCTGATAGGCCTATCCTCTACCCGGCGACAGCAGTAACGAGGCAGAAGTGGAGGGTAATGGAGACACCATCACTGTGGAAAGGTATCCAGCTGCAGCCATGGAGTCCGGCCTGTCACTAAAACACTGGTCTGTGACTAAACTATGGACAACCCACGACAGCCAATGCTGGGGATTCACCCATAAGAGATAAAAGCTTCTTGGCTGCTTTTAGTGCAACAAGCACATACAGTACTAGAGCATATTTCTCAAATCAAATCAAATTGTATTTGCCACATGCGCCGAATACAACAGGTGTAGACATTACAGTGAAACGCTTACTTACAAGCCCTTAACCAACAATGCAGTTTAAGAATTAAAAAAATAAAAAATTAAAATTAAAGAGCAGCAGTAAAATAAAATAACAGTAGGGAGGTTATATACAGGGGGTACCGGTACAGAGTCAATGTGCGGGGGCACCGGTTAGTCGAGGTAATTGAGGTAAGATGTACATGTGGGTAGAGTTAAAGTGACTATGCATAAATAATAAACAGAGTAGTAGCAGCGTAAAAGAGGGGTTGGGGTGGGGTGGGGTGGGGGTGCAATGCAAATAGTCCGGGTAGCCATGATTAGCTGTTCAGGAGTCTTATGGCTTGGGGTTAGAAGCTGTTAAGAAGCCTTTTGGACCTAGACTTGGTGCTCCGGTACCGCTTGACGTGCGGTAGCAGAGAGAACAGTCTATGACTAGGGTGGCTGGAGTCTTTGATAATTTTTAGGGCCTTCCTCTGACACCGCCTGGTATAGAGGTCCTGGATGGCAGGAAGCTTGGCCCCAGTGATGTACTGGGCCATACGCACTACCCTCTATAGTGCCTTGCGGTCGGAGGCCGAGCAGTTGCCATACCAGGCGGTGATGCAACCAGTCACTGCTCTGTCCTTCAGGCACAGAACAATAAGCATTATGCAATAGTCTGTGGAGAGCACAAAAATCGAAGTTATAAATAATATAATAATAATATGCCATTTAGCAGACGCTTTTATCCAAAGCGACTTACAGTCATGCGTGCATACATTTTTGTGTATGGGTGGTCCCGGGGATCGAACCCACTACCTTGGCGTTACAAGCGCCGTGCTCTACCAGCTGAGCTACAGAGGACCACTTTATATGGTTCCACACAGTGAGCACAGTGGTGGTTTGGTCTGTGTTTGGTCAGTGTTGGTGATTTTATGTCAATACCATAACATCATTGCCAACATGATGTCATTCCCAACACATCATTACCAACATGTCATTACCAACACGTCATCACCGAAACATCATTACCAACACGTCATTACCAACACATCATTACCAACACGTCATCACCGACACGTCATTACCGACACGTCATTACCAACACATCATTACCAACATGTCATTACCAACACGTCGTTACCGTCATGTCATTGCCAACACGTCATTACCGTCATATCATTACCAACACGTCATTACTGTCATGTCATTAGCAACACCACGTTAGTCGTTGTGATTTCCCAGGTATGGGTTCACTCCTGAGTCATGCTGATTGTCCATAGGAATGTGTCAGTGTGTGGAATGCAACCGCAGCTCTCTAGCCCAGTGTGGGCTGGTGTTGCTGAGCCCTCGGCTCTGACTGACCTAGTCTCTGAGACAGTCTCATCACTATAGTGGCCCGACCATGCTGAGGCCCTGCCAACTCAGCACAGCTCAGATCCGGCCAGAGTCCCCAGCCAAGCCAGAGTGATGTGGTCACTGTGTGTGTGTGTGTATGTAGGGAGTGCAAGGCTTAGTCAACACTGGCTTCTGTTATACAACCGTGCTGGAGTCAGAATAAACATCAACAATGACAGACACACACAGACATATGAAAACACAAACGCACACACACACACACAAATCAAAACTCCATATCAAAATCAATAAGCAGACTTGTGTGGAGCTGAGCTCTTGAGAGACAGGGAGTGATGCTTTAACAACAATGGAGAAACCCAGCCTAATGCACAGCGAGTCTTTGCATTTTTCATAATGACTCCAGCTTCTGGTGTGCACCAGTAGAAACACCTGGCCCTGACAAACAGTAAAATGTACTTTGTCGGGGTCAAAACTATACCGTAACTGTTCAACAAAGGAAATAAAAATGTAAAACAAAGAAGGAAGGATGGATGTGTATCGTACTACAATTCCAGTAGTGTCAATCTATTTCATCAGGATAAACAACTGCTGTTGGATTTCAGCTGCCCGCCACTCCATACAGCAGGCAATTCCAGTTTCCATTTGCAGTTCCCTGCATGTTGATGATAGGCACACACACCTCAGAAGAAAAGGAAGGTAAGAGTGTTATTATTGGTGAGACAGACTCCACACTCTCTATTTCTCTGTTTAATATTCATAGAAAGACAAGAGAGAGGTATGGAGGGAGAGACGGATGGAAGGAAACAGCAGGTTTTCCTCCTGGGAGGTAATATCACCTCTAGTGTTAATGTCCTCTGTCAGGGGTAGTTCCATTTCAAAAAGCACAAGAAAGATGATTTCGACACCCACCATCTCAGATTGTTCTGAAATTGTTTATATTGTTAGAAACAGATAAGATTAGCATTCCTGCAACATTTTTTCTTGAAATATAATTTGATCTCTGAGAAATTAAGGTAATTGATTGCACCCAAATTGCCCATTTTAATTTAGAGGATTCATATAATATTCAATAATTATAGTACCTAACATACGATTTTGACCAATCTTTTTTTTTTTTTACAATGAGTAAGACATGAGGAATCCATAGAAGCGGTCAAAAGTCATCCACGGACCCCCCGTGGGGGTCAAAAATCATCCACGTTGGTTCAACATAAATTCATTGAAATTACATGGAAACTACGTTGATCCAACCTGTGTGTGCCCAGTGGGATATTATAATGACTTTTTAATCTGGCCCATTTATGCTCAGCCATGGATGAACAACAGAACACCCACTGTGTCGGTAGAAATACAGAATGAGAGAAAGAGAATAAGTGAACAGATGCTCTCCAATCAGTTCTCAGTTCCATGTTGGCCATTCCCAGATTGACTGCATGTGTGAACTACAGTATATAAGTGAAGTACTAAACTGGCTTTGGGGAAAAGGATAACGACAACATTTCTTTGGCTATAAGACATAAGACAAAAACCAAGGAGTGAAATTCCACAATTATATTAGATTAGGAATCTTTAACACTAGATCATCGATGTGTAAAAGATCAACTTTCTTAGCCCAGGGCTAAACTTAACGAATATTCAAATAAGGTGACAAGGGAACTCTGTCATTGGCTAGCTCCGAAATTATGGCGCTAATAACTCTCTAATGGTGTCTAAACTCAGGTCTAAGTGCAGTAGGGCTGACCCCAATTAGTCGACTGGTCGATTGTTTGGTCGTTAGGCTGTTGGTCGACCGAGATTGTTTTAGTCGAGCAGTAACAAATATATATATATATATATATATACAGTGGGGGAAAAAAGTATTTAGTCAGCCACCAATTGTGTAAGTTCTCCCACTTAAAAAGATGAGAGAGGCCTGTAATTTTCATCATAGGTACACGTCAACTATGACAGACAAATTGAGGGGAAAAAATCCAGAAAATCACATTGTAGGATTTTTAATGAATTTATTTGCAAATTATGGTGGAAAATAAGTATTTGGTCACCTACAAACAAGCAAGATTTCTGGCTCTCACAGACCTGTAACTTCTTCTTTAAGAGGCTCCTCTGTCCTCCACTCGTTACCTGTATTAATGGCACCTGTTTGAACTTGTTATCAGTATAAAAGACACCTGTCCACAACCTCAAACAGTCACACTCCAAACTCCACTATGGCCAAGACCAAAGAGCTGTCAAAGGACACCAGAAACAAAATTGTAGACCTGCACCAGGCTGGGAAGGCTGAATCTGCAATAGGTAAGCAGCTTGGTTTGAAGAAATCAACTGTGGGAGCAATTATTAGGAAATGGAAGACATACAAGACCACTGATAATCTCCCTCGATCTGGGGCTCCACGCAAGATCTCACCCCGTGGGGTCAAAATGATCACAAGAACGGTGAGCAAAAATCCCAGAACCACAAGGGGGGACCTAGTGAATGACCTGTAGAGAGCTGGGACCAAAGTAACAAAGCCTACCATCAGTAACACACTACGCCGCCAGGGACTCAAATCCTGCAGTGCAAGACGTGTCCCCCTGCTTAAGCCAGTACATGTCCAGGCCCATCTGAAGTTTGCTAGAGTGCATTTGGATGATCCAGAAGAGGATTGGGAGAATGTCATATGGTCAGATTAAACCAAAATAGAACTTTTTGGTAAAAACTCAACTCGTCGTGTTTGGAGGACAAACAATGCTGAGTTGCATCCAAAGAACACCATACCTACTGTGAAGCATGGGGGTGGAAACATCATGCTTTGGGGCTGTTTTTCTGCAAAGGGACCAGGACGACTGATCTGTGTAAAGGAAAGAATGACTGGGGCCATGTATCGTGAGATTTTGAGTGAAAACCTCCTTCCATCAGCAAGGGCATTGAAGATGAAACGTGGCTGGGTCTTTCAGCATGACAATGATCCCAAACACACCACCCCGGGCAACGAAGGAGTGGCTTCGTAAGAAGCATTTCAAGGTCCTGGAGTGGCCTAGCCAGTCTCCAGATCTCAACCCAATAGAAAATCTTTGGAGGGAGTTGAAAGTCCGTGTTGCCCAGCGACAGCCCCAAAACATCACTGCTCTAGAGGAGATCTGCATGGAGGAATGGGCCAAAATACCAGCAACAGTGTGTGAAAACCTTGTGAAGACTTACATAAAACGTTTGACCTGTGTCATTGCCAACAAAGGGTATATAACAAAGTATTGAAAAACTTTTGTTATTGACCAAATACTTATTTTCCACCATAATTTGCAAATAAATTCATGAAAAATCCTACAATGTGATTTTCTGGATTTTTTTTCTCTCATTTTGTCTGTCATAGTTGACGTGTACCTATGATGAAAATTACAGGCCTCTCTCATCTTTTTAAGTGGGAGAACATGCACAATTGGTGGCTGACTAAATACTTTTTTCCCCACTGTATTTGCGCCCATCTCAGTGAGCTAATCCATTGTGGAGGCCTAGACTAAAAGCCAATGTATGCTTGGTCTGTAAATGTGGTCATAGGCTCCATATGGATGGTGTGACATAATTGCGGAGCCTCCAGAGGCATGCAGAAGCCAAATCGAGCTCCGTACTGCATCTCCATGCGCCTCCCAAATTTTGTAACAATGCGGAGGGCTCTGTATAGCTCTGCATTGACATGATTGGTTGGCGTTATACATCCTGTATAAACACAAACTCACTTCCTTGACAACAGCTCTGCACTGCTCTGCAAAGTGCAAGAAGTATGAATACCCTGACTTCTGCTGAGGCCATATCACCGTAAACGCTGCATGGCCAATGCAGACGTCGGATTGAACATGTGCCCAGATGCACAATGCACTTCTCTATCCAGAATGTGCTCTTTCCCAGCAATATGTGCACATTCATTTAAGTGATAATGCCCGAGAAACTGGTGTTTAGAGGATATATTGTCACGTTTGTTGTTCGTCGAGGGCCGGCAAACAGTGCCAGTATATCCTCCAAACATCGGCTTCGAGGACATTATCACTTTTATACAACAGGTTACCAACATATTCAAATAATGATTGACATATTTTCATTAAAAACGTTATTTTGATGAATTTATTCATACTATTTCATCCTTCCACAATATATAGTCCCGACACAAATCTAGTGTTGCTACTCAAGCCGGCTGGTTGTTCGTTCTATCGGTTCGGTTGCTAGAGATGCGACCCAGTCGTTCAGTCTTTTTGTTCTGTATCTATGGAGATGCAACCCAGTCGTTCGCTCTAAATGTTCCATTGCCATACTGGCTGGCAACGTTCTTATCCCTTGCTTGCTAGCTAGCCAACTACGGCTAACTTATTGTCATATCAGAAAGTGCAGCCAGAATAAAAGAAAAGTAGATGCATTTGCATTTGTTTAAGCTGTTTTCTATACACATTTATATGGAAACATCCATAACAATGAGCTAATGAAGCGCGATATCGATAACCACTCAGCTTGAAAGGGAAAAATGTCATGCTCTGATCCAGTGGAAACGTCATAAAATAGGCCTACCTGATTACTTCTTATCAGTGCTTGACTTGGACTGAAATAGGTTTCGGTACTCATTTTGGGTGCTGGTACTGTTTATATTTAGGTGCAGGAGCTCCACAATACTTTTGAGATACTATTCTATAAGAGGAACAGGAGCTCAAGCAGTAGAACATTTGGTACTCATCTCCGGTGAGCTCCTGCCCAAGTCAAGCACTGCTTCTTATCCCTTGCGCAAATAGCCTACAGCTGTGTCGGTCCCGAGCACACTGGAGGGGGAAACTGAAGGCCCAGAATATTTTATAAATTGTTGCAAGTTCGCTAGCGCAAGCTTCAGGCCGGACCCAAGTTAAAAGTTGATACAATGTTTCAAGTTCGTTGCAGACAGGCCATGTGTAGCCAATGTGATTTATAGGATATTTATTTTTAATCGGGATATTTTCTACCTTCAGGCTGCAATGTTTTTATTTGTTGGCTTTATGTAGGCTATTTTTACATAGTAATGGCAATATCAGTTACTTTTTAGGTTTGTATCATTTTCATTTAGATTTGGATAGAATGTTGATTAACCACATGACAATGACTTTGAGATATGAAGACGTTATTATAAATTAAACTAAACTGTTTCACAAAAATGTGCATATGAAAACCATAACTGGCACGCAGATCGGTGGAAATTGTAAGATAATTGGCATTCAACATGAGAAAGGTTGCCGACTCCTCATGTAGCCTATTACCGGCAACTTCAGGAGAGTAATGGCAGAATCTGCGAAAGCCAGCAGGAGCGGGAGGAGAATAGTTGGCTCAGGTTATGTTTTTTTTCTTCTGGTTATCTAGATCTCTGGCACCCTCTTGAGGCATGTGTCTTATTTCATCAAACCGTAAGCTTAAAGCACCAGAGAAGCTCAATGCATATAGTTGATTTCATTAAAACACATAGGGTGTGTCTATTTATGGAAAAATACTTTTAAATAACTTTTTAAAATGTAGACCAATCGATTGGTCGAAAGAACAGACAATTTTCGGTTAAATAAGATTTTTTTTAGTCGGGGACAGCCCTAAAGTGCAGTGCAAACCAGGCTTTAGATTCAGGACAGCAAAATACATCCTGAGAACTAAGACTGTAAGTGGTTGGTACCCATGTACCATACTGTAAGAGATGACACTGGTTAAATATGATATAGAACCAGGCTGCTTTGCAAAGGGATATCAAACTGCCAATACTGCCCACCTCTCTCGCCAAGTCGACCGTCCTTGCCTCCAGTCTCTCCTCCCAATAGCTCTATAGCTTCTCCATCTCCATAAGGACCTTGAGCTTTGAGCTCTGTCAGCAGCTACCCCTTCCTGTTGCTTTATGCATGATTGCAGTAATGACAAAATTGATAAACACATAGTCATATATTATTCAAGCTCTAGCAAGTGGAGGCAGACAAAACTCAGTACCTATGGAGTTTACGATATTCTTTACAGTAACAATTAAAATGAACTTCAGAAATGAATAACACAATACTGCTTCTGTCTGGCTCTTTATAGGAGGAAAACAACTAAAGTGTACATCTCACTAACATAAGTGATACAGAGGGGGAATGTCTGGTCTATGGTTAAATTTTCACATCTTCTATTCAAGTTCGTTGTTATCTAAAATGATAGTCTATGAATGATAGAACTGTGTTTACTTATTAGCTCACAATGACCTCACAACAGCAACCACACGCCCATGGGTAAACTAACCCACAGATACATTTAGATAGGGCCATCAATCTACCTTGTTACTTAGCTTTTCACCCTAACAGAACGACAGACCCAGCTTGAAATCTCCATCGACCCCAGTAGAGGTGGAGTGGTGTGGGGCCGGAGGCAGGAGAGAAAAAGAGCAGGCCCAGCACTGTTGTGGAAGTGGATCCGGGGACCTATCCAGACACTTCACAGATTCTATATGAAAATGCTTAACGTGACACTTGAATCAATAGGCAAGTGAGCCACCACACAAACAGCAGCTCATAAGGATTCCTTCTCTCTTATAAATACTATTAAGATCTTTACAGTCGCAACATAAAAGTCTGAATGACGACTGACCCCATGCACTCAAACAATGACTAAAAGGCAAACTTTACTGTAATGCATTACATGTTTGCTTTGTGCATGGCAAAATTTGCATTAGAAAGGCACACGTTTAAAACAATGCCTGCAGTTTGTGTGTGTGTGTGTGTGTGTGTGTGTGTGTGTGTCAAATGCACAGGGACAGCATAGGAGCCACCCACATTGAAACTTGAAACATTGAGAGGCATAGCGAATGGTATAACGAAACACCTCAGTCTCTGACACAGGCGCAATTATACAAAGACAGCACTTAACACAATTATTTCCTCCAAGACCGCACAGGGTTTATGCACTTCAGCAAGAGATAAATTACATAGGTCATGCAAAGTAAGATGCAAAGTGGACTACGAACACACACACACACACACACACACACACGGTTTGTGCCAGACATTTCACCGACAGTATTTTAATTTACCGGACATTTGAGAAATTTACCAGACCCATATGCATTGCGTGCGTAACCTGATTAGGAGGTCCACCCACGGAGGTCCACCCCATCTTTATATAGTAATTCATCTTAACAGAACATGCAACTCGAGGATGCAACGGTGTTCGCCCTTCTTACCGAATTCCGATGCGCATTTGAAGATGTTAGAATAACTGTCCACATTTACTTTTCCTCAGTCAACAAGACGAGTAATGAACAGCAAAATCACTAGTCTATGTCAATCTACTATCCCCCATAGTAGAAAAGTTTACCTATTCTATTGGTCAGCTTGTCGTTCTGTGCGAGAAAGAAATAGCCTATTCCAAACTGGGACAGTTGTGGGACGATAGATCCCGAATCCATTCAACTAGTAGGCCTAGGCTACATTAAAAAAACAGATGAAACAGATCAGAACGTTTACCTTAAAATGTTGATAAACATTTATTTCTTCACATTTTAAGTGCAGCAATGTGCACAAGGCAGTAGGCTACACGCAAATGTTGGTTCCATAATGCAATTAGCTGGAAAACACTGTTGTCAAAAGCACACTGCACATGCGAGCAGTTTCATGAGACAGAGATGAAAATATCTGTTATACATTTTGAAAGAGGGGAGATCTAAAGATGCAACAACTAGCATGCGTTGCTAATATGACTAAGATTGTGCCTTTTGGCTACTGGACAATGAAAGTTTATTTGAAAACTAATAGAACATGAGAGAAATAGGCTACTGGTTTCAATGGCATATGGAAGTCTTTATAAAAGAATTGCCTCCACATTTGGCCTTATTTTGGCTAGGCTACTTTGAACCAAGGTAAACATGCCTCATAATATGTAGTAAAATGTTCAGGTTTCAAACAACTAAGCATATTTTTTCTAAATGCATACTGCCTCCAGCTCATTGCAAAGTGGTCTGTGATGCGCTGAAGCCTGCCTACCATTATATTCACTTGGATGGCAAATGGGAAGTGCGCTTCAATTACCAGTTGAGAAAAAAATAGTAGCTCTATTTAATCATGGCTATCAAAACTGTTTTTAACATGTGATTTCATTTAGAATTGTTGCACAATGATTGGGTTTATAAAAACACATTTCACTCCAGCAGCAACAGGAGCTGTAGCAGCAGCTCTTGCTCTGTCTGACAGATTTTCCGCTTAAACTAGGCTCTGTATCTATATGCTGTGCTATGCTCTGTATATATATGCAGTGCTATGCTCTGTATCTATATGCTCTGCTATGCTCTGTATCTATATGCTGTGCTATGCTCTGTATCTATATGCTGTGCTATGCTCTGTATATATATATATGCTGTGCTATGCTCTGTATCTATATGCTGTGCTGTGCTATGCTCTGTATCTATATGCAGTGCTATGCTCTGTATCTATATGCTGTGCTATGCTCTGTATCTATATACATTTTTACATTTACATTTTAGTCATTTAGCAGACGCTCTTATCCAGAGCGACTTACAGGAGCAATTAGGGTTAAGTGCCTTGCTCAAGGGCACATCGACAGATTTTTCACCTAGTCGGCTCGGGGATTAGAACCAGCGACCTTTCGGTTACTGGCACAAAGCTCTTAACCACTAAGCTACCTGCCGCCCAAACGGCTCTGTATCTATATGCTGTGCTATGCTCTGTATCTATATGCAGTGCTATGCTCTGTATCTATATGCAGTGCTATGCTCTGTATCTATATGCAGTGCTATGCTCTGTATCTATATGCTGTGCTATGCTCTGTATCTATATGCTGTGCTATGCTCTGTATCTATATGCTGTGCTATGCTCTGTATCTATATGCTGTGCTATGAGATGTGTGCAAACCTGGTGGCCAACTACAAGAAACGTTTGACCTCTGTGATTGCCAACAAGGGTTTTGCCACCACGTACTAAGTCATGTTTTGCAGAGGGGTCAAATACTTATTTCCCTCATTAAAATGCAAATCGATTTATAACATTTTTGACATGCGTTTTTCTGGATTTTTTTGTTGTTATTCTGTCTCTCACTGTTCAAATAAACCTACCATTAAAATTATAGACTGATCATTTCTTTGTCAGTGGGCAAACACACAAAATCAGCAGGGGATCAAATACTTTTTTCCCTCACTGTATATGCTGTGCTATGCTCTGCATCCGCATGCTGTGTGCATGTGACAAATAAGAATCATAAGAACTAACGAAAATACACAAGCACCAATTTAATTCCACTAAATTATGCAAATTAACCTATAGATTGATAACCATGACCGGTCAAATGTATTTACATCGATTGGTATTTTCATCAATGAATAGGCTAAAAATGATTATTTAGCAATGGGATTTTTTTCTTCTCCCAGACATTGATTGGCTGGTGACAATTTTATTTATTGGTTTTCTTTTTTGTTGTTGTTGCCAAAAGCCAGATATTACCAGCTAACGGAAACCCTGACACACACACACACACACACACACACACACACACACACCTTTTCCATACAAATAATGTCTCAGAATTTTCCAACATATGGCAATAAGCTCACCCAAATTTAAATAAACATGCTATAGTTTATATACAATGAATGTGTCTTGCCATTTCATGTAGCCTAGTAATATGATCTAATAATAGGTTTGGTCCTGATTGACCCATACAGCATTGAATTCTCTTAAATAAGGAAAGAAAGGCTGTATCCTACTGTAACATACTGTATAACCTACCTCTTGTAATTGTTCCAACTCTTGCTTCAGCGTCTCCTGTTCCGATTCCAGATCGGCATACTGGTGCTTCAGAGTCTGGTTCTCTTCCAACACAACAAGACCGCATTCTGCCGCCCTGATCTTCTCTCTGTTCGCTTCCGCAAGTTCCTGGGTGAGCCGCTCCACCTCCGCACGGTACTGATCCACAGTCTCCCCGTATCCTCTACCGGCAGCCATCGCCCTTCTCTCCCAGTCTCCTTGCGTTGGATACACAGAGGCTGAAGCTGGAGGATGCTGAAACAAACGCAGCGGAACCCACCCCCCTGTTAAATGTGCGGAAGCCAGGTGGAATAGGCTATTGCGGAAGAGCACCAAAATAAATGCTGTTTCTATCAGTGAAATATGATGATTATTAGCCTACTTCAATTGAGGGGTCGTAGCATAATGATACATTCCAGTAGAGTGACCTCTTCATCAATTCTTTATGATAATTTTTGCTTATTCACGGAGTGCCGGACGCCATCTCTCGATTATTATGAAGCAAAGTGGTCCACGAAGTTGCATCCATCCGCTCTCCCGTGACGTCAGTAGGACTACACGTCGACACATCTTGCCTGTCAACGCTGAGAAAATAAAATATATTGGCTGGGTAATTTTGAATAGACCTACCTGTATGTAACCTGTGAAGATCAGAATTTTGACAAATATTATTTTTAGAGTTACCTAAAATATTATTTTCTTAAGAGATATTGGATTCAATCACTGTCAATATTCGTGTTTTATGCTGTACAAATGACCAAACCATATTTCTATGGTGTTAAGGTGTATTATATCCAGACAAGAATTGAAATGTAAAATGAGTTTAATTAGGCTACAAAAAAAATAAAAAAAATAGAAGCAGAGTCATTTAAACTGGGTTAACGTTGGTTACATTAACATTGTCATCTACTGGATGATACAGGAACATCCCACGGCCAGTAAGGATAAAAACCTACAGTTATTAGTAAGGACAGTGCTTGCTATCAACAAAAATGTATATACATGGTTGTTCACTTCTGTATTCCAAACGAGCGACAAAGGCAACAGGTCGCAACATATGGTCATTCATGAATTATGTCTGTGATGAGGTACACTATATATACAAAAGTATGTGGACACCCCTTCAAATTAGTGGATTCAGCTATTTCAGCAACACCCGTTGCTGACAGGTGTATAAATCGAGCACACAGCCATGCAATCTCCATAGACAAACATTGGCAGTAGAATGGCCTCACTGAAGAGCTCAGTGACTTTCAACATGGCACCGTCATAGGATGCCACCTTTCCAACAAATCAGTTAGTCAAATTTCTGCCCTGTTAGAGCTGCCCCGTTCAACTGTAAGTGCTGTTATTGTGAAGTGGAAACGTCTAGGAGCAACAACAGCTCAGTGGTAGGCCACACAAGCTCACAGAATGGGACCTCCGCAAACCCAACACCTCTCATCACCCCGGGAACACCATCCCCACAGTGAAGCATGGTGGTGGCAGCATCATGCTGTGGGGATGTTTTTCATCGGCAGGGACTGGGAAACTGGCCAGCATTGAAGGAATGATGGATGGCGCTAAATACAGGGAAATCCTTGAGGGAAACCTGTTTCAGTCTTCCAGAGATTTGAGACTGGGACGGAGGTTCACCTTCCAGCAGGACAATGACCCTAAGCATACTGCTAAAACAACACTCGAGTGGTTTAAGGGGAAACATTTAAATGTCTTGGAATGGCCTAGTCAAAGCCCAGACCTCAATCCAATTGAGAATCTGTGGTATGACTTAAAGATTGCTGTATACCAGCGGAACCCATCCAACTTGAAGGAGCTGGAGCAGTTTTGCCTTGAAGAATGGGCAAAAATCCCAGTGGCTAGATGTGCCAAGCTTATAGAGACATACCCCAAGAGACTTGCAGCTGTAATTGCTGCAAAAGGTGGCTCTACAAAGTATTGATTGTTTCACAAGAAAAAATATTTTTCATCTTCAAAGTGGTAGGCATGTTGTGTAAATCAAATTATACAAACCCCCCCCAAAAATCCATTTTATTTCCAGGTTGTAAGGCAACAAAATAGGAACAATGCCAAGGGGGGGGTGAATAATTTCGCAAGCCACTGTAGCCAAACAAGTCAAGTCAAGTTTATTGTCATATACACAGGATACACATGGTGTACACAGTACAATGAAATGCGTACTTGCAGGTTCACCTCTCAAAAATGTGACAATAATACAATAGAAGTAATTCATTTGAAAAATAGTACAAAATAACAGCTCAGTGGAATAAAAATAGAATAAATGAAGTCCAATAAATATGCAAATGTGTCCAGAAAATGCGAGTGTTTTTTAATTGGTTACTCTTTCCACTTTCCACATGCACCTTTACTTAACTAATTGGTGTATCAGCATTGTTCATATACAGTGGGGAGAACAAGTATTTGATACACTGCCGATTTTGCAGGTTTTCCTACTTACAAAGCATGTAGAGGTCTGTAATTTTTATCATAGGTACACTTCAACTGTGAGAGACCGAATCTAAAAAAAATCCAGAAAATCACATTGTATGATTTTTAAGTAATTAATTTGCATTTTATTGCATGACATAAGTATTTGATCGCCTACCAACCAGTAAGAATTCCGGCTCTCACAGACCTGTTAGTTTTTCTTTAAGAAGCCCTCCTGTTCTCCACTCATTACCTGTATTAACTGCACCTGTTTGAACTCGCTACCTGTATAAAAGACACCTGTCCACACACTCAATCAAACAGACTCCAACCTCTCCACAATTGCCAAGACCAGAGAGCTGTGTAAGGACATCAGGGATAGAATTGTAGACCTGCACAAGGCTGGGATGGGCTACAAGACAATAGGCAAGCAGCTTGGTGAGAAGGCAACAACTGTTGGCGCAATTATTAGAAAATGGAAGAAGTTCAAGATGACGGTCAATCACACTTGGTCTGGGGCTCCATGCAAGATCTCACCTCATGGGGCATCAATGATCATGAGGAAGGTGAGGGATCAGCCCAGAACTACACGGCAGGACCTGGTCAATGACCTGAAGAGAGCTGGGACCACAGTCTCAAAGAAAACCATTAGTAACACACTACACCGTCATGGATTAAAATCCTGCAGCGCACGCAAGGTCCCCCTGCTCAAGCCAGCGCATGTCCAGGCCCGTCTGAAGTTTGCCAATGACCATCTGGATGATCCAGAGGAGGAATGGGAGAAGGTTATGTGGTCTGATGAGACAAAAATAGAGCTTTTTGGTCTAAATTCCACTCGCCGTGTTTGGAGGAAGAAGAAGGATGAGTACAACCCCAAGAACACCATCCCAACGGTGAAGCATGGAGGTGGAAACATCATTCTTTGGGGATGCTTTTCTGCAAAGGGGACAGGACGACTGCACCGTATTGAGGGGAGGATGGATGGGGCCATGTATCGCGAGATCTTGGCCAACAACCTCCTTCCCTCAGTAAGAGCATTGAAGATGGGTCGTGGCTGGGTCTTCCAGCATGACAACGACCCGAAACACACAGCCAGGGCAACTTAGGAGTGGCTCCGTAAGAAGCATCTCAAGGTCCTGGAGTGGCCTAGCCAGTCTCCAGACCTGAACCCAATAGAAAATCTTTGGAGGGAGCTGAAAGTCCGTATTGCCCAGCGACAGCCCTGAAACCTGAAGGATCTGGAGAAGGTCTGTATGGAGGAGTGGGCCAAAATCCCTGCTGCAGTGTGTGCAAACCTGGTCAAGACCTACAGGAAACGTATGATCTCTGTAATTGCAAACAAAGGTTTCTGTACCAAATATTAAGTTCTGCTTTTCTGATGTATCAAATACTTATGTCATGCAATAAAATGCAAATGAATTACTTAAAAATCATACAATGTGATTTTCTGGATTTTCCGTCTCTCACAGTTGAAGTGTACCTATGATAAAAATTACAGACCTCTACATGCTTTGTAAGTAGGAAAACCTGCAAAATCGGCAGTGTATCAAATACTTGTTCTCCCCACTGTATATAAGTGATAAATATATTTTTTTAAATCTTCATGTATTGTATGGTCAGTAAGCAGACAAGTTTACTCCAAACTGAGTTATACAGTTAACTCATTCCGTATGTGGCCTTTCAGAAACCAAAACAGTCCAACATTCTGAGCCATTGGAACCATAATAGTACCAGATATGTACTGTATCTTGTCTAGTACAAGACGTACTGTATTTTTTATTTGATTTATTTGACCATTAAAAAAACATCAAATACAACCCCATATGTGGACACACTGCACTTACAATCATCGAGGATGACACAGAAAAAGTTTTAAAAGGTTGTATCCTGTCTACATTTTGTCAGTAGGGGTCAAATATAGCTGAAATTCTTGAAAATGTACTTCTCTGAATTCACCATCTGACCCATCAATAACCCCAGCTCAAATTAAGATAAGGAGACAATATAACAATAAACCCATAGAAACGATAAGGAAGGGAAGGGTTGCTAGGGTACACAATAGTAGATCTTTGTAGACTATAAACACATAGCTAAACCATCTGTCCTGCAGATAATTATGCCATTAAACCGTTGTACTCAGAAATACACTCCTCACATAATATCCGTATTGAGAGTTATCACCAAAACACAAGTAGGTTGAATAAGCAGCTTCAGAGGCATTCTGTTGTAAATAAAGGGCTATTATTACCAGCTTTATTTATGGAAATGTACACTTTCACATGTATTTATACCTGTACATAAGAAGTCCTACAATAGGGATTATCTTTCAGAGCCTATTTTAGTGTACAGGGACTATTCTTAACATCAATGTTATACAAGATTTTCAGAACCACAGCCACATAAGAAATACAGCCACAACACAAATGTAATCATTAGGAATTAGATGTATTACAGTATTTATTTATGTATGTGTATTCATGTATTTACAATATCATTATACAATTCCAATCAACATATCTGGATAAGTGGAAGTGAGTTGATAAAAAACATAAACATTTCATTTACTTTACTCAGCCATATTGCTTTATCTGTGCGAGATAATACTCAATTATCAATTCATTCATCAGTTTCAACAGCAGCACCATGATTCCATCATCACGGACACAGATGACAACATACAGATGCATCCTATTTACAAAGCTTTGAAGATGAATTGCTTTAGTGTTCATTGTGTCAACTGAAAGTGACTATTGGGATGGGGAATGAATGTCAGATCCAGGGGGAGCATAGAGCTTGGTGATGCAGGTGTGGCAACATAGGTAGAAAAGACTGGAATGGAAATCCCCCTGGGTGAAGCTTTTGTAGTAGTTGGTACGGCCCGTACCGTAGTGAGTAAGCATTCAACGGAAACAGAGAGATAGCCTCTTCACCCTGATTTGTCATGGAAACAAATGACAGGATCATTTTATTGAGGATTTTGTCAACTGTCTCAAGCATGACTCACATCTTATACAGTCACATATACTGTCAGTGGAGGCTGCTGAGGGGAGGACGGCTCATAATAATGTCTGGAATGGAGTGTAATGTCTGGAATGGAGTGTAATGGCTGGAATGGAGTGAATGGAATGGTATACTCCATTCCAGACATTATTATGAGTCGTCCTCCCCTCAGCAGCATCCACTGTATACTGTCTATCTGTATCCTTATCTGACACATCTGTATCTGTGGAGGCTGTGCGGGGGTACAAGTTAGTCGAGATAATTTGTACATGTAGGTAGGGGTAAAGTGACTATGCATAGATAATAAACAGTGAGTTGCAGCAGTGAAAACAAAGGGGGGGGGGGGGGGGTCAATGCAAATAGTCCGGGTGGCCATTTGAATATTGTATTTAATAGTTTGTTTCAATGCCTAAGCAATGTAATTATACACTTGCTGGTTTTGATTAAAACTATATTACACCCACCTTACTATAAAGTAGCCCAGGTTTGGATGTACATATAGGGGACTGGTCTCTGGCCATCATTTTCACGTCCCTTAGCGTCTCAGTCTTCCTCCATTTGGCTCTGCGGTTCTGGAACCAAATCTGAAGACAACAGTGAATGAGTTAGCATGATAGCAAATGTTTGTTTGTGCCCTCCGACAGATAACTTGGTGTTTAACTTACAGTTGAAGTCGGAAGTTTACATACACCTTAGCCAAATACATTTAAACTCAGGTTTTCACAATTCCTGACATTTAATCCTAGTAAAAATTCGCTGTTTTAGGTCAGTTAGGATCACCACTTTATTTTAAGAATGTGAAATATCAGAATAATAGTAGAAAGAATGATTTATTTCAGCTTTTATTTATTGCATCACATTCCCAGTGGGTCAGAAGTTTACATACACCCAATTAGTATTTGGTAGCATTGCTTTTAAATTGTTTAACTTGGGTCAAATGTTTTGGGTAGCCTTCCACAAGCTTCCCACAAAAAGTTGGGTGAATTTTGGCCCATTCCTCCTGATAGAGCTGGTGTAACTGAGTCAGGTTTGTAGGCCTCCTTGCTCGCACACACTTTTTCAGTTCTGCCCACACATTTCTATAGGATTGAGGTCAGGGCTTTGTGATGGCCACTCCAATACCTTGACTTTGTTGTCCTTAAGCCATTTTGCCACAACTTTGGAAGTATGCTTGGGTTCATTGTCCATTTTGAAGACCCATTTGCGACCAAGCTTTAACTTGCTGACTGATGTCTTGAGATGTTAATTCAATATATCCACATCATTTTCCTTCCTCATGATGCCATCTATTTTGTGAAGTGCACCAGTCCCTCCTGCAGCAAAGCACCCCCACAGCATGATGCTGCCACCCCCGTGCTTCACGGTTGGGATGGTGTTCTTCGGTTTGCAAGCCCCCCCCTTTTTCCTCCAAACACAACGATGGTCATTATGGCCAAACAGTTCTATTTTTGTTTCATCAGACCAGAGGACATTTCTCCAAAAAGTACGATCTTTGTCCCCATGTGCAGTTGTAAACCGTAGTCTGTCTTTTTTATGGCGGTTTTGGAGCCGTGGCTTCTTCCTTGCTGAGCGGCCTTTCAGATTATGTCGATATAGGACTCGTTTTACTGCGGATATAGATACTTTTGTACCTGTTTCCTCCAGCATCTTCACAAGGTTCTTTGCTGTTGTTCTGGGATTGATTTGCACTTTTCGCACCAAAGTACGTTCATCAGTAGTACACAGAACACGTCTCCTTCCTGAGCGGTATGACGGCTGCGTGGTCCCATGGTGTTTATATAGTTTAAGTCGGAAGTTTACATACACTTAGGTTGGAGTCATTAGAACTCGTTTTTCAACCACTCCACACATTTCTTGTTAACAAACTATAGTTTTGGCAAGTCGGTTAGGACATCTACTTTGTACATGACACAAGTAATTTTTCCAACAATTGTTTAGTTTACAGACAGATTATTTCACTTATAATTCACTGTATCACAATTCCAGTGGGTCAGAAGTTTACATACACTAAGTTGACTGTGCCTTTAAACAGCTTGGAAAATTCCAGAAAATGATGTAATGGCTTTAGAAGCTTCTGATAGGCTAATTGACATCATTTGAGTCAATTGGAGGTGTACCTGTGGATGTATTTCAAGGCCTACCTTCGAACTCAGTTCCTCTTTGATTGACATCATGGGAAAATCAAAAGAAATCAGCCAAGACCTCAGAAAAAAAATGTGTAGACCTCCACAAGTCTGGTTCATCCTTTAAAAAATTACTTGTGTCATGCACAAAGTAGATGTCCTAACAGACTTGTCAAAACTATAGTTTGTTAAAAAGAAATTTGTGGTGGTTGAAAAACGAGTTTTAATGACTCCAACCTAAGTGTATGTAAACTTCCGACTTCAACTGTATGTAAGCAGATGATAAGGACTGTTTCTGTTTTCTCCAGATGGCAAACATGGATAACAGTGATAAATCAAGACAACTCTTCATAACAGTGTCAGTATTTTATTCTCACTGATTATTGCTGTAATATTTTAAGATTTTTTGTAAAATTCAATTGGAAATCTTTGTTGAACCCATATACTACAACGTTTAATTAATTTTACTTGTAATCAATGTACTCATAAGAAGCTTAAACTGTAGATATATTTCACCATGTCACAGGTGTTTCATGTTAGCATTTGAAAAAGAAAAGGAAAGCCGCACACTCTAGTAACTCAGATGCAATAACCAACTTTCAACAGACAAGCTGTCTTCATCAGGGTATAATGACAAACACTGCGGGTCACTAGTTTATATAGTGTCAAAGGACACACGCAGGTGTCTGTAATCATGGCCGGGTGTGGCTTAATAGCATTGGTTAATTCACAGTTAAACAGAACATACAAAAAACCTGGATAGCATACGATCATAGATACAGCTTGGCTACATAGGCCCACAAACATTTACAATGAATAGCAAAATCACAAGAATGGCTTCAAATCAAAGTTGAGACCAAAGGGAGCAAGGGTCTTTACATTAAAGATCCAGGCAGCCTCTCGTTTTAACAATAAGTTGTCGAGGTGCCGATATAACGTAGAGACGAAATCGAGTGGTTCGCTTCCAAAAAGTGGGCAGCGACTGGGTATGTCAAGTTTTTGCACCTAATGGTGCTATGATGTTCCGAGATTCATTCTTTTAATTCGCGCTTTGTTTTACCCACATGTTTACCACAAGGACAAGTTATAAGATAAATAACTGCCTTAGTGGAGCACGTAATAACCCCTTTGATTGGGATCTGTTTCCCTGTTTGGGGGTGTTTAAAGGATCTGTCCTAAACTATCCATGAGTACAACCGACCCACACTTATCAGCAGGGCGGGTAAGAACTGACGTATCGGATTGTAAATCAAGCAAAGCTTGTTTTTCATCCTTGGGTAAATTTTGAAAAGATACGTACTCCTGTTTGTTCTTAAGGAGATTACCAACATCTTTTTCAACATGTCTCAATAGAGTGATTGCGATTGGCTGGAGGTACAAAGTAACTCTTACTTCTGAAAGGAGTCGGAGTATGTGCAGGTGAGCCACCTACATGTTCAGTTGAAATATCACGATTAGGGGAGCTAAAGTATTCCCTTAAACGGATGTTTCAACAAAAAACACCAAAAAAGAACACGATTTTTTGGCTATTCAACACCCTAAAATTGCCACTTTCTATACTTTGCCGAAATTACACAAGGATGTTACAAAACCTCCAGGGCGCCCTATTGTAGCGGGCATTGATGCAGTAACAGCCCCTTTATCGACCTTTGTTGACTTTTTTATTAGACCTCTCGCAGAAAAGCTCCCCTCCTTTGTAAAGGACACCAGCAGTATGATCTCTATTGAATCTCTTGATCCTCTCCCTGATAATACCTTGTTAGTTACTTTTGATGTTGAGTCGTTATATACGAATATTCCACACGGGGGCGGTATTGAAGCAATGGAACATTTTCTTCTGCAACGTGACCCAAATGAACTACCTTCCAGTGCATGCATTATAACACTGGCTGAAATAGTACTCACACACAACTACTTCATATTTCTAAATGATTTCTTTATTCAGACGAAGGGTACTGCTATGGGATCCCCTATGGCTCCTAACTATGCAAATTTGTATGTGGGTTACATTGAGAAACAGTCAATTTGCCTAACATTTATTGCCTAACATTATTATTTGGAAATGGTACATCGATTATATTTTTGTTCTATGGAGGGGTGACTTAAAACAGCTCCAGGCATTCTGTTTTTCTTAACTCTTGTTCTGAGCACATGAGATTTACTATGCAATCTGACACACGTCAAATCAGTTTCCTTGATCTTCTGATTTTGTTTGAGGATAATGTTCTATACACTGATCTTTAAAGGAAACCTACTGAACGTAACAGTTTGTTGAGGGCTGATAGTTGTCACCCGCTTCCCTTGAAAAACAGTTTGCCCTACAGCCAATTCTGTCGAATCAAAATAATTTGTAAAAAAAAACTATCAGATTTCGATCGATATATGGCTGAGACGCAAAGAACATTCAAGGAGAGGGGTACAAAAATTGTCAGATTAATACTGCCATTTCAGGGACAGTCTCGCAAAAAGAAGCATTATTGCGTTCTAACGACACGCTATTCAAAGTGCTCTGAACAAATTAAGGGAATCGTTCACAAACATTGGCACATTCTAAGATCCGATGACAGTATTGGTAATGTGTTTTCGGACCCTCCCTTGGTTGTATTTTCGCGGGGCAGAAACCTCAGATCAATTGGTAAACTCGGATTTACCACCCCTAAATATCCCTGCACAACGTCTATTTGCGCCTCTACGGGATGGAAACTACAAGTGTAACGGCTGCGCTCAATGCAATGGCACTTACAAATGTAGATCCTTTAAACACCCCCAAACAGGGAAACAGATCCCAATCAAAGGGGTTGTTACGTGCTCCACTTGTCCTTGTGGTAAACATTATGTGGGTAAAACAAAGCGCGAATTAAAAGTACGAATCTCGGAACATCATAGCACCATTAGGTGCAAAAACTCGACATACCCAGTCGCTGCCCACTTTTTGGAAGCGAACCACTCGATTTCGTCCCTACGTTATATCGGCATCGAACATGTCACCCTCCCTAGGAGAGGGGGTGACCTCGACAACTTATTGTTAAAACGAGAGGCTGCCTGGATCTTTAATTTAAAGACCCTTGCTCCCTTCGGTCTCAACTTATACTTTGATTTGAAGCCATTCTTGTGATTTTGCTATTCATTGTAAATGTTTGTGGGCCTATGTAGCCAAGTTGTATCTATGATCATATGCTATCCATGTTTTTTGTATGTTCTGTTTATCTGTGAATTAACCAATGCTGTTAGGCTACACCTGGCCATGATTACAGACACCTGCTTGTGTCCTTTGACACCATATAAACTAGTGACCAGTAGTGTTTGTCATTATACCCTGATAAAGACAGCTTGTCTGTCGAAACGTTGGTTATTAGGTTATTAAATTATTACATTTGAGCTCCCAGAGTGTGCTGCTTTCCTTTTCTTTTTCAAGTGTTTTACTTCTTTAGCCAGCACCTCGCCTAAATAGGTGTGCGTTTCTTTCACCTCTATATTTATCTGTTTCATGCTAGCATACCTGTACTCTTCCCTCAGTGAGCTGCAGATGAGAGGCCAGCGTGTCCCGGATGTGGACATCAGGATAGTGGGTCTCCAGGAACACCTTCTCCAGCTTCTCCACCTGACCTGTAGTGAAGCTGGTTCGGGTCTTCCTTCTCCTCCTCTGCACTGTGCACACCAAACACAAGCAAAAGAGTCTGTATCATCATCATAATTATCATCATCATCCGTCGTCGTTCCTCATTATCATCATCATAATCAAAAACCCTTTTTTGTAATGTCGTTCATCCTCAGATATAATTCCACTGCTTGATTCCAGCAATATTGACTGTAAGACCTGTGTTAAATCTCACCATGACGAGCCTGGCAGCTGTTCCTCTCCCACTGGGTTCTGCCTTGGTCCTGGCCCTCCTCTCTCCCTGCTCTGTCCTGAACAATACTATCCTTACAGGAGCCATTACTGTGGCTGCTGGAGTCCCCACTGTGGTCTGGGGAGATGCGGTCAATGTTGCACTCTCCAGGGTGTAGTCTTGTGACCTCTGTGTTGTGGTGAAATGAAGTATGGTCACCTCTCCAGTCAGTGACGATGTGCACATGCTGTGGCCGCACCCTGTGTTGAAACGTTCCTTCTGTGGACAGAAAGAAAGCAGAATATTGCTTGATTATATTTGTCCTAAAAATAACTCCAAGAACTATTAGCTCAACTCAGATAATGTTACCGTAAAATATGATACACAGAATACAATTTCCCAGACTTGAGACAGCATGAGCCATTTGACATCTAACACCTTCTAATGTATACTCCCCCAAAGCCTGCCCATAATGGTAACATAACAAGTCAAGGTCAATTGAACACACAGTACCTGTATGTACATGTTGGTATGGGCATTCTTCATTCTGTCTGTTAACAGACCATCCACTTAGCCCCTTTCGCCTCTCTTCTCCCACTCTGAATGGCTTCTTCAGGATCTCCTCGATAGAGTGGGACAGTTTTTTAGGAGGACTCGCAGTAATGTCCACTCCTCTATCCAAATTGAGCTGTCCATTAGAATTCTCTCTCCACTGTTTCTTTGGTCCATACACAGTCACTTGAATAGTAGTCATGCTCCCCCTTTTAAAAATCCTTTGTACTTGTAGGCTCCTGTTGTCTTCTGTTGTGTGTTCTTGGTCTATTCCTATGCCTTCAAAGCAACTCTCTCTTTCTCTCCCTCTGTCGTTCTTTCCTTCTTTCTGTCAGGTAAAGGGAGTAAGCTAGTTGTCCTCCTCCTTTCTTCCTCGTCAAGCAGATTGTGTTTAGCCAGCATCATATGATCATTAAGAGGAGGGGTAAAGTTTACTGTTTAACTATGCCTTTCCTGGTAATCCACCAACACTAATCAGTGTTGCACTGAGCTGAGATATCCCAGCTACAATTTACCTTGTGGCACCTTTTCTATTTCACTACAGTATGTTTTTACTACCAGTGCAGTATGAACAGTGCTGAACTGACGTACCAAGAGCTTGATATCTTTATCTAAAATAGCAATACTATCTATATCTGAAGGGATATTTTATTATTTATTGTTGTATAATTATAATCAATTTAATCAATGTAATGTTTTGAAACTTGAGTTAAAAATATATTGTGTTGTCGTATCATGTTGTAGGTGTTGCTGCTCTTCCTACTGGTTTACTGGCCACATATCTTTATCTTTACTACTCTGGCCTCCACATGAACTCTCATACACCACGGCTGCATTTACACAGGCAGCCCAATTCTGATCTTTTTTTCACTCATTCGTATTTTTAAAAGATCAGAATTAGATTTTTGACAAATCAGAAATGCTCTGAAAAAGATTGAATGTGAAAAGATCTAATTTGATTGGTCAAAATACCAATTTAGGGTAAAAAATATCAGAATTGGGCTGCCTGTGTAAATGTAGCCTACCTTGCTTCACTTTTCAGGATCATAAGCAGCCTGCTGTTTGTGAGGGACTTCTCCTTGTGGTACTACAGAGCAGAGCCATGTTTGGTACAACACATAGAAAGGTTTGAGTGTGTCTCTCTCTAGTGGTGGAGAAAGGTATGGCAGTAACATTTATTTATTTTCTCCTATAGGACACTTTGGAATAGATCACAGTCCAATAACATCAATGTAATAATTTAGTTTGTAAAATGTCAGAGAGCAACTCAGAGCAATAACAACAACCACCCCGAATGACCTTTTTGTCCCCAGATTTCCTTTGCAACAAAGGCTTTGACTATCCAAAAATGTTGATAAAATGTGTCTCTCTTAGATCGCCTGTCTGGTTGGCTCTGAAGTTTGCTTGTATTCAATTGACACAGGAACTTTTGTGTTTTCATACTTAAGTTCATACATTATACTGAAAGCAGATGAGACCTTACCAAACCAGAGTGGTGAGCACCAGGAAGGACGCCATGCTCCCCTGCTTTTTTGGTGTGAGCGCCTACTCCACCTACGGCAGGAGGAGCAGCCCGCTGCGGTGTACACCCTCACCTTTCGTACAGTGGCAGCGGATGGATTGAGCCGGCGCTCCGCACCTTATTTACAGTGAGGGAAAAAAGTATTTGATCCCCTGCTGATTTTGTACATTTGCCCACTGACAAAGACATTATCAGTCTATAATTTTAATGGTAGGTTTATTTGAACAGTGAGAGACAGAATAACAACAAAAAAATCCAGAAAATTAATTTAATGAGGGAAATAAGTATTTGACCCCTCTGCAAAACATGACTTAGTACTTGGTGGAAAAACCCTTGTTGGCAATCACAGAGGTCAGATGTTTCTTGCAGTTGGCCACCAGGTTTGCACACATCTTAGGAGGGATTTTGTCCTACTCCTCTTTGCAGATCTTCTCCAAGTCATTAAGGTTTCGAGGCTGACGTTTGGCAACTCGAACCTTCAGCTCCCTCCACAGATTTTCTATGGGATTAAGGTCTGGAGACTGGCTAGGCCACTCCAGGACCTTAATGTGCTTCTTCTTGAGCCACTCCTTTGTTGCCTTGGCCGTGTGTTTTGGGTCATTGTCATGCTGGAATACCCATCCACGACCCATTTTCAATGCCCTGGCTGAGGGAAGGAGGTTCTCACCCAAGATCTGACGGTACATGGCCCTGTCCATCGTCCCTTTGATGCAGGGAAGTTGTCCTGTCCCCTTAGCAGAAAAACACCACCAAAGCATAACGTTTCCACCTCCATGTTTGACGGTGGGGATGGTGTTCTTGGGGTCAAAGGCAGCATTCCTCCTCCTCCAAACATGGCGAGTTGAGTTGATGCCAAAGAGCTCTATTTTGGTCTCATCTGACCACAACACTTTCACCCAGTTCTCCTCTGAATCATTCAGATGTTCATTGGCAAACTTCAGACGGGCATGTATATGTGCTTTCTTGAGCAGGGGGACCTTGCGGGCGCTGCAGGATTTCAGTCCTTCACGGCGTAGTGTGTTACCAATTGTTTTCTTGGTGACTATGGTCCCAGCTGCCTTGAGATCATTGACAAGATCCTCCCGTGTAGTTCTGGGCTGATTCCTCACCGTTCTCATGATCATTGCAACTCCACGAGGTGAGATCTTGGATGGAGCCCCAGGCTGAGGGAGATTGACAGTTATTTTGTGTTTCTTCCATTTCTTCCAAGCTGCTTGGTGATGGTATTGTAGCCCATTCCAGCCTTGTGTAGGTCTACAATCTTGTCCCTGACATCCTTGTAGAGCTCTTTGGTCTTGGCCATGGTGGAGAGTTTGGAATCTGATTGATTGATTACTTCTGTGGACAGGTGTCTTTTATACAGGTAACAAACTGAGATTAGGAGCACTCCCTTTAAGAGTGTGCTCCTAATCTCAGCTCGTTACCTGTATAAAAGACACCTGGGAGCCAGAAATCTTTCTGATTGAGAGGGGGTCAAATACTTATTTCCCTCATTAAAATGCAAATCAATTTATAACATTTTTGACATGCGTTTTTCTGGATTATTTTGTTGTTATTCTGTCTCTCACTGTTGAAATAAACCTATCATTAAAATTATAGACTGATCATTTCTTTGTCAGTGGGCAAACGTACAAAATCAGCAGGGGATCAAATACTTTTTTCCCTCACTGTAGAAGAGGATTGTGTGAGGAGGTCCAGACGGAGCTGGCATGCCAAGACAACACCCTCTCATTGGACACACTCATCGCGATGGCCATCCGTCTGGATAACCTCCTTCGGGAGTGTCGGCACTCCCATCGCCTCTCTCCCTCCTCCTGAACCCATGGAGGTAGGGGCCACACGCCTCTCCGCGGCTGAGCGACTCCGTCGGAGACAACTGGGGCTCTGTCCCTATTGTGGCCAGGAGGGACACCAGCTTCAACAGAGTCCACTACATTCTAACCCGAGAGCCACTAGAGCAGAGGGACGGTCCAGCGATCATCTGTCACCAAACCCTTCTTAGTACCGATTTCACTAGCTGGCTGTCCCTCATGTGTTGTTTCCACAGCTCTAGTGGACTCTGGAGCTGTGGGGAATTTTATTGACCAGGCCCTTGCCTCCTCCCTGAACATAACATAATACCCACTCTCCTCTCCGTTTCCGGTTCAAGGACTGGATAACCGACCACTGGAATCTGGCACAGTCACACACATCACAGCACCACTCAACATCACCATGGGACCCTTGCACCAAGAAAGCCTCCCTTTCCTCATCATCCAGGCACCCGTACACAAAGTCATCCTCGGCCTCCCGTGGCTCCAATGCCACGACCCCACCATCTCCTGGCCGAGGATGGAGATTACAGCCTGGGCACTGGGATGCCGGAAGACCTGCTTTCCCTTACCTTGTGATTCCACGTCGGTTGAGAGTCCTGTGGTTGCCTTCCAGGCCGACATCCCAGAGGTTTACCAGGATCTCCGGGAGGTTTTCTCCAAGATTCGCGCCACCTGTCTCGCTCCTCATCGCCTCTGGGACTGTGCCATTGACCTGCTAACAGACTCTGTGCCTCCGCGCAGCCGCATCCACCCCCTGTTGGTGGCTGAAACCAAGGCTATAGAGGAGTACTTCCAGGAGGCTCTCCAACAGGGTTTCATCCGCACATCCACCTCCCCTGCGTCGGCTGGTTTCTTCTTCGTCCGTGTATTGACTACAGAGGTCTCAATGTCATCACCACCAAGTACCGCTACCCCCTCCCGTTGGTGCCGGCCGCCATTGAATAGCTCCGCGGGGCCCAGTTTTTTTTACCAAACTAGACCATAAAGGGACTACAACGTTTTTTGGGGTTTGCCAACTTTTACCGCCGCTTCATCAGGAACTTCAGCTCCATCGCCTCTCTCCCCAAAGGTGGTCCCCGTAAATTGGCGTGGAATCCTGCAGCTGATGAGGCCTTCCGCCTGCTGAAGGGGCGTTTCACCTCCGCCCCATTGCTGAAACACACAGACCCTACGTTGCCCTTCGTGGTGGAGGTGGATGCCTCAGAAGTGGGCGTGGGGGCTGTCCTGTCACAACGTCAAGGTAATCCACAAAAACTGTATCCATGTGCATACTACTCAAAAAAACTGTCCCCTGCAGATAGGAACTATGATGTCGGTGATCGGGAGCTCCTGGCGGTGAAGTTGGCATTAGAGGACTGGAGACACTAGCTGGAGGGCGCCACGGACCCGTTTCTCATCCTCACTGACCATCGGAACTTGGAGTACATACGGACAGCCAAGCGACTGAACCTGCGCCAAGCAAGGTGGGCCCTATTCTTTACTAGATTCAACTTCACCTTGTCATACCACCCAGGTTCAAATAACATCAAAGCAGATGCTCTGTCTTGACTCCATGATTCGGGAGAGGTTCCTGTCCTGAGTGGTCCCATCATACCGCCCTCCCAAATCGTTGCCACCGTGCTCTGGGACATAGACGTGGACATCTGCCAGGCTCAGGAGAGGGAACCCTCACCAGCTACCTGTCCTCCGGAGCGCACCTACGTTCCCACAGAGGTAAGGAATCGGCTTTTGACCTGGGCGCACACATCCCTTGCTGCTGGCCACCCAGGTATCACCCGCACCACTCAATCCATCTCCATTAAGTACTAGTGGCCCACCTTGGCACAGGATGTCTCTCGCTCCCTGTCACGTCCACTCCCGCTCCCCCTCTCCGGCGCTCAACGTCGCCGGTCTACTAACCACCGGTCGTGGCAAACCATCCTTACGCACACCTGGCAACCTTCATTACGCACACCTGCGCCTCATTAGGCACACCTGGAATTCATCACCTCCCTGATTACTTCCCCTTTATATAGCACTCCATTGTTATCACCCACCAGGCAATATTGTTCCATGTTTAGACGCTTTTCTTGTTTTGTTTCGTTCAATGTTCTTCGTCATTAAACTCACTAACTGCACTTGCTTCCTGACTCCCTGCGTCTACGTTACACATTGTTTCGTTTCTTTGACATTGAGGCTGAGCTACAACCTTCTATAGCCGAGGAGACAAAAAATAGACTAATCAAATTCTGTCACTATCAATTGATTAAGCTATTCACTTTCTGTACAATAGAAGATGTTTAAACCCAGACAGCTTTTAGGGAAACACTTGTGACCTTCTCTCGTTGGGTTAAGCCACTGAAGAAGAGTAGCCAGCAGTTAAAGCTTACATTATTCTGCATCGGCAAGCATGCCTGGGTTGGAAAGGTAGGCCTAACTTTTGAAAGTACCATTATTACTTATTATTTGCAAACAGGGACAGGTTCCTTGCAAACAATATACGCTGATTTGGCATTGGAGAAATATGATAAGATGAACACAGGCCTATCGCTGCAACCTGGTCTCAGAGCATTTCGTATAATTATGTACATAAATCCGAAACCCTCCATTTAGTATGATATGTTACGTTCCGTATGGTATATATTAATTTGTGGATGTCCATCACCCATTTCGTATGATATGTTGCGAATTACAATTCGTATGATATTTTATGAATTTGCAAAATGTACAATATGTTACGTAGTTGCGCAACGTATGATTTGTTATGAATTCTAGCTAGGTGGCTAATGTTAACTAGCTGGCTAATGTTAGCTAGGCCAGGGGTGAGGGTTAGGGTTAAGTTTTGGAGTTAGGTTAGGGTTAGGGGAAGGGTTAGCTAACATGCTAAGTAGTTGCAAAGTAGCTAAAAAGTAGGAAGTAGTTGAAAAGTTGCTAATTAGCTAAAATTGTCCGTGACGGGACTCACAACCTTTGGGTTGCTAGACATTCGTGTTATACGCCAAACCATCCACCCTGCTGTTGTTTCTGACTTAAGTAACCATCTGTGTTATGTAACCATACCAAACGTAACATATCATACAAATTTGAGTGTCACTAATTTACTTTTACTGTTACGTCTAGTCTATGAGACCAGGCTGATCTCTCTGTCCATTCTAGCCCATCATTTTTGTAATTTGTGTGGTATTAAAAAAGATTCTGCTAATATGTAAAATGATATATAATTGCATGAAATGTTTATAAAAGGCAATTTTTTCTCTGACCTGCAAATACGATGATAGGTTCATGCATTGCCGCAGGAAGATGTTTGGGTGTGGGGGTGCTGCGATTATTTTTTATTTTTTATTTTTTTATTCTGATTTTCCAGGGTGTTCTGCAGCACCCTCAGCACTCCTACTTCCCACGGCTATGGATTCATGCAATGGTTTTACTATAAAGGAGATCTTTCCATCTATTCTCTTGTCCACGGTGGTCTGCGAACCCACAACCTTCTGGCCCGCTATCAAAATTCCTACGTTGCCATAAAATTCTTTCAGGATGAAGAACAGTTTCTAAAACTGCATATTTAAGGCTCTGGTCTGTCCAAAATGTGAGGGTAAACGGTAGACAATATTCTCTGCTGTCCACTTAGTTTTAATTATTATTTTGGGTATAGGGGAGGATCACTTTTTTTTTTTCAAGTGTTCAGGGAGGGTTTAGGTCAAATCTATTTTGCTAAAGGGATGGCCATCCATTTTCATTAAAGAGATGTCAGATTTTCTCCATGTAACCCTTGTTATAAATAACGTTCACTGCCTAAGGGTGGATACGGTACATTAGTCAGAATGATTCTTGCACAGTAGGGGTTTCCCACTGCTGTGTCTTTAACCACTCAATGCTTTTTCAGAAAAAACATTTACTGTAGATCCAAACTTCAATGAAAATCAAGAAAGACCTTTCATGATTCCTGCATAGCAAAATGCAGTTTTATCATCACGTCAATTGATCGTCTAACAACCTTTAACCCAATTCTATAATAACAACATAATGTAGACTACATTACAGATGCTCCGCTGTCTGGGCATCATGTGCCTTTGAGTAAAAGTGTTTGGCTTGACTGATGCATGTCTCCATCACAGAGTGAAGTCTTGTGAGTGACACTAGTAGGGACTGATAGGGTCACGTGACAGTAATGTCAACACACACACACACACACACACACGAGGGGAACTCATGACATACTTCGGCGGCCCAGTGGATACTAGCCTTCATGTGATATCAATTTCCTGGGCCAATTGATTCCAGATTTACATTTTTACATTTTAGTCATTTAGCAGACGCTCTTATCCAGAGCGACTTACAGTTAGTGAGTGCATACATTATTTTTTTCATACTGGCCCCCCGTGGGAATCAAACCCACAACCCTGGCGTTGCAAGCACCATGCTCTACCATCTGAGCTACACGGGGCCATATCCCCTCTGACCAGCTCAACATTGAGTTGATTTCAATCCGGCCATTACAGTGTGACCACAAAATTGCATGCTAATGACCAGGGTTTGCTCATGTGCCGTCATATGTTTAATAGTCCCTCCCCCAGCCAGCAGCAAACCACCCTGCATCCCACTGCTGGCTAAGCAGGTTTGGTTCTGGACGGGACACCAGATGCTACTGGAAGTGGTGTTGGAGTGCCAGTAGGAGGCACTCTTTCCTCTGGTCAAACAAAAAATACATATATCCCAATGCCCCAGAGACATTGTCCTGTGTAGGGTGCTGTTTTTCGGATGGGATGTTAAACGGGTGTCCTGACTCTCTGTGGTCACTAGAAGATCCCATGGCACTTTTCGCAGGGGTGTTAACCCCTGTGTCCTGGCTAAATTCCCAATCTGGCCCTCATACCATCATGGCCACTTAATCATCCCCAGCTTCCAATTGGCTCATTCATCCCTCCTCTCCCCTTTAACTATTCCCCAGGTCGTTGCTGAGAATGTGTTCTCAACTTACCTGGTAAAATAAGGGTTAACCCATAACAGTCTAAACTGGTGAGTGGTTATACCAAGCTATATGGAATTGTTTAAGAACGTCATACGAAGGATCATTTAGCTATCTGATTTTAAATGTAACTTTTTTTATATTTATTTGTACATTTATTTAACCCCTTATTTTTGGCACTAAATACTCTCTATATACACTTCCATAAATGTTTTCAACTGGTACCAGGGGACCTTAAGACGAGTCTTGTGAGGCCTATGGGCATCCCAGAGCAAAACAACATGTACATGTTCTTGAGAGTCTCACCTTTCCACAGAGGTGTCATGTTAGTGTGTAGCCTAAACTGTTCAGACGCTACATACAGAAGTTGGCAGATCGGCTGTACCGACTTCAGACGAGTCCCAAGACGTTTGTGGGGGTCACATCAGCGGATGAGGTGGATTGAGATATATCTATATCTGACAGATTTTTATGGGGATTTTTTTATTATGTTAATTCGATTTTTGTGGGGGCGTGGACATCGACTTTAGGGGGTTAAATGAATACCTTTAAAAATCCTTAAAGTAGCAATCAGCAGTTGAAACCGGTGCCCCCGCATATTGACTCGGTACTGGTTCCCCCTGTATATAGCCTCGCTATTTTTATTTTTACTGCTGCTCTTTAATTATTTGTTACTTTTATTCCTTATTATTTAATTTTTAATTTTTTTGTGATTTCTTTTGGTATTCTTTCTTAAAACTGCATTGTTGGTGAAGGGCTTGTAAGTAAGCATTTCACTATAAGGTCTACACCTGTTGTATTCGGCGCATGTGACAAATACAATTTGATTTGATTTGATTTGAAATGGAAATAAGAACAAAACATTCTCCCCGCCCCTCTTTCGATAAAAAGCTGAGGGATGGGGCTGGAGAAATGTAACGACTCTTAAATTCATAGACCGAGCGATGGATCCAAGGACCGACCATCCATGATATCAAAATTATAGTTTTAACCATGTTTTGAGGTTATATAGTGTTTGTTTACATTTACTTTGTTTACAAACATTAGAGTAAAACAAGCTTATATTTTGGGTTCTGATAGGGTATGACAGTTGAACTAAGCTCATGAGGCATTTATAAGTTATATTCTTCAAGAATTAATGGGTACATGTCATACATTTCAAAGAGGTTGAAACACATACAGTATTTTTCTCTGGTAGACGGTACTGGCTTCACGGTTATACAGTAGAGAGTGTTTATGATTCCAATGTCTCAATGTGTTATTGTTTCAAATAGTTTAACATTGTGCTTTGGCAACACAATTATTTTTTGTCATGCCAATAAAAGAAAGAGAGAGAAAGAAAGGTAGAGGTAGTGCTCCACGGTCGCGAGGGCCTGATCAGCTGCTTGCCTTGCTGTTGTAATTGGGTTCACATGAGCAGCTGGTGGTGGGACTCATTTCAGTTACAATCAGCAACAGCAGTAGTCTCGTGTTTCAACTCTCTCTTTACTTCTCTCTCTCCATCCCTCCTTCCCCTATCACTCCCTCACTTTATCTTGCTCTCTCTCTCTCTCTCTCTCTCTCTCTCGCCCCCTCCCCGCATACTCTCTCTCTTTTTTCCTCTCTCTCCTGTATTCTCTCTCCTCTTTGCTTGTTGACATTGTTGAGATTATTCACTCATAACTCAGAGGACCCAACATCCTAGCTGAGTCCAGACTGGAGCCATGGCTCCAGAGAAGGAAAGCAATGGTCTCGAAAACTACGCATTTGCTGTAAGTATGAACACATTTATTCCAGTGCTGGAGGATTATGTTGACATTTGCTGCAGTGACTTGGAGTAAAGATTATGTTCATATTAAACCTAAATAAAAGTTACTGGCTGTAAAGCATAAACACTGTAACATTTAGATATGTTTATTTACACAATATTCAACAATTATAGTTTTCGTAGTATGGGAGATGAACATGTGCGAGTGCCACCTATTACAGGTACAAGTTTTGAGGGAACACATGTAATGCACATTCTGCACATAGATTAATGTGTAAACTCAAACAAAGAAAGAAATTCCCAGTGATTTTCAGCCTGGGTGATATATTGACCTCTTCCTCTTAACTAATTACCATATCATAACACATGTGGTACTCTCCAGATTGCAATGCACTATCATACTGTAACTGGCTACAATAGTAAGTTAATCATTTCCAAGAAGTCAGAGTGAATTCCTTTGAATGGGTCTTGTTTATATGAACGCTATTTCAACCCAACAGTCACATGAATACCTTGAAATAAGAGGATTTGTGCTCTAGTATGGGTTTGGTGGAGCAGAATGAAGCTGCTCATTCTTAGTAGGCTGAGAAGTGTTGTTCCACTGGGATGATCACCTGACCCTCAATCAGTCCCTCATGCATAACTTGGCTCTCTGGTGCAAATCATTGACTGCAAAATTACAGGAAACAGTAAGGGGCAAGAAGAAACTTGAAGGATACTAGGTTTCTATGTGAGTTGTTGGAAATGTTGATTTGTTGACAAACATATTTCTGATAAAATTGATTTTGTCCATGATAGCCCTGAAGATCGTGTGTTGCTAATGCGGTAACACTTCATTTAGGTACACATATTAGCCACTCATTTGTAATTTATAAGTGTGTATATAAGTAGCTAATAAGGCCTTTATTATCTGCAGAAATATTGTCCAGAAATGACCTCATTGTACAGAAAGTGGCACACCTCCCCAACCCCATGATCAAAAGTATACGTTTGCCTGAAATAAAGGATTTGTATAGTTTAATGAGATAAGACATTTATTCATATTATATCATATACTGTATGCTATACAGCCAACATTCAAGTCAAATATGACATGAACAATTAGCAACTAAACCTCGATAGTGTAAGAATGACCACAATGTATTAGCACTATTAATAGCGAGAATACAGTGTTCTCCATATGTATTTGGACAGTGAAGCTAAAACTTTTCCTTTGTATTTGAACAGCCTGTGACTCACTTAGGGGGGAGTTTGCTCTTAATGATTTTGATGCATTATGATTATGTGCTTGTACAGGAGGTGTGAACATTAAATTAACACGAGTTAAGATTATCAACACCTTAAGCAAACTTAAAACAGTCTACACACATCTCTGAGTGAATCTATTCAGCAAGCACTGATAGGCTGGCTTTGGTGCACAACTATAAGTGACATGGGTTTCCAGAATGTCTTAACAAAACACTTTCAGTAAATCATTTAAAACCCCTATGGGTGATAGTAGCTACCCCTTTCCTGCAGTAAATGACCAAATGCGCCCTCTTTGGCCTCATGGGTGGAATGTTATTAATATTTTTCATAATTTCATCATCAATAAATATTATTTAAAAAAAACAGATGAAAATGCAGTGTTTCTATGTCAAACAGTTTTGTTATATTTAAGTCTTCTGTGATGTATATAAAGTGTAATATTGGGATGAAAACTTAAAATCAAATACATTTCAACTCTATATCTGACATGGTACATGTGCCTTCTTTTTTTAAGCCCATAACCATGTGTGTGAGGTGTATACTTTTGTTTCACAGTAGATTTGTTTAAGACTACCAAGAATCACTCTGTGTGACCCTGATTTAGCCCACTGCATTAACATGTTTTAAGCCTATGTTATGAATGATATTATGCCTGTGTTATGAGTGAAATTATGCCTGTGAGTGAAATTATGCCTGTGTTATGAGTGATATTATGTCTGTGTGCCCCAATGAATGACCCTGGTCTCTGTCCTGTAGATTGATGGGCGTTTCTGTGATCTGGAGAAGGATGGCGAGGGCTCCGACCCCTCTGAGGAGGACGACAAGAACCGACTGGCTTACTGTGTCACAGACGTCCCACCCTGGTACCTATGCATCATCCTGGGCATCCAGGTAGGTCCAAGCCCTACTCTGTCTTATTGAAGGCTCACTGGTTGAGGTTGACCTGGCTGCAGCAGAGGATGGGCCTCCTCGGGATTCCATTGATTTGATTAGGCAGCGTAATCAATTGGATGAACAGTCAAATAACCTAGTTTCTCAGGATACATTTGGGCTCAAATTAAAATAAAAGTCACCAAGTCACATGAGGACCTCAAGAATACAATCTTAAAGATTCAACAGCGGGATTTTAGTTGAGGCTGATGGCAAATACTGTACCTGTACCTGTGATTTCAGCTGCTCTTCATAGCTTCAGTATCCTCGGTGGGTTTAACCCTGGCTTCAGCATCCTCGGTGGGTTTAACTCTGGCTTCAGTATCCTCAGTGGGTTTAACCCTGGCTTCAGTATCCTCGGTGGGTTCAACCCTGGCTTCAGTACCTCGGTGGGTTTAACCCTGGCTTCAGTATCCTCAGTGGGTTTAACCCTGGCTTCAGTATCCTCGGTGGGTTTAACCCTGGCTTCAGTATCCTCAGTGGGTTTAACCCTGGCTTCAGTATCCTCAGTGGGTTTAACCCTGGCTTCAGTATCCTCAGTGGGTTTAACCCTGGCTTCAGTATCCTCGGTGGGTTTAACCCTGGCTTCAGTATCCTCGGTGGGTTTAACCCTGGCTTCAGTATCCTCGGTGGGTTTAACCCTGGCTTCAGTATCCTCGGTGGGTTTAACCCTGGCTTCAGTATCCTCGGTGGGTTTAACCCTGGCTTCAGTATCCTCGGTGGGTTTAACCCTGGCTTCAGTATCCTCGGTGGGTTTAACCCTGGCTTCAGTATCCTCGGTGGGTTTAACCCTGGCTTCAGTATCCTCGGTGGGTTTAACCCTCTTCTTCCTCTCTTCCCTCCATCCCCCTCTCTCTCTCTCCTCAGCATTGCCTGACAGCGTTTGGAGGGATCATCGCCATCCCTCTGATCCTGTCTCAGGGTCTGTGTCTGCAGCACGACGGCCTGACCCAGGGTCACCTCATCAGCACCATCTTCTTTGTGTCAGGCGTGTGCACCCTGCTGCAGGTCACCTTTGGAATCAGGTGAGGAGGGGAGCTGTGGTTGGTTGGACATGGCTTTGGGCCAATCATTCATCAGCAACAACAGAGTGACTGTTGACATAAAGGGGAAGAAAATAACAAAGGGCCCAAACTTTATTTGGTCAATGAAGATTGACCTTAAAAAGATAACCTCTTGTGAAGGTGGAGCCACCCATGATATATGGAAACACCATGAAGGTGGAGGGCGAGGCTTGGCATCTCCTTGTTGTCTTGTCATGTTGGAATCAAAACAAAGTGCCATGAATTCCATGAAATCAATATACTTTAAAACTAATAAAACCAAGTCCAAACTGTGTAGAAATAATAATTGACCTACATTAATACAGTTTCTTGACTGTGTCCAGCTCACTAATAATCACCAAATTGAAAGCAAGAAAATTGCCAAAACTATGGATAGATAGCTTGACGGTGAGGTAATATTAATGTAGCGCAGCCCTCCAGACCTTGTTGAAGACCGAATGAAGCCCCCGGAGCAAAATTAGTTTGACACCCCTGAAGTAGATTCTTAAGTTTCCTTCTAAGCCTCTGCTGACCTTTGGAGTATGTTTTTCAGATCAGTGTGATGCATTTGCCTCACACAATAGGTTATTATGCAGTGGGCACTGGGGCTTTAGGTTATTAAAGCATGCGCCATTATTGTGCACTAGCTAGAGCTTAGTATGGTATGCAAGTGCACACTTTCTCTCAGAAACATCTATTTTCTGACTGAGGATGGCAAACGAGAGTTGTTGTTCTATCTATGGTGTGCTGTAAGCAAGGTGTTGTTCTATCTATGGTGTACTGTAAGGCCATGTATGGCACTTCCCAACTGCCCAGGTCCAACCAAAACCTGACCCAGAGTTTTGCATCATAACATCATAATAGGATTAGGTAGGAATTTCCATTTTATTAGGTCGATAAACTAGCTCACATTAAGTCCACATTCCTGCAGGCAAAGACCTACTGATACTTTCTTGTCTTTCTCCAAAAGCCTGGAGGTCAGCTGTGAGGAAAACAATGGATGTGTTGAACTCGCTAGTAGGGAGCAAAACTCCAGCACAACCCTGATCAGGCTATGAGATGTGACACATTTATACGTGTGTCAGTTAGAAACGTACATTTATATGTGTCAGTTAGAAACGTAGCTAATTATATTGTAATGCCATAGGAGTAAACATTTACAAACAGAAAAATGATCAGTTCACTGTATTTAATGGGTCCATTGTCATTACCGATCCATCTGTCATCAGTAGTATATTGAAAATGGGGCCTAACGTATCAGAGGATTGAGACACACACACCAGATAGTCATTATATTAACCTGTAGGAGTCTTGATTGGAAAGACATGGTTTTTACATAACCTCCTCACAAGATTTGAATCAGCCTTTCAAGGCCTAAAATTAGATCTAGAGAAACAATGTGCTGTGTGAGTCAGGCAGGCCATGCTGTTTGGACCTGGAGGCTGCGTGTTTTGGATCGGGTTAGCTAAGGACCTATACTTTGGCTTGGAGTCGATTGAGACTGTTCTCTACGGAAAGAAAGGAGGGGTTGATTCCTAAAAGGCAACCTTTGATTGGATGATGTTACAGTAGTGCTCTGCATCTCAGCTCAATACCAACTACTTATAACGACACAGGATGAGACCCAGGAGGCAGATGGTTTGAGTCTCTGATATTTATTAATAGACAAGGGGCAGGCAAGAGGCAGGTCGAGGACAGGCAGAAGTTCGTAAAGCAGGTCAGAGACAGATAGGTACAGGACGGCAGGCAGGCTCGAGGTCAGAGCAGGCAGAATGGTATGGCAGACGGGCTCAGGGTCAGGGCAGGTAGAAATGGTCGGAACCGGGAGGACTAGAAAACAGGGACTGGAAAACAGGAGCATGGAAAAAACGCTGGTAGGCTTGACGAGACTAGACGAACTGGCAACAGACAAAAAGAAAACACTGGGATAAATACACAGGGGATAATGGCGACAAATGGGAGACACCTGGTGGGGGGTGGAGACAAGCACAAGATAGGTGAAACAGATCAGGGTGTGACACTACTACTGTACAAGTCTGTTTCGGATGATACTACAAAGCAAAGGGATTTAAATTAATCCTAATTCACTGTGAAATTGATCATGGGATGAATTCCTTATGTACTAGTCTCTAGACAGAACATCTGATCTTTGCAATTTGTGATTTCAGACATCATACTTCCCCCCCCCTCTCTCTTTCGCTCTCTCTCCCTAATCTGTCTATCCCTCAGACTGCCCATTCTTCAGGGGGGTACTTTCACCTTGCTGGCTCCCTCCATGGCCATGCTGTCGATGCCAGAATGGACGTGCCCTGCCTGGACCCAGAACGCTTCCATGGTCAACACCACCTCTCCTGAGTATGTAGAGGTGTGGCAGAGCCGCATGCGAGCGGTGAGTGACACACTTACTACACACACAGAGAGACAGATAGACAGATAGAGAGAGAGAGAGAGAGAGAGAGAGAGAGAGAGAGAGAGAGAGAGAGAGAGAGAGAGAGAGAGAGAGAGAGAGAGAGGAGAGAGAGAGAGAGAGAGAGAGAGAGAGAGAGGAGAGAGAGAGAGAGAGAGAGAGAGAGAGAGAGAGAGAGAGAGAGAGAGAGAGAGAGAGAGAGAGAGAGAGAGAGAGAGAGAGAGAGAGAGAGAGAGAGAGAGAGAGAGAGAGAGAGAGAGAGAGAGAGAGAGAGAGAGAGGGGCATGGCGCTTGTAATGCCAGGGTTCGAACCACCCATACATACTGAAAAATGTATGTCCCTTTGGATAAAAACGTCTGCTAATGGCATATACACTGAGTGTACAAAACATTAGGAACAACTGCTCTTTCCATGACATAGACTGACCAGGTGAATCCTTATTGATGTCACTTGTTAAATCCACTTCAATCAGTGTAGATGAAGGGGAGGAGACAGGTTAAAGCAGGATTTTTAAGCCTTGAGACAATTGAACATGGATTGTATATGTGTGCCGTTCAGAGGCTGAGTGGGAAAAACAAAATATTTAAGTGCCTTTGAACGAGGTATGGTAGTAGGTGCCAGGCGCACCGGTTTGAGTGTCTCAAAAACTGCAACGCTGCTGGGTTTTTCATGCTCAACAGTTTCCTGTGTGTCTCAAGAATGGTCAACCACCCACAGGACATCCAGCCAATTTGACACAACTGTGGGAATCATTGGAGTTAACATGGGCCACCATCCCTGTGGAATGCTTTTGACACCTTGTAGAGTCCATGCCCCAACAAATGGAGGCTGTTCTGAGGGCAAAAGGGGGTGCAACTCAATATTAGGAAGGTGTTCCTAATGTTTTGTACACTCAGTGTATATTATAGAGAGAGAGGGAGAGTTTAGCCACGTTTGACCATTTCTATAGGATTTCCTGTATTACTTGTGGTTATTGATTGTGTGTATATGCCTATGTGATTTGTGTGTTGTTCCTCTACAGCTGCAGGGCTCCATTATGGTGGGCTCCTTGTTCCAGGTCCTGGTGGGTTTCTCTGGCCTCATCGGTCTCTTCATGCGTTTCATTGGCCCCCTCACCATCGCACCCACCATCTCTCTGATTGGCCTGTCCCTCTACGACTCAGCTGGAATGAATGCAGGGAACCACTGGGGCATCTCAACTATGTGTGTACCTCTTAGTATGGTTATTTAAGTCTGATTTATGGGTTTTACTCCAAAACCCCCACAAGCCTGTAGTCATCAACCCTTGACTTGGAGAGCCATAAGGTGTGCAGGTTTGTGTTCCTGCCCAGCATTAAAACTCCAGATTCAATGAATCGGCTGTAGTTAGGGTGGTAACAAAAGCATGCACACCCTCTAGCTGTGCCAGACCAGGTTTGGCGTAAGCTATAAATTCATGCATGTCATAGGCTACATACTGTAAGATGGTACCCATGCTAAGTGCATAACTAGAGGGTGCATTCTGCTTTGTGAACAGAGTTATTCTCTTTCCTACAGGACGACTGCTCTGATCATCCTGTTCTCCCAGTACCTCCGACACATCCCTGTACCATTCCCCACATACAGCAAGACCAAGAAACTCCACACCTCCAAGATCTACATCTTCCAGATTCTACCAGTAAGTCCATTGGAAAATTAAGACTCAAAGCTGTTCACTGTTCTCTCAAGCCCTTATATAGGGCCCAGAGTTTTCCCTGGTCAGTTTCACTGGTCTGGAATAACTCCTGGTCCTAATAATGACTGGTGTGATATATTTACATGTACTGTATGTGACGTCTTCCTCAGGTGCTCCTTGGCATCACACTGTCATGGCTGATCTGCTACATCTTCACCATCTCTGATGTCCTGCCCTCACAGCCGGAGCAGTACGGCTACCTGGCTCGCACAGACCTGAAGGGGGATGTCATAGTCCAGGCCCCCTGGTTCAGATTCCCATATCCATGTACGAGGCACAGCTGCTCAGGGGGAATCATAAGCAACAACTCCATAACCTGACAATCAGATGTTTGGAGAAGTTTTTCCTGGTCTGGTCACATGGTCAGGTCACATGGTCAGGAAAAACTCAGGGCTTATCACCTATCCTAACCCTAACCCTAACCTTTAGTACTATATGGGTAACAAATATGGATGGTTTATTGATATGCACATTATTAGAAAGACCCTAATGTATTATAAATTAACTGGACCACCTGATTCTGATTCCAAACTCAGGTCAGTGGGGCTTACCAACTGTGAGCCTGGCGGGAGTGGTAGGGATCTTGGCTGGGGTGATATCCTCCATGATAGAGTCGGTGGGGGACTACCACGCCTGTGCCAGGCTGTCAGGGGCCCCTCCTCCACCCAAGCATGCCATCAACAGGGGCATTGGCATCGAGGGGCTTGGCTGTCTGCTGGCTGGAGCCTGGGGCACGGGCAACGGAACCACCTCCTACAGTGAGAATGTGGGAGCATTGGGGATCACCAAGGTGAGATGGGCTATTTTTCAATATAGGATCTGTTTTTAGATGTTAAACTGAGCTGAATCAATATTTCTTGGAAGATGGAAGGTATAAAGCGATTGGCTGTGAACAGTCTCAACAGACAATGTTCTCTTTTCTTACAGGTTGGCAGTCGAATGGTGATCGTTGCTGGTGGCGTCTTGCTGATCATCATGGGACTGTTTGGTAAAATTGGGGCCATTTTCACCACCATCCCCACACCTGTGGTTGGAGGAATGTTCTTGGTCATGTTTGGCGTCATATCTGCAGCTGGAGTTTCAAATCTGCAGGTAAACTCCTGTGGAGACTCAAACCGCTTTGGACAGTTACCTAGGTTTATTTACACATTGTTATTGTACAATGGCCATTCTGAAGACATTTTGCATATGAATGCTTTTTCATTCAGGTCTTTACTGACTAGTAGGGTAGCAAAATTCAGGTAAAATTCTCAGGTTTTCCAGAAATCCCGGTTGAAATATTCCTGGTATCAGGAGGGAATAAGCAGGATCTCCGGGAATCCTCCAACCAGGATTTATGGAAAATATGGGAATTTTGGGAAAGTTATCGGAATTTTGCAACCCTAATGACTGGTTGATTCTGTTTCTTTGTCAACTCCTCTCTCCTTATCATTTGACAGTATGCAGACATGAACTCCTCCCGGAACATTTTTATCTTTGGATTTTCCATGTTTTCCGGGCTGGTTATTCCAAACTGGATATTCAAGAACCCAGATGCCATAGCAACAGGTATCAGAGCAGATGACGCATGAAACACTGTAAAACAAAACATTCAAACTTCTTTACAAAAAAGCTTGGGGAAAAGCTCCACAGAATATCAACATGGAGATCTAAGGTTCCTCTAGTATGTGAATTAGCCCAGTGTGATGAACTGTATTCTCTTTGTCAGGTGTGGTCGAGCTGGACCAACTGCTGCAGGTGCTTCTGACAACCAGCATGTTTGTTGGAGGCTTCTTTGGGTTCTTCCTTGACAACACCATTCCTGGTAAGCTTCCATCCAGGAAGAAGGGGGAATATCTATCCAACTGTTTCACATAGAGTAATGATTAGGTAAAGAGTAGACATATTCAATGTTAGTTAATCTCCTCCCCAGACCTCAAAAACATTATACATATTCCCTAAGATTCACAAGTCTCTGTTATAGGTGAGTTGAAGCATTCTAACGCCACTGCTTTGGGTCACACAGGAACCAAGCGGGAGCGTGGCATCATAGCCTGGAACAAGATCCACCTGAACGACTCCAGCAACACCTTGGAGAGCAGCGAGGTGTACAACCTTCCATTTGGAATCAGCTCTTGCCTCTCCTCCTACACCTGGGTTCGATATGTGCCGTTCCTCCCTCTGAATGCACCCAGCTCACAGGACAAGCCCGGGGTGGACTCTTCGGAGACCCACAAGCAGCCTGGGAAGCCAGAGCCCTCACATATCATCAGATCAGTGGCCTTATGAACACAGAGCAAGCCCAGACTCTGGCTAAAACAACAAGAAGAACAATAACAAAGGCAGCTCTCGTGACATGGACCTCCTGTCCTGCTCTGAAGACACTGTAAAAGAACACTATCCATACTTATTTAATCAAACATTTTCTACTCACTTATTGGCCAAAATCAGATCAGCAGTAACACGTGTTAACCAACAAACGCATAGCTTTTCATTGCTTTTGTTTAGGCAGTGTCGGAGGTGTAACTGCATTAGAGCGGTAATAATCCACAAGCGGCTCCTGGCGTTACCTATCACAGACGTTGCCATTGGATGCACCCAGTAGCATTAGTAGAAATCACATGCAGCCACGTTACAAGTTCAAACACTGGAATGTGTGATGTAATGTACATCTTGTTTAGCTTGATATAAATCCCTATTATGTTGTTTAATGATTTTAAACGTGTGTCATTATTTCTATATAGCCTACACTTTCTCGTTCTAAACTTTTAACATGGGTAGGATATAAGGACAGGTGTGGTTTCGTGACAATGACTACAACAGCAGCTGCTATACAATTTGACAGCTCTAATGCAGATAGACACGGCCCCAAAAAAAGCCATGAAAAGCTATGAAAAGCCATGCGTTTGTCGGCTAACGAGGGTTACCGCTGATTTTTTGCTGTGAAACATTCTTTCAAAGCTTGGAAATGTTGTACATTGTTAATAAAAATACAAAAATCGGTGGAACTTGTATTTAATGATAACACAATGTATAAGAACTGTATACGAATTTTACTAAAATTGGTGCTTTTTAAAGAAATATCTAGATTTTTTAAAATTAATGTAAACATACTGATTTCTCCGCATTTCCAAGTTGGTTCAGGGTAACACTAGTAATAAACCTTTAAAAACGTTTTAAATAAATCAAAGAAATGTATTGTAAAAAACAGCAATATGATTAAAGTATATCTCAGAAACTGTAATTTTGAGTCCGTGTGATACGATAGTACTCAGGGGTTGCCAAGAAAATCATGCTGAAACACTGTACCTATAATGATTAATAGAAAATGAGATAAATTCCTTCTCCAATAGAGACCTGGAAATAAAGGCAATGACATGTATCAGTATAGTATAAATCCCCAACATAGCGATATCATTTAGCTGTGTGGTCGTTCTCAGCCTATCAGGTCCAGCTTGATAGCTCTGTACAAGCTGACAAAGGACTCTGCCCACAAGTCTCTCTGCTGGTCTGTGGTAGCGTTGGCCAGCCGCTGGGCTGTGTACACCATGGTCAGCACAGTGCGCTCAAAGTCCTCCAGGCGCAGGCGGCCCATGTGATTGGAAAGGTCAGATGTCAGGCGACGAATGTCAGAGAGTGTTTTGGGCAGGATGTCCTCGCAGATGACTTCCAGCTTTCTGGTCTTCCGTAGGGAGGCCAACTCCTCGTCTTGCACGGAGAACAGAGTGCGCTCGTCTCCAAACTGCAGGCCAGCCAGCAGGATCTGCACAGCACAGCCAAAAACAGTAGACTCATTACAAACCCATGTTTTTGGTTATTGACGCAGAGGATTCATACAATATTTGCTACTGTAGTCATCCAAGGAAAATGTCTCACCTCATATAGTAAATTGACATCCTCTATGGAGTTCTGAAAGGTGGGCTTCACCATTGATGCCATCCCTCTCTTCACTGAGAGAGGAAGAGAGAGAGAGAGAGAGAGAGAGAGAGAGAGAGAGAGAGAGAGAGAGAGAGAGAGAGAGAAATATATATAATGTTTTCCAACCTACTACTCTCTCTTTAACTCTTGCCAAGGGTTTCATCATCTGATGTGCTGCGGACCATGTGGCTTGAACCAGATTTATTGCATATTAAGATTAATTCCCTACACAAGGCTAACATACAGTATAACTTGCATGCCTTGACAGAAACTGTATATAACAGAGTAGACTTTACAGCCATAATGTTCACAGCCATGTGAGGACTACAGAGCACCACACTGTTCAGTTTGAGAAGGCTGTTAGACATGACCTCAGACTTCAAAGGCGGAGAATTCAAAGCAGAGAGGCACATGGGCTACAGGCTGAGAGAGAGAGAGAGAGAGAGAGAGAGGGAGAGAGAGAGAGAGAGAGAGAGAGAGCGAGAGAGGTGGAGAGACTGACTTACCGACTGACTTAGAGATGAGTCTGCTTTTCATAAGTAGACAGAGCTCAGTTTAATTTAAAAAAAAATTTAGAGGGTAGATCAGCTTTAATATTGCAGATAGATTGTAACTTCCATCAATGTAATTGTCTGCATCACTTCCAATCCCCCATATGTTTTTTTCTTCTCGCAAATATATATATATATATATATATATATATAAGTTTACTAAGGTTGGAGTCATTAAAACCTTGTTTTTCAACCAATCCACAAATTTCTTGTTAACAAACTATAGTTTTGGCAAGTCGGTTAGGACATCTACTTTGTGCATGACACAAGTAATTTTTCCAACAATTGTTTACAGACAGATTATTTCACTTATAATTCACTGTATCACAATTCCAGTGGGTCAGAAGTTTACATACACTAAGTTGACTGTGCCTTTGAACAGCTTGGAAAATTCCAGAAAATGATGTCATGGCTTTAGAAGCTTCTGATAGGCTAATTGTGTCATGCCCTGGCTCTGGGGACTATGTTATGTTGAGCCAGGGTGTGTAAGTCTATGTTTAATTTTCTATGTTGGTCTGAGTGACTCCCAATCAGAGGCAACGAGTGTCAGCTGGGTGTCTCTGATTGGGAGCCATATTTAACTGTTTGTCTTGCACTTTGTGTTTTGTGGTTTCTTGTTCCTTTTGGTTGTGTATCGAAGGACTTCACGTTTCGTTCTTTGTTTTGATCGTGTGATCTAGTAAATAAATATCAATATGTTCACCCGCAACGCTGCGCCTTGGTCTCCCTCACTAGACGATCGTGACAAATTGACATCATTTGAGTCAATTGGAGGTGTACCTGTGGATGTATTTCAAGGCCTACCTTCAAACTCAGTGCCTCTTTGCTTGACATCATGGGAAAATCAAAAGAAATCAGCCAAGACCTCAGAAAAGAAATTGTAGACCTCCACAAGTCTGGTTCATCCTTGGGAGCAATTTCCAAATGCCTGAAGGTACCACGTTCATCTGTACAAACAATAGTATGCAAATATAAACACCATGGGACCACGCAGCCGTCATACTGCTTAGGAAGGAGACGTGTTCTGTCTCCTAGAGATGAACGTACTTTGGTGCGAAAAGTGCAAATCAATCCCAGAACAACAGCAAACGACCTTGTGAAGATGCTGGAGGAAACAGGTACAAAAGTATCTACAGTAAAACTAGTCCTATATCGACATAACCTGAAAGGCCGCTCAGCAAGGAAGAAGCCACTGCTCCAAAACCGCCATAAAAAAGCCAGACCACGATTTGCAACTGCACATGGGGACAAAGATCGTACTTTTTGGAGAAATGTCCTCTGGTCTGATGAAACAAAAATATAACTGTTTGGCCATAATGACCATCGTTATGTTTGGAGGAAAAAGGGGGCCCTTGCAAGCCGAAGAACACCATCCCAACCGTGAAGCACGGGGGTGGCAGCATCATGCTGTGGGGGTGCTTTGCTACAGGAGGGACTGGTGCACTTCACAAAATAGATGGCATCATGAGGAAGGAAAAATATGTGGATATATTGAAGCAACATCTCAAGACATCAGTCAGGAAGTTAAGGCTTGGTCGCAAATGGTCTTCCAAATGGACAATGACCCCAAGCATACTTCCAAAGTTGTGGCAAAATGGCTTAAGGACAACAAAGTCAAGGTATTGGAGTGGCCATCACAAAGCCCTGACCTCAAACCTATAGAAAATGTGTGGGCAGAACTGAAAAAGCGTGTGTGAGCAAGGAGGCCTACAAACCTGAGTCAGTTACACCAGCTCTGTCAGGAGGAATGGGCCAAAATTCACCCAACGTATTGTGGGAAGCTTGTGGAAGGCTACCCGAAACGTTTGACCCAAGTTAAACAATTTAAAGGCAATGCTACCAAATACTAATTGGATTAAATGTCAGGAATTGTGAAAAACTGAGTTTAAATGCATTTGGCTAAGGTGTATGTAAACATCCGACTTCAACTGTATATACATATATATATATATATATATATATATATATATATACATACACATATACACATACATATCCTTTAAAAATATATATTTCCCTTTATTACTTTCCATCCCCACCACCCCTTCCCTAATTGGAGTAAACTATTGAACAACAATGCTTAGGCCTCTTCTTCCAGCTTATACATACTACAGTGGGGGAAAAAAGTATTTAGTCAGCCACCAATTGTGCAAGTTCTCCCACTTAAAAAGATGAGAGAGGCCTGTAATATTCATCATAGGTACACGTCAACTATGACAGACAAAATGAGAAAAAAAAATCCAGAAAATCACATTGTAGGATTTTTAATGAATTTATTTGCAAATTATGGTCGAAAATAAGTATTTGGTCAATAACAAAAGTTTCTCAATACTTTGTTATATACCCTTTGTTGGCAATGACACAGGTCAAACGTTTTCTGTAAGTCTTCACAAGGTTTTCACACACTGTTGTTGGTATTTTGGCCCATTCCTCCATGCAGATCTCCTCTAGAGCAGTGATGTTTTGGGGCGGTCGCTGGGCAACACGGACTTTCAACTCCCTCCAAAGATTTTCTGTGGGGTTGAGATCTGGAGACTGGCTAGGCCACTCCAGGACCTTGAAATGCTTCTTACGAAGCCACTCCTTCGTTGCCCGGGCGGTGTGTTTGGGATCATTGTCATGCTGAAAGACCCAGCCACGTTTAATCTTCAATGCCCTTGCTGATGGAAGGAGGTTTTCACTCAAAATCTCACGATACATGACCCCATTCATTCTTTCCTTTACACAGATTAGTCGTCCTGGTCCCTTTGCAGAAAAACAGCCCCAAAGCATGATGTTTCCACCCCCATGCTTCACAGTAGGTATGGTGTTCTTTGGATGCAACTCAGCATTATTTTTCCTCCAAACACGACGAGTTGAGTTTTTACCAAAAAGTTCTATTTTGGTTTCATCTGACCATATGACATTCTCCCAATCCTCTTATGGATCATCCAAATGCACTCTAGCAAACTTCAGACGGGCCTGGACATGTACTGGCTTAAGCAGGGGGGACACGTCTGGCACTGCAGGATTTGAGTCCCTGGCGGCTTTTTTATTTTATTTTTTTATTTCACCTTTATTTAACCAGGTAAACCAGTTGAGAACAAGTTCTCATTTACAACTGCGACCTGGCCAAGATAAAGCAAAGCAGTGCGATAAAAACAACAACACAGAGTTACATATGGGGTAAAACAAAACAAAGTCAAAAATACAACAGAAATACATATATATACAGTGTGTGCAAATTTAGCAAGTTATGGAGGTAAGGCAATAAAATAGACTATAGTGCAAAATAATTACAATTAGTATTAACACTGGAATGATAGATGTGCAAGAGATGATGTGCAAATAGAGATACTGGGGTACAAATTAGCAAAATAAATAACAATATAGGGATGAGGTAGTTGGGCGGGCTAATTTCAGATGGGCTGTGTACAGGTGCAGTGATCGGTAAGGTGCTCTGACAACTGATGCTTAAAGTTAGTGATGGAGATAAGTGTCTCCAGCTTCAGAGATTTTTGCAATTTGTTCCAGTCATTGGCAGCAGAGAACTGGAAGGAATTGCGGCCAAAGGAGGTGTTGGCTTTGGGGATGACCAGTGAGATATACCCGCTGGAGCGCAGACTACGGGTGGGTGTTGCTATGGTGACCAATGAGCTAAGATAAGGCGGGGATTTGCCTAGCAGTGATTTATAGATGGCCTGGAGCCAGTGGGTTTGGCGACGAATATGTAGTGAGGACCAGCCAATAAGAGCGTACAGGTCACAGTGGTGGGTATTATATGGGGCTTTGGAGACAAAACGGATGGCACTGTGATAGACTACATCCACTTTGCTGAGTAGAGTGTTGGAGGCTATTTTGTAAATGACATCGCCGAAGTCAAGGATCGGTAGGATAGTCAGTTTTACGAGGGCATGTTTGGCAGCATGAGTGAAGGAGGCTTTGTTGCGAAATAGGAAACCGATTCTAGATTTAACTTTGGATTGGATATTCTTAATGTGAGTCTGGAAGGAGAATTTACAGTCTAACCAGACACCTAGATATTTGTAGTTGTCCACATACTCTAGGTCAGACCCGTCGAGAGTAGTGATTCTAGTCGGGTGGGCGGGTGCAAGCAGCGTTCGGTTGAAGAGCATGCATTTAGTTTTACTAGTGTTTAAGAGCAGTTGGAGGCTACTGAAGGAGTGTTGTATGGAATTGAAGCTCGTTTGGAGGTTTGTTAACACAGTGTCCAATGAAGGGCCAGATGTATACAAAATGGTGTCGTCTGCGTAGAGGTGGATCTGAGAGTCACCAGCAGCAAGAGCGACGTCATTGATATACACAGAGAAAAGAGTCGGCCCAAGAATTGAACCCTGTGGCACCCCCATTGAGACAGCCATAGGTCCAGACAACAGGCCCTCCGATTTGACACATTGAACTCTATCTGAGAAGTAGTTGGTGAACCAGGCGAGGCAGTCATTTGAGAAACCAAGGCTATTTAGTCTGCCAATAAGAATGCGGTGGTTGACAGAGTCGAAAGCCTTGGCCAGGTCAATGAAAACGGCTGCACAGTACTATCTATTATCGATCGCGGTTATAATATCGTTTAGGACCTTGAGCGTGGCTGAAGTGCACCCATGACCAGCTCGGAAACCGGATTGCATAGCGGAGAAGGTACGGTGGGATTCGAAATGGTCGGTGATCTGTTTGTTGACTTGGCTTTCAAAAACTTTTGAAAGGCAGGGCAGGATGGATATGGGTCTGTAACAGTTTGGATCTAGAGTGTCACCCCCTTTGAAGAGGGGGATGAACGCGGCAGCTTTCCAATCTCTGGGGATCTCAGACGTTACGAAAGAGAGGTTGAACAGGCTAGTAATAGGGCTTAGTGTGTTACTGATGGTAGGCTTTGTTACTTTGGTCCCAGCTCTCTGCAGGTCATTCACTAGGTCCCCCCGTGTGGTTCTGGGATTTTTGCTCACCGTTCTTGTGATCATTTTGACCCCACGGGGTGAGATCTTGCGTGGAGCCCCAGATCGAGGGAGATTATCAGTGGTCTTGTATGTCTTCCATTTCCTAATAATTGCTCCCACAGTTGATTTCTTCAAACCAAGCTGCTTACCTATTACAGATTCAGTTTTTTCTCATTTTGTCGTCATAGTTGACGTGTACCTATGATGAAAATTACAGGCCTCTCTCATCTTTTTAAGTGGGAGAACTTGCACAATTGGTGGCTGACTAAATACTTTTTTTCCCCACTGTATATACATTTTATGGACAGTCAATTTTACAATAATTCTATTTTGTTTGCTTTTACTCCTGAACTTCCTCTACCCTCAACCTCTGATCATTTTCATGATGTCCATCCGGTTTGCTTCTGTGTGCCATATCTTTCTAACTGTGCTCTCTCACAAAAGCTCTCAACCTATAACCTATATACTTATTATGGACACAGTATGCTTACATTATTAGTTATCTTGTTGTTATTAGTTGTTGTTAGTTGTTATTAGTCCGATCCTTCAACTCCATTCAACACCACCCATCTATCTCTTAACACCATCCATATTGGATTTCTATTTGCCATATATTTATCAACTATACTGTGATGTTTTACAACATTTCTGAACCTTTCTATTCTCATTGTTTCTACAGATTGTAAATTGAAAATAAACATTTTTGCTAAAAGTATTATTATATTATTGATCGATTGACTCTGACTTTTCAGATCACCCAGTAATGCTATCTGCAGGGTTAGCTCCAGGTAAATATTGCAATCCTTTAGCCATTCCTGGACCTGTGTCCAAAAACAAGCTACAAATGGACAGTACCAAAACAAATGATCTAATGATTCTGGCTCTTCGCAGCAAAATCTGCAGAGCTGGGAAGATTGTATCCCCCATATAAATAACATTATATTGGTAGCAAGAATTTTCTATACTAATGTAAATTGAAAGATTCGAAGTTTTGAATCCGGCGTCGTTTTGCGTATCAGTTCATAAACACTATGCCATAAGATCGGTACGTCAAAAATCTCTTCCCAACTATTTTGCAATCTATATGGGACGGCTGTCAATCCTTTGGTCCTTAAATGAAACTGGTATACTTTTTTATTTTTCACAGTTTTCTTTAACCAATTATGTTCTCTAATGCAAGGCCGACAGACAAGTTCCTTACTTTTTCCCCCTTCCACTTTCCTCTTCCATTTTTGCGGTAATGCTGCAATTATTTGGTTGTAATTTTGGGTAGAGCAGACATTTCCATAAGTTTTTGTTAGCTGCATGTGCGACATAACTCCACCAGTCCTACCGATGATATCATTTACGAAGATTATACCTTTTTTTAACATTTTGTCCCCCAAAAAAGTTTTTTTATTAATTAGTATATTTTAGTTTAACCACAATATTTGTTGCATTATTTGTTCTGTAGTTTCTGGAGGATTACATTGAAATTGCAACCAACTTTCTATGGCTTGTTTTAGAAATAGTGATATTTGGGAGATTATTTCCTTTTCAAACAACTGAAAGTGAGAGGTTGTAATCTGAATAAAGGGAAAAAGGCCATTCTTGAACATTGGGTGAGACAATCTTACTAATATGCTAGAGAACCAGTTCGGATTTAAGTATAACTTTTGTATGACTGAAGCTTTTAGTGATAGGTCTAATGCTTTAATATTTAATCATTTCTGTCCTCCGAATTCATATTTGTTATATAACTAGGCCCTTTTAATTTTGTCTGGCTTGCCGTTCCAAATAAAATGGATAATAATATAATTGAAAAAACTGTTCGCTAGGCGTAGGCAAGACCATAAGCAAATAGGTAAACTGGGATAATACTAAAGAGTTGATCAGGGTGATTTTGCCACAAATTGACAGGTATTTACCTTTCCATGGTAGCAAGATCTTATCTATTTTTGCTAACTTTCTATTACAATTTATTGGAATGAAATCATTTATTTCATTTGGGATATATATTCCGAGTATATCCACATCACCATCAGACCATTTTACCAGAGCAACATTGGACACTGGTTTTAAGAGTAACCAGAACATGTGACCTGGTCATAGCAGGACACTTCCCAAAGGACATTTCACCTAGTCATCTTCTGAGTTGGTTTCACATGGAAAAAGGACCCCCACCTACTGAAATCTGCTATCCGGATTCTCATCTCAACCCAAATACAGGATTGTAAATCATTCTATGTCAGGTTTTCCCAACTGACGGCCCAAGGGCCGAATTTGGGCCGGGGGTGGTTTTATTCAGCCCCCCTGTACACAGCCCATCTGTAATTAGCCCACCCAACTACCTCATCCCCATATTGTTATTTACATTGTTATTTATTTTGCTCATTTGCACCCCAGTATCTCTATTTGCACATCATCTCCAGTGTTAATACTAAATTGTAATTATTTTGCACTATGGCCTATTTATTGGCTTACCTCCATAACTTACTACATTTGCACACACTGTATATAGATTTTCTATTGTGTTATTGACTGTACGTTTTGTTTTTGTTTATTCCATATGTAACTCTGTGTTGTTGTTGTTTTTATCGCACTGCTTTGCTTTATCTTGGCCAGGTCGCAGTTGTAAATTAGAACTTGTTCTCAACTGGCTTACCTGGTTAAATAAAGGTGAAATTAAAAAAATTAAAAAAAGTTTTTTTATTGTTGGACTGTAAAAAACCCAGGAAATCAGCTACAAGTGATTTTAATTTGGGAAATATGTTCCCAAGTATTTCCACTCATAATAGAGAGGCGTGATCGTTTACAAAAGCAAGCAAGGTTTGAAATGATTATGTTTTAGTCAAATAATATATCTGTTTGGGCTTCTTCCGGTCAATTTGCAGTCTACAAATTATTTGTAATTATGTTCCGGCCCCCCAACCATCCGCTCAAGCAAAAATCGGCCCGCGGCTGAATCTAGTTGATGATCCCTATTCCATGACATCAAAGCTATTCATATTTCCGCAAGTCCACAAATATTGTAAAGACACAAACCGGTTATGCTGATCAAGCCTTGCTACAGTACAAGACAGAGGGAAAAAATACAGAGAACAAAGAGAGAGAGGGATTGAGAGCAGGATCACTGCAGACAGCATTAAATGTCCATGGCCCACTGTTTTCACTTAATACTGTTGAATAACCCCACTACAATACCTGGTCTCCTCCTCTCAAAGCCAAAGTTTTCTCCGGGCTGGTTGTATTTGTGTGTCAAATCTGGAGCTGATAACCCCTGCAGCTCTTGCTTCAAGAGGGATATTGTAACGGTTTCGGCCGAGGCTGCCTCTCTTCCTTGCTCGGGCAGGCTTCGGCGTTCGTTGTCTCCGGAATACTAGCTGCCACCGTTGCATGTTTCTATGTTCGTTTGCTTTTGTCTGTTTGTCGTGACACCTGTTATCGTTTAGTGTAATTAGTGTCCTATAAGTTTCTCGTTGTGTTTGTCTTGGGTTGTGTGTGATTGATTTATTTCTGTCGTGTGTTTGCTGGTAGGATTTACTTATTCGCTCGGTTGAGCTTTACTCCACTGTGTTGGAGCGTTTTACGCACCTGAGTAGTGCGCCTTTTGTTTTGTCGCCTACGTGCGTAGTTTCGCCTTCGGGCAAGTTTGTTCTATTTTCCTTGTTGGAGATTACACTAAAGTCTTTTGGACTATACTTTGGTGTCCTGCGCTTGATTCCACCACTACACCCACCTACAGCATTACTGACAAAATCACACACCATCAGAATGGAATCAGCAGGAGCCGCAGCAGCCCAGGCGACGCTGGAGGACAGGGTCCGTGAACAGAGTGACCAGATCCTGCAGATGGGGTCCGCACTGCAGGAGGTGATCACCACCATCCGAGGCTGGGGGACTCCTCCACCGCCATCCTCTCTGCCAGCACCATCGGCAAGTCAGCCCATTCCCGCTCCGGAACCCAGAGGAGTTCGACTCGCGCTCCCGAGGGCCTACGATGGGACTGCGGCCGGGTGTCAGGGATTCCTTCTCCAGGTGGAGCTTTACCTGGCCACCGTGCACCCGGCGCCCTCGGGACATGAGAGCGTGTCCGCCCTGATCTCCTGCCTTTCCGGGAAGGCGTTGGAATGGGCCAACGCAGAGTGGAGGAGGATCGACGCGAACACCATCACCTACGACGAGTTCTCCCGCCGCTTCAGGGCGGTGTTTGACCATCCCCCGGAGGGGAAAGCGGCGGGGGAGCGTCTGGTCTTCCTCCGGCAGGGGAAGAGGAGTGCCCAGGAGTTCGCCTTAGAATTCCGTACTCTAGCGGCGGATGCAGGGTGGAATGAGCGGGCTCTCATCGATCACTACAGATGTAGTCTATGCGAGGACGTCCGTAGGGAGCTGGCCTGTAGGGACACCAGCCTCTCGTTCGACCAGTTGGTCGACATGTCCATCAGGCTGGATAACCTGCTAGCTACCCGCGGACGTTCCGAGGGGGGTCCGTCCATTTCACCCTCCAGCGCCTCCGAGCCGTCCCCCATGGAGCTCGGGAGCGCTGGCGCTAGAGAGAGGAGGGGTCGGCTTACGAGGGGGTCCATCTCCTGCACCAACTGTGGTCGGGGAGGACACACCGCGGCTAGGTGCTGGGGATGGCCTCCTAGGGGAGAGGACGACAGGTCCCGCACTGGGGAGTCCTTCCAGGTGAGTAGGCGCCCCACTCACCCAGAGCTCTCTGTTGCACATTTCTGTATACCTGTGCGTTTTCCACAGGTAGCACCTCATTCCCAGCATAAGGCGCTGGTAGATTCAGGCGCGGCTGGGAATTTTGTTGATAAGAAGTTTTGTTTAGCCTTAGGGATTCCCCTTCTCCCTGTTGAAGTCCCTTTCCCCGTTCATGCCCTAGATAGCCGTCCGTTGGGTGCGGGCTTGATCAGGGAGGTCACTGCGCCACTTAGGATGTGTGCGCAGGGGGGTCATCAGGAGATGATTCAGCTATTTCTGATCGACTCGCCTGCGTATCCGGTGGTGCTGGGCATGCCCTGGTTGAGTACCCATAACCCATCTATTTCGTGGCAGGAGAGGGCTCTGATGGAGTGGTCTGCCCAGTGTGTGGGTCGATGTTTAGGCGTTTCCGTAGGGGCTACCTCGGTGGAGAGTCCAAACCAGGTGCCCGCATTGCACGTTCCCCCTGAGTATGGGGATTTGGCTATTGCGTTTAGTAAGTCGAGGGCGACGCGGTTGCCGCCCCATAGGCAGGGAGATTGTGCGATAGACCTCCAGGCAGGAGCTGCGCTCCCACGGAGCCATGTGTATCCTCTGTCTCAGGAAGAGAAGAAAGCGATGGAGACTTACATAGACGAATCTCTGAGACAAGGATACATACGGCCTTCCACTTCCCCTGCGTCCTCGAGTTTCTTTTTTGTGAAGAAAAAGGATGGTGGGTTACGCCCGTGCATCGATTACCGTGGTCTCAATCAGATCACAGTGAAGTACAGTTATCCACTCCCGCTGATTGCGACCATGACTGAGTCATTGCATGGGGTGCGTTTCTTCACTAAATTAGATCTCAGGAGCGCGTACAACTTGGTGCGCATCAGGGAGGGCGATGAATGGAAGACAGCCTTTAGTACCACCTCGGGCCATTACGAGTATCTTGTCATGCCATATGGGTTGATGAACGCTCCGTCAGTTTTCCAATCATTCGTGGATGAGATCTTCAGGGACATGCAGGGGCAGGGGGTGGTTGTGTACATAGATGACATTCTCGTGTACTCGCCTACCCGAGTCGAGCATGTGGCCCTGGTGCGCAGAGTGTTGCGGAGGCTGGTGGAGCACGACCTGTATGTTAAGGCAGAGAAGTGTCTGTTTTTCCAGGAGTCGGTCCCTTTTTGGGGTATCAGTTGTCTGCGTCAGGGGTGAAGATGGAGGTAGACCGGGTGTCAGCCGTGCGTAATTGGCAAACACCAACCACTGTGAAGGAGGTGCAGCCGTTTTTGGGGTTTGCGAATTACTACCGGAGGTTTATCCGGGGTTTTGGACAGGTGGCAGCTCCCATCACGTCTCTTTTGAAGGGGGGTCCGGTGCGTCTGCAGTGGTCTGCCGAGGCGGACAGGGCGTTTGGGAGGCTGAAGGACCTGTTTACCTCGGCCCCGGTGCTGGCGCATCCGGATCCCTCTTTGCCATTTCAGGTAGAGGTGGACGCGTCAGAGGCCGGTATAGGAGCCGTGCTTTCACAACGGTCAGGCGCGCCACCTAAACTCCGCCCCTGTGCTTTTTATTCCAAGAAGCTCAGTCCGGCGGAGCGAAACTATGACGTAGGGGACAGGGAGCTGTTAGCCGTGGTATGGGCCCTAAAGGTGTGGAGGCACTGGCTTGAGGGGGCTCAACACCCTTTCCTCATTTTGACGGACCACCGTAACCTGGAGTACATCCGGGCAGCGAGGAGGCTGAACCCTCGCCAGGCAAGATGGAATATGTTTTTGACCCGGTTTACATTTAAGATCACGTACATAACTGGGTCACAGAACGGTAAGGCAGATGCACTGTCTCGGCGGTATGACACGGAGGAGAGGTCCGTGGAGCCCACTCCCATACTGCCGGAGTCGTGTCTGGTGGCACCGGTAGTGTGGGAGGTCGATGCTGAACTCGAGCGGGCGTTACGCACCGACCCTAGTCCACCGCAATGCCCGGAGGGTCGGAAGTACGTTCCGCTCGAGGTTCGGGATCGATTGATCTATTGGGCTCACACGTCACCCTCCTCTGGACACCCTGGTATCGGCCGGACAGTGCACTGTCTTAGTGCCAAGTACTGGTGGCCCACGTTGGCGAGGGATGTGAGGGTTTATGTTTCCTCCTGCTCGGTGTGCGCCCAGTGTAAGGCGCCTAGACATCTGCCTAGGGGTAAGTTACTACCCCTGCCCGTTCCACAACGACCATGGTCTCACCTCTCGGTGGATTTCCTTACTGACCTTCCTCCTTCACAGGGGAATACCACTATACTGGTCGTTGTGGACCGGTTTTCTAAGGCCTGTCGTTTGCTCCCCATGCCGGGCCTTCCTACTGCCCTGCAAACTGCCGAAGCACTATTCACCCATGTGTTCCGGCACTACGGGGTACCCGAGGATATTGTGTCTGATCGAGGTCCCCAATTTACCTCCAGGGTCTGGAGAGCCTTTATGGAGCGGTTGGGGGTCTCGGTGAGCCTCACCTCGGGTTACCACCCGGAGAGTAATGGGCAGGTGGAACGCGTGAACCAGGATGTGGGTAGGTTTCTTAGAACATACTGCCAGGACCGGCCGGAGGAGTGGGCAAGGTACGTTCCCTGGGCCGAGATGGCCCAGAATTCCCTACGCCATTCCTCCACTAACCTAACCCCTTTTCAATGTGTGTTGGGTTACCAGCCGGTTCTGGCACCTTGGCAGCAGAGCCAGATCGAGGCTCCTGCGGTGGATGAGTGGGCGCGGCGCTCGGAGGAGACGTGGAACGCTGCACACGTCCACCTGCAGCGGGCCCTCCGTCGTCATAAGGCGAGCGCCGATCTCCACCGCAGTGAGGGACCGGTGTACGCACCTGGTGATCGAGTCTGGCTCTCTACCAGAAACCTGCCCCTCCGCCTGCCCTGTCGGAAACTGGGTCGGCGGTTTGTAGGGCCATTTAAAGTCCTGAGAAGGTTGAACGAGGTGTGTTACAAATTACAACTACCTGTCGAATATAAAAGTATTAACCCCTCGTTCCATGTGTCTCTTCTCAGGCCGGTGATAGCTGGCCCACTCCAAGAAAGTGAGATCAGGGAGACTCCTCCGCCCCCATTGGACATCGAGGGGGCACCGGCGTACTCCGTGAGGTCCATCTTGGATTCGAGACGTCGGATGGGGGGTCTCCAATATCTAGTGGAGTGGGAGGGGTACGGTCCGGAGGAACGGTGCTGGGTGCCGAGGAGAGACATTTTGGACCCGTCTCTCCTGACGGAATTCCATCGTGGGCACCCGACGCACCCTGCTCCGCGTCCTCCTGGTCGTCCCCGAGGCCGGAGTCGGCGCACGTCTGGAGCCGCGCGTCAAGGGGGGGTACTGTCACGGTTTCGGCCGAGGCTGCCTCTCTTCCTTGCTCGGGCAGGCTTCGGCGTTCGTTGTCTCCGGAATACTAGCTGCCACCGTTGCATGTTTCTATGTTCGTTTGCTTTTGTCTGTTTGTCGTGACACCTGTTATCGTTTAGTGTAATTAGTGTCCTATAAGTTTCTCGTTGTGTTTGTCTTGGGTTGTGTGTGATTGATTTATTTCTGTCGTGTGTTTGCTGGTAGGATTTACTTATTCGCTCGGTTGAGCTTTACTCCACTGTGTTGGAGCGTTTTACGCACCTGAGTAGTGCGCCTTTTGTTTTGTCGCCTACGTGCGTAGTTTCGCCTTCGGGCAAGTTTGTTCTATTTTCCTTGTTGGAGATTACACTAAAGTCTTTTGGACTATACTTCGGTGTCCTGCGCTTGATTCCACCACTACACCCACCTACAGCATTACTGACAGATATGCTACTCATTCCAGTGTTTTTCTTTATTTTTACTATTTTCTACATTGTAGAATAATAGTGAAGACATCAAAACTATGAAATAACACATATGGAATCATGTAGTAACCAAAAAAGTGTTAAACAAATCAAAATATATTTTATATTTTAAATATAAGTAGCCACCCTTTGCCTTGATGACACCCTGTTGGTGTGTGTTGACCATGATAGATCCTTAGTGATGTGGACACCGAGGAACATATATATCTCGACCCGCTCCACTACAGCCCCGTCGATGGGTTCACGATCAGCTTATTTGTCTTGCTGACATTGAAGGAGAGGTTATTGTCCTGGCACCACAATGCCAGGTCTCTGACCTCCTCCCCATAGGCTGACTCATCGTCGTTGGTGATCAGGCCTACTACTGTCGTCAGCAAACTTAATGATGGTGTTGAGGAGTCGTGCACGGCCATGCAGTCGTGGGTGAATAGGGAGTACAGGAAGGGCCTAAGCATGCACACCTGAGGAGCCCCTGTGTTGAGTTTCAGCGTGGTGGATGCTTTGTTGCCTACCCTCTGTGGGCGGCCGTCAGGAAGTCCAGGATCCAGTTGCAGAGGGAGGTGTTCAGTCCCAGGGTCCTTAGCTTAGTGATGAGCCTGGAGGGCACTATGGTGTTGAACGCTGAGCTGTAGTCAATGAACAGCATTCTCACATTGGTGTTCCTCTTGTCCAGGTGGGAGAGGGCAGAGTGGAGTGCAAAAGAGATTGTGTCATCTGTGGATCTGTTGGGGTGGTATGCGAATTGGAGTGGGTCCAGGGTGTCTGGGATGATGGTGTTGATGTGAGCCATGACCAGCCTTTCAAAGCATTTCATGGCTACAGATGTGAGTGCTACAGGGCGATAGTCATTTAGACAGGTTACCTTGGTGTTCTTGGGCACAGGGACTATGGTGGTCTGCTTGACATTATGGACTGGGTCAGGGAGAGGTTGAAAATGTCAGTGAAGACACTTGCCAGCTGGTCAGCGCATACTCAGAGTATGCATCCTGATAATCCGTCTGGCCCTGCGGCCTTGTGAATGTTAATCTGTTTAAAGGTCTTACTCACATCGGCTGTGGAGAGCGTGATCACACAGTTGTCCAGAACAGCTGCTGCTCTCATGCATGGTTCAGTGTTGCTTGCCTCGAAGCGAGCATAGAAGGCATTTAGCTCGTCTGGTAGGCTCGTGCCACTGGGCAGCTCGTAGCTGGGTTTCCCTTTGTAATCCATGATAGTTTGCAAGTCCAGCCACGAGCATCAGAGCCGGCGTAGTAGGATTCGATCTTAGTCCTGTATTGATGCTTTGCCTGTTTGATGGCTTGTTGGAGGTCGTAGCGGGATTTCTTGTTAGAGTCCGGATTAGTGTCCCGCTCCTTGAAAGCGGCAGCTCTTTAGTTCAGTGCGGATGTTGCCTGTAATCTATGGCTTCTGGTTGGAATATGTACGTACAGTCACTGTGGCGATGACGTCATCGATGCACTTATTAATGAAGCCGGTAACTGATGTGGTAAAGTCCTCAATGCCGTCGGATGAATCCCGGAACACATTCCAGTTTGTGCTAGCGAAACAGTCCTGTAGCTTAGCATCCGCTTCATCGGACCACATCCGTATTGAGCTTTCATTGGTACTTCTTGTTTGAATTTTTGCTTGCAAGCAAGAATCAGGAGAATACAGTGACGAGCAGATTTGCCAAATGGAGGGAGAGGGAGAGCTTTGTATGCGTTTCTGTGTATGGAGTAAAGGTGATCTAGAGTTTTGTCTCCTCTAGTAGCACAGGTGACATGCTGGTAGAAATGAGTTAAAACGGATTTCAGTTTCCCTGCATTAGGTAGCCTAGTGGTTAGGAGCGTTGAACAAGTAACCGAAAGGTTGCTGGTTAGAATTCCCAAGCCGGCTAGGTGAAAATCTGTCAATGTGCCCTTGAGCAAGGCACTTAACCCTAATTGCTCCTGTAAGTCACTCTGGATAAGAGCGTCTGCTAAATGTACAAAAAATAATAAATATATTAAAATCACTGGCCACTAGGAGCGCCGCCTCTGGATGAGCATTTTCTTGTTTGCTTATGGCCCTATACAGCTTGTTGAGTGCGGTCTTAGTGCCAGCATCGGTTTGTGGTGGTAAATAGACAGCTACGAAAAATAGAGATGAAAACTCTCTTGGTAAATAGTATGGTCTACAGCTTATCTTCAGCTTATCATGAGGTACTCTAACTCAGGCGAGAAGAACCTTGAGACTTCCTTAATATTAGATATCGCTCACCAGCTGTTGTTAACAAAGAGACACACCGCTCCCCCCTGACCTTACTCGATGCTGCTGTACGGTCTTGCCGATTTATAGAAAAACCAGCTAGATGTATATTATTTTTCAGTGATTGTACATTTGCCAATAATACGGAGGGTATAGGTGGATTATTTATTTGCCAACGTAGTTTCGTCAGGGTGCCCGCATGTCGGCCTCCCTTTTGCCGTCTTTTCCTTTTCCCAGTCTCTGGGATTAGGGCCTGGTCCGGGGTGAGCGGTATGTCCTGTGCCGTCGACTTGTTGAAGTAAAGATCTTCATCCAAATCGAGGTTAGTGATCACTGTTCTGATGTCCAGAAGCTCTTTTCGGGCATAGGAAACGATGGCGGAGACATTCTGTACAAACATTTTTAAGATCAGCGCAAAAAAACACTAAATAGCAGACTTGGTCAGGAGCCCGTAAAACGGCAGCTATCCACTGTAGCGCCATTCAAATGTCAGACAGAGGTGCTGTAGACGTGCAAAACGTTCTTAACTTTGCAATCAAAACACATATGATCAATACAAAATATATTATTTTCTTCTAAGATGGTGGTGGTACAAATAGGTTGTTTTCATTCTGTGACTGCATGATATTTTACATTTGTAGTGGTGAACTGTCCCACAAACTTGAATCAAACATTGGGCACTTACACTGACTGTACAAAACATTAAGGACACTTGCTCTTTCCATGATATAGACTTACTAGGTGAATCCAGGTTAAAGCTATGATCCCTTATGTTGTTAAATCCACTTCAATCAGTGTAGATAAAGTGGAGGAGACAGGCTAAAGAAGGATATTTTTTTAAGCCTTGACACAATTGAGATGTGGATTATGTATCTGTTCCAAGACAAAACATTTAAGTGCCTTTGAACGGGGTATGGTAGTAGGTGCCAGGCGCACTGGTTTGTATCAAGAACTGCAACTCTGCTGGGTTTTTCATGCTCAACAGTTTCAAGAATGGTTCACCACCCAAAGGACATCCAGCCAACTTGATACAACTGTGGGAAGCATTGGAGTCAACATCGGCCCCAAAAAACCCCTCAATATTAAGAAGTTGTTCTTAAGTTTGTACACTCAGTGTGCATTGAGAAGCAAATCTTATTCAGATGTTCTTCGAAAAACAAACTCTAATGAGGAAATCCATTATTGAACACGAGCACATTCCCAAGTGCACATACCAGTAATGAAACTTTGGAATATTCTCTCCACTGCCTCCTTTGGTGTTTACAGTCAATCCAGGCCCTGAAATAGTACTTGGTTAAGAAGGGCTGATAAGTTTAGAAGAAAATCATCAGGAAGCGAAGGGAGCAGAGGAGTGCGTCATAGCAAAGCCAGCTGGAAACAGAGACGGGTCCTAGGACCATAGAGACAGGAGCCATGCAGCAGACACCTACACAAACAAAGGGTTCAGCATACACTCTTAGAAAAAAAAGGTGCTATTTAGAACCTTACAGGGTTCTTCGGCTATCCCCATAGGAGACCCCTTTGAAGAACCCTTTTTGGTTGCAGGTAGAACCCTTTTGGGTTCCATATAGAACCCTTTCTACAGAGGGTTCTACATGGAACCCAAAAGGGTTCTACTTCTACCTGGAACCAAAAAGGTTGCTCCTATTGGGACAGCTGAAGAACCCTTTCGGAAACCTTTTTTTCTAAGAGTGTACTAGCAGAGATATGTTGTCCATCATGGGCAAAACTTTCCATATATTTTTATTCACACCCCAAAATAGTCAAACGTTCTACATGGAGATAAGGTTTTTGTTTGCCTTTATTTTGGTACATTCAGCTAATACGATTTTTTGATGCCATGATGAAATCAAACAATTCACAGGGAGCTTGCTATTTGATCACTACTTTTCCATTGAGGTAATTGAGATTACCATGACTTCAAGATTTGTGTAATAGCAAACACAAAGTTGATATGATTTCATCAGATATACCAGAGCATGTCAAACAATGTTCTAGACACTCCACCCATACAAAAATTATAGTAAAGCCAAGAGAAACAAATATCAACAAATGTAATCCAAGAAAAGCTAGAAAGACAATACTCCTGAGCTGTCAATGTACTGATTGAGCCTCAATCCTCTCATTCTAAGAATATGTTTTCCCGTATGATCCAGTTGCCACAACACAGCACATAATATCTAGAATAACCGAAAAAAAAACTACAAAATACCTAGTTTAGCCAGATTCAAGACAGCTTTGAAAACTTTTTGGTAGTGTGTTTTTCATTCTTTAGGTGTCACGATCGTTATGAAAAGCGGACCAAGGCGCAGCGTGATAGGCGTACATACTTTTATTTCGTACACTCACAAACAAAACAACAAACGATACGTGAAGTCCTAGGTTAAATAACACAAACCTTCAAGATCAAGATCCCACAAAATAACAGTGCCAAACAGGCTGCCTAAGTATGGTCCCCAATCAGAGACAACAAGCTACAGCTGCCTCTGATTGGGAACCACCCTGGCCAACATAGATATACACGAACTAGAACACAAACCTAGAAAACTAAACAATAGAAAATCCACACCCTGGCTCAACATTTAATAGTCCCCAGAGCCAGGGCGTGACATTAGGGGCCTATCAGTTTCTTGCTGAAGTTCATATTTGGAGCCCTTCCAATGTTTTCATATCAGAAACAGATGCGGATAGTTAATACACACATTGAGCCCAGTAGCCGACACATAAACCGATATGGAACTTTAAACATACAAGTCGTCAAGGACCATAGTTTAATTGTGCTAGAACATGGGACCCAACTGTTCTGGAGGACCAGAAATGTGAGTTCTTGGCTGCTACACCGGTACACTCTTAGAAAGAAAGGTGCTATCTAGAAACCAAAAAGGGTTCTTATGCTGTCCCCATAGGTCAACCATTTTAAGAACCCATTTTGGTTCTAGGTAGAACCCTTTCCACAGAGGGTTCTACATGGAACCCAAAAGAGTTCTAGCTGGAACCAAAAAGGGTTCTACCTGGAGACCAAAATAGGTTATCCTATGGGGACAGCTGCAGAACTCTTTTAGAACCCTTTTTTCCAAGAGTGTACATACGGTACAAAAGAGCTATCCATTCTATTTCTTAGAAATTACCTGGGGTTTTCTGATGTCAAATCATTTATCCAAAGCATTACATTTAAACTCTAGGACATACATACTTTAATACAGTAAGAAGTCAAAGTAAGCATGCAGCGAACAATATGTGATGATAACTAGAGATACTGTAAAGATGAATTATCCCTGATGAAAGCCCCAGAGTGAACCAACCAAGTGAAGCACCGCTACAGTTGCTCAGCATGATTAAGATCCATCTGTAGGGCACTTGAATTTCAGACGGATCAAAACAGCTGGAGAGAAAATAATGATTTCAATGTCACTCCTCCTTTAACCCTAAACAAACACAGAAGATCTGAGATCCTCCCAAAATATCCCCAGTACACTCCCCACCACACAGCTTGCAGGTTGTTGTGCTGTGTGCAGCATGTTACAGCTGTACTGGTAGATGCTGCTGCTGGATCTGTGTACAGACTAATCAGTAATGTTAACGCATACTGTTGTGATTACACTGAGACGTAATGACAATGAAGTGTCTGTCTCACTTCTTACTGTAATTCCCTAATTACGCTCATACTGGGGGATGTAAAATAAGCTAGATGTACGTAAATCCTGTTCAAAACAGAGTAAAAACACAGTTAGTACAGTACAGTGCAGCTAGTACAGTCTGACGTACCACCTCTTTAAGGAATACCTGGGATAGGATAAAGTAATCCTTCTACCCCCCCTTACGTCACCCCAAAGAAAAAAAATTCTCTAATTTCCTAGCTTTAGTCTATTCAATTCTTCAACAGCAATAGAAAAAGAAATGAAGATCTTAATATCTCCCTTTTCAGTTCTAATGGAGCAGAAAAATAACTTTGCTAAATCAGAGCTTACAGCTGGACAGACAAAGGACAGCAGGACAGAATTAAATGTGTGACTAGGCAAACTATTGATTGTTTTCTGTGAGATGAGGATGGGATAGGGTAAGTCTATATTCTGTGTTAGTCTTCCGGATGCTGAGGCCAAGAGAGAAGCATATGCAAAATGACTTTAGCTTAACATATGATACCAGGAATGATATTGGACTTTGTGACTATCATAACAGAATGATCTATTAATCTGTCCTTTCTCTGGAATAAGAGCATTCAATATATCTTTCCATTACTGGATACATATTCCAATCCACAATGAGCTGATTCTCAGCAATGCCATTAATTTTTAGATGATTTTGGTGACTCTTTGGCAGAATTACTGTTGATTTTAATGTTGCATCTGGGAATGAGGTGCATTCCTAACAATTATGTTTATGGACAGCTACACTGCAGAAAAATGTACCCTTTAAAATGGCATATGCACAGGTTATAATTACACAGCAACATTAAGAATATTCTTTGCATATATACATACTGTAAACTCTATAACATTTCTAATTGATCACACTAATATGGGCTATTCTTACCTTTGTTACGCCGATAAGTGACACATGTGTTGATATTGCAGTAGAATAGTACAACAATGACCATCTTCCAGGGCATCATGGTGACCTGGCATCAACCTGGCATCCAGTGGCCAGGGACAGACTGGACAGAGGCACAGAAAGCCACAGGTCCAGGACCACGATCAAGGACCACAGTCACTCCACTGGGAAAAACCTCAGACCACCCCACTACTGCAAATGCTCTCCTCCTTTCTGAAATCCTGTGTCACTACAGTACCCTCCCCCCTCTCTCTCTCTCTCTCTCTCTCTCTCTCTCTCTCTCTCTCTCTCTCTCTCTCTCTCTCTCTCTCTCTCTCTCTCTCTCTCTCTCTCTCTCTCTCTCTCTCTCTCTCTCTCTCTCTCTCTCTCTCTCTCTCTCTCTCTCTCTTAAACCAGCTGATACTCAGTCTGTTGGTGCTGTCATCTGGCAGTCATCAGACCCAGAGAGACACGTCTACTTCTTGCTGTTGCCTCCCTGTCCTCTTCATTTCCTCTTTTCTCTTTGATTATCTTCCTTTTCTCTTCTTCTCCTTAATGCTGTATTTTCCTCCTACTCCTGATCATGTTAATTACAGTGATGTCAATAAGTGCGGTCTAGTTTCTTCTGTGGAACATTTTGTGTTCGTCAATAATATACACTGAATACACACAACATTAAGAACAGCTGCTCTTGCCATGACATAGACTGACCAAGTGAATCCAGGTGAAAGCTAGGATCCCTTATTGATGTCACTTGTTAAATCCACTTCAATCAGTGTAGATGAAGGGGAGGAGACAGGTTAAAGAAGGATTTCTAAGCCTTTAGACAACTGAGACATGGATTGTGTATGTGTGCCATTCAAGAGGGTGAATGGGCAAGACAAAATATTTAAGTGCCTTTGAACAGAGTTTGGTAGTAGGTGCCAGGCGCACCGGTTTGTGTCAAGAACTGCAACACTGCTGGGTTTGTCATGCTCAACAGTTTCTCGTGTGTATCAAGAATGGTCCACCACCCAAAGGACATCCAGCCAACTTGACAACTGTGGGAAGCATTGGAGTCAACATGGGCCAGTATCCCTGTGGAATGCTTTCAACACCTTGTAGAGTCCATGCCCCGACAAATTGAAGCTGTTCTGAGGGAAAAAGGTGGGGTGCAACTCAATATTAGGAAGGTGTTCCTAATGTTTGGTATAATCAGTGTATGTTTCCTCTTTGTTTCAAAAATGCTTTGAGGACATATTACTGGACTCTGCCTTGAGTTTGAGGTTTGTGAATGGATGAATGAAAGCATTTATTGTTGTCCAGACTGCTGAGCCATGTTTCTGTATCCATGGTCAACATTAGTTCTGCTTTTGCTAACGAGAGGATCCTTGGGAGGGTCGTAACTTGGAACGTGTGTGTCTGTGCCAGGAACACTTCAGGGAACCAACTCAGTTTTGTTCTCTGGGAGGTAGAGAGTGGAGAGTTCACACTCCAAACACACAACCCAACCCAGTATATTGTTGCCCTACAAATTAAATGTATTATGATTTTGAATATTATGATGGTTATTATTATTATTATTATTATTATTATTATTATTATTATTATTATTTATTACTAGAGATGTGGACATTACTAAACACAGTGGAATGGACACAGCCAAAGCCTATCCAGGCTCTGTCGTAGCCGGCCGCGACCGGGAGACCCATCTCCATGTGTCCATTCAGTAAATTCAACGTAATTAAGATTGTTTTCAGAAAGACCTCAGTTTCTCCTTAACTTATAATTCAGCCTCCGATTCGAAGTTGGGCTCCTCTCTCTTTAGGACCAGTGCAATCGATCAGTGAGACACTCTCATGCTGTTGCGATGTGGCAGTCATGCAGCTGCCAAGGAATGCAGAGACAGTGTTATAGTTGGAAAGATGGATGGGGTCACCATAGAATCTCTAAATTAGAACACAATAAGTTGGACAAACATTCTATTCTCACAGGGGAAATAAAAATAAAATGGGTTGTTTTTGGTCACACTCCAATTCAAAGAGTTGCCCTATGTAACGTAGTTTCTTCTCCTAGACCTATTAGTAATACCACAGTCTATGTGAGGATGGGAAATAATTGATATGTGAGTGAATATTTATCTAGTTAAATTGAATTGTCCAAATAGACATAGCTTTATAGAAAGTATGGTAGAAGTAGAAATAAAGTTGAAGTAAAGTTATCTATTGTAGAAGTACAGTTATCTATTGTAAAAGTAAAGTTATCTATTGTAGAAGTACAGTTATCTATTGTAGAAGGCAAGTTATCTATTGTAGAAGTACAGTTATCTATTGTAGAAGTAAAGTTATCTATTGAAAAACTTAAATATGTGAGGAACATTATTCAGGACATGCTTGAGTACTGACAGAATTCTAGAACTGGAGTTATGCAACAGAACCAGAAGAAGGAAACATATAGTACTCACTATCACCTTTAGAACAAACCCTTAAAGTAACTGTCCTGTATTTTCAGATTTCTATTAAATATTACCTATAATGAATTACAGTGGGTTAAGTATGTTAAAAAAGTACCCCAACAACAGAATGGTGGGTCACACTTTATTTGGATCGATGCTCTACAGATGGTCATAATATCCGCAAACTATCTGTTGATAAGCAACTGCTTGCTAAGGTTACGGTTAGGGTTAGAGTTAGGTTTAGAATTAGGGTTAGGCTAAGGGTAAAGGTAAGGGTTATAGCTAGGGTTAGGGTTAAGGTAAGGGTTAAGTTTAGGGTTAGGATAAGGGTTATTGTTAGGGTTAGAGCTAGAGTTAGGGTTAGGGTTAATAGATAGTTCGTTGAAATGTTACTGATAGTCTGTAGATAGTCTGTAGAGCATCTACAGATGGACTATCCAAATAAAGTGTTACCAAATGGTGTGGCAATATACCGGTCATAAAAAATATTAATGTGAGATGACCGCTGATTGGCCAGCTCAGCCAATGAGGCAGGATGACATAATTCTCTATGAGGAATTAGCAAGGATTTTTCAAACATTCTGTTTGAGATACAGGTTCGAGATGGGGTTTTTGAAGTGTTCTTTTCTCCAGTTTATGCTTTGGCCACAAATATGAGCATAAGACAAGTCAACAACACTATTTGGGTTAACAGAATATGAGATTTTTACTGGGCAGTTACTTTAAATCATTATGATTCATCATGTGTACTAACATGTGATCTATGGAACTTTTCTTGGAAGGACTTGCCAGGTTCACTGTCTCTCGTCCACATTTTCACTCAGCTCAGGCATGCATACTGTAAAATTGCCACGCTGTGTGATCTTCAATGCTTCCCATCCTCTACTAAAGTAGTCTCTTGTGACAGACTGTTACCATTAAGTATTTGGCCAGAGTGAACACAAGATCTTGTTCTTGGTGCCAAGATTACATACTGAAGCAACTTCAGTGTCCTACTGCAATATGCCAGAAGATGGCAGTCTTCTCAAACTAATGCTCCCAGTCAATTCTACAGTTTTTTACAATCACTTTGGCACTAATTCCAGAACCTTGACATCTTTTTTCAAAACTCTAGACACAAAACTCACAACCAATGATCAAAATGCTAATTTTTCAAAACTAACACTTTTTTCAATTGCTTGGATACAATACACATAAAACAAAGATAATTTGTTCATTTAACAAAAATCACCTGTTCAATATGACACAACTTAACATCAAAATACTACTATTTCAAAAGGCAATTCACACATTACATTTCAGATGAGTGTCTATTCATTTCATTACAATTATCCAACTATCAATTGATACAACTGCTCAAAATGATAAGTAACTGTTGCATTACTCTTAAAGCATGGTTGTATGGAAACAGACAAACAATATTCCATGTTTAGATCATGAAAGTTTCAAGATAACGAGATTCATTGTCACCAATTAGCGTGGAGCATGAACCAATTAGACTACATTATCTATGGATGTAATATTTCATCATCATTCTTTATCAGACACCGTTGCTATGGTCCCATGTACCACCTTTTCAGACTATCTACAGTATTGACAGTACTGCACTGTATGGATGCAGGCCCTTGTAATTGCTTGTCCAATTCTGCAAACTCGTTACTGATGATTGAGTTCACATTGTGGAACGAGTATATAAAGAATTGATTGGGATCCACTTGCAACAACATAGCGATACGTACTGTAACATGGAGCCGGCAGGTGATCCAGGTCACAATAGAGGTCAAGCAGTGGTGGGAGGAAGACGTGTTGGTCAAAGGAATGGCAGGGGACAAGCACCCCTTCTGAGAGGTGGTCGTGGGCCTCGTTTGAGAGGTGTGGGGGAACATGGTAGAGGACAAGGCCACGGACCAAGACAGCGGCAGCAACAGCAAAGAGTGTCCAATGAAATCCGAGCAATAGTTGTAGACCATGTCATAAATCATGGCATGACAATGACTGAGGCGGCTACAATGATACAACCAAACCTCAGAAGGTCAAACGTGGCCTCAATAATCAGAACTTTCCGCAATGAGAACCGGTAAATCGTCAGCATGCACTAAACATTATGCTACTCTCAATTGTCAAATGACTGCATACCAATGTGTATCACAGAGTAGGTGATGTGACCAAGTGTCTTCTTACTGTAATGTTCCCTGTAGAATTGAGACTAGGCCAAATAGGGGAGGCAGAGGCAAAATTCTGACTGATCAACAAGAGCAGGCTGTGGTCGATTTGGTTCGGGCCAGAAATGATATTCGCTTTACAGAAATTCGCCAGCATATCTTGGACAATGAAGACATGTTTAACAATGTGGAATCCATAAGTTTGCCGACTATTGCACGCATGCTGAAAAGGCACCAGGTGTCTTTAAAACAACTATACCGTGTGCCTTTTGAAAGAAATGCAGACAGAGTGAAGCAAATGAGGACTGAGTATGTTCAGGTATGTTCAGTTTCAAGATGGCTGTTGTAATAAAATTCCCTAATAATTCTACATTGTACAGTAATCAGTAAATCTCTTTCCAAAATGTATTTTTAGAGGGTGATGGAGCTGGATGCTGATGACAACCATCACAAATTCATATATTTGGATGAGGCAGGCTTTAACCTGGCCAAGAAAAGGAGGAGAGGTCGGAAATTCATTGGCCAGCGGGCAACCATCCAAGTACCTGGACAACATGGGGCCAACATTACCATGTGTGCGGCTATATCAGAAGATGGTGTGGTGGGACGCAGAACTCGTATTGGATCATATAATGCAGCTCTCCTTGTAACCTTCCTTGATGAGCTCGATCAGGTCTGTAGAGCTGATGGCGTGACCTATGTCATTGTGTGGGATAATGTCAAGTTCCACCATGCTCATATGGTGCAAGCATGGTTTCAGGCCCATGCACAATTTACCACCCTGTATTTACCCCCATACTCTCCTTTCCTTAACCCGATTGAGGAATTTTTCTCCACATGGAGATGGAAGGTTTATGATAGGCGCCCTCATGAACAAGTCATTCTGCTCCAGGCCATGGATGACGCATGCAATGACATCACGGCAGACCAGTGTCAGGCCTGGATTCGCCATGCCCGAAGGTTTTTTCCAAGATGTTTGGCTAATGAAAACATCCATTGTGATGTAGATGAGAACCTGTGGCCAAATCCACAAGACAGAGTTGATGAAAATGTAGAAGTACAGTAATCACTCCTATGTTTTGCTTTTTACAGTACAAGCAAGCAAGTTGAGGAACACTGCATTTGATGTTTTACAGTACTGTATTGTTTTTCATCAATATATTTCAGATTTTGTTCAATGATTCCACTGTGTCTGTAGTATTCTCTCTACTACTGCAGTACTTCTACAGGGATGTATTTACATGTAGTACCATAATGAAACGTGTATCACCTATTTTGTACTACAATATTTAATGATTGTACGAACAATGACACAGTGAAACTATCGGTTGCTTGTGTGTGGGTGATCTAAATTAACGTTTCATTGGTATTTCACAATACATTTGTTTTTTGAACCAATGATTGTGCAAGTGCAAGATTTCTTTAAAGATATGAATGCACAATGCAATGTTTTGAACATTGGACAGCCTGTGTTACAAGTGATGACCGTTTTGAGTTTTGTGTCTAGAGTTTTGAAAAATGAAGTTAAGGTTCTGAAATGAGTGCCAAAGTGATTGTAAAAAACTGTAAATTGACTGTACTCACTTAGGGTTTGTTTGAAAATGTACTGAGACCATCAATGCTACCATCAAATGTCCACTAGATGACAGCAGCCAACAGAATATTATCTTTCAGCGAATTCCCTCAACTACCATTGCCCCTGATTATCTCTTAGCTTCACAGCAACGCATAAAGCAATAGTGCACAGCAATAGAAGTACAGTGAGTATATTTTTAAGATCAGCAAAGATAATTCCCCTTGAAAAATTAAGCAAATAGTGTTCTGATGTTTTGGTAATATTCTGCCTAAACCAATAGGCCTATCCAGAACAGCATTCTGTACCTTAAAGGAAAACTCCACCCAAAAACTATATTTTGGTATTTGTTTGATTAGTCCGTTGTTGATATTGTCCCAAAAATGTTTTGCAAGTCAGCAATCAAGTTTTCAAGATATGTAACTTTCAAATACAGAAATCTAGCCCGTATTATGCATTTTGCATCATATGATGCTGCTTTTGGCATTATATGATGCAAAATGCATCATACGGGCCAGATTTCTGTATTTTGAAAGTTACATATCTTGACAACTTGATTGCTGACATACAAAACATTTTGGGACAATATCAACAATGGACTAATTAAACAAATACCAAAAGATAGTTTCTGGGTGGAGTTTTCTTTTAAGGTAAACCAATATAACTCATAATTCTCCTATAGTGATGCTACGTTGTGGGCTGAACACTTCATGTCAGCACATCTTATCTTAACCCTCCCGTTGTCCTAGGGTCAAAATGACCCGCCACTGTGTTGAACCAACTTTATTTAATTTTTATATTTTTGGGATCATTTGTGAGAAGGAGGCAGTGAGACTTTAAAGAAAGTATCACTGCCTCCTTCTCACAAATGATCCAAAAAATATAAAAATTAAATAAAGTTGGTTCAACACAGTGGCGGGTCATTTTGACCCTAGGACAACGGGAGGGCTAGCTAAAGTACACTCTAGGCACTTCCCAATCTGGCTCCAGAGAGATCATAGTCTCTTCAGAAGCCATCTGTCATCATTACAGTACTCTATCCTCAGGCTAAATTCAGTTGGTGAAGCCCTCCTCCCCCTTCTCCCTCCACCATTCCTTTTTAAACCCTACCAACATTGAGTTTTGGGACTGAACAAATGTCCCCTTATTCAATCACACTTCACCAAGCATGACCATCAAATCCATTGTCCATCTGTTCTTCATAGACAGCAGAATGATCATTGTAATTAACCACATGAAGAAGTCAAAAAATCCCCTCAGATTCCAGTGGAAACGTGACTTTCTAGGACAGGCCATATTTGCTGTATTAAATCTGCACCGAAAATAGCATTGTGGGAATATGCTGGATACTGCACTGACTGAGCACAATTACGCTGACAAATTACTTGTTTTTTTTCATTCTGGAATTAACTCGCTACAGTATTAAATCCCCCACTGACCGAAAAACAACATTTCTATATGAAACTTATGAGAATACACAAAATATGCACAATACTCTACCTTGATGCAGTTCAGATTACTCCAACAATGACTCTCCATCATATCTACTGAGGGAAATATTACATATTTGGTGTGGGTTGATGATAATGTTGTATGGTTTTTCTATCAGTCTAGGTTATAAAGATTACTTCAGCCTCTATACAAGCAAGACCGCCAAAGGGAACATCTTTTACACAAAGGTTCTCAGAAGTTAAACCGTTATGAGACACCAAATATTTGTAATTCTTGAACAATATTATTTTACACAAAGGTTCTCAGAAGTTAAAGCGTTATGAGACACCAAATATTTGTGATTCGTGAATAATATTATTTTGATTTAACTTCATTTCTATGTTTCCCATTCAAAATTGTACTGTTAATACTTTCCTTTTTTGTTAATTTAAAAAAGGAGACTTCAAAAGGAGAATATAGGGGAAATTCTGAGAACTCCACAATATTGTCTCCCATTTCCACCGTGAAGCTCTCCAAAACATTTTGATCCTGAACGCTCGACTCCCCCCAGAGACACACAGACCCTAATAAAGTCTGCTCAACATCCTGGTCTCATCACCCCACAATCCACCTCCTCCGGTCTCCGGGGGCGACAGATGATCCTGCTACAATGCCAGAGGCTCCATGAGGTTCCAGCCTCTCTCACCCCCCTCTTAGCACACAGGACACTAGGGCTCGTATTCAATGGGGGAAATTCTAACCCGAGTTAAGCGCGCATAAATGGAACGCAATTCCCTTTAAATGCAATTTTCTCACTATGAATATTCTGACCTTGAACTTGAAGGAAAACTCTACCCCAAAACTATCTTTTGGTATTTGTTTTATTAGTCCATTGTTGATATAGTCCCAAAATGTTTAGCATTTTAATGTTTTCTTTAAGTTTAACTCCACGAGAAAATCTGTTGGCCAGCACTTGGGAAACTTTTCAGCGGTTGAATGAAATGTATTCAGCGCCCGCAAGGGAACCACGTCTGCAAAGCCCGTTACGCACCTGCATAAGGTAAGTCTGAATACCAACTGCTGAGAAGTGCGTGGAAAAAGTCGTGCATAGGAAAGGCATACATTTCCTAAGTCTGAATCGGGCCCAAAGCGCAAATACAAATCTAGGATCAGAACCCCCCCTGTGCAGCACTTCTACTCTGAGACACTTTATTGATATGACTCCAGACCTCCAGCCAGCCAGACCTTCGGTCCTTTATTTACTCAGGTCCAAGGTCTCCTCCTCCTACTCCTCTCATCTTGGATCCTCCTCTGCTCTGTACCAGCTTTCACAACTTCCTCTCATTCACCTGGGCCAGCCTATTGTTGTCTTGCTTCATGAGAAAGATTAAGAGAAAGAGAGAGAGAGACATACAGACAGACAGAGGGAGACAGAAACACAGAGAGGGACAGTACACGATGCCCAAGGTGACAGGCAAGAAAGACACAAACAGTGTCATTTGTACAGTGATGGAAATGGTGCTAAATTGTCAGACTTGAGCTAAAGTAAAGATGCCTTAGTAGAAAATGACTCAAGTAAAAGTGAGTCACCCAGTAAAATACTATTTGAGTAGAAGTCTAAAAGTATCTGGTTTTAAATGTACTTAAGTACAGTGGTGGAAAAAGTACTAAATTGAGTAGAAGCAAAAAGTAAAGCAGACAGGGGCACACTCCAACACAGAAATAATTTACAAACACAGTATTTGTGTTTAGTGAGTCTGCCAGATCAGAGGCAGTAGGAACGACAATGCGTTACGTTGATAGGATTGGACAATATTGCTGTCCTGCCTGAGCATTTGGGTGTCAGGGAAAATGTATGGAGTAAAAAGTACAGATTTTCTTTAGGAATGTAGTGGAGTAAAAGTATTCAAAAATATAAATAGTAAAGTACAGATACCTGCAAAAGCTTCTTAAGTAGTAGTTTAAAGTATTTTTTACACCACTTCATTTGTATTTACCTATTCAATGTCAGAGCTGCCTGGGCATGTTTAAATTTACGGCCCGTTTAAATCTTGGTTAAGGGTATTAATGGCTAAAGCCTCAGTGAGAGTGACCTTGAAGCACTATTATGGACTGTGAACCCTCAGTCCAAGGCTATTACTTTGGATATGATCACATCTCCTGCTGGGATCTGGCACTTGGGCCTGTGTCCTGAGTCGCTGGCCAAGGAGGAAATCCCCTTTTTAATGGCCACACGGAGCATTATCACATAGAACCTGGATGATATGGTCAGCTCAGCCGTTATGCACGCACACGCGTTAGCACACACAAACACATGCACACTGTAACGAAATGGCAGTTATTTGACATACAGTGATTTGCACTGATGCAATATTGTCAGTAATCAAAATTCATCAATAGTCACTGAAATTATATTAAAAATGTTCCATCTTTCAGTAATTTACTTCACATTACTTTTCCCAGCTAGCACATAATGTTCTGAGAACCATAGAGCTTGGTGAGAGCGTGGCTGTCCTATGGTTATTTTGCATCCAACCTTCCCACAACTTTTTCTATTCTCTATCTTGTTAAGTGTGTTCATGTGTGTTGGCTGCACCCACTCATTGGCCACACCTGATCTTAATTAGTGCTTGTTTCCTTTGATGGGGTCTGTTTGAATAGACAAAAAATAACAGCTTTTTTTCCATGCGTTAAAAAACATGGCATGCTGGCTCCATCCTAGTGGCGCAGTAGACTAATTCCATGGATAGAGAACAGTATAATATAAGTTAGAATCTCACTGATGATGTGTCACAACAAAAAATAAATATGTTTGCATGATTAATGCCTAAAGAAATGAATTTCTATGTGTCCTATCTGTGCTTGTAGATTTAAAAAATGTGAACCCAAATCAAGCTAGCAGTGTTACTAGCAATGTTTTATTGAAACATTCAGTGAAAGTTTTAAGGAAGTTATTAAAAAACCTCCAAATAACCTATAATTTCCATTCTCAGAGCATTAATATAACCTCCCAGGAAAACTTAAGCAACCTAAAAATAAATGTTCCCAGAACAGGCAAAATGTTTACTTCTGTTCTCAGAACGTAAAAAAAAAAGAAGTTATATTTTACCGGTTAGGAAACGTATGGCTTCGTTCACACAACCAATGTGAAGCTGAAAACATATGTTCACACAACTTCCAAGGAACCAAATGTGCTAGCTGGGAGGACCCCAAATGTAAAATGATTTCAAGCTCTAAAATTGGGAAATGCATGTGAAAGGATTGTTTTCACAGCTGTGCACTTGGCGCCAACGCTTTAGGCTGGAGTAAATGGTATGTGTCAGGCAAACACAGTTCAAGAGAGGGACAGACTTTATAAGGATGCTGTAAGCAGCGATGGATGGATGATGTGTGGAGCAGGTTGAGTTGTTGATTAGCTAAGATGAGAGGGGAGGTTGGGAGGAGATGGATGGGGTTGCTTGTCGCACTGTCATCGATTCGTGGCCTCGTAGTCATCTGAGTTTATATCGAATAAAGCATCTGTAATGAAATCATAGTCCAGTGCGAAATGCATGGATTGCTCTTTGAGGCTGTTATGCAGTTTGAGTAAGGAGGTTACTGCTGGTTCCAAATCTAATGTCCCCAGAAGAGGAGAGGAATTCCCTATGGTGGAACCGAGAGGTTGAGGGAAGTATTTCATGCAAAACCTCAAAGCACATATTATTTGAGACACTGCATTGATGAAGAAATTAAATGAAATATGTTTGTTTCTCTTGTTATGTCCTCTGATCTTCACAGAGAAACAGAAACATCTACCAGGTTCAGACAGTCCCGTCACTAGTTCAGGCTGAGGGCTTTGTGTGTTAAATGATTCTAAATAAGTCTACACAAATGATGCAACATACTATAAGACCAGACATTCATATATTATGGAATTCCCTATTACAATAGCCACTTGCAAAAACAGCACTAAACATAACCGCTAATACTGTGTCCTGTATAAATATATACTGGTAATACTGTAGCCTGATTTATGAAATACACATGACATTTGTTGTTATTCCCAGCAAGCCATGGAAACAAAAACATTTAAGTTTGAGTGAGAGCATAGAAAGTCTAGTAAGTGTGCTACGCTTTCTAACAAGAAAGTGAATGAAAAAATCTTCCAAGTTCACTGAGTATTTTATTATAGGCTCAGGCTATGGCTGCTCATGCCAGCACTGGCTGATTAAATGCTGACAAACTGATTTGGTAACAGGCAACTCCCACCAAGGCTCAAGAGTTTCGGGAAAGAGACTTGTATCATACCGAGGATAATTCTGAAGTCACATGCAATAGTGGGTAAATCAAAACAACTTTTCTGTGTTTGGGAATATTGAGCTACTCACTGCCCTGTGGTCTGATCTCACCACTGGCACCACTGCCTGCCTGACTGACTCACTGCTTCACAGACTTTAGGATATGATTGTTAGAGTGACTAAGCAGGTAGGTCCCTCCCTTTGCCATGCACTTCAACAGACCACTTCAAAACAAGCATCCATACTGTTCCATGTTAACAGAGGTTCTGGGAACAGAGGGTCAATTAATCGTCCTAATTTAGCTTTTGCAGGTCATTAAATCTCTTTAAAAATGAACCAGCAAGTCAAAGTACCCAGTCTTTTATCAACAGACTATTATTAAATGACTTTAGGGAAATTGAGAGCTTTTAAATGTAAAATCAATTGTATTTAGTGATTAAAATCAATTGTGATTAAAATCAATTGTATTTAGTGATTAAAATCAATTGTGATTAAAATCAATTAAAATCAATTGTATTTAGTGATTACTCACACAACATTTCTGTGAGCGAAACATAGAACAAAACGTGTCTTGCCTGGCCAAGGTGAAAACAAGGACATGAGCAATAGCATGTGCTTAAATATAGGATCTTGACTGTTCTTGTATTCCTGTTACAATGAGTTGACTGTCTAAGGTTTACTGGAAGACGTTGGTCAAGGTGCATTCTTCCCTGCTGACTCAATGGGAAAGGCATCGAACACAGTAAATCACACCAGCTCCAATGTGTAGCTAGCCCAACAAACAGTGGTTCAGACAAATGATGTATAGGCATTAACAAACATTCTGTATTTCATCTCTCTGCTGTCCCTAAATCAAATCAAGATATCGATGCTTGTACAGTGAAATGCAATGTAATCCAAATGATTCTATAAAGAAAAATGGGTCACACTTTATTTGGATAGTCCATCTGTAGATGCTTTACAGATGGTCATACTATCAACCAACTATTTGTTGATAAGCAACTGACTATCTGTTGATAAGCAACTGCTTGCTAAGGTTAAGGTTAGGGTTAGGGTTAGGGTTAGGGTTAAGGTTAGGGTTAGAGTTAGGGCTAGGGTTAGGGTTAGTAGATAGTTAGTTGAAATGTTACTGATAGTCTGTAGATAGTCTGTAGAGCATCTACAGATGGACTATCCAAATAAAGTGTTACCAAAATGTTTTTGTCTCTTATATACTGTTGGCTGGCTATGTAGTGATTTAATACATTGTTTGGGTAAATCGATTAACATTCTGTGGGGAACCAAACATTTCCTTTTCAAGTTATTTCCATAAACATTAGCAGCTCAGAGATCGGGGCTTTCAGTGTGGTATTGAAAGGTGATCTGGGAGGCCAGCTGTATGGTCTCCAGGGCTGCCATCCCTCTCTCTCGGCCTTCTGGTGATGAGTACTGTGGATACGCATTACAGAGAACACTCTGGCCAAACATTTATCTCATAAATCTACGGGCGCAGGAACACTAGCCACATTGCTTAAGTTCACGGGCTCAGCCTTTCAAATCAAATCAAATCAAATGTTATTTGTCACATGTGCCGAATACAACAGGTGTAGACCTTACAGTGAAATGCTTACTCACAAGCCCTTAACCAACAATGCAGTTTTAAGAAAAATAAGTGTTAAGTAAAAAATAGATTAGTAAAAAATAACAAATAAATAACAAATAATTAAAGAGCAGCAGTAAAATAACAGTAGGGAGGCTATATACAGGGTACAGAGTCAATGTGCGGGGGCACAGGTTAGTCGAGGTAATATGTACATGTAGGTAGAGTTAAAGTGACTATGCATAGATAATAAACAGAGAGTGGTAGCAGCGTAAAAGAGCGGGTGGGTGGGACAATGCAAATAGTCCGGGTAGCCATTTGATTATGGCTTGGGGGTAGAAGCTGTTAAGAAGCCTTTTGGACCTAGACTTGGCGCTCCGGTACTGCTTGCCGTGCAGTAGCAGAGAGAACAGTCTATGACTAGGGTGGCTGGAGTCTTTGACAATGTTTAGGGCCTTCCTCTGACACCGCCTGGTATAGAGGTCATGGATGGCAGGAAGCTTGGCCCCAGTGATGTACTGGGCCGTACGCACTACCCTCTGTAGTGCTTTGCGGTCGGAGGCCGAGCAGTTGCCATACCAGGCAGGGATGCAACCAGTCAGGATGCTCTCGATGGTGCAGCTGTATAACTTTTTGAGGATCTGAGGACCATGCCAAAAATGTCAGTCTCCTGAGGGGAATAGGCTTTGTCGTGCCCTCTTCACGACTGTGTTGGTGTGTTTGCACCATGATAGTTTGTTGGTGATGTGGACACCAAGGAACTTGAAGCTCTCAACCTGCTCCACTACAGCTCCGTCGATGAGAATGGGGGCGTGCTCGGTCCTCCTTTTCCTGTAGTCCACAATCATCTCCTTTGTCTTGATCACGTTGAGGGAGAGGTTGTTATCCTGGCACCACACCGCCAGTTCTCTGACCTCCTCCCTATAGGCTGTCTCATTGTTGTTGGTGATCAGGTCTACCACTGTGTCGTCGGAAAACGTAATGAATGTGTTGGAGTCGTGCCCTGCCATGCAGTCATGGGTGAACAGGGAATACAGGAGGGAACTGAGCACGCACCCCTGAGGGGCCCCCGTGTTGAGGATCAGCGTGGCAGATGTGTTGTTACCTACCCTTACCAGCTGCGGGTTACGGCTTACCAGCTACAGGTCTGTAGTCATTTAGGCAGGTTACCTTAGTGTTCTTGGGCACAGGGACTATGGTGGACTGCTTGAAACATGTTGGTATTACAGACTCAGTCAGGGAAAGTTTGAAAATGTCAGTGAAGACACTTGCAAGTTGGCCAGCGCATGCTCGGAGTACACGTCCTGGTAATCCGTCCTGGTAATAATGTTGACATGTTTAATGGTCTTACTCACTACTACGGCTACGGAGAGCGTGATCACACAGTCATCCGGAACAGCTGATGCTCTCATGCATGCTTCAGTGTTGCTTGCCTCGAAGCGAGCATAGAAGGCATTTAGCTCGTCTGGTAGGTGCGTGTCACTGGGCAGCTTGCGGCTGTGCTTCCCTTTGTAGTCTGTAATAGTTTGCAAGCCCTGCCACATCCGACGAGCATCGGAGCCGGTGTAATATGATTCAATCTTAGTCCTGTATTGACACTTTGCCTATTTGATGGTTCGTCTTAGGGCATAGCGTGATTTCTTATAAGCGTCCGGGTTAGAGTCCCGCTCCTTGAAAGCGGCAGCTCTATCCTTTAGCTCAGTGCAGATGTTGCCTGTAATCCATGGCTTCTGGTTGGGGTATGTACGTACGGTCACTGTGGGGACGACACCATCGATGCACATATTGATGAAGCCAGTGACTGATGTGGTGTACTCCTCAATGCCATCGGAAGAATCCCGGAACACATTCCAGTCTGTGCTAGCAAAACAGTCCTGTAGCTTAGCATCTGCGTTATCTGACCACTTCTTTATTGACCGAGTCACTGGTGCTTCCTGTTTTAGTTTTTGCTTATAAGCAGGAATCAGGAGGATAGAATTATGGTCAGATTTGCCAAATGGAGGGCGAGGGAGAGGTTTGTACGCATCTCTGTGTGTGGAGTAAAAGTGGTCTAGAGTTTTTTTTAAACATGCTGGTAGAAATTAGGTAGAACGGATTTAAGTTTCCCTGCATTAAAGTCCCCGGTCAGTAGGAGTGCCGCCTCTGGATGAGCGTTCTACTGTTTGCTTATGGCCTTATACAGCTCATTGAGTGCGGTCTTAGTGCCAGCATCGATTTGTGGTGGTAAATTGACAGCTACAAAAAATAAAGATGAAAACTCTCTTGGTAAATAGTGTGGTCTACAGCTTATCATGAGATACTCTACCTCAGGCAAGCAAAACCTTGAGACTTCCTTAACATTAGATTTTGTGCACCAGCTGCTGTTTACAAATATACACAGACCGCCACCCCTTGTCTTACCGGAGGTGGCTGTTCTATTTTTCCGATGCAGCGTAAACCCCGAAAGCTGTATGTTATCCATGTCATCGTTCTGCCATGACTAGGTGAAACACAAGATATTACAGTTTTTAATGTCCCGTTGGTAGGTTATTCGTAAACGTAGTTCGTCTAGTTTGTTATCCAATGATTGAAGATTAGCTAATAGGACTGATGGTAGAGTCAGATTACCCACTCGCCGTCGGATCCTTCCAAGGCACCCTGACCTAAGTCTCCGATATCTCCATCTCCTTCTCCTGCGAATGACGGGGATTTGGGCCTTTTCGGGTGTCTGAAGTAAATCCTTCGCGTCCGACTCGTTAAAGAAAAAACCTTCGTCCAGTATGAGGTGAGTAATCGCCCTCCTGATATCCAGAAGCTCTTTTCGGTCATAAGAGACGGTGGCAGAAACATTATGTACAAAATAAGTTACAAATAACGCGAAAAAACACACACAATAGCACAATTGGTTAGGAGCCCGTAAAACGGCAGCCATCTCCTCTGGCGCCATTCACCGTGTTTTCTCACTTTTATTTGTGTTTTGACTCTTTATGTGAGCATTCAAAGGACCAGAGGAAGTTTCCTCCCTGTTTGATTAATGAAGAAGACCAAATCAGTTCATTAGTCACAAAGGGATATGTGTATGTCTGTGGTGCATTGTGTGTGTTTGTTTGTGTGTGTGTGTGTGTGTGTGTGAGTGTTTACAGTATGACTGTGAACACGTGTGAGTGAAATCGATTAAGTGTGTGTCAGTGTGTAAGTGTGTGGACATGGACACTACAGTACAGAACAATACATGTATAACATACACTACCTATACAAAAGTATGTGGACACCTTCAAATTAGTGGATTCGGTTATTTCAGCCACACCCATTGCTGACAGGTTTATAAAATCAAGCACACAGCCATGTGATCTCCATAGACAAACATTGGCCTTGCTGAAGAGCTCAGTGACTTTCAACGTGGCACGGTCATTGGATGCCACCTTTCCAACAAGTCAGTTTGTCAAATTTCTTCCCTGCTAGAGCTGCCCGGTCAACTGTAAATGCTGTTATTGTGAATTGGAAATGTCTAGGAGCAACAACATCTCAGCCGGGAAGTGGTAGGCCACACAAGCTCACAGAACGGGACTGGCGAGTGCTGAAGCACGAAGCGCATAAAAATCGTCTGTTCTCAATTGCAGTTGCAACACTCACTGCCGAGTTCCAAACTGCCTCTGGAAGCAACATCAGCACAATAACTGTTTGTCAGGAGCTTCATGAAATGGGTTTCCATGGCCAAGCAGCCGCACACAAGCCTAAGATCATCATGCGCAAAGCCAAGCGTCGGCTGGAGTGGTGTAAAGCTCGCCGCCATTGGACTCTGGAGCAGTGGAAACACGTTGTCTGGAGTGATGAATCACGCTTCACCATCTGGCAGTCCGACAGACGAATCTGGGTTTGCATAGTGCCAACTGTAAAGTTTGGTGGAGGAGGAATAATGGTCTGGGGCTGTTTTTCATGGTTTGGGCTAGGCCCCTTAGTTCCAGTGAAGGGAAATCTTAACGCTACAACATACAATGACATTCTAGACGATTGTTACACCAGCCTTCGCTTTGGCTGCCCCTCCTATACAGCTCAGGCGTTCGGCGTCGCCAGCCTTCTAGCTGTTGCCGAACCTGCTGCTGGCAAACTCCCTTCACTCATCAACCCTGGACTTGTCTCGTCATCATTACACACACCTGGTTCCAATCCCCACTCTATCACTGTATATATACTCCCTCTGCCATTTGTCTTTGTCGGTCATTGTAAATGTTGTTTGTTTTCCTGAGAGGTATCGCGCCGACAATTTCCTGAGTACTTTACATTTTGCACTGTGGGTTTCGTCCCGCTTTAAGCTATGGTGCTTTAATAAATTCAGTAGTATAAACCTGCGACTGCCTCCTGCCTGCTCCTCTCTACACTTGTGACAACGATTCTGTGCTTCCAACTTTGTGGCAACAGTTTGGGGAAGGCCCTTTCCTGTTTCAGCATGACAATGCCCCCGTGCACAAAGCGAGGTCCATACAGAATTGGTTTGTCGAGATCAATGTGGAAGAACTTGACTGGCCTGCACATAGCCCTGACCTCAACCCCATCGAACACCATTGGAATGAATTGGAATACCAACTGCGAGCCAGGCCTAATCGCCCAAAATCAGTGCCCAACCTCACTAATGCTCTAGTGGCTGAGTGGAAGCAAGTCCCTGCAGCAATGTTCCAACATCTAGTGGAAAGCCTTCCCAGAACAGTGGAGGTTGTTATAGCAGCAAAGGTGGGACCAACTCCATATTAATTTGGAATGAGATGTTCGACAAGCAGGTGTCCACATTCTTTTGGCTATGTAGAGTGTATGTCTATCTACTGTAGGTGTCACAACTTTAGCCATTGAAAACATGATATGAGAAATGGTTATGCAATACTAGCACCAAATCAGACAACAATCAAAACCAGACCTGATCCTGTTTTATGAGGGTGACATAAAACTTTTAAACATTTACAAGGACTTTTCCATTGTGTGTGTGTGTGTGTAAACAATCCTCATTACTCTGGAGATGATATCGGTCTATGTCGTAGACCCTGTGACATCATGGAAGTCTTCCATGTAGCAGAAACAAGAACATCCACCACATGACAGAAATCTGGGCTGATGTGGTTCCCCAGATTACAGCTCTGTGCTGTGAAGAAGATGCTTTATAGAAAAATAAATGCCTTCTAATTTATGGTTTGTCAATGAGAATTATGAGTTGGGAATGGGTGTGTGAAATTATCAGAAAGGCTTTCTGAATATAGTTTAGGCAATACAAATACGTACCATTTAGAGCTGTGTGGATTTTCATTGCACCAATTGGGCCTGAGCAGGGTAGCATTTATAACTCTGTCTTCCAGATCACAGTGTTACTTGAGGAAATTTTGACAAACACCTCTGAAAATCCACAGCAGTCCAAAACAGACCCCAGCTGGATTTGTTCATACAGTTATGCCCCTGCCCTGGTTGAGTTGGCAGGCAATAAGCAGTATACATCATTCAGGGAAATATATTCTTCATAAAACATTATTACAATGCCTTGGAAATCTAATTCCCAGTAGCAAGGCAATTAAAACAATTGCTAATTGCTTGTAAGGGATGAGATGCATATTGTTAAGACAGAAATATTATTGGATTCCAAAATGTGCTAACATTATCGCTTGTTCCAAGTTAAACAATCTGGACACATATTTCACTTTCTCCCTCCTACAAGTGTGCTAATTTATCATCTATACATTTCCAGAGCACACAGGCTATGTCACCAACTGTATATCATTGGCCAGTGTCTTGGAAGCTGACAATCCAAATGCAAGGTTACAAATCAGGCAAAATCAATTTCATTCAGTCTGAAAATGCATGTGATGTTTTCATTTTGGGGGAGTGGACTAAATTATGAAATTCCAGTGGATTTGTCATCCCAGAAGTTTAGTATCAGGAGGATAGTGCTGTTTGACGTTTTGCTTGCAAGTGATTTTTCTTACAACCACTACACCAAGAAGATAAAACAGCCATTGTGAAATATTTGATTTTGGTTTGTATTGGCTGCTCCGAATGTTGATCATAAGATGTTTTGCAAATCCAGTGTAATTTTAGACCTTTTCCTCATAACCATAGCCACATGTTTAATAACAATTGCAAGTTGTTCTTATTTTCTCTACATAAGGGAATTTTGAAGATCCAAGCAAAGCCAATAGTGGTTTTAGCTGCAAAGCAAAATGTTACACTCTTATTATTGTGTGGTTGTAAAAACTATTTGGGGTTAGAGGATTAGGCTTGTCTTGACACTGATATTATTGCAAAAACTATTACAACTGTTTGAATATCAAAAGCATGTACGTCGTAACCACCAAACAATATGGGCAAGGATAATATCACTGTTCAATTTGACACAGTTTGAGACCAACTAGAATAATAGTTTAAGTAAAAAAGTTATGTCAGTTTGAGTGTAATCTCGGCACCCAGAACCAAATTAGCTACTCTGTTGAAGTCTGATTAGTTTGAGTGGATCTTTTGATTAATATGCTAAAATATACCCCTTACGAAAGTTTTTTTATTGCCCTTTTTATAGATCATAGCTTACAGATATTATACTTTATAGTTAAATTGAAATACTCTCCCATCTAAGGTGCTGAGAGACTTGCTCAATCCAAGGTGACGATGAAAGTCATCCTCTAAAAAATATGCAGTTCTGTGTCCTCTGGCTGACATTCAGCAGCACGCAGTCTTCCCTCTCAATCTGTTGAAATGTTATCAACCCGGCAGGAATAAACAATGTTATTAAATCATAAGCTCCTTCCATCTGTTGTGAACCTCTCTGTATCATGCCTCTCATGCTGGGCTCAGCTCAGTGCACCTCCATGCTGTCTCCACTATCGGCCTCCCTGAGCAGGAGAGAGAGGTGTCGCTGAGAGCGCATTAGTCGTATTATACAAAGTGTTCTCTCTCCAGACTGTACCATTCATACACACAGCAAACTCTATCCGACTTTTGAATGCTTTAATGGATCTTTTAACTACAGGTGAAAAGCATTTCAATTCACAAACCAATTAAATGTTTCCAAGAAATGTGCATTTATAATGACTCTGTACCACAGGATGCATCTTTTAGTGTTACGGTTGGTAGTACGCTGCAGGCTTTGTACATAGTGTCTTAAACTAGTAGAACATTGCTACAATGTTGTTCCTCCCCTTATAGAAAAACCACGATTTCACCTGTGGAAAATCACATGATTTCACATGAAAGTTCACATGTGTAGTTTCATGTTATAACATGTTGCTTTACATGTTGTCACATGTTATCACATTAACTTCACATAAGATCACATGTGATCACATGAAAACGTGTTTTGGAACACTTCAGATGTGTTCACGTGAAATTCCTGTGTTTTTTCCATAAGGGTCAACTTGGGTGCCTATGAGGTTTGTACTTCAGCCTCTATTTAAATAGAACATGAAAGTCTTAATAAATTATGCATATGTATGTCGAATTGTAATTTGTTGGACACACTGTGCGGTAATAATCTATGTTGCAATATGGCAGCTAAGAAGCATGGACTGTGCTCAGCATTCAGGGTGTAGTGTGGTACATATCTTGTCAGTAATATGCACAACTCTGTGTGTTGAACCACGTGTACTGTACAAATGGCATTCATTTTGGATGAGGCACATCCATGTAGTATTAAGGACAGAAAGTACAATGACGTGAGCAATTTACAGCATTAGTTCCAGAGACACAGAATGTAAATCATATATGATGAAACCCCCCAACGTTTTTCAGACTATGAGCCCAGTTGTGTCCAGTGGAAATCAAATGAAGATGAGCACCACACGTCACAGTCTTATTGAATGTTATGGCTAGCCTACTACAGTACTGGGCATCAAACAGACCTGACAAATCTTAGCTCTGGGGCAGTCCAGGAATGCAAGGCTTTGTTATGAATTAAAGGAACAGTTTTAACTATCAGATTATCATTTTGACTTTTACTTGAATAAACATTCAGAAATTCTAAAAATAAGTTGTGTAACCAGAAAGGATGATGTCGTGACGTGCCTTTCATTATTGTGATGACTATTATTTATCGAATAATTACCTACTATGTTTAATTGTTACTTGTTTAAATTAATCATGTAACAATTAACTCATTAGGAATTCTGGGCACCACGGGAAAAGTTGTTTAACGAGTTACCGTTTCCCGAATTAACTCTAAAGATATCTAGATATCTCTTATCATTTAACAGTCATTTATTAATAATTTACCTCATATCAGTCTCATTCTGAAAGTCATAGGCTCTTTAAGTCTGCACGAACCCGGGTCTTACTAATCATTCCGTACCACACAAATTGATTTAATTATTTATTTACTAACTAATTTAAAATGATAACACAAGATACAAACACATACTGTACACGGTATATGTATGGATTAGAAACTTAATACAATGAAAACGGGTCTCTAGCGGACTAACACAATATGACACTTGTTACAAAAGATGGCGAGAAAAAAACACTTGGTTACACATGGACCTATGCTCATAGTAATCCTAAGACTTTGCCCAGAACTGCCGCCCGTTTGGTAAGAAGTAATGCATGTATTTATGTGTTTGTCTTTGTCATCTCTGTTGGACACAGCACTTCGTGGGAAGGGTTGATTGGGCCTTCTCTTTGGTTTGGTCGTCTTCACCTCGTGTTGATTTTCAGGGTCGGGACCAATATGGACAAAAGCTGCAGCTTGAGGTCCATCTAGTCTGATCTGATAATTCTTATCTCAGTCTTTTATGCACTCTGGTAAAGAGGGGCGTTTCCGTCATACTGACACGCTCTCTGAGCTCCCTCGGGCGTGGCTAGTTACGAGGCAAAAGTATTATTGTCACGTTCGTTGTATAAAGGATTGGACCAAGATGCAGCGTGGTATGCATACATGTTTAATTATTATAATAAACACTTGACAAAATAACAAAAGCAACTGAACGTGAAGTTCTAAAGGCTAACAGAAACAGAAACAAGATCCCACAACTAAAGGTAGGCAAAATGGCTGCCTAAGTATGATTCCCAATCAGAGACATCGATCGACAGCTGCCTCTGATTGGGAACCACACCCGGCCAACATAGAAATATATAACATAGATATGTCAACATTCACACCCTGACCAAACTAAGTAGAGAATAACAGGGTTCTCAAGGTCAGGGCGTGACAGTACCCCCCCCCCCCAAAGGTGCGGACTCTGGCCGCAAAAACCTGACTTATTAGGGGAGGGTCCCGGTGGGCGTCTAGCCTCGGTGGCGGCTCCGGTTTCGGACGTCGTAAACTCCTCTCCTTTCCTGCCTCCCCTTTGCACGCCCGGTCCGGTCTGGACCCCGGCGCGATGCTCCCCCTCTCAGTCCCCCCACAATGCACCAAGTCCTGTCTGGACCCTGGTGTGGGAGCCCTCGACCCTGGAGAGGGGCTGACATCTGGTCCTGGCCCAGCAGTCCTCCCGTGGTGCACCAAGTCCTGTCTGGACCCTGGTGTAGGAGCCCTCGACCCTGGAGAGGGGTTGACGTCTGGCTCCGGCTCGGACCCCGGTGGAGCGGATGGCACCGGCATGGGGGAAGAGTAGATGACCGGACCCGGACTAGGCACCGGTGAAGCGGACTGCCCTGGCTCTGGTAGGGAGCAGATAACCGGAGCTGGACTTGGCACCGGTGGAGCGGACTGCTCTGGCACAGGAGTGGAGCAGCTGACTGAAGCTGGACTGCGCTCCGGTGGAGTGGACTGCTCTGGCACAGGAGTGGAGCAGCTGACCGGAGCTGGACTAGGCTCTGGTGGAGCGGACTGCTCTGGCACTGGATTAAAGCAGCTGACCGGAGTTGGACACTCTGGACTGCAGACCGTCACAGGAGGCTCTGGACTGCAGACTGTCGCAGGAGGCTCCGGGCCATGGACCATCACTGGAGCCTTCGTGCCATGGATCATCACAGGAGGCTTCGTGCCATGGATCATCACTGGAGGCTTCGTGCCATGGATCATCACTGGAGGCTTCGTGCCATGGATCATCACAGGAGGCTTCGTGCCATGGATCATCACTGGAGGCTTCGTGCCATGGATCATCACTGGAGCCCGGCAAGTGCGGGGCGCTGAACCATGACGCACTGGGCTGGGGACACGCACCACTAGTTTGGTGCGAGGAGCAGGTACGGGGCGTACCGGGCTGGCGACACGCACCACTGGTTTAGTGCGAGGAGCAGGCATGGGCCGTACCAGGGTGGGGACACGCACCACTGGTTTGGTGCGAGGAACAGGTACGGGGCGCACCGGGCTGGCGACACGCACCACTGGTTTGGTGCGAGGAGCAGGTACGGGCCATACAGGACTGGAGACACGCACCACTGGTTTAGTGCGAGGAGCAGGTACGGGGCGTACCGGGCTGGCGACACGCACCACTAGTTTAGTGCGAGGAGCAGGCACGGGCCGTACAGGACTGGAGACACACACCACTGTATTGGTGCGAGGAGCAGGTACGGGCTGTACAGGACTGGAGACACACCTTTGGTTTGGTGCGAGGAGCAGGCACGGGCCGTACAGGACTAGAGACACGCACCACTGGTTTGGTGCGAGAAGCAGGTACGGGGCGTACCAGGCTGGCGACACGCACCACTGGTTTGGTGCGAGGAGCAGGTACGGGCCATACAGGACTGGAGACACGCACCACTGGTTTAGTGCGAGGAGCAGGTACGGGGCGTACCGGGCTGGCGACACGCACCACTAGTTTAGTGCGAGGAGCAGGCACGGGCCGTACAGGACTGGAGACACGCACCACTGTTTTGGTGCGAGGAGCAGGTACGGGCTGTACAGGACTGGAGACACACCTTTGGTTTGGTGCGAGGAGCAGGCACGGGCCGTACAGGACTGGAGACACGCACCACTGTTTTGGTGCGAGGAGCAGGTACGGGCTGTACAGGACTGGAGACACACCTTTGGTTTGGTGCGAGGAGCAGGCACGGGCCGTACAGGACTAGAGACACGCACCACTGGTTTGGTGCGAGAAGCAGGTACGGGGCGTACCGGGCTGGCGACATGCACCACTGGTTTAGTGCGAGGAGCAGGTACGGGCCGTACAGGACTGGAGACACGCACCACTGGTTTGGTGCGTGGAGCAGGTACGGGGCGCACCAGGCTGGCGACACGCACCACTGGTTTGGTGCGAGGAGCAGGTACGGGCCGTACAGGACTGGAGACACGCACCACTGGTTTGGTGCGAGGAGCAGGTACGGGGCGTACCGGGCTGGGGACACGCACCATTTGTCTGGTGCGAGGAGCAGGTACGGGGCGTACCGGGCTGGCGACACGCACCACTAGTTTAGTGCGAGGAGCAGGCACGGACCGTACAGGACTGGAGACACGCACCACTGGTTTGGTGCGAGGAGCAGGCACAGGCGGTACCGGTCTGTGAAGGCGCACTGGCGGCACAGTGCGTAAAGCTGGCGCATAGCCTGGTGCCTGCACGGTCACACGCTCCTCAAAGCGAGTGCGGGGAGTTGGCTCTCTTCTGAAACCTGGCTCCACCAGCCTTTGCTCTAAGGACTGAGCTCTCTGCTGCTGGAGGGTTAACTCCTCTCTCAGCTCCTCCTGTTGTCTGGCCAGCTCCTCTCTCCATGCATCCACTGACTCCTTCTCCCTGTGGGCCTCCTGCAGCGCCTCCCTCTGAAGGGAGCTCTCCTGCTCTCTCTTAGCTTACAGCCCCCGTAAGGTAGTAATCTCCCCTCTCAGAGTGCTGAGCTGCATAGCGGCCTCCTCTTCCTCCACAGTCAGCCCTTTCAGGGCCTCCTTCTGCTCCGTGTGCCCCCCCCAAAAAAGTTTTTTGGGGGCTGCCTCTCGTGCTTCCTTCGCGGTCGGCACCGTCGGCGTTGCCGTTAGTCCTCTCCTGCCTGGGCTTCTTCCTTGGCCCAGGGTCCTTTACCAGCTAATATCTCCTCCCATGTACAAAATGTCTTCCACACCTGTGTCCAGGGTGTCTGCTCCTCCTGGCCACGCTGCTTGGTCCGTTGGTGGTGGGATCTTCTGTCATGCTCGTTGTATGAAGGATCGGACCAAGGTGCAGCGTGGTATGAGTACATAGTCGTTTATTTTAATAAACACCGACAAAATAACAAAATCCAACAGAACGTGAAGTTCAAGAGGCTAAACATCAAACAAGCCAAACAGAAACAGAAACAAGATCCCACAACTAAAGGTAGGCAAAATGGCTGCCTAAGTATGATCCCCAATCAGAGACAACGATCAACAGCTGCCTCTGATTGGGAACCACACCCGGCCAACATAGAAATATATAACATAGATATGTCAACATTCACACCCTGACCAAACTAACTGGGTCAGGGCGTGACAATTATTATCACTATGATTTTGTTAAAAAGCCTAAATCACATTCCTGTCTTCACGAAAACATTGTCTTCCTCCTTGATATTTTCTACCCAAGGTAAAGGATGTAACCCTGATATACACAATGTAAAAGTTCTTCAAGTCACAATGTTTTCCTTATAACACCTTTATAAAAAAAATTATGACATCACAAAATATACATTAATTTTCCATAATCAATTTCTCATCATTCCCAACGTTTGGATGTTGAAATATATTGTCCCAATGTTCATTGCTGGATGTTGATGTTTTTTGGGCTGCAAAAGTCTCTGAAACAAAGGACATTCCTTTCACCATACTAGAGGGCCAGAGAATTTATGGCAGTATCAAGGTGTCAAGACGGCACAGCCCCCCCTGTGGGTAAGAGGGTCTGGTTGTTGTTGGCCATTTGCCAAGCTGATATGAGGCCTTTGATTCTCACCCAGACAGATGACAAGAATATAATAGAAATTCACAGTGACAGATGTGGTTTTTTTTCTCCCGCAACGTGTAGCCATTCTAGCTATTGTTTTGTATTGTCTACAAACCTGAAATTCATGCCAGTTTATAGTGCCAAAACTCCCAGTCTTCTCTTATTTGTTTTCCAAGTGTTTATGTGGAATGGAAAAAGTGCACTCAGAGTTGTCAGATAGTGAACATCTGTTTGAAGCCAGCTCCCATAGGGGATGTTTCATTCTGCTTTATGCTTTATGTGGAGGTGGTTGATCTCTGAAAATTATAGAGGACAGAGAAAATACCAGCTAATTTCAATCCAAGCCACATGCAGACAAGGGAAAGCCAGCATAAATGGTACATTTATAGCTTTTTAATGACTGTGTAGTATGGTTCCATAGATGAGGTGGGTTTGGCAGATGATGCTGAGAGATGATGCTGAGGAGAGGGGTATTCAAGTCAGTACTCTGCCTCATGAACAAATGACAGTACACTGCACAATTGTGCATTACATGTACACAGTAATGCACAATCAAGGACGATTTACATTACCCAAAGCTAAATGTTGAGGAAGTCTTGAAATGCCAACAACACGAGATACATGTACAATAGGATTTTCCAATCACTTTAAATCATTATTGAATCAATCTGTTAGGCGACTGAAGAATGACACTAGTAGATTAGTAATTCCAATGAGCTGACTTCTATGTGAATATTACAGACTTAATGTGAAAGTGGCCTCTCCGAATGAGATTTGACTTTAAGAGTCATATGGCAGCATGGGACTGCTATTTGGGTAAGATGTTAGCCTTAGGCCCTAGAACGTTTGAATTTGTCAGACCACATGCGTTTACAAGCCCTATAATGTATGCAGTGAATACTGTATAAAAAAGGGTGTGCCAAGTCTTTGCCATACTGCAAACTGCTTTATTTGGTAGATTATAACTGCAGGGTGGATGACATTTCAAAAGCACCTAGCCACAATGATTTTGAACATCTTGGAAGAAGTATTTATGTAAAGACAAAGAGAAACCCCGCTGAAGACTAACCATTATTGCTGTAATTTCGCTTCCATTTAATTGTACAGTTGTGGTCAAACGTTTTGAGAATGACACATATTAATTTTCACAAAGTCTGCTGCCTCAGTTTTGATGATGGCAATTTGCATATACTCCAGAATGTCATGAAGAGTGATCAGATGAATTGCAGTTAATTGCAAAGTCCCTCTTTGTCATGAAAATGAACTTAATCCCCAAAAAACATTTCCACTGCATTTCAGCCCTGCCACAAAAGGACCAGCTGCCATCACGTCAGTGATTCTCTCGTTAACACAGGTGAGAGTGTTGACGAGGACAAGGCTGGAGATCACTCTGTCATGCTGATTGAGTTAGAATAACAGACTGGAAGCTTTAAAAGGAGGGTGGTGCTTGAAATCATTGTTCTTCATCTGTTAACCATGGTTACCTGCAAGGAAACACGTGCCGTCATCATTGCTTTGCACAAAAAGGGCTTCACAGGCAAGGATATTGCTGCTAGTAAGATTGCACCTAAATCAACCATTTATCGGATCATCAAGAACTTAAAGGAGAGAGGTTCAATTGTTGTGAAGAAGGCGTCAGGGCGCCCAAGAAGGTCCAGCAAGCACCAGGACCGTCTCCTAAAGTTGATTCAGCTGCGGGATCGGGGCACCACCAGTGCAGTGCTTGCTCAGGAATGGCAGCAGGCAAGTGTGAGTGCATCTGCACGCACAGTGAGGCGAGGACTTTTGGAGGATGGCCTGGTGGCAAGAAGGGCAGCAAAGAAGCCACTTCTCTCCAGGAAAAACATCAGGGACAGACTGGTATTCTGTAAAAGGTACAGGGATTGGACTGCTGAGGACTGGGGTAAAGTCATTTTCTCTGATGAATTCCCTTTCCGATTGTTTGGGGCATCCGGAAAACACCTTGTCCGGAGAAGACAAGGTGAGCGCTACCATCAGTCCTGTGTCATGCCAACAGTAAAGCATCCTGAGACCATTAATGTGTGGGGTTGCTTCTCAGCCAAGGGAGTGGGCTCACTCACAATTTTGCCTAAGAACACAGCCATGAATAAAGAATGGTACCAACACATCCTCCGAGAGCAACTTCTCCCAACCATCCAAGAACAGTTTGGTGACGACCAATGCCTTTTCCAGCATGATGGAGCACCTTGCCATAAGGCAAAAGTGATAAGTAAGTGGCTCGGGGAACAAAACATCGACATTTTGGGTACATGGCCAGGAAACTCCCCAGACCTTAATCCCATTGAGAACTTGTGGTCGATCCTCAAGAGGCGGGTGGACAAACAAAACCCCACAAATTCTGACAAACTCCAAGCATTGATTATGCAAGAATGGGCTGCCATCAGTCAGGATGTGGCCCAGAAGTTAATTGACATCATGCCAGGGCGGATTGCAGAGGTCTTGAAAAAGAAGGGTCAACACTGCAAATATTGACTCTTTGCATAAACTAAATGTAATTGTCAATAAAAGCCTTTGACACTTATGGAATGCTTGTAATTATACTTCAGTATACCATAGTAACATCTGACAAAAATATCTCATAACACTGAAGCAGCGAACTTTGCGAAGACCAATACTTTGCGAAGACCAATACTCGTTCTCAAAACTTTTGACCATGACTATGGAGACCATAATAATCCCTAATCAACTAATCAACTAGCTTACATTCTAAAAAAGCATTTTTTCCCATGAATGAGTGACTGGTAAAAGGTTAAACTGGACTCAGATACCCAGACTTCCTCCTTCATTGGAACCAAATACAGAGAATGTTTTCTAAATAAGATGTAGCAACTTTATAGCCATTCATTTTTAGACTGAGGGCGCTGGTTGTATTGGCTAGGGGCATTTGTTCCCAAACACCAATGAGCAACAGGATAATTCAAAGGAAAAGGAGTGAAGGTAATGATATATACCACTTCCTTCTTATTCCTGCAGTTGAAAACAGTAAATCTTGTTGTCTGAGGCTGGTTTTAAAGAAAGCGTCTCGGCTCCATTTTGGCACTGTATCCAGCTTCCTTCCTCTCTTTGACCCTAGAGGTCAAGACTGAATAAGGAGTGTGTATTCTAGAAATTCTCACTGTTGCCCACCGTTCGGCTTGCGGCTCTCGTGTGCTATATACAGAATACCAGCTTCTCAAAGTCATTCTGCTGCTGTTGATTCAATGTGACCTCAGTGAGATTTTCTCTCACTCTATTCAGTTTCCCAATGGCAGAAAGCTGATGTGCTGACGCTGAAAATATGTTTCTGAAAGAGACTTATAGCAAGGGGAAACAGGAACGGCTCCTACCCACAGACATCCCCATGATTAGGATCAAAATAAACAGGCAAACTTGCATTCAGCAGCATGCATCAATTTGTCTGATTAACACATATCAAAATAATATTTGTTATCTTGCAGTGGATGGCCTATACCCCAAGCCTGTTAGCAGATCTACCATGTGTCTCATTAGATTTTAATGATACTTTTTTTTTCTGAGAATGACTGAGTTCCCTGCACAATGGGAGACCACAATACCTTTAGGTAACAGAGACTGGTAAACCGCATTCGCATTTCCCAGAAAATAAAATCCCTTTGAAAGCCTTAATGTGGACAGTCTTAGTGTTTACTGTTGTATACATTAGCTGTCTCCAGGTCTTGGTTATTGTTTTCCAGCGAGTCATTTTTTATTTACTAGAGGATTCACTTTAATTTAGAAGAGGACCACCAGGCTATAACTGCGAAGAAAACTATCCACTAAGGGTATCTGGGTAATAATTACATTTACAACTTCTCTGTCCACAAGAATGACCATGAAAGTATTTTTTAATTTTTTTATCTCCCATCTTTGAAAATGATACTGTCCACACCAATTTGTGTGGAAGATCTTGAAGAGACAAAGTGGTATAGTACTAGCGGTAAAGTACTGCAAAAAGTGGTGTTGAAAATATGTATGGTTAAGAAGTCTCCATACCTAAAAACAGTATTAAAACATTCAGAACACAATCATATAGACTATACTCTTAGAAAAAAAGGTGCTATCTAGAACCTAAAAGGGTTCTTCGGCTGTCCCCATAAGAGAACCCTTTAAAGAACCCTTTTTGGTTCCAGGAAGAACCCTATTGGGTTCCATGTAGAACCCTTTTCCCAGAGGGTAATCCATGGAACCCAAAATAGTTCTACCTGGAACCAAAAAGGGTTCTACCTGGAACCAAAAAGGTTTCTCCTACGGGGATAGCCGAAGAACCCTTTTGGAAGACCTTTTTCTAAGAGTGTAGAGGGATGGAACCTGGAAGACTGTTGTCTTCCCTAGCGCTGCGTGCATAGCTCTGGAATGTATCCATCTTACTGTGCTGAGGATCTCTATGGCAAAAACTACTCCATCAATGGGCAGCCCTTCTTCAGCAGACACACTCTTCTATAGAGGCCCACTCTCTGCTAGAGTCTTTATTGGCAGTATGTAAAAGTGCTGGCTAAAAGCTTGACAAATATCAGGCAGCCAACTCAGGTTTGGGCCAGGCTGCAGAGTAGAGCTATAGCCTGCTCTTTTGCTGGAAAGCTACAGCAGTCACTGTAAATTATAGATCAGAGAGAGCTTTATCTCGCTGTGGATGATGTGGAAGTATAGTAGGGGCCTGAGCGTGTCTCTCAGGGAGCAGAGGAGGGGTTGCCGAACAAAAGATCAAAGGGCAAGTAGGTACATGTTGAGATGTGAAATGGGATCAGCCACTGCTGGCGTAGACATTTTGGGATTATAATGTAAGAGAGCCTACAGGAAAATAATTAGAGCTTGTGTAATCTTTTTCTTATGGAGTGTGATCATTTGATGCTCAGAGCATTGTATTTCACAATTAGACACATGGAGAAGCAGGAAGCTGGAGAGAGAAAACCAGAGAACCACGTCTCCACGCCAAGGCAGTTGGTAAGAGCTGTCTGCCCAGGAGAAGGGTGATGGTGGCCACGTTCCCAGGCCCAGAGACCATAGACTGACAGCCTTGTTTAAGACACCCAGGGGAAATTAAAGGGTCTGAAGAACCTGAGGGCATGATGTACAATTCGAAAACAAGCACAGAGGGGACAAACATGAAAACACACATTGTGCTCCACATATGGGAAGTCATTAGGCAAAACTTCCTTTTGGGGAGAGAGGCTGGGAAACATTTAAAGGGGTGACGTCCTTTCTGGAGTGGGTGGGCCACAATTCACAGCACTTTAAGGAGTCATTGTTTTGTGTAACTCCCTAGCTTATCCCCTTGAATATCTTGTCATCAGTGATATGTTCATTCTATTTAGAATTCCTACTGCCGATGTGGCATATGGTGTTTCTTAACTACATTCCTGGGTGCAGGTTATTTCTCAGTTGCATGTTTCAGCTTTTTTCTCTAATACATGTTTGGCTGTGTAAAATACACACTTGGGTAGTGAGGCTCTCTCAAATACATGTTTTGATAAACATGCAACTTGAAATATATATGAGGCTTTTCTTCTCAACTCTCACAGTTCAATCAGCAGCAATGTGTTGCATTATGTACTGTAATAATGAATGAGGTTGTAGAGCCACTTCAGAACTATGGCAACTTGACTTACGTCAAGTAGAACAATTTACACAAAGCTCATATGCTTGACATTAGAAAAACAATGACTGCTGACTCAGTCAATTAGATATTTTCCAACAATACAAACATATCTGTTATATCACACCGAATAGACCCTAACTCCAAAACATAATTCTATATTTGCCTTCCCCCTGGATAACTTTGACAGTATTCCCCTCTTCTCCACCACAGTATGCAAGAACATGGCAGAGGAGGTTTCCAAATTCTTTTTAGCATACTGCTCCCTTTCTTCAGTTGAACACCACAGATATTTCCATTTTACCAGGAGGCCATCTATTTTAGTTTGAATTTGCAGATTTGTTTTGGAGAACCTAGGATTTGTCACGTTTTATTTCCTAATTTAAATCGTTTGAGATTGTGTGTGCATTAACATGACAGTGTACTGATTTACTGTGAAGAAGTGTAATTTAGACTCCAAGACAGGCAGCCAAATGAAGGAGACTATGGTTGAGTGGGTTTTATATAATTGAAAACACACATTTCAGTTGCGTTCTTGTGGCTGAGACAGGGCTTGTTTTCAAGAGTTTTGTCTCTGTATTTTTGTCCAGCTGCATGACAGACCTGAACCACTATCCAAAATAAGATTTAGCATCTTCTATTCTCACCCCATGAGCTCCCTTAAGATAGTCCTTACCACATCAGCACAGGGGAATGTCGAAAACATTAGCTAGATGCTGAGAAATTGTTTTTTAAGGGCTGTTGAGAGTCCCTTTTTGTGTTTGGTCCAAGCGTTTTCACTGAAACATGTTTTGATTTGTGTTACAACAGTACTTGAGGGCCTAGTGGGACTGTAGTTGATTGAGAAACAACCATCAAAGGCCATTTCAAAAGTTAACAAAGCATTAACAAACATAAGTGAACTCAAGTGTTCTTACACCTTAGACAGCTATTATGGATATTTGTGCAAATATAATGACATTTACCACAACTGAATGCCAATTACTCATGGTTGGGAGTTTTTGTTCAGTGTTTGTTTATTTTCTTATCCACATTTGCCTTTACTTGTCATTAGTCTATCAGTAACCTTATTTTTGATGATAGATTATTTTAATGTTCTCAGATAAATTATTACACGCTAACCCAAGGGGCCCCGTTAACCAGAGGGTAATAATCCCTTTTGACTGGACACTATTTATGACAGGGGAAACCAAAGAGTGAGGCTGGGAGTTCATGTGCCTCACTTGTGTTATAAAAGAGATATGAAAGGCATTTATCTTCATCTATTGAATTTATGTTTAAAATCCAGTCAAATAATAGTATGTGTAGGCTACTTTGTGCGGTGTGAAAGGTAGAGTTCAATGACGGAGAGACTCATGAGGGGGTATAGAAAGCAATGTCTTTCAGAAGACAAACATGCATTCCTTAATATCACCCACAACCCAGACAGTCAACACTGTACCAAGATAAAGCTTTGTTATTACATTGTACTCTGCTATCCGTTATAATTTTCTGAACAAGTCACTTTATGAAAATGAATATAGAGCACAGAACATGTCTAACCCATATATTATCTGGGAGGACAAGCTTGTGATGCTGCAGGACTGACTGTATTCTGTAATCAGGACCAGGTGCTAGGAGCTTATGGTCAGCCTCACTGAATCATGAGTCAATAAAGTAGAGGTAGAGGTGGAGGAGGAGGCCTTAGATGGTGAGACCTCTCTACTCTGATTGATGTGGCTACAACTACACTAGGCCTCTGATGGTATGTGAAATGGATTCATGGTACTTTTTCTTCCGAATCAGATGTAGATTTATCAGTGGCAGTCCATGTTCATTGTGTCCATGACAAGGTAACCGACACTGAGGATAACGGTATAATAAATCTGTTCAGTAGAACCTGGGATTAGGCCTTTGGATCCGGCCCATAGTGTTTCCCCAACCAACGCATTGACTGGCTGTTCTTAATGTGATACAATTCCTGTCTCAATGAGCATGACGTTGTATGACAAGGCAAGGCCATGTGGAGAATTCAGATAAACCCACAGGATCCTATTAACCATCCATTATAACTGCCTTGAGCATATTAGCTTAGGCCTAGAAACGTTTTTCAAGAATGAGGTCAGAAAGAAACTCATAAACAATATGTGAGTGTTACCAAATAAAAAAACGATATTGCTTCCTGTGTTGATTGATCGGAAAACATTACTTAATTTATGCACTGGGTTAAACATAACTTCAGTTATATGTGAGAAGTGGTTCCTAAATTCAATACAGGTTTCCGTCTCAGATAAAATTACTATTCGCCCATGAACTGTAAACACAGTGTGACCCATGCCAGTGTTTAAGATATTATCTTTTTGGCCTTTAGTTTCACTGAAAGAGACATATACTGCATGTTTTCTCTTTGGCTACATACTTTATTGTTAGTGACCTCCTAGCACATAAATATACAGGCAGAAACTCTCTTTCAGAGTAAGAGCAGTGTTTTAGTGAGGGGAGAGAGCTACCGTTATCACAGAGAGGCCCCAAGCTAACCTTCAGGATAAAATAGGACGTTTTTTTCTTCCTTCATTTGACTTTTGTAGAGTCATAAAGTCTTAAAGCCCCATGCAGTATTTTTAAATCATCACTGTATGTCTAATATATCACTGTGTGTTTATTTCATGAAAATAACTCCAAATATATTTTGTATCCTTTTTATTCCCTGAGCCTCCTTTTGCCATTGAAATGCTCAGTCTGATCGTGTGGGCATTGATACAAATGTAAATATATTTACATACACAGCCCTGATTGGCGAATAGGATCATCTAGGGTAACACTTTATTTGGATAGTCCATCTGTAGATGCTCTACAGACTATCTACAGACTATCAGTAACATTTCAACTAACTATCTATTAACCCTAACCCTAGCCCTAACCCTAACCCTAACCCTAACCCTAACCCTAACCTTAACCCTTATCCTAACCCTAACCTTAAACTTAACAAGCAGTTGCTTTTCAACATATAGTTTGTTGATAGTATGACCATCTGTAGAGCATCTAGTAGGAGGATACATATGCAAATAAAAGATGACTGGTCATTGGTCAGAATAAGCCAAAAACTCCATCCCACCTGAACAGGCTGAAATTCCAGGTTTCTTTTGTTTTGTTTTTTACAGCTCTTACACAAAAGGGGCATTATCATCATTTTCACAATTTCAGATTTTTATTTCGACCTCATAGTTTGGAAATATCATAGAAAACAAAACAAGAAAATCATGTTTTTGACTGCACTGCCCTTTTAAGTTATGAGTTCAAACCTATTCGGCAACTTTGTTGGCCGGAATAATTCTGTAATGAAAAGTGGGGCAAGCAAAGTAATGAAAGAAAGATGTCATGACCTTACAGATGTCAACACTCTCCCAGGTTATTTACTGAATTGGGCCCCTTTGAACTGCACAACTGTTTTTTTGTGTTGTCTCTGCTGTAGGTCGGATGTACAGTTGTGGTCAAAAGTTTTGAGAATGACAGAAATACTAATTTTCACAAAGTCTGCTGCCTCAGTTTTGATGATGGCAATTTGCATATACTCCAGAATGTCATGAAGAGTGATCAGATGAATTGCAATTAATTGCAAAGTCCCTCTTTGCCATGAAAATGAACTTAATCCCCCAAAAACATTTCCACTGCATTTCAGCCCTGCCACAAAAGGACCAGCTGCCATCATGTCAGTGATTCTCTTGTTAACACAGGAGAGAGTGTTGACGAGGACAAGGCTGGAGATCACTCTGTCATGCTGATTGAGTTAGAATAACAGACTGGAAGCTTTAAAAGGAGGGTGGTGCTTGAAATCATTGTTCTTCCTCTGTTAACCATGGTTACCTGCAAGGAAACGCGTGCCGTCATCATTGCTTTGCACAAAAAGGGCTTCACAGGCAAGGATATTGCTGCTAGTAAGATTGCACCTAAATCAACCATTTATCGGATCATCAAGAACTTCAAGGAGAGAGGTTCAATTGTTGTGAAGAAGGCGTCAGGGCGCCCAAGAAAGTCCAGCAAGCGCCAGGGCAGTCTCCTAAAGTTGATTCAGCTGCGGGTTCAGGGCACCACCAGTGCAGAGCTTGCTCAGGAATGGCAGCAGGCAAGTGTGAGTGCATCTGCACGCACAGTGAGGCGAAGACTTTTGGAGGATGGCCTGGTGCAAAGAAGCCACTTCTCTCCAGGAAAAACATCAGGGACAGACTGGTATTCTGCAAAAGGTACAGGGATTGGACTGCTGAGGACTGGGGTAAAGTCATTTTCTCTGATGAATTCCCTTTCCGATTGTTTGGGGCATCCGGAAAACACCTTGTCCGGAGAAGACAAGGTGAGCGCTACCATCAGTCCTGTGTCATGCCAACAGTAAAGCATCCTGAGACAATTCATGTGTGGGGTTGCTTCTCAGCCAAGGGAGTGGGCTCACTCACAATTTTGCCTAAGAACACAGCCATGAATTAAGAATGGTACCAACACATCCTCAGAGAGCAACTTCTCCCAACCATCCAAGAACAGTTTGGTGACGACCAATGCCTTTTCCAGCATGATAGAGCACCTTGCCACAAGGCAAAAGTGATAACTAAGTGGCTCGGGGAACAAAACATCGACATTTTATGTCCATGGCCAGGAAGCTCCCCAGACCTTAATCCCATTGAGAACTTGTGGTCGATCCTCAAGAGGCGGGTGGACAAACAAAAACCCACAAATTCTGACAAAACTCCATTTATTATGCAAGAATTACATTTGACATTTTAGTCATTTAGCAGACGCTCTTATCCAGAGCGACTTAGATTTAGTGAGTGCATACATTTTCAGTATAGGCTAGTTTTTCTTCCGGCTTTGTACCTACCTCTTCAAGTAGCCTATTTAATGGTGTGATTCCATGGGAATACGTTTTTAAAAAAGGAAGAACATTTGAATAATGGGCCATGGACACAGCTCGACTATAGGATACTCCCAAGGTATGAAAAAGTTTGACAAAGTTTAAAAGGTGAAATCAAGAGGTGTGTGTGTGTGTTTGTTTGTGTGTATGTGTACACTTTCTCAATTTGACAGTTTTTCTCAATCAATATTAGAGGTGGCCTATGTTTTAGATTATAATCTGCACCATTCCCCCAAAAAATTCCATTCGTCTTTTAATCTCTGCTTCATGAATGTACATTTGCCTATACGGTCTGCAATCTGCTTCGAGACACGGCAGAGGTCGGATCATTCCGGCGATTGAGATAGGGAGTTCGATGGTGAGTCATATATCTGTACCAGGGGCAAAGACTTTCTGTTTTCCTGGGGCAAAAGTTCAGGATATCACCAGGTTGCTTCCCGAGGCTGTGAGTCAGTCAACGGAGGCTGATACTGTCATGGTTCATGTGGGGTCAAATGACATTATGAAGGGCAGCTCAGAACAGCTGAAGATGGATTTTAAAGAACTGATTGGGTCTCTACCAACAAATGCCCCATGATATCTGGCACTCTGCCCTCCCTATATCGCGGCATTGAACGGTTCAGCAGACTTTCAGCCCTCCATAACTTGCTACGAGACTATTGCAGCTCTGTGGGTGTAACATTTATTGACAATTTTGATACCTTCTGGAAACAAAGCTCGTATTATAAGGAGGATGGGATCCACCCAAATCATTTGGGTTCCTGGATCCTTTCACAACATTATAAGGCTGCGTTGAGACAATGACTTATCAAGGACCCAAGTCCAGCTCATTTAATCCATACCGCTGAGTAATTCATAATGCTTCAGCAAATGTACATTATCCTAGGGACGTTGGAAGACACAATGTAAGTAACCTAAATTATGTCCCTCTTACTGCCCTGTTCCTACAGCTATTGTATGCAGTAATCATATGCCTATGAACCAGAGTAATACTGTTAGCGCTGAGGTGGTGTGCCCTAGTATGAAGTCCACTGTGTGCAGCTCACCCTGCACTAATAAAAATAACTTGAGCAGGTCTACCTCTGCTAAGCTTCCCAGTAAAGCAAGAAAAACAATCAAGCATCCCAGAAAAGTGTTAGAAATAGCCCACGTTAACATATGTAGTTTAAGAAACAAGGTTAATGAAATCAATAATTTGCTAGTAACAGATGACATTCATATTCTGACAATCTCTGAAACACACTTAGATAATACCTTTGATGATACAGTGGTAGCAATACATGGTTATAAGGTCTACAGAAAATACAGAAAGTTGGAGGTGTGGTTGTTTATATTCAGAACCACATTCCTGTAAAGCTTAGAGAGGATCTCATGTTAAATACTGTTGAAGTAATATGGCTACAGGTTAATCTGCCTCACCTAAAGCCCATTCTGGTGGTAAGTTGCTATAGACCACCAAGTGCTAACCGTCAGTATCTGGATAACATGTGTGAAATGCTTGATAATGTATGTGATATCAATAGAGAGGTACACTTTCTGGGTGATTTAAATATTGACTGGCTTTCATCAGACTGCCCACTCAAGAGAACGCTTCAAACTGTAACTAGTGCCTGCAACCTGGTTCAGGTTATCAATCTGCCTGTGCCATTAAACCCCTACAACTCATCCAGAATGCCGCAGCCCGTCTGGTGTTCAACCTTCCCAAGTTCTCTCACATCACCCCCCTCCTCCGCACACTCCACTGGCTTCCAGTTGAAGCTCTCATCCGCTACAAGACCATGGTGCTTGCCTATGGAGCAGTGAGGGGAACGGCACCTCTGTACCTTCGGGCTCTGATCAGTCCCTACACCCAAACGAGGACATTGCATTCATCCACCTCTGGCCTGCTGGCTCCCCTTCCTCTGCGGAAGCATAGTTCCCGCTCAGCCCAGTCAAAACTGTTCGCTGCTCTGGCACCCCAATGGTGGAACAAGCTCCCTCACGACGCCAGGACAGCAGAGTCACTCACCACCTTCCGGAGACATTTGAAACCCAACCTCTTTAAGGAATACCTGGGATAGGATAAAGTAATCCTTCTACCCCCCCCCCCCCCCCCAAAAAAAAAATTGTAAAGTGGTTATCCCACTGGCTATAGGGTGAACGCACCAATTGGTGAGTCGCTCTGGATAAGAGCGTCTGCTAAATGACGTAAATGTGCCCTTGAGCAAGGCACTTAACCCTAATTGCTCCTGTAAGTCGCTCTGGATAAGAGCGTCTGCTAAATGACTAAAATGTAAAAAAATGTAATCAACCTACCAGGGTAGTTACAAACAGTACAGGAATAAAATCATCAACATGTATTGATCATATCTTTACTAATGTTGCAGAAATTTGTTTGAATGTAGTATCCAAATCCATTGGATGTAGTGATCACAATATAGTAGGAAAACCAAAGTTCCAAAGGCTGGGCCTAATATTGTGTATAAGAGGTCATACAAGAAGCTTTGTAGTAATTCCTATGTTGTTGATGTGAAGAATATTTGTTGGTCCATGGTCTGTAATGACGGGTAACCAGACGCACTTGACACATTTATGAAATTACTTATCCCAGTTACTAATAAGTATGCACCTATTAAGAAAATGACTGTAAAAACTGTTAAATCCCCGTGGATTGATGAGGAATTTAAAAATGGTATGGTTAAGAGGGATGAGGCAAAAGAGATGGCAAATAAGTCTAGCTGCACAACCGATTGGCAAACGTACTACAAATTGAGAAATCATGTGACTAAACTGAATAAAAAGAAGAAGAAACTATACTATGAAATAAAGATAAATGACATAAAGAATGATAGTAAAAAGCTTTGGAGTACCTTTAATGAAATTTTGGGCAAAAAGGCAAACTCAGCTCCATCATTCATTGAACCAGATTGCTCATTCATCACAAAACCCACTGATATTGCCAACGACTTTAATCATTTTTTCATTGGCAAGATTAGCAAACTTAAGCATGACATGCCAGCAACAAACGCTGACACTACACATCCAAGTATATCTGAACAAATTATGAAAGACAAGCATTGTAATTTAGAATTTCGTAAAGTAAGTGTGTAAGAATTGAAAAAATTATTGTTGTCTATCAACAAGAATAGTAAAGCCCCCTGTTACCAGATACAATGCTATTTTACAGTAAACAAATTGACAACACTTTCAGCACGCTTATAGGGAAGGACATTCAACAAGCACAGCACTTACACAAATGACTGATGATTGGCTGAGAGAAAGTGATGATAAAAAGATTGTGGGGGCTGTTTTGTTAGACTTCAGTGCGGCTTTTGACATTTTAGATTATAGTCTGTTGCTGGAAAAACGTATGTATTATGGCTTTGAGTAAAGCCAGTGTGTCCATGTATGCGGATGACTCAACACTCTACACGTCAGCTACCACAGCGACTGAAATGACAGCAACACTTAACAAAGAGCTGCAGTTAGTTTCAGAATGGGTGGCAAGGAATAAGTTAGTCCTAAATATTTCAAATCATTCACAAACCCTAAACCTCAACTAAATCATATAATGAATAGTGTGGAAATTGAGCAAGTTGAGAAGACTAAACTGCTTGGAGTAACCGTGGATTGTAAACTGTCATGGTCAAAACATATTGATACAACAGTAGCTAGAATGGGGAGAAGTATGTCCATAATTAAGCGCTGCTCTGCCTTCTTAACAGCACTATCAACAAGGCAGGTCCTACAGGCCCTAGTTTTGTCGCACCTGTACTACTGTTCAGTCGTGTGGTCAGGTGCCACAAAGAGGGACTTAGGAAAATTGCAATTGGCTCAGAACAGGGCAGCACGGCTGGCCCTAAAATGTACACAGAGAGCTAACATTAATGATATGCATGTCAATCTCTCCTGGGTCAAAGTGGAGGAGAGATTGACTTCATCACTACTTATATTTATGAGAGGTATTGACATGTTGAATGCACCGAGCTGTGTGCCAGTAGTTCAAACAGACAGCTTGTGTCACGATCGTCATTCATAGAGGACCAAGGCGCAGCGTTGAATGCGAACATTTTATTTATTAGAATGATCACACGATCAAAACAACAAAACGAAACGTGACGTCCCTGGTTACATAAACAAACCAACACGGAACAAGAAACCACAAATAATGAATGCCTAACGGCTACCTAAGTATGACTCCCAATCAGAGACAACGAGCTACAGCCGTCTCTGATTGGGAGCCACCCTGGCCAACATAGATATACAACAACTAGAACATAAACAAATGAAAACTCACACCCTGGCTCAACATACTAGAGTCCCAGGAGCCAGGGCGTGACAGTACCCCCCCCTAAAGGCGCGGACTCCGACCGCGCCAACCAAATACAACAGGGGAGGGACCGGGTGGGCACTCCGCCTCGGCGGCGGATCCGGCTCCGGACATGACCCCCACTCCTTCTCTAACCCCCCAAAGTACCCCTGGTCCGGTCTGGCCCTGCTGACCAGAGCTGAACTGAACACTGGTGGAGCGGATTGCTCTAGCTCCGGCGTGACGCAGCACCTGACCGGTGCCGGACCCGCCACCGGTGGAACAGGCACGGGCCGTGCCGGACTGACGACGCACACCACTGGCTTGGTGTGGGGAGCAGGAGCGGGCCGAGCCGGGCTGACGAAACGCACCACTGACTTGGTGCGGGGAGCAGGAGCGGGCCGGACCGGGCTGACGAAGCGCACCACTGACTTGGTGCGGGGAGCAGGAACGGGCCGTGCCGGGCTGACGATGCGCACCACTGACTTGGTGCGGGGAGCAGGAACGGGCCGGACAGGGCTGACGAAACGCACCACTGACTTCGTGCGGGGAGCAGGAACGGACCGGACTGGGCTGGCGACGCGCACCACAGACTTGGTGCGGAGAGCAGGAACGGGCCGGACAGGGCTGACAAAACGCACCACAGACTTGGTGCGGGGAGCAGGAATGGGCCGGACTGGGCTGGCGACGCGCACCACAGACTTGGTGCGGAGAGCAGGAACGGGCCGGACAGGGCTGACGAAACGCACCACAGACTTGGTGCGGGGAGCAGGAACGGGCCGGACAGGGCTGACGAAACGCACCACTGACTTGGTGCGGGGAGCAGGAATGGGCCGGGCCGAGCTGGCGATGCGCACCATAGACTTGGTGCGAGTGGCAGGAACAGGCCGGACCGTACTGGGAACACACACCACTGGCCCTACGTGGGGATCAGGAACAGGCCGGACCGGACTGGCAACACACGCCAGTACCTCTCGCCGTGCCTCTACATCTTCCACCCCCTCTTCGACCAGTGGCCCCCGTAACCTGGCGGCCTCCTCTGCCAATCCGCTGGGCCGCTCTGCCGCGGTCTCCTGATGGCCCGTCGTCCACGGCGTTAGCCCCCCCCTAAAAAAATTCTGGGCGTCTCCCCTACCCGTGGACCAGGTCTCCATGTCCCTCGCCAGCCTTTCGCCCTTCTGCCACAATGTCAAGCCCTTCTCTTCCTCACTCGGCTTGACACAGTCGAGGAGGCGAAGGAGATCTGTTAGGGATCTCCCTGGCGATGGCTCCTGGACACGCTGCTTGGTCACATCTTGGTGGTTTCTTCTGTCACGATCGTCATTCATAGAGGACCAAGGCGCAGCGTTGAATGCGAACATTTTATTTATTAGAATGATCTCACGATCAAAACAACAAAACGAAACGTGACGTCCCTGGTTACATAAACAAACCAACACGGAACAAGAAACCACAAATAATGAATGCCTAACGGCTACCTAAGTATGACTCCCAATCAGAGACAACGAGCTACAGCCGTCTCTGATTGGGAGCCACCCTGGCCAACATAGATATACAACAACTAGAACATAAACAAATGAAAACTCACACCCTGGCTCAACATACTAGAGTCCCCGGAGCCAGGGCGTGACAGCTTGGTGCATATCCCACAAGACATGACACCAGAGGTCTCTTCACAGTCCCCAAGTCCAGAACAGATTATGGGAGGCACACAGTACTACATAGAGCCATGACTACATGGAACTCTATTCCACATCAAGTAACTCATGCCAGCAGTAAAATTAGATTTAAAAAACAGATAAAAATACACCTTATGGAACAGTGGGGACTGTGAAGCAACACAAACATAGACACATGCATACAAACACACGATAACATACGCACTATACACACATGTACAGATGGATTTTGTATTATAGATAAGTGGTAGAAGAGTAAAGGCCTGAGGGCACACACTTAATATGTTGTGAAATTTGTTATGAATGTATTGTAATGTTTTTTAAATGTATAACTGCCTTAATTTTGCTGGACCCCAGGAAGAGTAGCTGCTGCCTATTGGGGATCCATAATAAATACAAATACAAATGTGATTCCATACGCGCTAGTCCTCTCCTTATAGTGAAACCTTTGACAACATCTTTATTGTAACAGTAACAACATCCAGGTTGTCTGAGAGCAGGACAAGAAAAATTCACAGATTATTAATGAAATACTAACCACAATGGACCGTCTGGGAGGATGAAGGAACTGAACTGGTAAAAGGTTTGCTTTGGTCTGTCAACATAACAGAGAATCCGGTTATTGAATTAAGTCAATAGGTCATGTCCTTCTGGTGGTCAGTCCTCAGTTAATTCCCACACAGACCATTAACAATGGCTTTGCCATTAACTGAAATAGCACATCAAGAAAAATACAATATTGCTTTGGTTGTGTAATGGTTAGCAAATTCCATTATGGTAAGGAAGCAGTATAATGGTTTTTATGTACAGTATCTGCTGCGTTGGATGTGTAATGAATGTGTAATGTCAAGACTAAATGAGTGTGATTTGATAGAGTCTGGAAGGTCCAGCAGCTTTATGATCAGTGCGACCATATGAGATCTATGGTGTAGAGAGCATGTTCTGTGGTTGTACTAGAAAGATAAATGTTGGGGGGACTTCCTGTGGTCCTTACCTTTTTAATTGAAACAGCTGGTTTAGATCATTCATGAGAAAGGCAGACTTCTCCAGTTATGCCTATATTAGAATAGAGACCTCACCACCACCACCAAATACAGTTCCATTTCCAATATGAGAGAGAGGCCTGTGCTGTACTGTAAGTACTGAACTGGTTTACTTGAACTACATGGCAGCCACAGCATTTCTCCATTAGCTCCATACGTATTCATGAGAGTGATTCAGGGAACCTCCAGTTCAGATGTTTGTGGCATGGACTACGTTAGCTCTGGGAGAGTGTCATTCACTATTTATAGAATGAAAAAGCAAATTAGCTTCAAAGTCCAGGACCTAACCCATCCATATAAGGTACTGTAGTCTCTACTCAGTCAGCATTAGACAATGGGTCCTGTCGTTCCCCTGTCCCCCCAGGTTTGGTCTGTTTTTATCCCTGCCATGTTAATGTGGCAATAAGGGGCCAGATTCATGTGAGTTGGCATGGCGGGCCCACAGCTGCAGAGAGGAGTGGCCACCGAGGAGCAATTACTGGGCGGAGAGCCTCAGAAGCACTTTTCCATCAGGCCATGCAGCACAGACATCAAACAGTTCCATTAGGAGGCTTGTGGAAGTGAAGATTCATGTGACGTTTAACTCGGTGAGTAATATGTCTGCTTCTTCCACTTTTTCCTTTTTTTCCTTTTCTTCTCTATTTCCCAGGGAGAAACTCCAGAGAATATCCCTGGGACATGTGCTCCAGATATAGCCGGCGATGGCCCTCTTTGAAAAATAAGCAGAGTAAAGTAAGTTCGAATGACTAATGAGCCAGACATGATGACAACACAGGTGGTTTGGTTCACCTATTTCCACCCAACCATTCATTCCTTTCATTCAATTCATCCACTGTGCTCTCCATCCGCTACCCCCAACATCTCTATCCAGCATCTTTCCGACCAACATCCTTCCCTCTCCGATGCAGAGCTCACCGCACTGACCGTGCCAGTCATGCAAGTATGCCCTGTGCTTTGGTTATTGTCCCAGCTGCTACTTATTTCCTCTGTCCGGACTCTGCCAGCCTCACATCCCAAAAACACATTGGCTCTTGGATGAGTGTCATATGATCTGCAGTTGGCACAGAGCTGTACAGTCTAATCCACTTCAGCCACCTACCGGTCTGAGGACAAATGGTCAAGGACAACCAGTTTATTTTAATATCCTTTTTTATTCCGCAACGGGTTCAGATGAGTTGCCTCAGATTGGAATTGCGGGAGCAATAAATGAATTAAAGACAAATTCAGAGATATTTAAACATGGCCACACAGCCAGGGGCTTATATAAAAATACTCCAGCGAAATGCTCGGTACAACATCAAGGCTTTATTTGACTGTCTAATGTTACTCCTCACGGGGCAGGTCATATATGATACACTAACCACAGAACCCGGGGTGTTGTGGGTGTTGAAAATCTCATGAATCATCTAACTGGTGGAGTCATTGTGTGTCGTATGATTGAGCGTGCGGTGAGGATGGCCCGTGGGTGACAAGGAGCGGCCAAGAAGGCAACTGGAGATGAGAGTGACTTACTGAAATACATGACCCCTATGAGGAGGAGAAGAGGGAAGAGAGGCAGAGACAGGTTTAACCCTTTGTGCCCCTGTGGATGTTTTACAGCCGTCGGCTCAGTGTGAATCTGCAGAAACCCAGAACCCAGGGCATGGCAGTATGGGAGAGTCTGCGGCGGGCGGCCATATTGAGACAGATGGTGATGATTCTGTTAACATCTGTGTCAGGCTACCCCTGCTGTAAAATAGATTTCCCTCCCAGCTCTGAGGGATGGCATTGTCTACAGAATCATTATCACACCGTGCCTGGGAATGCCATTAGACCCGCCTGAGGGAGATATTTTATAAGGACATAAAGAGTGGAAATCTGTACTGTACAGGTGTGTGTGGGGCCTTCAGCAATTGTTAGCTACCTCAGGTTTTTTAACCTTATAACAGTACTTTGTATTATCGGGAGCAACCACAAGGTACCCTCATCGGGGTGACAGAAACCGGAACTTTACGGTTTTCAGGGATACAGTATCTTCAACATAGCTTCCTTTTCCCCTGAAAACTGTATGTGGGGACCCGCTCAGGCGTTTCTTTTACGCCTGCTACTTTAGGTTAACCACAAGGTGCAAATTCTAAAAAGAGGACCTTTCCCTTCCTTATGGATGCAGTCCAAAGAGATGACAATATTCTTCTCTTTAAAGAAACCTCCACTGAAGTCTTAATCCAAAACCACATATAGAGTAGCTGGACTGGGTGTGGTCTGTCACAAGCTGTAATGTTTCAGAAACTGTAATGTTACACAAATGGGGCTTTAAAAGCTGAGGACCCATATTCATTTATCAAATGAATGCTGCGTTCAGCAGGATCTACACGGGCAGAGCCAAACCCCCCATTCCCACACTCCCTTTATCCTCTCTCCACCTCTCGCTGCTCGGGCAAATAAGGCTCTTTTGTGCGTGTGCAGGAAAAGCCTGCAACACGTCACCCTCAGTTCGGACTATTAAAGTGTTCCTCAAACAACCTCCTCATTTACTTGGCCTTCACTTCCCCGCTTGCCTGAAATTTACGACAGAGAGGTGAGATGGTGTTTGCACCCTGTCCTGAATGGACGGTGGAAAGGGCCTTTTTGTCAGCTGTCCTCTGACACGCCGCACGCCACCCACACAGTCCTACTGTAAGCAGGGTGTTTTGGGTAACCAAAAACCATATAGCTGCAAGTAAATCACACCTCAGACACTTTACTGCCCTTTCTCATCCTTAACATCCCATGAATAGATGACACTCAGGTTGACATTTGTTGTGGGAGAGGATCTGAGGCATGGTGAGGCCTGATTCTTGATTAAGAACCGTTTCAGGTACTGCACTGTATGACAAACAAATGACAGCTGACTCACATACCCAGATTAAGCTCTAAATCTGAACAGACAGACATTCTGTCCTCACAGACCAGTTATAACACACTTTTTGTGTCCACCGGTTTTATCTGATACAATACGTAACTTTGAATAATTTACTTCTGAATTCAATAGAGGAAGTGAACCTAGAGTCCAACCTGAAACATTATCTTCTTGCTCATTTTCTTTATGAATATAGTTGATTTTTGTCATGGTAAAAAATACAATATGTTAAAAAAGGCTCCAATTAACATGTATTGTATTTCCTATGCAGTGTTCTATATTTAGTTTGCACTTCACATGAAAACGAATTTCCTTTGCATTAGCGTGTTTCCAACCCTGACCCCTTAGTTTATGGTTAATCCTCTGGTTAGTTCCTGAGCCTGATGGCATGATGGAAAACCTCATCACAGGATCATAACACAGTAATCATCCTTTCTATGTGGTTCAGTGTGTTTCAATGTGAAGCCAAAACAGACCCACCAGATTTCCCTACAATAGCCTGAGGATTTAATTGGAATTGACCTCTGTCTCATCTGTCAATCAAAGACCCACAACTGGAAAAATAAGCCTAGAGTCAAAGGAATATGTTCTCCAAACAGGACTCTGATCTGAAAGACTGTTAGTTCTACCCCTGAAATGCAAATGAAGTGGTCAAATTTAAGTGAAAAGTTGTACCTGGAAAAAAACATTATTACAGTATATAATCAAGGAAATAGAAACTAGTGTGAATATATCATTATATGTCTAAAAATAGATATGGAATACAGTACATAGTGTATTCCACCAGTTAAAGTCCTGAACATGCAGTGAAGACAGGCTTTAATGACAAGGTAATGATTTCATGAGAAGAAGAATTCTGGTAGGAGAGTGTCCAGAGCCCTGTCTCTTCCCTCAACTGTAATTTCCATTTAATCAGAGGAACCTATAATTAATAAACAAAGTTAAATCCTTCTTGACTACAGTTAAAAGACAAATACTTGGCTGGAGCATTGTATACGTTGCATCATTTCAGTAGCAGGGAAAGGACTGATTTGGGCCACGCAGCCAGCGTTTCCAACAAGCCCCAGGAGGGCAATATCTGTACACAGGAGATTATGAATTGAACTTGCAAAAATGTTTTAGGACTAAGTTGTTTTTGCTTCCAAATATACTGCATATGTTAAGGAGGGCATAACACTAACAATGTGTAGTGTTATGAAACAACTGGTTAACCCTGCCTCAGTAAAAGCGCAATAACCAACTGAGAAAAGGGCATTCCAGTATTTATTGCATTCTAACTTTATTTTTTGTGACATAAAAGTTTAAAGAGTTCTGGAGGTCTTAGCTATAAAAGTCTTGAATCAAAGGTGAATATGTCGGTTAGCACTAAATGTTCCTTTTTAGTTTGTAGCTGAGAATCAACATGTTTTTTTTGTAGCGTTTTTTATGATGCACTTCATGCTGTTGGGTAGATGTGCCGTGAAAACAATCTCCATTGAGTTTAGTTGGAGGTGACCCGTGTGGTGCCCTGTGTAGAGGAGGTACCACTGGACCATGCTGAGAGGAAATCCCTGCATGAGGGAAATTAGCTCATGTTATGTCCAGGTTTTCCGACTCTAATGGATATACCAGGCAGGCTGTTCCTCACACACCTACTGTAGGAATGACTGTTGGCTTCTTGATTTAGTCACTAGATAGGCCTACCTCATATTGGGCACATCCAATAATATGTAAAGGAACAAAAATGAAGAAATAACCATCATCAATGTCTAAGAGGAAAAATTTAATAAATTGAGAGCGTTGAGAGAATTCAATTCATCAGAATCTGAGCACATAATATCCCTATCTACATGTTTAATGGTGTATTGTCAAGTCATTACATGCAACTAGTCTAATCATTGTATTATAATGGATTTAACTGTAATCTGTCTAATCGTACCAGTTCATTGTTTAATTTTACGATGGCCATAATCCATGCAGGATACAGATGGTCATGTGTGTGTGAAGGTCTAGAGGCTTTTGTTGCTTTATTGCCTAATCAAACTAGTGTCAAGAGTTTTTCCTGATGACTGACCACATGTCCAGACCAGAAAAACTCTGGGTCCATAGTCTTAGCTCAAGTAGAGCTCAGAGTTTTTCCTGATCAGGTCACATGGTCTGGAAAATCTCCTAGCGCTAGGCCTATACATTTCTCCTAACATTTTCTTAGAAGAAACAGCCCATTCATTTATAGGAGCTCACTGGGGTGTTATTCTCACATGTGGTAATGAGTGTGTGATCAAGCAATGCCAGAGCTATTAATTGAAAAATAATGAACCATGGTGAAGCTAACATAAATCAAGAGAGTAACCCTCTAAAATTATTCCATGTGTGGACACTGAATCTAAGAAATATAATATAATCTGGTGGAATTGGAATAAATCGCCTGTGTGAGTGCTGTTACACTTTCCACTCTGATGGATCATGCTCTAGAGATCAGTGCTGTACTGTTATCCTTTGAGGGTTTAGGGACACCTTGCAAGAGCTGAAGGCCAAATACATTTTTTAAAAATATGATTAATTTAGAATTCAGAATATACAGTATTTGGGCCACTCAGTTTAATTTCATAAAAATGTAAACTACAGACAAATCATTGAATCTTTTGAAAACCAGTGTTACTGCATTATAGAATGTACAGATGCAGGATCTTTAATTTGATCACCCCTTTTGAATGTGAACTTGTTGTGTATTTGAGGTATAAAAAGGCTTCTAAAGTGTGCAACTTCCAATTTGAAATTTCAGACTTTAGTTTCCCTTAGGAAAAATGTATCAACCCCTACAAAAATGTCCATCAACTACAGTATAATCCACATAGTAATTCACATTTCCTGTTGCTGCAGGATTATTTTCCTGCTTTACCAAACCAGCTCAATTTAAGATCTTACAGTATGCCTACATCTGTATGCAGTTTTATAAACAAAAAGAAACAAATCCTTTATTTTGACAGGGAAGATAAGCTTAGAAGAGCAGTATTCTATCGAATTTATCCTACATTGCTAAAGCATTCAATACAAAAGTGAAAAAAGCATACAATGCTAACACAGGCAATGTGAGTGTTCCAATGGGCACAACACAAATTATTTATTTAGTAAATTCAGAAGAAAATCCTTCTCCAACTCCAGCTTGCATCACTGTCTCCATGGCTGAGACTAGTGATGAGAAGAGGAGTCTCAGAGACTTGGCTGGCTGGGAGTGCTGCTTTCTCTCTGTAGTCATCTGGCCAGTGACTGACAAGCCTAAACATTGAGCCAACCCTTTTATTGTCTCAGAGAGAAATCTCCCGGGAGCCATCAGCAGAATTTCCCCCCAGTTCACAACCCTAACACATACAGGCGGGATTGTCTACTAGTAGTTAGTATTCATTTCTTCCACCGGCAGACTGTCGGGCTCTGGGTAGCCATTGTTGGGCCTCTTTAGGGTTGTTCCTAGTACATGCTTTTAGATGCACAGCTCACTGACGTTGATTGTGTGCCAGCCAGAAATGTGTAATGAATGAAATATGACTTGTCAGTATCCAATGGTATTATTTTACAGCAATGACATTTCCACTATATGTTCGTTCTCACACCAATAATCAATTCCATGAGAGACATGTACAGTTGAAGTCGGAAGTTTACATACACTTAGGTTGGAGTCATTAAAACTTGTTTTTCAACCACTCCACAAATTTCTTGTTAACAAACTATAGTTTTGGCAAGTCGGTTAGGACATCTACTTTGTGCATGACACAAGTAATTTTTCCAACAATTGTTTACAGACAGATTATTTCACTTATAATTCACTGTATCACAATTCCAGTGGGTCAGAAGTTTACATACACTAAATTGACTGTGCCTTTAAACAGCTTGGAAAATTCCAGAAAATGATGTCATGGCTTTAGAAGCTTCTGATAGGCTAATTGACCTTCATTTGAGTCAATTGGAGGTGTACCTGTGGATGTATTTCAAGGCCTACCTTCAAACTCAGTGCCTCTTTGCTTGACATCATGGGAAAATCAAAAGAAATCAGCCAAGACCTCAGGTTTTTTTGGGGGGACCTCCACAAGTCTGGTTCATCCTTGGGAGCAATTTACAAATGCCTGAAGGTACCACATTTATCTGTACAAACAATAGTACGCAAGTATAAACACCATAGGACCACACAGCCATCATACCGCTCAGGAAGGAGAGGCGTTCTGTCTCCTAGAGATTAACGTACTTTAATGCGAAAAGTGCAAATCAATCCCAGAACAACAGCAAAGGACATTGTGAAGATGCTTGAGGAAACAGGTACAAAAGTATCTATATCCACAATAAAACGAGTATTATATCGACATAACCTGAAAGGCCGCTCAGCAAGGAAGAAGCCACTGCTCCAAAACCGCCATAAAAAAGCCAGACTACGGTTTGCAACTGCACATGGGGACAAAGATCGTATTTTTTTGAGAAATGTCCTCTGGTCTGATTAAACAAAAATAGAACTGTTTGGCCATAATGACCATTGTTATGTTTGGAGGAAAAAGGGGCAGGCTTGCAAACCGAAGAACACCATCCCAACCGTGAAGCACGGGGGTGGCAGCATCATGCTGTGGGGGTGCTTTGCTGCAGGAGGGACTGGTGCACTTCACAAAAAAGATGGCATCATGAGGAAGGAAAAATATGTGGATATATTGAAGCAACATCTCAAGACATCAGTCAGGAAGTGAAAGCTTGGTTGCAAATGGGTCTTCCAAATGGACAATGACCACAAGCATACTTACAAAGTTGTGGCAGAATGGCTTAAGGACAACAAAGTCAAGGTATTGGAGTGGCCATCACAAAGCCATGACCTCTATAAAATGTGTGGTCAGAACTGAAAAAGCGTGTGCGAGCAAGGAGGCCTACAAACCTGACTCAGTTACACCAGCTCTGTCAGCAGGAATGGGCCAAAGTTCACCCAACTTATTGTGGGAAGCTTGTGGAAGGCTACCCAAAACATTTGACCCAAGTTAAACAATTTAAAGGCAATGCTACCAAATACTAATTGAGTGTATGTAAACTTCTGACCTACTGGGAATGTGATGAAATAAAAGCTGAAATAAATCATTCTCTCTACTATTATTCTGACATTTCACATTCTTAAAATAAAGTGGTGATCCTAACTGACCTAAAACAGGGACTTTTTACTAGGATTAAATGTGAAAAACTGAGTTTAAATGTATTTGGCTAAGGTGTATGTAAACTTCTGACTTCAACTGTAGGTTGCATAGCACAGTACAGGATGTACAGTAAGTATGTTTTATCATGCTTTTCAAGATTCAAGTTTAAAATGTGTGATTATCATTAGGTGTACCTGAGGACATTAAAGCAATATCATTACTAAAATTATTGTTTCCCCTGGAACCCGTCTAAGATGGAAATTAAAGTTTGAATAATGTAATTACAGAGGCACACAGGTGTAACACTGCCAGTAATTGCTGCTCCTAATTGAATTAAAACCAAACCACCCCAGAGTATTATACAGCATCTAGCCAAGTTTACGATTCAGACTTAAAATAGCAATGCTGCAGAGAGTGACGGGACTTTAGGTATTGCACCTGACCTGTCAGAAGTCTGTATCTCAGTTTCATCACCAGTGTTGAATAAATATAAAAAGTCCTTGTTGTGCTGGATCTGAGCAGTATTAATTGATAAACAGCATATTTCGAAGAACAGGCTTGGAGATGCCAGACATGATTAATTATTAATGTGTTGATACATATTAGACTGCATTTAATTTCTTAACTGGGCACATTAAAACATTATACTGGATATGTGTAGGGTCAAATCAGGTCTGCTGATATTTGTTTTTAACCTTTCAACAAAGGGCACTGACATTGGATCCTTCTCATGAATAGGGGATGAGGAATATCCTCAAAACACCATGCCAAAACACACTGATAATAGTTGGTATCCTACTACACAACAGACCAGGTTTAGATTTTCCTGATTTCACAAGCATAACCATGGATAAATGCAGACCTGCTGAGTCAATAGATTCTGTAGCTGGTGGTTTCAGGTGGTATAAAAAAATAGCTTGTTAGAATTGGCATGGAACATGGTGAATGAAGAACAGAGCGTGACAGAGTGAATGAAGAAATACGGTTCCGAATGGAAACCATGCATTGTGTTAGAGAAATAGTCAAGCCTCTGTTAAAAGATAGTGGCAAAGCCAACAAAAATACATCTGTCTTCCATGGTTTTACAGTGCGGCCACTGTTGTGGCAACTGTAGGAGTGAGTTTGCAAGCGCAATTAGGTCCTCCATTCATTAAATAGTCATTTGTCACCATGGATTAAAATTATGTTTACATTATGCCGTTTTAGCTGTATTCCAGACTTATTGTAGCCTACTGTATAGTCAAGAAAATACAGTTTTGGTCTGCTCAATTTGAATACAAATTCATACTCAACTGAGTGTGTCCAAACTGGTCTAAACCGGTCCAAACCACTGTAACATGACTGACAAGATAGTGAAACTGCACACATTGCCCACCGTCCTGCAAAACAGCCAGTACAATGTATTGTGTGAATACAAGGTCCTATGTGGCTCAGTTATTAAGACTGTGGCGTTGACTACACAAAGGTTGTGGGTTCAACTCCCGTAAGGATCACACGCTAAACATGAATACGCTCACTGTTCTGTAAGTTGCTTTGGATAACAGTGTCTGCTGTTTGACATACTTACATTTTAAAAGGGACCTGAATGACATACATGTCATGGAATTGATACATGAGCATGTACAGGTTTGTGTCAGCTCCACATCTGTGATGTTCTACAGATCTACAGCATAGTGTATCTAGATGTATTGTGTAACTAGTAGTGGGCCATATGGAGTCTATTAATACCCTGTCTTTCAGCATTAGACTTAAGTAATTAAACTCACAGGTTATGGTAAGTTGACTGATGAAAATGGTAAATGTGTCGGTTCCCAGACAACTTGTTTTCGAATAACTTTTGCTGCCCTGAGATTCTCCTCTGCTCCTCCAGCTTTGTATTATCCCCCTCAGGCCCAGATGTATGGATGAATGCTCAATCCGAGGTCAAATTGGCCATCCTTTCACTTGTACACATTCCTCAATGGGACTGATACTTTGGAGGAGTGGATGCAAGCAAGCAGCTCGGCAATACAATTAGCATAATTCCGTCATTAATTGTGAATTCCGTTCACTTTGAAAAATAGCTGCTGGTATGGGATGCGGCCTCCCTTCATGAGAATGGCAGCCACCCATAGCACTTCATAGCTGGCCAAAGGCGTGCACCTAGTCTCATTAAGGGACTCCTACAGGCCTGCTGCTCTGAATGAGGAGACTGCTGACGCCTGTGTGAATGACTTGCTCTGCTTTTTGCCAGAGTGGGGGCATTCAGGTGAGGATTATGATGCTTTTCTTCCCACACTCAGAGCTGCATATCTCTGGTCTGGTATTTTAACCATTTTGACATTTGGGTTGATTGTATCTTTGTGAGTAGCAACCAAACTTCAGTTCAAGAGCTGTTCCTGTATCGAAAGTGTTATGACAAATTAACACTTGTACCCAAAATATAATGTTCATAAAATTACAGAAAAAGAGAAACTGAGTGCTGGTGCTATCTTGTTTTGGACACTATGTATGTGCATGTCATATTCCCAAAAGTCGAATCCTGGTAAGCTCATAGAGCATTCCAATTAATGGAGCATTCTGAAAATAAAATGACAGCGGGTGTGTCAAGTAAGATGAATGAGTGTGTAATCAGCGGAGTAGGACTGGTCCTGATTTAGCCCAGGAATGACAAGGAAGACCAGAGCGTCTCTGAGGATTTCATACCTGCCAACTTTTCAAAAAACCTTGGAGTGAGATTTTGTCCTGGGTCCGCCTGGGTCCTGCAGTCGGTAAAAAGCAATTGCACTGCCTGCGTCTCAGAACTGCGCCCGCCTTGATCTCATGAGGTTATCGTTGGCCACGTGTGCATGACGTCAGAGAAAGTCGGGATCAAGTCGGACACAAATCTAACCAGCATGCATTGGGCGGTGATCGCCGGTGATCGATTCTGCGCAGACCTGGCTCATCTCAAATGAGCCTCTTGTCTATGATCTGTCGGCATGGTTATACTGGCCTGTGGCCGCCTTGGAGGCCTTGATGATATCGGAGGGGGGCTCCCATTTGAAGCAGGGCTCCAGATTGGCCATCTTTATGGTCATCATTGAGGACAGGGTGCCATCCAATGCTAGGCGGTTTCTTCTCTTGGTTTTGTTCAGTCCCACAACTGAAAACACCCTCTCAGCATCTGCGTTTGCATGGGGCAACACCAGGACAAGCTTGGCGACGGCAGCAAGCCTCTCGAATACTTTGGCTCCTGTCACCAATGGAAAATGCACCAAAACACAAACATACCTTGATTTTTGATTGATTAATACTGTAAGTATACTGTAGGTTGATCCATTAACAAAGTTTAGATCAAAACATGCATAATTTGCAACATGCATGACACATATATGCATGCAACAATTTTAAGCAACAGATGTAGCCAAGCCACACCTGCCAAAAGGAAAGACAAAAATGTTTTACCTTATGCTTCCGGGTTGCCATTTCAGCCCAGAAGCTTTCCATTTCAGTTTCGTCCTGCAGGGATATCATTGGCATGGTCTGATAATTTAGAAACTCCTCACCCAGAAGGTCATGCTCCTCTGGCCCATGGTATGGGAGGAGATGGGGAAACCTATTTATGAAAGTAGAGTTACAAGTTGTTACGTTTTAGGTATATAGTCATCAACCAGCAGCAGTTCATACAGATCTTTGAGGAGAAGCCACATAAGAATATCTCATGTGCAGTTTAGGAGTGAACACACCTCATCATAAAACACAGGGTATTTTAGCTAAGATGATAGACAATAATTAGAGAAAAAAAACTAAACTTTCAACAAAGTACAGGACATCTTCGATGTCACTTTCAGCCCTCTGCCGTACATCTACAAATTGTGCGTGCTTGATCAGTGGCTCTTCCAGTGGCAGCTTCTTAAGTGCATAGTCCACAGCACTTGTCAGGAAACACAACACAGCTTCATGGAATGAATCCACCTGCTGTGGTGTGATGTCACCTTCGTCGAGTAATCTGTTAAGTTTAGCCTGTCACAGATACAGCATATCGGTATAAGGTACAAGGCTAAATATCACATATCACAGTGTTTGATCATAATAATAGTCAAATACTAACCTGGTAAATGGTTTGCCTTTTCTTTAAAGGCAATTTCACAAGGCACCTCATGGCACTGCAGAGCTGCTGGAACCATAAACTTGGAACATAGCTTGCGTACAAATTTCACCATCTATAACAGACATTTACAAAAATAGTAGGTGAAACCTGTTTTAGAGGATCCCTGCAGATATCAGCAAGAAACACAGAATGGAAAAAAACTGCAAAATCCAATCCCACCTCATCATGTAACAAAAATATTGATGACTGCTTTCTCTGAAGCAGCGAGTTGAAAGAAGTGAAAGTTGGTACGGTGGCTTGGAAGAACAGCAGGTACACTTCTGTCATGGGGTCAGTGAATGTCTGCACAAGTCTACTTCTATTGCACACATTTCCTGTATTTATGTTAAATTCTTTGGAATACATCTTACCTGTTTGAAATCAGCTGCGTTTACATTCACCACACTAAATCATGTTCACACGCACAAACAAATAATTTCTTTCAAGATTTAAAGTTTAAGAGAGTGAGTACTCAATTGGACGATATTTCATTGTTACATACCTAGTCTCAGCTCAGCTTCTTATCAGACTTCTTGAGGTAGTGACCGTTTCTTCTCCTGTTGTCTTTAGCCGCAATAGTATCTCTTCTTCTGTCGCTAGCTTTGGGGTGCAGCGCATATGGTTCAGTGGCGCTCATCAGCGCCATCTGCCGTCGGGGAGTTTGAAAAAAGGAACGAACGAGTCTCGGCCGATTTTTTTTTGCGTGAGAAATTGGATGTGTGGCGTGAGTGCGTGGGAAAACAGGCAAAAACGTGTGTCACACGGCGAAAGCGTGAGAGTTGGCAGCTCTGGGATTTATATTTTGGGCCAAAGAGTCCTATTGAGGATGAATTAGTCATCATGGCCTGGGTCGACTGCATCCACAAAAAACGTTGGGTATCCTCATTTCATGAATGCCTACTTAAGAAACTTCACTTTTTACTTTAAATGTAACATTTCACTGCTAAATTGTACTGTGCTCTCGATTCTTGTGGTCTTTTAATTTAATTTTTCAAGGTTTTCGTGAAGAGAATGATGCTCTACTCTCTTGACATTTATTGTGAAATTATTTGTTGTCTAAATCAGTAGAGAGGAAAGTCTATATAGTTTAGAGAGAATATCTGGGAACAGCGTAATAAGGGTTATGTGTATTGAGATAAGGGTTATGTGTATTGAGCTGAAGGCAAGCAGCCTTCGTCAAATATATGAGTCATTCTCACCATGGCAAGTTCAAGTTTCTACTGTTCTGACATGGGGCGGTAGAAAAGCACTGAGACGAGGGGAAATAAAAGAGTGAGTGGCTAATTATCATCATCGTCTGGCTAGTCAACAGTCCAAAGCTAAAATGGATGATCACTCCCAGATGAAAACATGCCACCAGTATTAATTTGGTTGCACGTTGAATAGTGATCTTTCATGGAGTTGTAACTTGTCATTAGTTTTTTCAGAGCTTGGCTTAAATGATGATTTTATGGAAATGTAATATCATAACATACGGTATAATTTTGTCGATGGAGCAACTTCTCCTCAAAGTGCATTCACCCAAATCAAGAAGGATACAATGCAAGACATTCAGCTCAGGAGCAGAATTGTATAAGCGCTGGAGGTGAAAAAGGTACAGTGATTCAAGGAAAATAAATATCATTCTCAAGTGAAATTGATGGTCTAGGTTGAAAACACTTGAGAATACTTGAAATTACCATTGGGTTTAACCAATTGTTGCTTTTACGTTCAGCTAGTGTTAGTTGAGATAAGGATGACAGCAAATAAAGTATGTAAAACAATAACTCTACATTTGCTCCAAGTTTAAGTGGCAAACATTGGAATCAACCTCAAACCATACTATTTGAAGCCAAATAAAATTATTCTCTTGTATTCCTACACTCATTTGTTAATCTCTTAAGGATCGGACCCTTTTTTTCAAATTTCGCCTAAAATGATATACCCAAATGTCACGAACGTTGAGAGACGGGTCAGACCAAGGTGCAGCATGAAAAGCGTACATGTTTATTAAACTCAATAAACATAAACAAAACAAGAAACAACGTAACGTGAAGTCCTCAGGCTATACACATACAAGCCTAACACGGAACAAGATCCCACAACTAAGGTAGGCAAACAGGCTACTTAAGTATGATCCCCAATCAGAGACAACGAGCGACAGCTGTCTCTGATTGGGAATCACACCCGGCCAAACATAGACACACAAGCTAGAACTGAAACATAGAAATAGACTAACTAGAACGTAAACATAGAATATATAACATAGAAACTCACGCCCTGACCAAACCAACTAAAGACAACAGGCCTCTCACGGCCAGGGCGTGACAGTACCCCTCCCAAAGGTGCGTACTCCGGCCGCACCAACCTGACTCATTAGGGGAGGGTCCGGGTGGGCTTTCAGCCTCGGAGGCGGATCCGGCTCCGGGCTTGACGACCTCCTCCTCCCCGTTGCGCCCGAGGTCTGGTCTGGACCTCGGCGCGATGCTTCCCCTCTCCTTCCTCCCACGATGCACCAAGCCCTGTCTGGACCCTGGTGTGGGAGACTCCGAACCTGGAGAGGGGCGGACGTCTGGGCCTGGATCGACAATCCTCCCGCGATGCACCAAGCCCTGTCTGGACCCTGGTGTGGGAGACCCCGAACCTGGAGAGGTGCTGACGTCTGGACCTGGATCGGCAATCCCCCCACGATGCACCAAGCCCTGTCTGGACCCTGGTGTGGGAGACCCCGAACCTGGAGAGGGGCTGACGTCTGGGCCTGGATCGGCAATCCCCCCACGATGCACCAAGCCCTGTCTGGACCCTGGTGTGGGAGACCCTGAACCTGGAGAGGGGCTGACGTCTGGGCCTGGATCGGCAATCCCCCCACGATGCACCAAGCCCTGTCTGGACCCTGGTGTGGGAGGCCCCGACCCTGGGGAGGGGCTGACTTCTGGGTCTGGAGTGGAGCCGCTGACCAGAGCTGAACTGGACCCCGGTGGAGCAGACTGCTCTGACTCTGGAGTGGAGCCGCTGACCGTTGCTGGACCAGGCACCGGTGGAACAGGCCGGGCCGGACTGGGGACACGCACCACTGGTCTGGTGCGAGGAGCAGGAACGGGCCAGGCCGGACTGGAGACACGCACCACAGGTCTGGTGCGAGGAGCAGGAACGGGCCGGGCCGGACTGGAGACCCGCACCACAGGTCTGGTGCGAGGAGCAGGAACGGGCCGGGCCGGACTGGAGACGCACACCACTGATTTGGTGCGAGGAGCTGGCACGGGCCGTACCGGACTGGATACGCGCACCACTGGTTTGGTGCGGGGAGCAGGTACGGGGCGTACCGGGCTGGCGACAGACACCACTGGTTTGGTGCGAGGAGCTGGCACGGGCCGTACCGGACTGGATACGCGCACCTCTGGTTTGGTGCGGGGAGCAGGTACGGGGCGTACCGGGCTGGCGACACGCACCCCTGGTTTGGTGAGGGGAGCAGGTACGGGCCTTACCGAACTAGACTGCTCTGGCTCCGGAGTGGAGCAGCTGACCGGAGCTGGATCAGGCACTGGTGGAACGGATTTCTCTGGCTCCGGAGTGGATCCGCTGACCGGAGCTGGACTGGACCCCGGTGGAGCGGAATGCTCTGACTCCGGAATGGAGCCGCTGACCGGAGCTGGACTGGGCACCGGTGGAGCGGACTGCTCTGTCTCCGGAATGGAGCCGCTGACCGGAGCTGGATCAGGCACCGGTGGAGCGGACTGCTCTGGCTCCAGAGTGGATCTGCTGACCGGAGCTGGACTAGGCACCGGTGGAGCGGATTGCTCTAGCTCCAGAGTGGAGCAACCGACCGGAGCTGGATCAGGCACCGGTGGAGCGAATTGCTCTGGCTCCGGAGTGGAGCAAACTTCCGGACCCGTATCCATCCCCATCTCTGGAGCAGGACTAAATGCCGTGCCCAGCCTGGGCACCGATGCAGAGGAAAATTCCAGCCCTGTAATAGGACTGGTTGCCGGCCCCAAACTGGACACCGACACGTTTAGGAGCTCCCTGCAGGGGACCGTCGCTGGAGGTCGGGTGAGTTGTGTGGTTGGAGGAGGTGTAGAAACGCCACCTCTCTCCCATCGCTCCAATGTACTCACCACGCGCACCATTGCGCTGCCAAGCGCCTGGATCCTGCTCGGATACGTTCCTCCCAAGATTCGGACGGACCGACTGTACCTGCTAACTCCATTTTAGGTGCGTGTTTCTGTCCTGGAACGGGCCATGCCGTACTGGGAACTCGCACCACTGTCTTGGTGCGAGGAGCAGGCACGGGCCGTGCTGGACTGGGAACACGCGCCACTGGCTTGGTGCGAGGAGCAGGCACGGGCAATGCTGGGCTGGGAACTGGCGTTGAATATGTACGACTGTTACAGTCCTTCTCTCTCCGCGCCCATTCCTCCTCCAGTGAGGTCTCCTCCGGGAGCCCCCACGAGTTAGGGAACAGAAACTCATCGTCGTCGTCATCCTCCGACTCCCCAGTGTAAAACTGTTCCCATTCCTGTTCCCATGGTCGTAGGGACTCCAACTGGAACCCCCCCCCCCGGGTGCAGTGGTCAGGGCTCTTCTCTCTCGATCCGCAGGTCTTGGAGGACCTCTAAAATAGCGTACTCCTCCTCTCTAGTCAGCCCTTTCCCAGCCTCCTGCTGCCTCGTCGTCCACCCCGTGAGCCCCCCCTCAACATTTTATTGGGGCTGCTTCTTGGGCTTCCTCTTCTGCCGGCTTCGTTGATGTCGCCGTTGATCCTCTCCTTCCCGAGCTTCCTCCTTCATTGCCTTACCGTAACGGACGGCCTCGTCCTCAGTGACTTTCCCCCAACCGAGGAGGACATCTACCAACGTAGCCTCCTGTTGAGTACCAGGCGTTTTCTCCTTCTGGGCATGCTGCTTGGTCCTTTTGTGGTGGGATCTTCTGTCACGAACGTTGAGAGACGGGTCAGACCAAGGTGCAGCATGAAAAGCGTACATGTTTATTAAACTCAATAAACATAAACAAAACAAGAAACAACGTAACGTGACGTCCTCAGGCTATACACATACAAGCCTAACACGGAACAAGATCCCACAACTAAGGTAGGCAAACAGGCTACTTATGTATGATCCCCAATCAGAGACAACGAGCGACAGCTGTCTCTGATTGGGAATCACACTCGGCCAAACATAGACACACAACCTAGAACTGAAACATAAAAATAGGCTAACTAGAACGTAAACATAGAATATATAACAGAGAAACTCACGCCCTGACCAAACCAACTAAAGACAACAGGCCTCTCATGGCCAGGGCGTGACACCAAATCTAACTGCCTGTAACTCAGGACCTGAAGCAAGGATATGCATATTCTTGATACCATTTGAAAGGAAACACTTTGAAGTTTGTGGAAATTTGAAATTAATGTAGGAGAATATAACACATTAGATCTGTTAAAAGATAATACAAACAAAAAAACGTGTGTTTTTTAAATTTATTTTTTATCATCGTTGAAATGCAAGAGAAAGGCCACAATATAATATTGCAGTTTAGGCGCAATTAAGCAGTGTGTGTGCAACGTTTCAGATTGATCCAGTGAAGCATTGCAATACTGGACTATTTTGTATCAAGTCTGCCCAAATGTGCTGAATTGGTCAAATGATACATTTCCAAGTACATAACTATAGAGGACATACAAAAATGATATGCTAATACAAAATGTAAGTTTACACACTCCCAGGAATGTCATACATGGTGGATCATTAGCTTATACACTAACTTTCACACATCTAGATGGCCGGGTGTGGGTGTGGAGCCAGAGACAGCAAGGGTTCAAACTGTAGGACCCAGTTCCTACATTTGAATAAAAATATGCTACATTTTATCTCTGGGACCCTCAGGATGACAAATCAGAGCAAGATTAATGAATGTAAGTACATTATTTACCTTCAGAGGTGAATGTATCAAACAAGTTGCTGTGCTAAGTTTTTTGTTGTTGTGCACTCTCTTCAAACAATAGCATGGTAGTTTTCACTGTGATAGCTACTGTAAATTGGACAGTGCAGTTAGATTAACAAGAAGTTAAGCTTTCTGCCCATATAAGACATGTCTATGTCCTGGAAAGTTTGCTGTTACTTACAACAGTCATGCTAATCACATTAGCGCACGTTAGCTCAAACGTCCAGTATACGGGACACCGATCCCGTAGAGGTTAAATGACTCAGATTCAGAATGATTGAGGTTTATATATGTATTTCTGGTATCCTCATTTATTATGTGGATTATAGTTCCTGTCCAGATTCTGCTATGCAATTTAGATTTTATCAAAGACAAATGTGTGACAACCATAATTAACATTTCATGATTTATTATGAGAAAGCTATCATTTTGATGCTCTTGTATTATATGGGATAGATATCAGTTACAGAAATATCCCAAATATTTAATGGTACCACATTCACTGACCTAAAATGACCCACTGACAAAAATGCTAGAATGTACTATAGGCCTACTGATAGTGCTGAAAGCTTAGAGTGTTCATAAGGTGGGGAACAGTTTCATAACAGGACATGCCCTCATACATGGATTGCAAGTATTGAATAACATAACTTAACTTGGTGGCACTCAATGGGTCAAATTTGAAAGCAGTTTAGCAGAGAAAAGCATAATCTTAAGTAATTTTATTGGAAATACGACATGCCATCTTCATAAAGCTTATATTTAAACTGTCTGGGGCCGAAGATAAATTAGATGATCTCGCTAAAACGTTTCACCCTGACTGCACAGCAACATTGACTTCTGAACAATCTCACACAACAGAACCAGAAAAGTATTTGCTTTAAGTGCACAACACTATTTATAATGAACTAAGTCGCCAGGGAATATTTGTCTAAAAGTTACGGAAAACCAAGCACACTAAAAGCTCTTGGTTGTGCTTATGTTGGACTGCTGACTCTCTGATGAATGACATGTGAATTATAATACGTAACCACCCAGGTGTAGACTAGCAAATGTGTCTCTAAATTCTCCTGTACTAAAATCATATGTTTTTGACCTTTGCTGAACTTTGAGATCTTATTGAACAATCATTAATTTCTTGTCAACATTGTGAGTGACATCTTTGTTTTGATCCAAGTAGTCAGGTACAATATAGTGCTCTCATAGGAAGAACAATGTTCATTCACTGTGTTAACTTACAAAACATCAGCTCCTTAGATGGGGTTATATTATTATAGTTGGATGGTCTCCCTGGTCTTTCTCTCATTTCGCTTGTTATCGCTAAATAAATTGCTGGACGTTGTGACAGTGTGGCTTGTTATCTTTCTTTTGCGTGTTAAAACTATCTGCCAAGTCCCATTTTCTAAAAATGAAAATGATGATTTGTCAGGGCCTCTTGGGAAACATTACTTTGTGCAGCGTCAATTACACACATCAATTACATACGTAAAAATGATACTTAAGTACATTTTAGCAATTCCATTTACTTTTGATACGTAAGTATATTTAAAACCAAATACTTTTAGACTTTTACTCAAGTAGTATTTTACTGGGTGACTTTCACTTTTACTTGAGTCACTTTCTATTAAGGTATCTTTACTTTTACTCAAGTATAAAAATTGAGTACTTTTTCCACCACTGGTTATAACCTACTTATAACTCTTGTTGGCCTACAGTAAATGACTAGATGTTAAATAATGGCCATCAGACTAGAACATTCCAGTCTAGTTCAGATGTACCCAACTTAATGTTAATGGCACTTTTTGACCATGGCTAAGGTCCAAAACTATTTACTGCAATGAATAAGTGGCGGACACATCTAAATGTTTGGATTGGCTGTGATTATGTGGGAGCCTGGGGACTGGGGTCTCCATTGTGGACTCTCCAGATTAGTCTGACTACAGCCAGTCATTATCTACAGTCACAGTCCTCTCTCCAGTCCATTCCATTCCAGCCAGCTCATATCCTCATCAGCTGCTTCTCTGATAGAGGACAAGAGTTCAATATGGGATTATAAATCTTATCAATAGGGCAAGGAGCTTTTCCTGCATGAGCTTGTGACCTGGCCAGGAAAAAAGAAAAACTAGGGCCCGGGAGTTTTTGCTTGTCAGGTTGATCCAAGCCCTAATCATGAACACTTTTTGTTCACCAATGTGCTTTTAGTTCTTCACAGTTCTACCCTTGTGTGTATTAAAGGGATGGTATACATTACCGATCCCAAATACAATGACATTTTGGTGTTTGTGTGGTCTTGATATGAGTCTGACTTGAACTCATGTTTCAGATTCGTTCAACATAAATAATACAAAATATCCCATGCCTCAGAACGTATTCTTTCTTCAGGCGTACACTTCCAAACCTAAGTCTTGGCAAGTGCTGAAGTCATGGAATAAAACGATCCATCACGTCCACTCAGATGGCCAGTGCTGTCTCACAGCAATACCATGGCCTGATGGATGTCTGTTCCTATGCCATGAGACTACTTCCAGCTATTTCTTGTTTATAAGAACTGGAGCTTCCATACCACTCAGGGCCTTTAAAGTGATAAGCTGCATTATTTCCTGAACTCTGGGCTTGTTCTGGACATATGTTAAACCTGATGGTTAAACCAGAACCTTTGTTTGTGTCTCCACTTCCCCCCGCCTCCAGATTTTTTATCGAAAAAATCATGACTCGTGAAAGGAGCTATCTGGGGAGATGATGGGAGATGATGATGATTAAAACACAGATGCATCGTGTTCTCACTTGTTTGGTGATGATGTCAGTCAGTCCGATGAGGAACTAAAAGACACCGCTTGGCCTCTGGCTGTGAGAACACGCATTACATTTGATTCATGTATTATTTAGCAGGCCAGGAAATAGATCACACATTGGATATTTGACTGACTCATAAGGCTATAATCTTCTACTGCTTTGTCAGAAGATGGATCAGAAAATTCCCCAAGGTGAAGTAACAGTTCATCTCTCAAACATCGCAAACTAAAACAAAACATTTGGTTCTAGGGTTCTTGGGAAAAGTCAGAAAAGACTGTCAAGATTTCATTGTATGTGGAGTGAATATTTTTGATAGCTCTGTTCCATCTCTTTTGATATATGATTAGTATTTGTCTAAGTAGGTAAAGGCTGGATTAGATTTTTGAATTTGCTCTTATTTCTGTTTACCCTTTACTGTCTTAGTGTTCGTGCTTGTATGGATTCAAAGGAGAGGCTTTTCAGAGGCCCTCTTCATATTTATAACATGGAACATATAAACCCAACAGGGTGTACCCATTACATGAGGAGGAGAGGCGCAATCACATATAAACAGGGCTCTAGCCTTTTGGGGGAGCGAGATTTGGTAGAGGGGCCCCCACCTCGTGGCAAAACATTTTAGAGACCCCCCTCTTGACGGTGGGGAGAAACATTTAATTTTAAGTTAATTTCTACACATTTTGCCATGGGGTGTAGAGAAAATGTTGCAGTTTTAAAGGCCCAGTGCAGTCAACTTGATTTTCCTGTCTTTTATATAGGTGCAGAGCGTTTCGACTTGCCTGCTGGGAGGCAAGGAGACCCCCAGCTCCGCTAAAACCATTAACAACAGCATGCCATTTTCAAGGGATTGTTAAATAAATTTTATAACTATTTGGTTTTAATATCATCACCTCTTGAAGAGCATAGTCAGAACTACAAATTTCAGATTATTCCACATTTAGATCCATCATCAGAGTTATACTGCAAGTAACTGCATGCTTTTTCATCAACTACTATTCTTATTATTCTTACTCTCAATAGTAAGTTAAGACCCCGACTGAGTTCCTAAGTGACCGCTTATGTCGCTTATGCCTGGAACCATCCCTGCATATAAACCCAACAGAGTGTACCCATCACATGAGGAGGAGATGAGCAGTCTTTAATCCACCCAGGCAATATTGACCTCCCTGATCTAGGCTCAGATCACTCCTCCATCTGGGTCAATGTTTAAAGTGCCTCTGCAACCCATAAACAAAACCCACGCTTGTGTTTCATTCTTATAAACATGCATTTCAGAATTCAACCCATGACCAAAATAATCTATGTCATTGACTGTAAGTATGATGTATATTTTGGTATGATTACATGAATGATTACATTGTGAAAATCTATTATCACGCACGCACGCACGCACGCACACACACACACACACACACACACACACACACACACACACACACACACACACACACACACACACACACACATACACATACACACACACACACACAGGATAAATCTTACCAGGCTTAGAGTCTGAATTGAAACAAACCCGTGCTTGATCAGCCATCCAAAACAAAGCCTTCAGATGTACCCAAGCAAAGTTTCCAAAGCGTCCCTTGTTAGATCATCTCATTGTGATTGGTTTATTTGTCGTCCAGACCTCAGCCACATCTGGTGGTGAGGCTGTGGTTGGTTGGTTGGAGCAGATGGATGCGATTCACATGCAAAGCGTATGTCGTTCAGCATATAGGTCACTGTTAATTAAAATATTCCAATGATTTTGAAAGTCAACACATACACAAACCAGATTTAGGGATCCCACCTCAGCTCTTTCTATCTGCCATTCATATGGATCCTTTCTTGTCAGTCATGAATCACATAGGTGCCTTTCCTTCCACATGTGTTCTCCAGCTGGTGGGCCTAATAGGGAAGTATAGCCGCTATGGTACACATATGTTCATTCTAAGGGTCACTTGCTGTTGATGTTGTATTAGCTAACTCAAGTGTTTTAGCTAACTGACCCAACAATGATTTACGATCTCTGGGGACATCCAGGAAGTACGGGGCGTACATAATTAGGAGGAGCATTTTTCCCGCTCTTTCCTCAGTGATACTCACTGGACATTGTTTCTTAGGTCAGAGGTCAAGCAACTGGTATAGGACTTAAATCCACACAAATGACTAATCCTCTGCTACAAGGTTGATCTACAATACTGGTGTGGACAAACACACCCTGGGAGTCAAATGAAATATGGGAATTATGGTGGAATTACTAAAACTGTAGGGGATTTTCATGTTTAGAGTATGTAAGCATGTGGGGCATGACTGTGACTGGTGAATTGGTCTCTCACATGCATTGTTTAGGTAGAACTTGAGTAATTGGCTGTGGTTACGCACATGTGCAGAGAAAAAGGGGGAGAATGAAAGCCTTTGATCCAAACAGACCAGGCCAGTCTTGCTTCTGCTGCACCTCCATCCTTTTCTATGTGTTTCTTTCGTCCAGGTGTCGATGTAAAGGCAAAAGGCATGGTCTGTGTAAATGGCACGTTTTACCTGGGTTCATTAAAAAACATTGCTCATACAAAACACACTTTAATACGCTCAGTGCGATAACTAAGAACATGCTTTGTCACCTCCATAAATATCTAAATGTATCACCTTGTAAAATTATCTGCTTGTAAATATTTGGGATTAGCTAAATTAGCATTTTGAAGTACCTATGGTTGATGTTATTTCAAGGTTACCAAGAATGGTTAAATGAAAGCCGACTATGTATTCTCGACTTTATCAATTCACTGTCTAAGTTGAATAATACAGTTGTAGCACTATATCTACAAAGGACATGCCATACAATTTTTTTTAAAAACAGAGCCACATGCCCAGCACACCATCTCTGTGGCTGATATACTGTGATATCCAGAAATCCTGTGGTAGATGTACTCTATGTTGACAGAAAACATAAAATTAACCACCTCAGGAGCAGGCAGCCATTATTAAAACAGTGTGCCTCCTTTGTGATGTCCGGCGGTTGCAGTGGGCAGAGTCAGATGGATCCCGCTGAGAGGACTAAAGAAGAATTATGTTCATCACCAACAGAGCTCACGGCTCTGGATTAATTTATTTGTGTTCTGATTCAATTTTCAATATGAAAGAAGGCTGTTTTTGTATGTATTATTTACACTTATCAAACATTCAATAGAAAGTTGAATCTAGAAGCAGCTGCTTGAAAATAATAGAATTACTTGCCTACAGCGCATTCAGAAAGTATTCAGACCCCTTCACTTTCTCCACATTTTGTTAAGTTACAGCCTTATTCTAAAATTGATTAAATAAAATATTTTCCTCATCAATCTACACACAATACCCCATAATGACGAAACAAAAACAGGTTTTTAGAATTTTTTGCAAATGTATTACAAATAAAAAACAGAAATTCCTTATTTACATAAGTATTCAGACCCTTTGCTATGAGACTCAAAATTGAGCTCAGGTGCATCCTGTTTCCATTGATCATCCTTGAGATGTTTCTACAACTTGATTGGAGTCCACCTGTGGTAAATTCAATTGATTGGACATGATTTGGAAAGGCACACACCTGTCTATATAAGGTCCCACAGTTGACAGTGCATGTCAGAGCAAAACCAAGCCATGAGGTTGAAGGAATTGTCCGTAGAGCTCTGAGACAGGATTGTGTCGAGGCACAGATCTGGGGAAGGGTACCCAACATTTTCTGCAGCATTGAAGGTCCCCAAGAACACAGTGGCCTCCATCATCAACACAGTGGCCTCCATCAAGAACCTGATGGTCACTATGACAGAGCTCCAGAGGTCCTCTGTGGAGATGGGAGAATCGTCCAGAAGGACAACCATCTCTGCAGCACTCCACCAATCAGGCCTTTATGGTAGAGTGGCCAGACGGAAGCCACTCCTCAGTAAAAGGCACATGACAGCCCGCTTGGAGTTTGCCAAAAGCCACCTAAAGGACTCTCAGACCATGAGAAACAAGATTCTCTGGTCTGATGAAACCAAGATTGAACTCTTTGGCCTGAATGCCAAGCGTTAATGTCACGCTCTGGCTCCGGGACTTTGTATTTTGAGCCAGGGTGTGTTCGTTTGGTTGTGTTTTGTTTGGTATTCTCGTGTATTTCATAAAAATCAATATGTTCGCTACCAACGCTGCGCTTTGGTCCTATTTCATAGACGGTCGTGACAGAAAAACCCACCACAACGAGACCAAGCAGCGTTTCCAGGAGTTGGATGACGAGTGGTGGAGACAGAAGAGCGAAGGTTGGGAGAGGACTATAGAGGCCTGGTCCACGGAGAGGAGAGACCCCCAGAAATTTTTTAGGGGGGGGCTCACGACGTCGGGGCAGCAGGAGTACGGGGTAGAGGAGTGCAGTAGGTTGGCAGAAAAGGCCGCCAGGTTAAGGGGGCCACTGGTCACGAAGGGGAAGGAATGTGTGGAGTCACGGCGAGAGGTACTGGGGTGTGTTCCCAGTCCGGTCCGGCCCGTTCCTGATCCCTGCGTGGGGCCAGTGGCGTGTGTCCCCAGTACGGTCCGGCCTGTTCCTGCCATTCCCACCAAGTCAGTGGTGTGCGTCGACAGCCCAGCCCGGCCTGTTCCTGCCATTCCCACCAAGTCAGTGGTGTGCGTCGACAGCCCAGCCCGGCCTGTTCCTGCCATTCCCACCAAGTCAGTGGCGTGCGTCGACAGCCCAGCCCGGCCTGTTCCTGCCATTCCCACCAAGTCAGTGGTGTGCGTCGACAGCCCAGCCCGGCCTGTTCCTGCCATTCCCACCAAGTCAGTGGTGTGCGTCGACAGCCCAGCCCGGCCTGTTCCTGCCATTCCCACCAAGTCAGTGGTGTGCGTCGACAGCCCAGCCCGGCCTGTTCCTGCCACTCGCACCAAACCAGGGATGCGAGTCGTCAGCCTGGTCCAGCCCGTTCCTGCTACTCGCACCAGGCCAGGGAATGGAGTCGTCAGTCCGGTGAGGTCCGTTCCGGCTCCACGCACCATGCAAAGGGTGCGTATCGTCTGCCAGGTCCGGTACATTCCTGCCTCACGCGCCAAGCCAGGGGTGCGCGTCGGCAGTCCTGATCCAGCTAACTGGGTCAGATCGGACTGGGGGCACTACGGGGGGATTGTAGTAGGGTGGTGGTCAAGCTCGGAGCCGGAGCCGCCTCCGAGGAGCAACACCCACCCAGCCCTCCCCTAGTTGGGGTGTAGGCGCGGTCGGAGTCCGCGCCTTTAGGGGGGGGTACTGTCACGCTCTGGCTCCGGGACTTTGTATTTTGAGCCAGGGTGTGTTCGTTTGGTTGTGTTTTGTTTGGTTGGTTTGTCATTGGTTGTGTTTGGTCAAATGACTCCCAATCGGAGGTAACGAGTGTCAGCTGTCGGCTCGTTATCTCTGATTGGGAGCCATATTTAAACTGTGTGTTTTCACCTTGTGTTTGTGGGTTTTTGTTCTATGTTCAGTCGTTGTCACTGAGGACTTCATGATCGTGTTTTGTTTTGTATTCTCGTGTATTTCATAAAAATCAATATGTTCGCTACCAACGCTGCGCTTTGGTCCTATTTCATAGACGGTCGTGACAGTTAAGTCTGGAGTAAACCTGGCACCATCCTTACGGTGAAGGATGATGGTAGCAGAATCATGCTGTGGGGATGTTTTTCAGCGGCAGGGACTCTGAGACTAGTCAGGATCGAGGGAAAGATGAACGGAGCAAAGTACAGAGAGATCCTTGAAAACCTGCTCCAGAGTGCTCAGGACCTCAGTCTCGGGTGAAGGTTCACCTTCCAAAAGGACAACGACCCTAAGCACACAGCCAAGACAACACAGGAGTGGCTTCGGGACAAGTCTCTGAATGTCCTTGAGTGGCCCAGCCAGAGCTCGGACTTGAATCCGATCGAACATCTCTGGAGAGACCTGGAAATAGCTGTGTAGCGACGCTTCCATCCAACCTGACAGAGCTTGTGAGGATCTGCAGAGAAGAATGGGAGAAACTTCACAAATACAGGTGTGCCAAGCTTGTAACGTCATACCCAAGAAGACTCGAGGCTGTAATCACTGCCAAAGGTGCTTCAACAAAGTAATGAGTAAAGGGTCTGAATACTTATGTAAATGTAATATTTAATTCTTTTTGTTTTGCTAAAAAAAATTACAAACCTGTTTTTGCTTTGTCATTATGGGGTATTGTGTGTAGATTGATGAGGGGAAAATAACTATTTAATCCATTTTAGAACAAGGCTGTAACGTAACAAAATGTGGAAAAAGTGAAGGGGTCTGAATACTTTCTGAACGCACTGTATATCTGAAGGCGAAATGCAGCTGTTTCAAAAGGAGATGAAATGTAACCGTAATGTAATGATTGCTGTTATATCTCCTATCTTAGTAGAGGATCTTCAATTCATTGTTTTAGGTTTAAAAATGTACAATTCATATAAAGAATCTGCATTGGCTCCCGAGTGGCGCAGCAGTCTAAGGCACTGCATCTCAGTGCTTGAGGCGTCACTACAGACCCCCTGGCTCGATTCCAGGCTGTATCACAACCGGCCGTGATTGGGAGTCCCATAGGGCAGCGCACAATTGGCCCAGCGTCGTCTGGGTTTGGCCGGTGTAGGCCGTCATTGTAAATAATAATTTGTTCTTAACTGACTTGCCTAGTTAAATAAAGGTAAAATAAAAATTAGAGGCTCTCCTAACATTATCATACTGTGTTTCAGTCACAACTTGCTATGACTCCTTATGTTATCATTGATCAATTCAAAGATAACCTTGTTATCGTCACGTGATCTTTAGTCTTTCCCAGCTAAGTCAAGATGTGTTTGGCCTCTTGTGTGCTCTGTTCCCCCTATGGAACACACACTTTTTCTGTTTATTTTGCATATCTACAGGAACTCCCCTTCCATGTGTCTAACCGGTAATGATTTGGTGTACTACTCCCATGGGATCCCTGACACGGAACACCTCAATCCCTTCATTTTAGATTTAATCACATGACCGTTCATTTAATTTCCCCAACCTTACCAATTACCTGTTGTTTCACATGAAGTTAAGGATGTCCACATAATCTGTGCTGTTTATGATTGCATACTTATTCCAGAGTAGACATTTCATCATACATTATGTGTTATAACAAATCTTTTCATTAGGCATTAACAAGGGACATTTTTTCTTTAAAGTAACTTTGCTGTGATTTATACTGGGTTGTCTCTTATTACCAATTTATGAGTCCTAATCAAATATTTGGACCAGTTTAATCTCAGGCGGCACTAGAGTCATTTGAATGCAGAACTCTGGCCCTACTACCTTCCCCTTCATGTCAAACATAATCATGTTCCTGAAAGGTATTTATAAGTAGTTCCACAGTATCACTCTGTTTAAGGTAGGTTGCCCTGGATATTAAAGGGCAATCATTATACTGAATTAAATATTTTGTTCAAGCTTATCCAAAAGTAAATGTGACCAATAGGACTGCATGGAATGCTTAGATCTTTTTATCTGGAGAAATAATTTATATCTGCTGTAATACATTCAGCACCTCAAGTATGAAAATAGCGTGTCTGTTCAGCAAGCCGTGTGCCTTATTCCAGAGGCAGGGAGAAGTGGAGGGATACTGTACATTTCAATTTAAATCTCAATACAATTGCTAAAATGTCAAGCCTTGGGAAGTCGGCGTAAGCGTTTAGACAGAAGACCTGGAGCATCAGCTAAGCAAATTGCTTAGAGTTACAGCCAACCACATATACACCCCAATTTGTCATATTTGTAATAGGTGCTTGATGTGTGGGGTGTGCTCAGAAGTCTGTGGGGTGTGGAAAGAGTCAAAGGTTATTCCACTACCTATGGATAAAACAATCCGGCCTCACTGGTCCTAATGGTCATCCTATAAGCTATGTTTAGTAAATTATTAGAAAAAATGGTGTCTGTACAAATCCAGTATTATTTCTTATGTAATAGTCTGAAAACGGGTTTCCAGCATACATACAGAGAAAGGCATTCTACGAGTACGGCCTTAGCGCAAATGACAGATGATTAGCTAAAGAGTATGAATGACAGGAAGTTAGTGGGTGCAGTGTTGTTAGACTTTAGTGCTGGTTTTGATGTTGCTAGGTAAACTAAAATGTTATGGTTTTATGTCTGCCACTCTATCCTGGATGGAAAGCTATCTTTCCAGGAGAAGGCAAAATGTTATATTTAATGGTAGCTTTTCGGACAGTAAAGATCTACGCTGTGGTGTTCCTCAAGGCAGCTGCCTAGGCCCACTTCTCTACTCAAGCTTTACTAATGATTTACCCTCAGTAATGAACAAAGCAAGAGTGGTTATGTATGCTGAGGACTCTGCAATGTATAGCACTGCATCAGCATGTAATGATCTAACAGGTGAACTGAGCAGAGAACCACAAATGGTGTCAGTGGGTTAATATAAACAAATATGTATTGAATATTTCTAAAACAAAATGGTCTAAGATACTGTATTTTTTATTTAATCAATTTTAGAATAAGGCTACAGTGTTCTGACCCCTTCCCTTTTTACACATTTTGTTAAGTTACAGCCTTATTCTAAAACTGATTCAACAAAAAATACAGTATCTTGGACTTTCTTTTTGTTGAAATAATGACAAAGCGAAAACAGGGTTTTATCAAAATAAATAAACAGAAATACCTTATTTACATAAGTATTCAGACCCTTTGCTATGAGACAGGAAATTGAGCTCAGGTGCATCCTGCTTCCATTGATCATCCTTGAGATGTTTCTACAACTTGATTGGAGTCCACCTGTGGTAAATTCAATTGATTGGTACATGATTTGGAAAGGCACACACCTGTCTAAATAAGGTCCCACAGTTGACAGTGCATGTCAGAGCAAAACCAAGCCATGAGGTTGAAGGAATTGTCCGTAGAGCTCCGAGACAGGATTGTGTCGAGGCACAGGTCTGGGGAAGGGTATCAAAAATGTTCTGCAGCATTGAAGGTCCCCAAGAACACAGTGGCCTCCATCATTCTTAAATGGAAGAAGTTTGGAACCACCAAGACTCTTCCTAGAGCTGGCTGTCCGGCCAAACTGAGCAATCGGGGGAGAAGGGCCTTGGTCAGGGAGGTGACCAAGAACCTGATGGTCACTATGACAGAGCTCCAGAGTTCCTCTGTGGAGATGGGAGAACCTTCCAGAAGGACAACCATCTCTGCAGCACTCCACCAATCAGGCCTTTATGGTAGAGTGGCCAGGCGGAAGCCACTCCTCAGTAAAAGGCACATGACAGCCCGCTTGGAGTTTGCCAAAAGACACCTAAACACTCTCAGACCATGAGAAACAAGATTCTCTGGTCTGGTGAAACCAAGAATGAACACTTTGGCCTGAATGCCAAGCATCACGTCTGGAGGAAACCTGGCACCATCCCTACGGTGAAGCATGGTGGTGGCAGCATCATGCTGTGGGGATGTTTTTCAGTGGCAGGGACTGGGAGACAAGGGAAAGATGAGTGGAGCAAAGTACAGAGGGATCCTTGATGAAAACCTGCTCCACAGCACTCAGAACCTCAGACTGGGGTGAAGGTTCACCTTCCAAAAGGACAATGACCCTAAGCACACAGCCAAGACAACACAGGTGTGGCTTCGGGACAAGTCTCTAAATGTCCTTGAGTGGCCCAGCCAGAGCCCGGACTTGAACCCGATCGTCACATCTCTGGAGAGATCTGAAAATAGCTTTGCAGTGACGCTCCCCATCCAACCTGACAGAGCTTGAGAGGATCTGCAGAGAAGAATGGGAGATTCTAAAAACCTGTTTTTGCTTTGTCATTATGGGTATTGTGTGTAGATTGATGAGGAAAAAAACGATTTAATAAATTTTATAATAAGGCTGTAATGTAACAAAATGTGGAAAAATTCAAGGGGTCTGAATACTTTCCGAATGCACTGTGACCATTGACCCATGACCACAACATATAGAGCCCTCTAGTGTACAGAACAAATTAAAGTAACCCTTGACAGACAACATATACACAACACAGAAACAAGCCAAAACTACTCCTACAACAGCTGACCCTGTAAAACAACACATTTCAGTGCACCTACCGGTGTGTTTCTATTCAATATAATTGTTATATATTTTTCAAGAAACCACAGTATTTCTCAGACAAACATAACCACCAAACCAGACAGGCAAATTCAGGGCATCTGATAACCCTCAGGCCAAGGACAAATTTACTAAAATCTACAGTTTTAATAGAGAGCCATCACTGAATGGAATTCTTTATCAACTCACATTTCTCAGGCAAAAAGTAAACACCTTCAAGAAACCAATAAAACAACATCTAATGCAATCGACCATATGACGTTATGGCGTCAACTAATGGGGATCCTAATAAAATTTGTTTGAATTAAACAATTCAGATACAAACTGCATCATTAAGGCACTATACTTACGACGCAAAAAGCTTGATATATTTTTTTAAAGGCCTTTAAGCATTCACAACTAGAAGCTGGTGGTGTACACGCTTAGAAAAATAGTTCCAAAAGGGTTCTTCGGCTGTCCCCATAGGAGAACCCTTTTTGGTTCCAGGTAGAACCCTTTTGGATTCCATGTAGAACCCTTTGTGGAAAGGGTTTTACATGGAACCAAATATGGTTATTCAACGGGTTCTCCTATGGGGAGAGCCAAATAACCCTTTTAGGTTCTAGATAGCACCTTTTTTTTTAAAGTGTAGAACACATTAAGGTCTGGTCTCTCATGTTGGTTAAAATGCCTCTAAGCCCTGTAAAGCACTCTGGGTTTCTCAAGCTAATCAAGAAATATGGTTGGTTTTACACTGACAGCTTAATGGCTGGGTTAGTAAGGAGTTAACCCACTGCCAGTCCACATTCAGCGCCACAACGCCATTTTATACAGAGAATAAACTGAATATTATTTTGGCAAATATATAAACATAATATGATTGCTTCCAGATCTGCTTCTTGCTCTCTCACTAGAAAATGGAATGATACACTAAACCCATTTAAATGACTACTGAGAAATGGAAAACACTTAGGCTACCTCTGGGTTTACGTAGAGTAGACGTTACCTAGTGGCATGGCTGAAATAGATGACCATACATTTTATTTATGGGACAAAATGCACTTAATGGGTGTCCATTAAAAGGCTGGTTATTTCCAAGAATAAATGAAATCAACACCTAGTTTGGAGAACTCTAGCTTTAGACACTTGTTCAAGAGCTGAATATTAACATGTTGTATAACTTGACTGTTATTACCAGCCATTTCTTGTGTGTATTTCAGGAAAAACATTTGACTAAACCAATCATATGGTTCAGCCCTCTACATGAATTGGACATGACAAACCATGGCATGTTTTCGGTGAAAAGGTGGAAAGGCGTTTAAAGCCATGTCCACTTCGGTATACAATTTCGTCAATAAAACAGTTATTTTCCTTTTCAGTCTGCAGCGCCTTTTGCCTCAAATGAGCAGCTTTTCATTCACACCAGTCTCTTATTTCAGTAGTAGAGTTTTACCTTTGTCTATTTTTCCCCTACATGCTTGATAGAGAGCAGCATTAGTGGGCTATACAGTATGCGTCCAAAATGGCACCCTATTCCCTCATTAGTGTACTACTTTTACAAAGGCCCATAGGACTCTGGTCAAAAGTAGTGCACTATATAAGGAATAGGGTGCCATTTGAAGCGCATCCTATGTGTTTTGTTTGGTACATTTAGCCATATTATGAGGAAGCTTCTCAGCTCCTTTCTGTAGGAATATGCTGCTGATATCAAAGCTTGAGACAATCAACAGCTCCAAAGGGATTGATTACAATCAGGCGTGTGTGGAAACTGTCAGGACTGTTTAAAATAGAAATGACTTGGAAACACTACCTCTCAGTCCTTTAGCTGAAGAAAATGATTTGAGGCAAGACACGTTTGCGTGATTCGTGCAAGGACTGCACGCGTTTGTTAATATTGCTGTTAGACTTTTATGTTTTTTCAACAATTAGAAAAAATTGCAATACTTGCCAGAAAATAAAACACAGCTCTGAGAATAATTAGCTTTAACAGTTCAGAATCTATTTCATCCATATAAATGCGACATCACTATCACACAGCAAATCTGAGGTTGCTCTGCACTTCCTCAGCCAGTTTCAAGTTTTATTAGTCGTATGTAAAAGATACACATGGTATACACCGTCCAATGAAATGCTTACTTGCAGGTTCCTTCTCGACAATGTAACAACAATAAGAAATAAGAAAATATAAGAATACGAACATAAAGTAAATGGCTCAGTAGAAACCGGCAAGACCCGCAGCCTCCTCAGCAATCTTAATATCTTGGCTTTTGTTTTGAAGACCAAATGGTTTGCATATGCTCCTATATCAATAGGAATGCAACACCAAGCCTTTCAAATAAGCGCTGTTGCTAACTGAAGCAAAGTTGAGATGGTTATAGTAGTAGATGAAAGAGAATAGTTGATTCCAGTTTCAATGGGTAATTTTCCACAGAGCCAAGGTTGTAAAGGTTGTGAAGCATATCGTATCTTGGAGAGGCACTTGTAAGTTAAGTCATGTCACACACTCTTCATCACAATTATTTGTATATATCAGCACAAGTGGATTCTCTGACATCCTAAATATGAGGAAAACATATCAGTCCAGAACTGCCCCCGGGATTTCAAGTCCACTGGTCCATTTCCAAACCACAACTCTAAGAGTTTTCCATTGGAATTCATATCAGAAGTGTCAAGGGCCTCCGAAACCCTGGTGCTCGACATTCTGAAGTCTATTTGCAAATTACCTCTTTCACCAGAGAGGAGGATAGAATAACAGTCTGCTCTCCATTCAAGGAGTACCTGGGACAGCTACTGCACAGGGCAGAGGTGGGGAGAGGTGGGGAGCCAAGCCAAGGAGTGTCAAAGCTATGTAACAGAATCCTCACTGATATAAGGCCTGTTGCACCTTCCCACCCACCCAACCGCTGGTGTTCTATCCTGGTGTCCAGAGTTATTAGCAAAACTTTGGGCTCTCTCCTGACACACGGGTGTAATAAAGCAGACACCGGTGAATTTGTGCACGGTGTCCATGTTCCAGATTTGTATGATGGATGAGAGCAGTGTCTGGCTGCGTCAGGTCGTCTGTTCTAATAGGTCTCTAAGGAGCACAATCAGCCATTCCCGCTGCGCTCCAGATAAATAACGAGTGGGAGGATTCTGCTCCGGGGGTCCAGCAGGGACCGGGAAGGAAACCAGCGGCACGGCACCCTGTGAAAATGCCTAAAATACCATCTCCCTTTCAGACAGATAATGATCCTAATGTGGAGTGAAGGCAGAGAACAGGAGTTTCACACTACTAAAATATGTCCATATTTCCCAAATCATGGCCTATCTGTCCATTTGTGTGCATTCATAACGTTTCTAAATCCATGATGAAGGGTAGCGTAAGGTGTGCTGACTCCCGGTCGAACCACATATATGAGCTCTAGACAGTTTATCCTGCTCTGTGAGCCATGAGTTTAACTCCACTGTAATGTTTATGTTCACTGGAAGCTGGCTCCTTTTTGAAGTGTTAAGCATTACACTGACAAGACCTCTTAATAAAAATCTACTTAGGGCATGGAAATGTATTGTTTTGGAACAGATGGACAGTGCTGGCTGGGTCTGATTGTGATAGACATGCAGCCTTATAGTTTGAATAAATACACTATAAGGCTGCACTGTGAGGAGTGAGTCTTAAATCTTTAACCTGTACAGCCAGAACAGGACTGGCAACCCCTCGGAGCCTGGTTTCACTCTAAGTTTCTGCCTTCTAGTTTTTCCTAGCCACTATGCTTCTGCATTGCTTGCTCTTTGGGGTTTTTGAGAACTGCTGATGTAATTTTTTTATTTAACTAGGCAAGTCAGTTAAGAACAAATTCGCCCTATGGGACTCCCGATCATAGCCGGTTGTGATACAGCCCGGGATCGAACCAAGGTCTGTAGTGACGCCTCCAGCACTGTGATGCAGTGTTTAGACCACTGCACCACTCAGGAGCCTAGAAAGGGCTTTATCAAATACATTTCAGTTGATTTGATACAGCCTTACGTCTCGATTAAATAATTTCCCTGAACAGATGTTTGAAAACCAAAAGGCCAGTGCAGCCAACAATAATGCCAACTTCCACAGGCTAGAATTCCTAAGAAGCTGCATTAGTGAAATCAATCATTAAAATCAACAATATCTGGGATGAAGAAATGTAGATGCTAACTGAGCTGGTGAAACACAGAGAGCAGCTAATCACCATGTTGAAAAGTTAGGGCACTAATTCCACTGAGTAAACTGACAGAGAGAAAACCAAACATAATAAAATATCTATTAAATTGCGCTATTTTTTATTTATTTTTTTATTTTATTTTTTTCTGGGGGGATGGATCAGCTTAATATTGCAGATAGATTGTATCTTCTATCAATGTAATTGTCTGCATCACTTCCAATCCCCCATGTTTTTTTTATTTTTTATATATATATATTCCCCTTTATTACTTTTCAACCCCACCATCCTCCCCTACTTGGAGTAAATTAGTGAACAACAATGCCCAGGCCTCTACTTCCGGTCTATACTTACTATCTACACCTTATGGACAGAGTTAATTTTACAATAATTCTATATCCATATATATATATATATATATATATATATATATATATATATATATATATATATATATATATATATATTTATTTATTTTTTTGCTCCTGAACTTCTTCTACTCTCAACCTCTCCGATCATTTTCATGATGTCCATCCGGTTTGCTTCTAAATGCCATATCTTTCTAACTGTGCTCTTTCCCAAAAGCTCCCAACATACAACCTATATACTTATTATGGACACAGTATGCTTACATTATTAGCTATCTTTGTTATTATTTGTTGTTATTTGTTATTAGTCCCATCCTTCAACTCTATTCAATACCTCCCATCTATCTCTTAACACCATCCATATAGGATTTCTATTTGCCATATATATTTCAACCATACTGTGATGTTTTACAAAAGTTCTGAACCTTTCTATTCTCATTGCTTCTACAGATTGTGAATTAAAAATAAACATTTTTGCTAAAAGTATTATTATATTATTGATTGATTGACTATGACTTTTCAGATCACCCAGTAATGCTATCTGCAAGGTTAGTTCCAGGTAAATATTGCAATCCTTTAGCCATTCCTGGACCTGTGTCCAAAAACAAGCTACAAATGGACAGAACCAAAACAAATGATCTAATGATTCTATCTCTTCACAGCAAAATCTGCAGAGCTGTGAAGATTGTATCCCCCATATAAATAACATTCTATTGGTAGCAAGAATTTTATATAATAATTTAAATTGAAAGATTCTAATTTTTGAATCCGGTGTCGTTTTGCGTGTCAGTTCATAAACACTATGCCATGGGATTGGTACGTCAAAGATCTCTTCCCAACTATTTTGCAATCTATATGGGACGGCTGTCAATCCTTTGGTCCTTAAGTGAAACTGATATACTTTTTTATTTATCACAGTTTTCCTTAACCAATTATGTTCTTTAATGCAAGGCCGACAGACAAGTTCCTTACTTTCTCCCCCTTCAACTTTCCTCTTCCACTTTTGTGATTAGGCTGCAATTATTTGGTTGTAATTTTGGGTAGAGCAGACATTTCCATATGTTTTTGTTAGCTGCATGTGCGACATAACTCCACCAGTCCTACCGATGATATCATTTACGAAGATTATACCTTTTTTAAACATTCTGTCAAAAAATAAAGGTTTTTTGTCAATTAGTATATTTGAATTTAACCACAATATTTGTTGCATTATTTGTTCTGTCGTTTCTGGAGGATTAAATTGAAATTGCAACCAACTTTCTATGGCTTGTTTTAGAAATAGTGACATTTGGGAGATTATTTCCTTTTCAAATAACTGAAAGTGAGAGATTGTAATCTGAATAAAGGGAAAAAGGCCTTTCTTGAACAGTGGGTGAGACAATCTTACTAATTTGCTTGAGAACCAGTTCGGATTTAAGTATAACTTTTGGATGACTGAAGATTTTAGTGATAGGTCTAATGCTTTAATATTTAATAATTTCTGTCCTCCGAATTCATATTCATTATATAAATATGCTCTTTTAATTTTGTCTGGCTTGCCGTTCCAAATAAAATTGAATATTTTTTTCTCATATATTTTAAAAAACTGTTTGCTAGGCGTAGGCAAGACCATAAGCAAATAGGTAAACTGGGATAATACTAAAGAGTTAATCAGGGTGATTTTTCCACAAATTGACAGGTATTTTCCTTTCCATAGTAGTAAGATCTTATCTATTTTTGCTAACTTTCTATTAAAATGTATTGAAGTGAGATCATTTATTTCCTTTGGGATATGTATTCCGAGTATATCCACATCACCATCAGACCATTTTATTGGTAAACTACATGGTAATGTAACATTTTTATTTTTTAGTGATCCAATACGTAATATAGTACATTTGTCATAATTTGGTTTTAATCCAGAGAGGTTAGAAAATGTATCTAGATCCTCTATGAGGCTGTGGAGGGATTCTAGTTGTGGATCTAAAAGAAAACATGAATCATCTGCGTACAATGACACCTTTGTTTTTAAGCCCTGTATTTCTAATCCCCTGATATTATTATTGGATCTGATTTTAATAGCTAACATCTCGATGGCCACAATAAATAGATATGCCGATAGTGGACAACCTTGTTTCACTCCTCTTGATAGTTTAAAACTTTCTGAGAAATAGCCATTATTTACTATTTTACACCTAGGGTTACTATACATGATTTTGACCCATTTTATAAGAGATTCTCCAAAATTGAAATGCTCCAGGCATTTATATATAAATTCCAGTCGAACTTTATCAAATGCCTTTTCGAAGTCTGCTATGAATAGCAGGCCTGGTTTCCCATATTTTCCATAGTGTTCTATTGTTTCCAATACTTGCCTTATATTATCTCCAATGTATCTTCCATGTAAAAAACCTGTCTGATTAGAATGAATAATATCCGACAATACCTTTTTAATTCTATGCGCTATACATTTTGCTAGGATTTTTGCATCACAACACTGAAGTGTAAGGGGCCTCCAATTTTGTAAATGGACTGGATCTTTATATTTTCCACTTGTATCCTGTTTCAGTAATAATGAGATCAGACCTTCTTCTTGAGTGTCAGATAATCTACCATTTACATAGGAGTGGTTAAAACATGCTAATAACGGTCCTCTTAGTATATCAAAAAAGGTTTGGTATACCTCGATTGGTATGCCATCCAACCCTGGAGTTTTCCCCGACTTAAAGTCTTTAATTGCATCCAGAAGTTCCTCCTCTGTAATTTCACCTTCACATGAGTCTTTCTGTGTGGCTGTTAATTTGACATTATCAATAGAAAAAAAATCTCTACAATTAGCTTCAGTTAGAGGAGATGGAGGCGACTGAAAAGAAAACATATGCTTAAAATACTTTGTTTCTTCCTTCAAAATATCATTAGGTGAATTATGGGTGACTCCGTCAATTGTAACTAGTTTCATTAAGTTCTTTTTGGTAGCATTCCTATGTTGAAGATTAAAAAAGAATTTTGTGCATTTTTCCCCATATTCCATCCAGTTTGCTTTATTTTTATAATATATTACACTTGATCTTTCTTGAATAAGTTTTTCCATTTCTTTTTGTTTTTCCTCTAATTTATTCTGAGCCTCTATGTTACAGTTTTTATTGCCATCTATCTGTTCTGTTAGACTTTCTATTTCCTTTCTTAGTATAAACTCTTTTGACCTAAATTGCTTTTGTTTTCGAGATGAGTACTGAATTGCATGGCCTCTAAAGGCACATTTAAAGGTGTCCCATACAATAAGGGGATTCGCTGTACCTATGTTATGTTGGAAAAAGTCAGTTATAAATTCCTTTGTTCTAATTATAAATAAATTATCATCCAATAGGCTTTGATTAAATTTCCAATATCCTCGCCCACGTGGAAATTCAGTCAGAGTAATGTATATGCCTATTATATGATGGTCCGACCGCATTCTGTCCCCTATCAACACTTTTTTTTACTTTTGGTGCCAACGAGAATGAGATAAGAAAGAAGTCAAGACGACTAGCTTGATTCAGTCTCCGCCATGTATATCTCACTAGATCAGCATATTTAAGCCTCCATATATCTACTAGTTCTAATGTATCCATGACATTCACAATTTCCTTAAGAGCATGTGGGTGATTGTTTGTGGTGTGATTTCCTTTTCGGTCCATTGAGCTATTTAAAACAGTATTATAATCCCCCACCATAATAATATTGTCTTGAGTTGCTTGCAGGCTTGATAATTTATTATATATATTGTCAAAGAATTGTGGATCATCATTATTTGGTCCGTAAAGGTTAATGAGCCATATCTGTTTATGGTCCAATACCATATTTAAAATAATCTACCTTGCGTATCTATTTGGACAATTTGCACATTTGGATCGAAATTACTATTAATTAATATCATCACCCCTTTTGAATTTCTTTGCCCATGGGAGAAGTATATTTCCCCCCCCCCCATTCTTTTTTCCACGCTACTTCATCTCGAATTGTTGAATGAGTTTCCTGTATACAATAGATATTATATTCCTTCTCTTTGAGCCATGTAAATATTGTTCTTCTTTTGTTATTATCAGCTAAGCCATTACAATTATAACTGGCTATACTTATTTCACCATACACCATAATGAGATACAAGTGTCAAGTCTATTTATCATTATATATGTTTGTAAATTTATCAATAAAAAATAGCGTAATGATTGAGTGTCCATATAGCTGTACCGTGATATTTGCATTGCTACGGAGTAACCCTTCAATTGTTCTCCACTAATTCCCCCGCTAAAGCCCCTCCCCATCCCAAGTTGAGCCGTCATCCCAGTGATCAGCATCCCACCCACGTCCCTCCGTATCCCTAAGGCCCCGAGAGGCCAGGACCCATCCATCGATAACAGCACACAGTGCCACCCACAAAACAGAAGCAGGTTAACCGCCAAAAGCATTTCCAATGCTTTTACCTCTATATATATATATATCTATATAACTATTATTATTATTTTTATTATGCATATCCTATTTTCCATCATTATCAATTAATATGCGTAATAATGTCGGCAGTTCACGCATAGGATTCTAACATATAACCAGGATTGCCATTGTATTACATTTAATTCATTGACAAGCAATTATTATCCTAGCAAATAATTCCCGCGGTCCATCCCATACCCCCCCCCCCCCCCCCCCAACATCCCCACCCCCCCCACAACAGATGCCAGACCAGCACACACACACATACTCACATACTCCAACACACTCAACCCCCCTCCTCCACAATCCACCATAAAATCCGATACTCAACGGCTGTTATATCCCAGAGCCCAACTCGAGAAATAACTTGATCTACGAGTGCACATACAGTTAAAGCTGATTGAGAAAGCATGCAGATTGAGCAGAAATTGATAACAATGTGAGATTTGATTAATCTACTTAATCTATGTCAAGTCCTAGGTGATGGAGATCAGATCCACCCTCTTCACCTGAGACACAAACACTCTGATCCCCTGTTGTAACCATTTTCCCAAGCATCTCCATGCGGTCAGACCTTTGATTGTTTTGTGCCACCTGGGCCACAATGATAAACCCCCTCTCTGATTGTCCGAGTGTGACCCCCTCCCCATGGGTTACTGCAGCCAGTGTTGCCAGCACTGCCACTACCTGGGTGGGCGTACCCCACCGGAATCCCCACCGGCTAGGTAAAAGGTCGTCAAGGTTCTCATTAGCAGCTTTGAGAATTTCCTTGTATATTTTGCTCTCCCATCAGGGGGCTCTGGCTTTGTAGGACCAACCCTGCCAGGCAGGCTCAGAATCTTGAGGGGGCGGTGCTGCTCAAGTAGGTCTCTGACCGCATTTATTTCTCTGTTTAGGCTGCATGTTCACAGCAGGTCCATAAAATAGATGGGAACTTCTCTTTGGTGTATGGGTCGCTCAGGTGGGTGTCCAGGTTATAGGGTTAGGGATCTTTCCATCATGATAGGACAATGAATAATTAGATTAGATGTATACTATATTTAAAAATGTATATCCCTCATCTACACAAAATTGAAAGCTCTCTCTCTCACTACCCCTGTTCATAGACCCCCGGTCGGCTCTGGGATATGCAACCATTTCCCCTCTCACTCACTTAACGCCGTACCTTTTCAAATACAAAAATGCACACCACATGGTTGACTGCGGAAGAAATGGGCCGAGCGTGCAAACGCACCCGCATCCACATCTGCTGCAAGGGGGAATGGACGCCAGAGAGAACAAAGGACCAACCACAACAACCATCCGCCAAAACAACAATCTCCCGCCAAAAAATCCATGTTCTAATTATTTGTATATAAAGATGTATTATTCTGCTTGTTATATCGTTTTATCCATTTATAAAATACTATACTTACTATAAATGTTATTTAATATTACAATCCCTATCATTGCTAGTATCAGGTGCTCCAATATTTGACTCCTCTATTACAACTTTTAGAATAGCCATGGAGTAGTCTTTGTGTCTCTGAACATTTGGTTGTCAATATATAATTTATCCACCACTAGTGCAACACGTTTCCCTTTTAATCTGTTTTCCTTGAAGATTGGATACAGAACTTTGCGCCTTTCTACAATCTCCTTCGGGAACTGATCATTCATGCCTATTTTCGTGCCAGCAAGTCTTTTACCCAGGCTTTTCACCATAGCTTTGTCCTTAAAAAAAAGCAAATTTGGCAACGATTGGGCGCTCATATTTCTGTCCTCTTTTTCCGAAACGATGTACACGTTCTAGTTGGATTTTATCGACAGCCTCGAGTGGGATTTGTAGCGCTGTATGCAGGAAGTCCTTCATAATATTCTCTGTTATTTCTCCCTCCTTTTCCTGAATACCCGTAAGTACTAGATTTTCCCTCACCGATCTAGTTTGGATGTCTAGTAAGGCTTCTCTCAGAAGATTGTTCTCCTTTTTTAATTCCCTAACGTCCGTTTCCATTTTAGAGACTGTCACTTTTATTTCTTTGGTTTCTTTCTCCATTACCAAAGGTTTTTCGTCACTCATTTGAAGACTCGCTTTCAACTCTTTTACGTCTTTACTGACCAATTCTAATATGCCCAATTTGTCATTTATCGACTTCAACAGGTCGCTTTCCACACTTACCATACCCAGTGGTGAAAAGCATATATCATCTGTATCTGTCGATGTGTCGCGTTTTCTTTTGGGGATCGGCTCTCCACTCTTGTCTACAGTCATGTTTGGGTGTTGCTTGTTGTAGTAATATTTGTCGATATATTTCTCTAGCCTTATGATCTTATTTCTGTTATTATCCAGATTGAATTATATTAACTGCGAATATATGAAATGCTAATATTTAGTCTAACTTACTGATTTTGAATATTATGTTTTTATCTTGAGGTGTTTTGTACCGATTTCTATTCAATACGCCATCTTGTTATTGCGCTATCTTAACTTGACCCTGTTTCTCACAGTAGCAACAGGAAATGTAAATGATTATGTGGATTAGAATTAATGGACATTTTTGTAGGGGATGGTACATTTCTCATTAGGGCAAATCAAGTTTGACATTTGAAAGTGGAAATTACAAACTTTAGAAGCTTTTGTAAACCTTGAATACACTACAATTTGCATTTCCTACTGTGCAGGAAAATTGTCTGCGACAACAGAGTGATCAAATTAAGATAGCATATCTGTAGGAACTGTAATAGGTACTGAGTGTTGCCAAGCTGCTTTCTTGTTCTAAGGTTTGAGCTTGGAGCAAGGGAGAAAAAACAATTATAGGTTGCCAGGCAGTATCTAGCGTTACATTGGAATGTGAAAATGTAGCTCTATCCTGAACAGAATATGGTATTGGTTTTCTTTCAACAATCCTGAGGAAAAGAGAGGGCCATTGGATTTACCAATGGAACTGGTGCTGTGAATAACAGTGCTTTGTAGTGCTTTTTGTGAATCTGATGTGCTGTGTCACACTCAAACTGTATTTAGGAAGTCAGAAGAGCAACAGGAGGCACATAGCACTGAGCAATTACGTCACATAAACAGTAATCATTCTCTATTCAAACTTGTATTGGGGGATATCATTCTGATTCTCTTAGCATATTTTGTCATACAATTTAGGCTAATTGCTATCTGTGACGGGCAGTTTTGAATGTGCTATGCACTCTTGGTGCTGATTTTGCCAAGAACAAATGTGTATTATGTAAGCGATAAAGATCAACACCCATGTGCATCTCTATGGGTATAAACCATGACGCAGGGTTGTGATGCGGACAAGACAGTAGAGTGTTTTATTTTTGACACTCATGCAGCTGTGCAAATTAACATTATTGATCCGCCAATTGGAAAGACAACAGATAGCTTGCAATACATTTTCTCTAATGCAGCTCTCCATATTATTTCTATGTAGTGTTCATGCTCTATTTCTGTCATCACAGACATGCTCCATAGCCACAGATGTTCTTCTATAATCCACCTGTAAGTAGGAGTGGATAGAAGCCCACTGACCACAGTCACCCCTGCCCTGAGAGAGGGACTGACAAGTGGGAAACCTGCCCAGATGTAGCCCAGATGCTTAATAGACCATTATTATTGTGTGTGGAGCGTCTGTCTCCTGCTGGGCAAAAAACATAGGTCCCCACCTCCCATATTCCCTGTTCCATCTTCCCTCATCTTGAATGGAACTCCAGCTGTCTAGGAATCTGGAGGAGTGCCTCATGTTTTGACATACCCTGCTGGATCCTTCACATCCATCTTCCTCCCTGGAACTAATCAATCCTGACCCCTCGCTCTGGTCACACCTGCTGCTCTCACAGTATACAGTAATGCACAGAATGCTTAGACAGAGACAATGCAGGCTGGGAATGCTATGGGAATGGCTGGGAGTGAGGACTGGCAGAAAACAAACTGTGTCCTGTCCTCCCCGAGAGAGAAAAAGGGTGTCATTTCCTGGGCGAAGGACTTGGTCACTCGGATGCTGCCAAATTATAGGGAGTTTACGAGGCCCCTGGGCCTTGGCTGTAACAGTGCTCTGTAAATCCTCTCAGGCTGCCATTTTGACACGACAGGGTTCTGGGTTCTATCACTGGCTCCTTGTTTCACACGCTGTGTGTGATTGCACCCTGCATAGCCATGGCAGGCTGGGCCCGGGGCACTGTGATAATAAAGCATTAGAGGTGATCTGAGGCCAGGCAAGGCTCCACAGAGGTTACCCTGAGGTTGACTGTGGTGGTAGTGTGTAACGTGGCAGTATGGTCCAGAAATACTCTGTGTTCGTTGATTTATGTTAAAAACTCTCTCTCAATGTGATCTCTCTTCTCAATCAGGATATCGACTGTGTAAGTTAAATGGATTTTGTTGATCTTGACCTTCATTTTTCTTAATTAAATATATAAAATAAAAATAGAACATGTTTGAATAGGTTTTACTGTTTTTAATGCAGCTGTGAGCGTTCCAAGGTAAAAATGGAACACACCAGGGTTGATACAAGAAGACAAGGCCATGAGGACATGCAGAGGAAACTTTTCACCATGGACAATGGAGGACCACCCAATGTAATTACATTCCCTGGGCAGTATCAGTGACTGACACACACACACACACACACACACACACACACACACACACACACACACACACACACACACACACACACACACACACATACACACGCACACACACACGCACACACACACACACACACACTCACACACACACACACATTCACACACACACACACACACACACACACACACACACACACACACACACACACACACACACACACACACACACACACACACACACACACACACATACACACACACGCACACACACACACACACACTCACACACACACACACACACACACGCTCACACATTTGAGTGGGCTCTACCTCTCCTACATAAAGGAGTCATGAGTGGGGAGGAGGAGGAATATGTTTACTCTTTATTGGGCTCTAAAGCTGTGTCTCGTTAAATGAGTTATGAAGTGATAAAAGGATACTGGCAGAGAAGATTAATGAAATATTTCTCCATGATAACAGTGTCAGTTGTGTTTGCTTTATGTATTAGATATGTAACATTTGCTGTGAATATTATCAGAAATTGTTGGCTTTTATTGGAACTACGAAGCACATTTCCTCTGCAACAATGATGAATCACTAAGATTGCCTTGGTTTAACCGCAGGATCAAAAATCCCCAATCTCTACTTTTCTACAGCTTAGTGTTGACATATCTCTCAACGTTTCACATGAATATAAATGGAATTTGTTTAAATTGTTCTTTGCACCAAATCTTGTGAGAGAGGTTGCCTTGTAAATTCATCTTTAGAAATGAGCATGCTGGTTGATATTAGATTGTACATGGTATTTTCAATATCCACTTTTATGAAAACATACATCAATTTGAAATTGTTGGACACTCACTGTAGATTGAATAGCAGAAAGTTAGGATTGCATTTTGTAATGATAAAACAAATGATTACACTTTGTCCTTGTGTTATGATTAAATAAATAATATGTATAGCGCAACAATGTGAACTACAGATGTGGGATCTTAACTTGAGCCAGTTTGCTACAGCAGGAAAATGATCCTGCAGCAACAGGAAATGTGAATTATGTGGATTATAATTCAAGGACATTTTTGTAGGGTTTGATGCATTTTTCGTAAATCAAGTCTGAAATTTCAAAGTGGAAATTACAAACTTTAGAAGCCTTTCTAAAACTCAAATACACCACAAGTTTGCATTTCCTGCTATGCAGGAAATTCTGAGCAACAAAAGTGTGATCAAATGAAGATCCTACAACTGTATGGATACAGTAGATCGATTTTTGAAACCTCTCACTCAAAGTGCAAAACTACACACCAAATCTCCAAAACCATAAGCTATTTCACAGCCTTTGACTCAGTTGTCAATTGCATAAAACACTTTTTTCAAAACACTACACACAATTCTCTACCTAAAACACAAAAATCTAACAGGAAGTGACTTTTCCAAACACAGAGTCCAGCCCAACTTGAGTCGATTTACAGTGGCGTCCATAATTCGAACCTTCGGAAATGAGAACAGGTATGCAACTATCTAATGACTATTTTAGCATTACAGTAATGTACTGTAAATACGTATGACTGCATAGTATTGCATAAACATTTGTAACTCTAAGCCATCCATTTACTGCACTGCATTGAATGAATGTGGTTGATTATCATGCTGTACTACATTTTTTTGTACATTGTTTACAGTTCCTATGCTGAACACATACTGTGTTTGAATTCTGTACAGAGTGGAAAGGCAAAGACATCATGGAGGACGAGGACGCTTGTTTACAGATGTACAAGAGACTGCAATTATAAATATGGTTTTGGCCAACAATGCAATTAGGATTCGAGAGATAAGAGAGCATATCTTGAATAATGACACTATATTTAACAACATCAATGCTGTAAGCCTGTCGACCATACAACGCATCCTCCAACGGCACCAAGTGACGATGAAACAACTTTACAAGGTGCCATTTGAGAGAAACTCTGACAGAGTCAAGAATCTGTGACATGACTTTGTAGAGGTACAGTGGGGAGAACAAGTATTTGATACACTGCCGATTTTGCAGGTTTTCCTACTTACAAAGCATGTAGAGGTCTGTAATTTTTATCATAGGTACACTTCAACTGTGAGAGACGGAATCTAAAACAAAAATCCAGAAAATCACATTGTATGATTTTTAAGTAATTAATTTGCATTTTATTGCATGACATAAGTATTTGATACATCAGAAAAGCATAACTTAATATTTGGTACAGAAACCTTTGTTTGCAATTACAGAGATCATACGTTTCCTGTAGGTCTTGACCAGGTTTGCACACACTGCAGCAGGGATTTTGTCCCACTCCTCCATACAGACCTTCTCCAGATCCTTCAGGTTTCGGGGCTGTCGCTGGGCAATACGGACTTTCAGCTCCCTCCAAAGATTTTCTATTGGGTTCAGGTCTGGATACTGGCTAGGCCACTCCAGGACCTTGAGATGCTTCTTACGGAGCCACTCCTAAGTTGCCCTGGCAGTGTGTTTCGGGTCGTTGTCATGCTGGAAGACCCAGCCACGAACCATCTTAAATGCTCTTACTGAGGGAAGGAGGTTGTTGGCCAAGATCTCGCGATACATGGCTCCATCCATCCTCCCCTTAATACGGTGCAGTCGTCCTGTCCCCTTTGCAGAAAAGCATCCCCAAAGAATGATGTTTCCACCTCCATGCTTCACGGTTGGGATGGTGTTCTTAGGGTTGTACTCATCCTTCTTCTTCTTCCAAACACGGCAAGTGGAGTTTAGACCAAAAAGCTATTTTTTTGTCTCATCAGACCACATGACCTCCTCCCATTCCTCCTCTGGATCATCCAGATGGTCATTGGCAAACTTCAGACGGGCCTGGACATGCGCTGGCTTGAGCAGGGGGACCTTGCGTGCGCTGCAGGATTTTAATCCATGACGGCGTAGTGTGTTACTAATGGTTTTCTTTGAGACTGTGGTCCCAGCTCTCTTCAGGTCATTGACCAGGTCCTGCTGTGTAGTTCTGGGCTGATCCCTCACCTTCCTCATGATCATTGATGCCCCACGAGGTGAGATCTTGCATGGAGCCCCAGACCGAGGGTGATTGACCGTCATCTTGAACTTCTTCCATTTTCTAATAATTGCGCCAACAGTTGTTGCCTTCTCACCAAGTTGCTTGCCTATTGTCCTGTAGCCCATCCCAGCCTTGTGCGGGTCTACAATTTTATCCCTGATGTCCTTACACAGCTCTCTGGTCTTGGCCATTGTGAAGAGGTTGGAGTCTGTTTGACTGAGTGTGTGGACAGGTGTCTTTTATACAGTTAACGAGTTCAAACAGGTGCAGTTAATACAGGTAATGAGTGGAGAACAGGAGGGCTTATAAAAGAAAAACTAACAGGTCTGTGAGAGCCGGAATTCTTACTGGTTGGTAGGTGATCAAATACTTATGTCATGCAATAAAATGCTAATTAATTACTTAAAAATCATACAATGTGATTTTCTGGATTTTTGTTTTAGATTCCGTCTCTCACAGTTAAAGTGTACCAATGATACAAATTACAGACCTCTACATGCTTTGTAAGTAGGAAAACCTGCAAAATCGGCAGTGTATCAAATACTTGTTCTCCCCACTGTATGTATTTAACACTACTTCCAGTACTTCAGACATCCCATATTTACTCATCTGTATATCATTTTGTCTGTTACAGAGAGTATTGGAGATGGATGCCCATGTAATTCGCCATTAATTTATTTATGTGGATGAGGTTGGCTTCAACCTCACCAAAACCAGGCGCTGCGGAAGAAATGTAATAGGACAGAGGGCAATTACCAATGTCCCTGGACAGCGTGGGGGTAATATGACTATGTGTGGTGCCATCACTCAAAACGAGGTCCTCCATCACAATGCCACACTGGGTCCGTACAACACCGGCCATATGCTCACTTTTCTGGATGCAATTTACACAATGCTTGTCCCTGATCCAGATCAGGAGCCTGCTAGATTTGTGGTTATATGGGACAATGTTTTGTGGTTATTGTGAATCTGATGTGCTGTGTCACACTCAAACTGTATTTAGGAAGTCAGAAGAGCAACAGGAGGCACATAGCACTGTGCAATTACGTCACATAAACAGTAATCATTCTCTATTCAAACTTGTATTGGGGGATATCATTCTGATACTCTTAGCACATTTTGTCATACAATTTAGGCTAATTGCTATCTGTGACGGGCAGTTTTGAATGTGCTATGCACTCTTGGTGCTGATTTTGCCAAGAACAAATGTGTATTATGTAAGCGATAAAGATCAACACCCATGTGCATCTCTATGGGTATAAACCATGACGCAGGGTTGTGATGCGGACAAGACAGTAGAGTGTTTTATTTTTGACACTCATGCAGCTGTGCAAATCAACATTATTGATCCGCCAATTGGAAAGACAACAGATAGCTTGCAATACATTTTCTCTAATGCAGCTCTCCATATTATTTCTATGTAGTGTTCATGCTCTATTTCTGTCATCACAGACATGCTCCATAGCCACAGATGTTCTTCTATAATCCACCTGTAAGTAGGAGTGGATAGAAGCCCACTGACCACAGTCACCCCTGCCCTGAGAGAGGGACTGACAAGTGGGAAACCTGCCCAGATGTAGCCCAGATGCTTAATAGACCATTATTATTGTGTGTGGAGCGTCTGTCTCCTGCTGGGCAAAAAACATAGGTCCCCACCTCCCATATTCCCTGTTCCATCTTCCCTCATCTTGAATGGAACTCCAGCTGTCTAGGAATCTGGAGGAGTGCCTCTTGTTTTGACATACCCTGCTGGATCCTTCACATCCGTCTTCCTCCCTGGAACTAATCAATCCTGACCCCTCGCTCTGGTCACACCTGCTGCTCTCACAGTATACAGTAATGCACAGAATGCTTAGACAGAGACAATGCAGGCTGGGAATGCTATGGGAATGGCTGGGAGTGAGGACTGGCAGAAAACAAACTGTGTCCTGTCCTCCCCGAGAGAGAAAAAGGGTGTCATTTCCTGGGCGAAGGACTTGGTCACTCGGATGCTGCCAAATTATAGGGAGTTTACGAGGCCCCTGGGCCTTGGCTGTAACAGTGCTCTGTAAATCCTCTCAGGCTGCCATTTTGACACGACAGGGTTCTGGGTTCTATCACTGGCTCCTCGTTTCACACGCTGTGTGTGATTGCACCCTGCATAGCCATGGCAGGCTGGGCCCGGGGCACTGTGATAATAAAGCATTAGAGGTGATCTGAGGCCAGGCAAGGCTCCACAGAGGTTACCCTGAGGTTGACTGTGGTGGTAGTGTGTAACGTGGCAGTATGGTCCAGAAATACTCTGTGTTCGTTGATTTATGTTAAAAACTCTCTCTCAATGTGATCTCTCTTCTCAATCAGGATATCGACTGTGTAAGTTAAATGGATTTTGTTGATCTTGACCTTCCTTTTTCTTAATCAAATATAGAAAATGGAAATAGAACATGTTTGAATAGGTTTTACTGTTTTTAATGCAGCTGTGAGCGTTCCAAGGTAAAAATGGAACACACCAGGGTTGATACAAGAAGACAAGGCCATGAGGACATGCAGAGGAAACTTTTCACCATGGATAATGGAGGACCACCCAATGTAATTACATTCCCTGGGCAGTATCAGTGACTGACACACACACACACACACACACACACACACACACACACACACACACACACACACACACACACACACACACACACACACACATACACACGCACACACACACACACACACGCACACACACACACACACACACACACACACACACACACACACACACACACACACACACACACACACACACACACACACACACACACACACACACACACACACACACACACACACATACACACGCACACACACACGCACACACACACACACACACACTCACACACACACACACATTCACACACACACACACACACACACACACACACACACACACACACACACACACACACACACACACACACACACACACACACACACACACACTCACACACACACACACACACACACACACACTCACACACACACACACACCTCATTACTTTTATCACACAGTCACATCAGTGGGGTTTTATATTTCACTGTCACTTGTCTACATGTTGCAGCATAAATGAATTACTGAAAGCATAACCATGTGCCATGTTGATGAATGCATTGTCATTTGAGTGGGCTCTACCTCTCCTACATAAAGGAGTCATGAGTGGGGAGGAGGAGGAATATGTTTACTCTTTATTGGGCTCTAAAGCTGTGTCTCGTTAAATGAGTTATGAAGTGATAAAAGGATACTGGCAGAGAAGATTAATGAAATATTTCTCCATGATAACAGTGTCAGTTGTATTAGATATGTAACATTTGCTGTGAATATTATCAGAAATTGTTGGCTTTTATTGGAACTACGAAGCACATTTCCTCTGCAACAATGATGAATCACTAAGATTGCCTTGGTTTAACCGCAGGATCAAAAATCCCCAATCTCTACTTTTCTACAGCTTAGTGTTGACATATCTCTCAACGTTTCACATGAATATAAATGGAATTTGTTTAAATTGTTCTTTGCACCAAATCTTGTGAGAGAGGTTGCCTTGTAAATTCATCTTTAGAAATGAGCATGCTGGTTGCTATTAGATTGTACATGGTATTTTCAATATCCACTTTTATGAAAACATACATCAATTTGAAATTGTTGGACACTCACTGTAGATTGAATAGCAGAAAGTTAGGATTGCATTTAATAATAATAAGCCATTTAGCAGACACTTTTATCCAAAGCAACTTACAGTCATGCGTGCATACATTCTTTTTTTTGTGTATGGGTGGTCCCGGGGTTCGAACCCACTACCTTGGCGTTACAAGCGCCGTGCTCTACCAGCTGAGCTACAGAGGACCACATTTTGTACTGATAAAACAAATGATTATACTTTGTCCTTGTGTTATGATGAAATAAACAATATGTATAGCGCAACAATGTGAACTACAGATGTGGGATCTTAACTTGAGCCAGTTTGCTACAGCAGGAAAATGATCCTGCAGCAACAGGAAATGTGAATTATGTGGATTATAATTCAAGGACATTTTTGTAGGGTTTGATCCATTTTTCGTAAATCAAGTCTGAAATTTCAAAGTGGAAATTACAAACTTTAGAAGCCTTTCTAAAACTCAAATACACCACAAGTTTGCATTTCCTGCTATGCAGGAAATTCTGAGCAACAAAAGTGTGATCAAAAAACTGTAATAATCCTCCTCTATTCAGGAGTTTGGTCTGGTACAATGACTGTTGTTCAAATGTGTGATTAACCGGGATATACTTTCACATTTATTCATAGAAGACTAAGTTCATAATGAAGGTCAGTCATATAACAAAGTCTGTTTATCCATCTCAGCAGGTGACAAAACAGCAGGAATGCAATTATTTTGTTTGATTCACTGTCACTCACACATGTTGGGCCTCCTGTTGTGAACTAATGAGACAATGTCTGTTGTTAACACGGTGCCACAAAGACAAGCAAGCTGTTTTTCTATGCAGGATTCAGGTTCAGACCTAGGATTACTGTAGGCCTATGTAGGCTAATGCTCTGGCTTTTATATGCAAGCCAATTTGCCATCTAAACCTCTGGGTTTATAATGAGCGGACAGTATTGGTCAGGTCAAAAAGCTCCCCAGTAATCATTTTGTTTCATAGATGTTAAGAGTTTGCATTAGGGTGCTGACAGTCATTTGTCTAGCCCCTAACCATTTGTTTGCTGCTCCGCGAATATTAGCTATCATGCTTTTGTGTATTAATGTTAACACTACGAAGTGCAGTGTTTAGGTAATGAGATTGCTACTATTCCTATATTACATCAAGAAATGTTGCAAATTTACCTCGTAATTGAAGAGGTGACGTGTTCGTTCCTTTTTGTCATGCTCTGGTGTCAAACAGACCTCTGCTTCATTGGGGTTTATTGGCAGCCTTTCGTCACCTTCCTGGTGACTACAAACAGATTATTCAAGTACATGGTTGCGTTTTCCTACTCAGCAAGAAGTCTAAACCAAGACTTAAACCCAGGCCTCAATAATGCCTGATAAGAAAGAGCCATGTAGCAACATGTCCTAGTGGTTTAAGTCTTGGTTTAGACTTTAGACTTTACTTTAGACTTTAGACTTTACTTATTCCTTTGTTTTCTGTCCAGTTTATGTTCCGGTCTCTTCATCGTCCTGTTTATTGTTTTCTATATTTATATTGTAATTATGTTTGCTACAGCTTATTTCCCTACTTCACTGAGGTTGAAAAAATTTGGATTTGGCATGCGTTCTCAAATCCTCAAGAAGTTATAATGCTGCACCATTGACAGCATCTTGACTGGCTGCATCTCTGCTTGGTATTGCAACTGCACCACCCTCGATATCAGGCGGTGTGAAAGGAAGGACCGGAAAATTGTTAAAGACTACAGCCACCCAAGCCATAGACTGTTCTCTCTACTTCTACACGGCAAGCAGTACTGGAGCAACAAGTCTGACACCAACAGGTTCCTGAACAGCTTCTATCCCCAAGCCATAATACTGCTAAATAGCTAACGAAATGGCTACACAGACTATCTGCATTGACCCGTTTATTTTATTTTTGCACTGACTCTATGCACACTCACAGGACTCTACACACTCACTCACTCACTCCAACACACACACACACACACACACACACAATTCATTTGCTCACACACACATAACATGCACTCACCTTCATGGTGACTCTACACACACGCGCACACACTAACATGCAATCATCATATATGCTGCTGCTACTCTGTTAATCATATATCCTGATGCCTAGTCACTTTACCCCTATACATATCTACCCCTACCTCTCCAGTATCCCTGCACATTGTAAATAGGGTATTGGCACTGACCCTGGAACTGACCCTGTATATAGCTACTGACCCTGTATATAGCTACTGACCCTGGAACTGACCCTGTATATGGTTTACTTACTTTCTGGTGTGTTTTTGTTCTACTTTACTTTATTTTATAATAACACTGATATTGATTACTGCACTGTTGGAAAAGCAAGAAAGGCATTTCACTGTATTTGTGCACGTGACAATAAAACTTGAAACTTAAAAGCCTTGCCTTGAGCATTGCACCGTTACCATCTTGATGCCTCATCACTGAAACCTCCACCACCAAGAGTGCCATTTCACAATAGACAAGATATCTCTCTCATCTCTCTCATTGTTGTATCTGTAAAGACAAGATACCTCTCTCATCTCTCTCGTTGTTGTATCTGTAAAGACAAGACGCCTCTCTCATCTCTCTCGTTGTTGTATCTGTAAAGACAAGATACGTCTCTCATCTCTCTCGTTGTTGTATCTGTAAAGATAAGATACCTCTCTCATCTCTCTCGTTGTTGTATCTGTAAAGACAAGATACCTCTCTCATCTCTCTCGTTGTTGTAACTTCAGTAAAGACTATCTTCACAAGCATTTAGGACAATAACAACTATTTATGGAATGGATCAATCATTCAAAACGCATGGTTATCTCTGTTGGTTTCCCTGTACTGAGTTAGTTCTGAGTCAGTCTAGGGTTGCAGAACTTTCAATAAATTCCCTGGTTTTCCCATAATCCCGGTTGGAGGTTTCCCGGAATCAGGAGGGAATAAGCAGGAAATCCGGAATCCTCCAACCAGGATTTCTGGAAAACTAGGGAATTTATTGAAAGTTCCCGGAATTTTGCAACCCTAACTCTGACACTGTCCACAAAGCAGAGGAAGAGAGGGCCTACTAGCCCTACCATCATTCCAGCATCTTTGATCCCCAGGGCCTGAAAATGTTTTCTCAACTGATACCTCTGCTACCTGTGGAACAGATAGCATTGAGAGGAGAATTCAATAGAAATGCAATTTCCTGAAGCTAAAAAAAAACCTTCAATAATATGAAGCAGTTTCTTGGAGAGGTAGATACCTTACTGTTGAGTCAAGCATTTCGTGCCTAATCCTCATTCTAATGCTTCTTCTGTCAAGCAATAACAATGGCTATTGGGTCCAGAGGGAAAGACTTCCATGCGTCACGCACAGCGATCTGCTCTAAAGATGCCGCATGTTCGCTCCGAGCGCCTGGCCCATGCCACTCAGATCAAAGCCCCGATAGGTCGCATGCGCATTCCGCAAAATATTTGCTTGATAACAGCTGGCAGATTTGCCATATAACAACATAATAAGAAAAATACCCTCATAAGGAAATGGTAAGCCCCTCTCTTCCAGCTCGGACTCCTCTGGATGCAAAAGGCAATATCGTAACATGATGAAGTAGGTCATGAAAATGGAAGACAGATGTGATGTATTTCCTTGGGTGCTGGTCACAGGGAATTCATGACTTAATGCTTAATGCCCTGATGAAAATGTGCATTTATTGATAGAGAAGCAGGATATCAGATCGCATGAGATGTGCTCCTCAGAGACAGAAAACATTTCAGTGAGTTCAGACCTTTTTCATTATAACATTTAAAGCGTTGTTGTGGTCATCTTGCATGGCTAGAATACAAGGTTCTCAATCTGCTCTGTCGTATAGGTGTGCATACAAAAGCTCCCATTTGGCAGCAGCGAAAAATGGCCAAGAGCATCACTGCTCTCCTAGTAAGTGGCTATACTTACTATTATTGGCTTTTATTGACCATAACATCCTTACAGCATTACTGGATGTAATCTGTCATCATCTGTCCTCAACTTGTAATGATTTGCTAATAATGCCTGATGGAGTTATTAGTGGTACATAAACACCTGTTATGTTGATAGGTACATAGCTTGGCAAATGAGGACATATTATGATCTGGAAATATTGTGCGTGAACACCCTTTACATGTGTGCCTGTTTCTCTCATCTCTGAACTATTACCTCGCTTTTTGGCAGTGAGGAGATGGATTAACATTGTTGAAATAATTTGGAGACGTAAGTGGAGCAAATGGAGAACGCATTAGCCACAATAGAAAATAGTGACAAATAAAATTGTATTTGAACTGGCATTGCGCAGCATAGGCTTCCACTCTAACGGAAGTCACCACACATGCACAGAATGTATTTTAACTGCTTGTGCATTTATAGAATGGTGACCAAGTTAACCATATCATATGGTTAGCATCTGAAAGGGATTGGAACAACCGTGCTTGTTAAACCAAATGGTAAGAAATAAGAGCACTGCTTTGAGTTGGCGCGTGCATCCACAGCCCTGCTATCTGACATGTTTGATCATGATTTGTCACGATAAGAGAAGCACACATGCATTTGGAGAATACGATCCAAAATGGAACAGACATTGGCAATGGCCTTTGCACATGACATTTTGAATGAATCAATAAGGAACACTGGGCACCATGGGGTGTTCACATCATGGGAGTGGCCATCAGGCTCACACATGTGAGAAACATCACAAGACTGACTCCCACGTCTGGAGGGTTACTGGGTAGGGCCTTCTGCTTCTCAGCGGGGTTTGAGGTATGGGGCAGGGAAGGAGGGGGTGAGACAGGCAGGCCAGATGTAGACACTGTGTTAACCACCCTTCCCTTCCATATGGGAATATTTACTTCCCCTTTGTGTTCTACAGAGATGAAAGCAGGAGATCAGTTTGAGCTGATTGTATGAGCCATTTTAGCAAATTTACAGGTGAACTTTAAATGCCTTGTAAAACTTGTTCCATAGCCTGCAAGACCACCCCATTACATCTGATACACTTTGTGAATATGAGGTAAATATGCCTTATGCCTATGGACTGTATATATCAGTATATAGAAGGAAGTCATGGGAATGTTGTTTTTGAGGCTAAGTGTGACATGCTAAAGTACTGTAAATGTAAAACAAACTCTCCAAAACTGCCCCCCTAAAATACTCAGACAGACAATGAAAGCAGAACACCATTACTTTATTGTGGAAAAAAAGCAACATTGGGAAAGTTTATTCTGGCGTATCATTTAAGGAAAGGCTACAAATCTTGATCATTTATACAAATACAACAACTTTCAAAAAATATAACTTTAATTTAGTAAACTCTCCGAGTGCTCCGTGAGCATGATTCAGCAATACAACCCACCGCTTGAAATCCCTGAGCAGAGAGACAGAAGGAAACACTTATTTCCATCTTCAGTCACACTATCATTTGTTCATAAACAATTTATACACAAGAGAAATTAGCACAACTTGTGATGGGGGGTGGTGGGTTTGGGGGGAAGGTGTGAAGGTAGAATAGTTTATTGTGATAACCTAGCTCAACATTTCCCTATAACAGACAGATAGACATAGTGATCATAGCTAAATACAACACAGTGTTGTGCTGTATGGTCAAGACCATCACAACCGTCACCACGTTAACAACCACTAAAATCATCCAGCTCCAGCCAGACACATTGTCATGCTGTGCCTCCAATACTGACAGACCGTCTTGAGAACAGAGGTTACATACAGTGTAACAGGGCTCATACATTTTTTGTTCAAGAAAGAACAAGGCAACTATCAGACTACTAACTTCATAAAGTACTGGATATGACCTCAGAGGGATGGGGTGACCGTGTAGGGAAGTGGACAGCATAAGAAAATGCAATGTTTTAATACTTTTTACTTTTTGATAGCCATTGAAATTATTTTATATGATGAACTTAGTTTTTTTAATCAAATGCAAAATCTTAGCATAATCAACATACAGCTGTCAGAAAATGGGGTTCGGAATCAAATAGTTGTATAATACTTATTTTTTCAGTCATAATTGCAAAGTCTTCCAGACAAACGTGTACAGGTATATCACATTTCTTGAAGTGAAATGGATCAATATTTATCTTACAAACTTCCTTCAACATACATTTAAAAAGACAACACAGTGCCAGCTGGTTTATATGCCAAGATAACACAAAGAAATAACTTACAAATCTTAAATCGCCCGGTGGCTGTGGGCTTCTTTACAATAAACATAAATGTCATAGCAGGCTCATCTGTTTCTCCAGAATACATGTACTTCCTTCCAAATTGAAGATACAGTTGATAAACGGTGGTACATTTTTTTATGATAACAACCAAGTAGATGTTAATTACACGTAATATATACAAAATGGACATTTAAGACCAAGAAGAGTGAGAGAACATAATGTTTGATGCTAGGGAAAATACTTCATATCTTACAGATACTGAACCTGCTGGGCACTGACCTTCCCTTGCAAGTCAGACTATTGTCTCAATTATACTGTATGTGGCTTTTTACTGTATATATTAAACTTCATGTATACATACAAATAAAAGAAAATTTACGTTTTCAAACATAGCAATATTACATAAAAAGATTCCCTCAGACAAACTATGGCTGTGCATTGTTATGTAAAGGAGTGCATCGATTAGACAGCTATTTGGTTAGGAGATTTCAGCCATCAGTAATGGCTTCCAACTGTCCTCTTATCATGTCTGAAGACAGGTCATCAGCACACATCAGTATGTATCACGAAGGGAGGGGAAGCCCTCAGTTCTCGGCTAATGTCCAAACCTCCAACTAGCATGTCAACTGATAGGGGCTAATGTTAATACCATGGGAAGTTAGCTGGCCATTTCCTTTCATAACACATTACCTTCCTCTAAGACAAATATCCAAGGATACATGAGTAGCCTACACAGGAGCCATGTGATGTCTCTCTATGAAACAACAAGCTTAGTGAAGGAATGTGAAATTCTCTGCTACATTTACATGGAATAGTTTCAAATCTTCAATTAGAAAGGTATAATAGAGTTTGCAAAAAACAACAGAAATTTCCTTCAGTTCAAAGTCATTTCGTCTTTCCTTCTGACAAACGTATTGGTATTTTCTTTCTATCAGTGTGTTCCCTTTTTATCACTCAATGATGCTCAACAATCTGCTACATATTGTTTGCAGGCATGGTGCTGTAGGTCTTAATGTCCAACAACATGTCAAATCAGTGAAATCTCATGGTCAATCAGAATGAATAATTCATCAAGCCTGGCCGCCACTAGTTTCCTACTGGGCAAAAACTGGTTGAGTCAAGGTTGTTTTCACGTCATTTCAACCAAAAATTATATGTGATGATGTTGAATCAATGTGGAAAACTGATTGGATTTGAAAAAAGTAATCAACATAAAGCAATTTTGTATTTTTTTTTCACTCAACTTTTAACCTATAACCAATAACGTGGTGATTTTGTTGTTGTTGATTTCACGTTGAATTCATGTTAGTTGACAACTCAACCAAATGTAAATCAAAACTAGATGTTGAACTGACGTCTGCGTCCAGTGGGTGTGTTAAATTTTTTAACAAACCATAACTGATAAAACTGGAACATCCAATACCATGCCACAAGTTCCACTGATCTGCACAGAAGCCAATGAACACAACTTCATCAGACCAAAAACTGAATTAGATGGTGAGTACAGTCACTTCTACTCCACTGCTCCTGCTTCAGAGTGCAGTGCCTTGGGACGTTTCTTTCCTGTCTCTCGCACACACTTTTAATCTTGCACTGCCCCAGGACAAAGGTTGTCCTAAAAGACCTTTCAAGCATCGATAACTAATTAAAAACCTAATTAACCACAAAACGTCAAGTTTGTACCAATGGCCCACTTCAAGATAAGTGCTCTGGTCGAGAATCACAGATCCTGGGAGAGCACACATTTTGGACAAGTTCCAGAAGCACTCCTCACAACAGACAGCCTCCCAGGGTAGTAACTCCTGGCCTGAGGTGTCGCGGGGAGTCACGAGGAGCATTCTGCTGTCCTCCCCCTTCCTCACTTTCCCAGTCTCTCCTCCCCCTCTCCTCTCCTCTGAAGGGGCAGCAGGCTACTTCTTCCCCAGGCCTGCTGCACAGATGGCTGGCTGGTGAGCTAACTCACAGCCCCATGGTCCTGAGGCCCTGTTTCTCCATGATGTTCCACAGCTTGCGCAGGTTGGACTGGGTGATGGTGTCGTCTGGCTTCAGCTGCAGAGCTCGCAGGTAGTTGGTCTCCGCCTCCTGCAGCTTCCCGTTGAGATGGAGAATGGCCCCCAGGTTCATCAGGGCTGCTGGGTACTGGAACACAAGAGCAGGACAGTTCAGTTCAGTCATTCTCAAAATCACATCTCACAGAAGGCTACACTGCTTAAAATAATGGTGCACTTTGGTTCTTTATAGCACCATTTCTTCTAGCAGTACAGAAACAATCTTTGTTCAAATGTCACTCTGAATGGTCTCTTCAGTAATAGCAGACACTGTAACAGTCAGAGATGGATATGAAGCGGAGTGAGTACATGGTTGGGAGTGGAGTAGAGTGCTGAGAGCACAGTCAGGCCTAGTGAGGCAGTAGCAGAAGTGGCAGGGGAGTAACAGTCTCCTACAGTACAACTCAGTCAGACTCCCCAGAGCTGTTAGCACATTAAAACACTTTATTAACCTCCCACTAACAGCCTCTGTTTTGACTGAGGAATGAATTGCATAGATCATATAGAATGTTACAACATCCCGAGGCTGACAGCCATAAAAATATGTTTGGACATAAATAATGCAAGTTATGTCATATCTACTTTACTTAGTGTATGAATCTAGACTTGGTCAAAAGAGACGGCATGACAGTCCACTAACCTCCTGAGAAAATATTGATAGGACAGCGATTAAAGTTGAAATAAAGTAGCAGAACAGTTTTAATCACATAGAATCTGGTGGGGTTGTTTGACTAGAATGGAGCCATTTTATTGCCTGAAACCAAGCTCTATCTCAATACAAAATACTCAAACCTCTTTATCGTACAGGCCTACTCAACATGCTTTCAGTTGACCAATTACAATAATGTCTGATTGCCAAAACAGAGGACAAATGTCATGATACTGTAGGTTAATTCAGTCAGCCAATAGGATTAAGTAGTCATTTTTCAGACCTTAAACTAAAACAGTCTCAGTTAACAGGACCAATCTTTCATCTCCAAAGTTACACAGCATACTGTGACAGTAGTGATATGCTATTGGACCAGCCATCTGGACCGCCCAGGCCATAGTGCCCTTCTCACGGGGTTGGTGTCAGGACTTCTCCATGTCCCTCTGTTTGGGGCTCCACATCTGAACCCAGCTCTTTGAAGTGGGACACATGGATTAATGTATTTTAATGTATTTTCCTACTGATGCCTTGAGGTAAAATACCAGAGTCAGTCAAAGGGACGTGTCACCTGGGATAGTAGGAGAGCAGTGCAAGTGTTCAGATCACAATCTAAATAATCCCTAGGAGTTGAAATAGAGACCAAGGAAGTGTCTCACGTCTCACATCTGATCATCATTTGGAACATAATTAATTTGACTTGTGTAGTTACGCTACTGTTACTGAGTAATAGAACATGGCTTTATATTATGGTTGATTAATTACTGTTTTGAATGTAAAGTTCACTTGAGAGCATGTCGTGAGAGAGATCAAACGAATTCTAACTAAATCATGACACATACTGGGTGAGTTGCGGAACTGCACATGCATTGATCATTGATTATTTTCGGATTGTTTTTTATTATTTGCTATTTGTAAAATGTAATCTGTCTCAATAAAATGACCAATAACAGTCTGTGAAGTCATATAATATAATTCTGCTGTTTTTGTGACTTATAAGTAATTATCACACATAGGTTTTGCCTCATGAAACGCCATGTGTTTATGTCATCATGGTTTGTCATTTTCACAAATTTTACCAAAAGTTTATAAAAGCCTTAATTTCTCCCCCTCAGACCATAAACCACTGTAATGCTGCTGCCAATACTGTAGCACGACAGGGGAAAAGTGTCTATGAATGGAATGGGAAATGCTAGATGGCAAAGGTTTACCCCACTATTTACATTAGTATAAACAACAGGGTCTTGGTGATCTATTAAAAGTTGACATGAAGAACTGAAATCTCTGGACTCAATTCATGTACTTAAAACGAACCAATTTTTTTTACCTTGCATGTTGTAATCGATGAAACAACATCAACTATGTGGAACAAATAGAAACTTGACTAGTAATTCCAAATCATGTTGTGTGCTAGCTAATAATAGATACAGGTAATTGCCATAATAATGGAAACACCAACATAAAGTGTCTAATAGGGCCACCACGAGCCGCCAGAACAGCTTCAATGCGCCTTGGCATCGATTCTACAAGTGTCTGGAACTCTATTGGAGGGATGCGACAACATTCTTCCACAAGAAATTCCATCATTTGGTGTTTTGTTGACGCTGTCTCAGGTGCTGGTCCAAAATCTCCCAATTGGGTTGAGATCTGGTGACTGAGTCACACACACACACACACACACACACACACACACACACACACACACACACACACACACACATTAAACCCAAGGGGCCAGGGTTCCGGTGTACAGTAGAAGCACGGTTTCGACTGCTCCTACAGTTTTGCTTCGGTACTGCAGTTTAACTGACGCCCGGCCCAGAAAGTTGTAAAGAATATTGGCTGGTCTGTGGTGTGTAATGAGGAGCAACCAGACACTGCACTTGACACATTTATGAAATTGCTTACTCCAGTTACTAATAAGCATGCACCCATTAAGAAAATGACTGTAAAAACTGTTAAATCCCCGTGGATTGATGAGGAATTGAAAAATGTTATGGTTGAGAGGGATGAGGCAAAAGGAATGGCAAATAAGTCTGGCTGCATAACCGATTGGCAAACCTACTGCAAATTGAGAAATCATGTGACTAAACAGAACAAAAAGAAGAAGAAACTATACTATGAAACCAAGATAAATGATATAAAGAATGATAGTAAAACGCATTGGAGCACCTTAAATTACATTTTGGGTAAAAAGGCAAACTCAGCTCCATCATTTATTGAATCAGATGGCTCATTCATCACAAAACCCACTGATATTGCCAACTACTTTAATTATTTTTTTATTGGCAAGATTAGCAAACTTAGGCATGACATGCCAGCAACAAACGCCAAACCTACACATCCAAGTATAACTGACCAAATTATGAAAGACAAGCATTGTAATTTTGAATTCCGTAATTCCGAATTCAGAGTGTGTTTGACCAGATACAATGCTATTTTACAGTAAATAAATTAACAACAGACTTTCAGCACACTTATAGGGAAGTGCATTCAACATGCATGGCACTTAGACAAATGACTGATGATTGGCTGAGAGAAATTGATAATAATAGACTTCAGTGTGGCTTTTGACATGATCAATCATACACTACCGTTAAAAAGTTTGGGGTCACTTAGAAATTTCCTTGTTTTCGAAAGAAAAACAATTTTTTTGTCCATTAAAATAACATCAAATTGATCAGAAATACAGTGTAGACATTGTTAATGTTGTAAATGGCTATTGTAGCTGGAAACGGCAGATTGTTAATGGAATATCTACATAGGCGTACAGAGGCCCATTATTAGCAACCATCAGTCCTGTGTTCCAATGGCACATTGTGTTTGCTAATCCAAGTTTATCATTTTAAAAGGCTAATTGATCATTAGAAAACCCTTTTGAGAAACAGGCGCCTCACAGGTCCTCAACTGGCAGCTTCATTAAATAGTACCCGCAAAACACCAGTCTCAACGTCAACAGTGAAGAGGCGACTCCGGGATGCTGACCTTCTAGGCAGAGTTGCAAAGGAAAAGCCATATCTCAGACTGCCCATCTTAATCTTTTCTTTTTATTGGCCAGTCTGAGATATGGCTTTGCAACTCTGCCTAGAAGGTCAGCATCCCGGAGTCGCCTCTTCACTTTTGACGTTGAGACTGGTGTTTTGCTGGTACTATTTAATGAACCTGCCAGTTGAGGACCTGTGAGGCGCCTGTTTCTCAAACTATACACTCTAATGTATTTGTCCTCTTGCTCAGTTGTGCACCGGGGCCTCCCACTCCTCTTTCTATTCTGGTTAGAGCCAGTTTGCGCTGTTCTGTGAAGGGAGTAGTACATAGCGTTGTACGAGATCTTCAGTTTCTTGGCAATTTCTCGCATGGAATAGCCTTCATTTCTCAGAAAACGAATAGACTGACGAGTTTCAGTAGAAAGTTATTTGTTTCTGGCCATTTTGAGCCTTTAATCAAACCCACAATTGCTGATGCTCCAGATCCTCAACTAGTCTCAAGATGGCCAGTTTTATTGCTTCTTTAATCAGCACAACAGTTTTCAGCTTTGCTAACATAACTGCAAAAGGGTTTTCTAATGATCAATTAGCCTTTTAAAATGATAAACTTGGATTAGCAAACACAACATGCCATTGGAACACAGGACAGATTCTTGCTGATAATGGGCCTCTGTACGCCTATGTAGATATTCCATTAAAAATCAACCATTTCCAGCTACAATAGCCATTTACAACATTAACAATGTCTACACTGTATTTCTGATCAATTTGATGTTATTTTAATGGACAAAAAAATGATTTTCTTTCAAAAACAAGGACATTTCTAAATGACCCCAAACTTTTGAACAGTAGTGTAGTATGCTGCTGGAAAAACATATCTGTTATGGCTTTACTGCTATACTGTGGATTGAGAGTTACCTGTCTAACAGAACACAGAGGGTGTTATTTAATGGTAGCCTCTCCAACATAATCCAGGCAGAAATAGGCATTCCCCAGGGCAGCTGTCTAGGCCCCTTACTTTTTTCAATCATTACTAATGACCTGCGCCACTGGATTTGAGTAAAGCCTGTGTGTCTATGTATGCAGATGACTCAACACTATACACATCAGCTACTACAGCAAGTGAAATCACTGCAACACTTAACAAAGAGCTGCAGTCAGCTTCAGAACAGGTGGCGAGAAATAAGTTAGTCCTAAATATTTCAAAAACTAAAAGCATTGTATTTGGGACAAATCATTCACTAAATCCTAAACCTCAACTAAATATTGCAATGGATAATGTGGAAATTGAGCAAGTTGAGGAGACTAAACTGCTTGGAGTAACCCTGGATTGTAAACGGTTATGGTCAAAACATATTGATGCAACAGTAGCTAAAATGGGGAGAGTTCTGTCCACAATAAAGCGCTGCTCTGCCTCCTTAACAACAATATCAACAAGGCAGGTCCTACAGGCCCTAGTTTTGTTGCACCTTGGCTACTGCCCAGTCATGTGGTCAGGTGCCACAAAGAGAGACTTGGGAAAATTACAACTGGCCCAGAACAGGGCAGCATGGCTGGCCCTTAAATGTACGCGTAGAGCTAACATTAATAATTTGCATTCCAATCTCATGGCTCAAAGTGGAGGAGAGATTGACTTCATCACTACTTGTTTTTATAAGAAGTATTGACATGTTGAATGCACCGAACAGTCTATTTAGATTACTAGCACACAGCTCCGACACCCATGCATACCCCACAAGACATGCCACCAGAGGTCTCTTCACAGTCCCCAAGTCCAGAACAGACTATGGGAGGCGCACAGTACTACATAGAGCCATGGCTACATCGAACTCTATTCCACTTGAAAAAAATGATTAAAAAATACACCTTATAGAACAGTGAGGACTGTCAAGAGTCACACACACAGGTACAAACACACACATACAAACACACACAACATACACACTATACACACACATACACATGGATTGTAGTAGAGTAGTGGCTGGAGGACACACACTTAATGTATTGTGAAATCTGTTGTAAAATGTATTTTAATGTTTAAAAATGGTATAATAATGTATATTACTGCTTTAATTTTTGCTGGACCCCATGAAGAATAGCTGCTGCCATAATTATGGGGATCCATAATAAATACAGAATACAAATTCAAAAATAGATTACCTTTAAAACAACGGTCAGACATCTTGGACGCAGTCTCCAGTTCTTATTATAGCTCAGTGTTTAAACCCTCGATGCTCCTTTGAGACCCCTCTTTCAAAGTCACTGAGTTCACTTCTTCTAGCCATGGTAGCCAAAATAATGGCCAACTGGGCATTTGTTTTTATACATGACCATAAGCATGATGGGATATTAAATGCTTAATTAACTCAGGAACCACACCTGTGTGGAAGCACCTGCTTTGAATACTTAGTATCCCTCATTTACTCAAGTGTTTTCTTTATTTTGGCAGTTACCTGTATGTCTTACCTGACAGTGAACTACACTTAAGGCATTTTTGGTCATCTTGTCATGAATGAGGTCCCGGAGTCATGGACATTAAAACAACAGACACTCTCCCATTGTCTGGCCATTTGTCTTGCTTTGTCCACAGTAATCTGAGCTGTACTACCTGCAGTAACAGTCGTGTTCAGCTCTGCTTTGCTCTGGGCTGTTCTACTCCGGTCTAAGACACTCATCATCTCTGTTTTTCCAGTGTCAAGGTTAGATGAGTGATGCTCCATGCACGAGCATTTTGATGGGAACAATATATCCAATAGCACCTCTCCTCTCATAGGGGGAATTAAATTGAAAAATAAATCAAACTTGCCTGTGGAATAATTTCATTGTCCCTTAGAGAGCCCTGTGTGTCCCTTAACGGACATAAGAAAACACATTGGCTACAGTGGTCAGGGCCAAAGTAAAGGCTGGCCTGACCAGGAATTCCCACTCCCGCTTTCTCCAATGTGTTAAAGCGTTTAATTGCCAGAAAAAAAAACATTTGTGATTTCATCTTAGAAGTGCTTCGGTAACCACAGACTGCGGGACTGATACTTTTGTAGCTAAAGCAATATCCCCTAGCAGAAGAAGTAAAAACATTTCTATACGTTTAAATCACATGAGCAGCCAGATTTCATGGTTAAACGGTTATGGTAATTTTTTACTGGCTTAAGTAATAAATTACCCTGTAGTTGACCCTGCAATTGATAGGTTTAGGAACCAATTTGCAGGATGGAGCTTTTTAACTAGACCCCAGAAAATTATAACCAAAACTGACCACAACGAAATTGAACTCCTTTATAAAAAAGCACATAACTAAAATGTGTTATGAAAGGGCCACACATTGGTAGTGGTGATATACCGGCTACATGTATGTCATTGTTCTTCTGTGGTGTTGCAGTGGTCCGATTGTGTGTGAGGTGGAATTCCCCGCATCACCAATGTAGATTCCCACTGCACTGCGGTTGGCCTGACTGGTTAGCCTGACTGATACACTCAGAGGAGAGATGGACGAGTCATCTAAACCACAGTCAGAGACAGTGGGTGGCTCCTGTTTCAGCAATCTCCCAAACAGAGGTAACAACCCACAGCCCATATGGAGGTAAAACAAACGGCACTATAGAAATGTTTGTTTTCAATCTGGGGCCTGTTTCTTTGATCTTCATGTGTCTGAATGCTAGAAACTAAAGGACATCACTGCAAACTGAGGTTTGTAGAGCTAATTTTTGGCTCCAATAAAGCCAACGTGTTCAATGTTGGGTTGGTTGTAGGCTTGGGCGGTATACCGTATACTGGGGTATTTGGAAAAAGCCACGGGATGGTTTTTCAATACCATCAATACTGTCAAAACTATTTATTTGAATATTTGTAGCTAATTCCTGCAGTCAACTTGTGCAATACCTTAGGAGATTAAGCTTATCATAGTTCCCCAGAACAGTTGAGCCAGTCATGTGTTTGTTTGTAAATAGCACAACGGGAGAATGCGGGAGCTAGTGTGTCCATAGCGTTCTATATCTATCGACGAGTCTCAAAAGGTGATGAAGTTACACTTGTATGCAATTCACTACTAACTGTTTGCCATCAGATATCTTATAATGGCTTTCTGCCAGAAGTCTAAGAGCTCTGGATGAGTTATCTGTTCAGGTGCCATATTTCCCCTGTGCTTCCTACTAGCGTTTTTTTTCTCTCCTCTGTTCTTCTCCCCTCTGCTCCATGTACACATGCTGCTATTCCTTCAGAAAAGCATGCATCACAACTTTGTCCATTTGTACAATTTCTCTCGTTGACGTTTGCTTGTAATTATCTACACTCACTGAAAATGACATTCGGTAGCTACTAGCTATGCTTATATAACTTTATGAGCTGGATTTGCCTGTCTTTGCAATTAGTTTTGTTAGTTTTCGCTCGTTAGCTTTAGCTAACAGTGTCTATGTGATTGCGCTATTAGTTAGTTTTGTTAGCATTCTGGTAATAGAGGCCTGATGGGCTTTTCTTGCGTTTTTAGCAACCCCTTGTGTGATATGCAGGTAATACTGTAAATCCTACCGGGATGAGAGATGGCCGGTATGACGATATGAAAATCTGGATAACGATTTGCAACTCTCTGTACTTCACCATAATATTTGTGTGTGTGGATGTGTGTGTGACAGAGAGAGAGAATGAAAGAGTGAAAGCGAGAACGAGAGAGAGAGAGAGAGAGAGAGAGAAAGCGGGGGGGGGGGGGGGGGGGGGGGTTGCGAAAGTGTGTAAACATGTTTTAGGGATTGATTTAATCAAACTGTCTTGAGGAAGACAAATTGAAACCAGCTGTCTGGGGAGGAAGAATCAGGGGAAGTAAAAGCTGTGACCCCTGGAGGAGAACACCTCTGGCTCCTCGGACTGAACACAATGAAATACCATCACAGGCTAGGCCTTTATATCCACAGCCTCAGACAAGACACATGAGAGATAAGGGTGTGCAAGGACTCCTGGGTAGGGATTCTACTGCTCTTCGTTCTCTTCCTTCTTTTCCTTTTAGTCCTGCTCCAGTCAAGCTTCAAAAGATCCCCCTTCCCGCCCCAGCGATCCTCCACCCCCCTACGCCAAACCTTTCCTCTGGCATGTAGTCGTAATGGAAGCATCACCAGATGTGGAGTATATTAGCCGGACCTCAGAAGAAACAGCTGCTTAAAGCCATGGGAGTATGATGATGAGGGAGCAATGACTGGCCATAAACCTATTTTATGCCACTGTAAATAGAAAGCATAGGGACCATATCTAATTGGCCTGGCAAATGTAAAGACTACAGATGCTGTAATTGTATGGTGACCAAAGCAAGCCTTTGATAGGCTGGTCTCTGAACAGAAGGAGAAGGGGAGGGTTGAGGCACCAAAGCCCTTGAGTTAAGCCAATCGTCCAGTCCTAAGTAAAGTGAACGGACACGTGGACTTAATATAATATGAAAATGCCAGTGCTTGGCAGTCAAGCTAAGTCAAGCAGTCAAGCTATACAGAAGCTGAAGCATAGCATGCAATCACAAATGAAGATAGACAGGAACATGGTCCAAGTCAAGTCACATCAGAGAGAACAAAGGGTAATACTAGGGAAGATGGATGAACATCCTCAATCATTATCTAGCCTCCACTGTAAGCAGGCCAAATGGCAAGGGAGGCATCCCAACAATGTGACCGCATTGGGCTGAAACAGCCTCTGTTTTTGGACTTGGATGCATCAAATGCATTTTTACATATTTGTGGATGCCAAGAGACTAAAATGTGAATATTATAATCTGTTCCTGAAATACATAGGAAAGACAATCATCTTGCTGCTCTGAGGGCAAATGTATAGCCAGAGCCATGTATAGGTCATTATCAATACAACGTCACAATACGGGTGCAGAGCGTTCGATTTGGGGGGCAAGGAAATCCCCAGCTCGACTAAAACCATTGACAACTACGTGCCGTTTTCAAGGGATTGTTAAATAAATGTTATAACTATTTGGTTTTAATATCATCATCTCTTGAAGAGCATTCCACATTTAGCATTATACAGCAAGTAACTGCATGCTTTTCATGATCAGTAAACATCAATTGATCATGTATTTTCAGACACGTGAGGGTAGTCTATCCATTTAGCTAAGCAAACAACATGTGTCATTTAGCTTGCTTCATTAGAGATTATGTCACGCCCTGGCTCTGGGGACTCTTAAATGTTGAGCCAGGGTGTGTAGTTTCTGTGTTGTGTTTATTTCTATGGTGAATATCTATTATGTGTAGATCTATGTTGGCCGGTTTGGTTCCCAATCAGAGGCAGCTGTAGCTCGTTGTCTCTGATTGGGGACCATACTTAGGCAGCCTTTTGGCACCAGTCAGTGGTGGGATCTTGTTCCGTGTGAGGTATGTTATTTGTCTACCTTGGACGTCACGTTCGTTTGTTGTTTTGGTTGTGCGTTTATTCGTGAAATAAATATGAATGCATATCACGCTGCGCCTTGGTCCTTCTCGTTCATGAACGATCGTGACAGAAGATCCCACCAATCCTGGACCACGCAGTGTGCCGAGGAGGAGCAGAGAGGATGGACTTGGGAGGAGATGAGCGAGAGGCTGGCAAGAAGGAGGGAGGCCCTGATCACGGTGGAGAGACAATCCCCCAAAAATGTTAGGGGGGGGGCTCACGCCGTGGACGACGAGGCAGCAGGAGGCCGCGATAGAGCGGTTCCGCAGTTTAGCAGAGGAGGCCACCAGATTAGGGGGGTCATTGGTTCAGAGGGAGCAGAAGGAAAGTGTAGAGGCACGGCGAGAGGAGCTGGTTAGGCAGCAGAAGGAGCGGGGGTTAATGAAGGAACCCAGTCCCGCTCCTCGCACCAATCAAGTGGTGCGTGTCGCCAGTCCGGTCCGGCCCGTTCCTGCTTCCCGCACTAAGCCAGTGGTGTGTGTTCCCAGTACGGTTCGGTCCGTTCCTGCTCCTCGCATCAAGCCAGTGGTGCGCGTCACCAGCCCGGTCCGTCCTGTTCCTGTCCCTCGCACCAAGTCAGTGGTGCGCGTCGCCAGCCCAGCCCGGCCTGTTCCTGCCCCTCGTACCAAGCCAGTGGTGCGCGTCGCCAGCCCGGTCCGACCTGTGCCTGTCCCTCGCACCAAGCCAGTGGGGCGCGTCGCCAGCCCGGCCCGGCCTGTTCCTGCTCCCCGCACCAAGCCAAGGATGCGCATCATCAGCCAGGTCCGGCTCGTTCCTACTCCCCGCACCAAGCCAAGGGTGCGCGTCACCAGTCCGGTCCGTCCTGTTCCTGTCCCTCGTACCAAGCCAGTGGTGCGCGTCGCCAGCCCGGTCCGACCTGTGCCTGTCCCTCGCACCAAGCCAGTGGGGCGCGTCGCCAGCCCGGCCCGGCCTGTTCCTGCTCCCCGCACGAAGCCAGTGGTGCGCGTCGTCAGCCCAGTCCGGCCCGTTCCTACTCCCCGCACCAAGCCAAGGGTGCGCGTCATCAGCCAGGTCCGGCTCGTTCCTACTCCCCGCACCAAGCCAGTGGTGCGTGTGTCCAGTCCGGCACGGCCTGTGCCTGTTCCACCGGTGCCTGGTCCGGCACATGTCAGTTGCTCCACTCCGGAGCCAGAGCAATCCGCTCCACCGGGGTCCAGTCCAGCTCCGGTCAGCGGCTCCACTCCGGAGCCAGAGCAGTCCGCTCCACCGGTGCCCGATCCAGCTCCGGTCAGCGGCTCCACTCCGGAGCCAGAGCAGTTCGATCCACCATCGTCGGGTCCAGCTCCAGTCAGCGGTTCCAGACCAGACCAGGGGCGCAACAGGGAGGCGGATAAAAGGTGGTGGTCACGCCCGGAGCCGGATCCGCCTCCGAGGCGGAATGCCCACCCGGCCCCTACCCTGTTATGTTTAGGTTGCGCAGTCGGAGTCCGCACCTTTGGGGGGGGGGGGGGGGGGGGGGTACTGTCACGCCCTGGCTCTGGGGACTCTTAAATGTTGAGCCAGGGTGTGTAGTTTCTGTGTTGTGTTTATTTCTATGGTGAATATCTATTATGTGTAGATCTATGTTGGCCGGTTTGGTTCCCAATCAGAGGCAGCTGTAGCTCGTTGTCTCTGATTGGGGACCATACTTAGGCAGCCTTTTGGCACCAGTCAGTGGTGGGATCTTGTTCCGTGTGAGGTATGTTATTTGTCTACCTTCGACGTCACGTTCGTTTGTTGTTTTGGTTGTGCGTTTATTCGTGAAATAAATATGAATGCATATCACGCTGCGCCTTGGTTCTTATCGTTCATGAACGATCGTGACAGATTAGGCTTTTGGAAAGAGCTTGACATCGGCAAGTCCTCGTCTTGGTAAAGTTGTCAGTCGGACTACTGTCATCACCACTATAGATGGCAAACAAATCAAACAATATTTAGATATAGCCATCTAGTTTATCCCCTGAAAGTTAGCCTGTTAACTAGCCATATAGACGTGAATCTGTTATTAGCTAGATAGCTAGTCAATTTGACGTGGTCCATCAGTCAATGTAGCCTATCATGTCTGTCAGCAGCAATCGTGATTAAATGTTGAAAAGGGGAAAATGTTAGCTAACTTCGCTAGGTAGGCCTACGTTGGTTGTAGAAAAAAGTACATTAGGACTACTTACCACTATGTTTAGCCAACTGTACAAAGTTTCTACCGGTAGCTTGCAAAGTAAATAATCAGCTAGTACATCGGCAAATGCGCCCTTCTGCTGCTTGACAGGTAGAACTCACAAAGCATTGGAAATTAACATAAACCACTCATACTTGTCAGGTATAGTTAACTTTTATTTTATATCACTTAAATATCAAATTAATGGTGGCCAATATTGAGACATATCGTGAGGCTACCCTCACGTATCTGAAATTACATGATCAATTGATGGTTACTGATCATGAAAAGCATGCAGTTACTTGCTGTATAACTCTGATTTATAGACCGAGTTCAAATTAGTTATATTGGATATTCGTTCGATTTTCGATTTTCTCTCGGGTGTCACACTCATTCCATTGAGGGCCTAGTGTCTATGGGTTTTTGGTTTTTCCATTCAATTAAGACCTAGACAACCAGGTGAGGGGAGTTCCTTACTAATTAGCAGTGGTGGAAAAAGTACCCAATTGTCATACTTGAGTAAAAGTAAAGATACCTTAATAGAAAATGACTAAAGTAAAAGTGAAATTCACCCAGTAACATTCTACTTGAGTAAAAGTCTAAAAGTATTTGGTTTTAAATATACTTAAGTATCAAAAGTAAATGTAATTGCTAAAATATACTTAAGTATCAAAAGTAAAAGAAAAAATCATTTCAAATTCCTTTTATTAAGCAAACCAGACGGCACCATTTTCTTTTTTCGTTATGGATAGCCAGGGGCATGCTCCAACACTCAGACATAATTTACAAACGTGTTTAGTGAGTCCACCAGATTAGACGCAGTAGGGATGACCAGGGATATTCTCTTGATAAGTGTGTGAATTATACCATTTTCCTGTCCTGCTAAGCATTAAAAATGTAACAAGTACTTTTGGGTGTCAGGGAAAATGTATGGAGTAAAAAGTACATAATTTTCTTTAGGAATGTAGTGAAGTAAAAGTAAAAGTTTACACCACCGCTAATTAGTGAGCTTAATTCATCAATCAAGTACTGTACAAGTGTGGAGCGAAAACCCACAGACACTCGGCCCTCCATGGAATGAGTTTGACACGTGATGAAGATGGTATATTTAGAATCAAGGGTGGATGGAAAAGAACATAACTTTTTTTTTCCTCCAAATTATTATATTTCAGATTTCAATCTTCATTAGCTCTTACACAAACTGTGCCATGACAATGAAAATTATATATTCAGAATCAGGGGAGGAAGGACAAAAATCCACTTAAAAAAAATATTATTTATTTATTTTGCTTTGAATCTTCAATAGCTCTTAGACAAAGCATGCCATGACTATGACAATCTTATATTCTGAATCACGGAAGGATGTTTATTTACATTTAGTTTTTTTTTTTTTTTTAGTTTTTGATATACACTGCTCAAAAAAATAAAGGGAACACTTAAACAACACAATGTAACTCCAAGTCAATCACACTTCTGTGAAATCAAACTGTCCACTTAGGAAGCTACACTGATTGACAATACATTTCACATGCTGTTGTGCAAATGGAATAGACAACAGGTGGAAATTATAGGCAATTAGCAAGACACCCCCAATAAAGGAGTGGTTCTGCAGGTGGTGACCACAGACCACTTCTCAGTTCCTATGCTTCCTGGCTGATGTTTTGGTCACTTTTGAATGCTGGCGGTGCTTTCACTCTAGTGGTAGCATGAGACGGAGTCTACAACCCACACAAGTGGCTCAGGTTGTGCAGCTCATCCAGGATGGCACATCAATGCGAGCTGTGGCAAGAAGGTCTGCTGTGTCTGTCAGCGTAGTGTCCAGAGCATGGAGGCGCTACCAGGAGACATGCCAGTACATCAGGAGACGTGGAGGAGGCCGTAGGAGGGCAACAACCCAGCAGCAGGACCGCTACCTCCGCCTTTGTGCAAGGAGGAGCAGGAGGAGCACTTCCAGAGCCCTGCAAAATGACCTCCAGCAGGCCACAAATGTGCATGTGTCTGCTCAAACAGTCAGAAACAGACTCCATGAGGGTGGTATGAGGGCCCGACGTACACAGGTGGGGGTTGTGCTTACAGCCCAACACCGTGCAGGACGTTTGGCATTTGCCAGAGAACACCAAGATTGGCAAATTCGCCACTGGCACCCTGTGCTCTTCACAGATGAAAGCAGGTTCACACTGAGCACATGTGACAGACGTGACAGAGTCTGGAGACGCTGTGGAGAACGTTCTGCTGCCTGCAACATCCTCCAGCATGACCGGTTTGGCGGTGGGTCAGTCATGGTGTGGGGTGGCATTTCTTTGGGGGGCCGCACAGCCCTCCATGTGCTCGCCAGAGGTAGCCTGACTGCCATTAGGTCCCGAGATGAGATCCTCAGACCCCTTGTGAGACCATATGCTGGTGCGGTTGGCCCTGGGTTCTTCCTAATGCAAGACAATGCTAGACCTCATGTGGCTGGAGTGTGTCAGCAGTTCCTGCAAGAGGAAGGCATTGATGCTATGGACTGGCCCGCTCGTTCCCCAGACCTGAATCCAATTGAGCACATCTGGGACATCATGTCTCGTTCCATCCACCAACGCCACGTTGCACCACAGACTGTCCAGGAGTTGGCGGATGCTTTAGTCCAGGTCTGGGAGGAGATCCCTCAGGAGACCATCCGCCACCTCATCAGGAGCATGCCCAGGCATTGTAGGGAGGTCATACAGGCACGTGGAGGCCACACACACTACTGAGCCTAATTTTGACTTGTTTTAAGGACGTTACATCAAAGTTGGATCAGCCTGTAGTGTGGTTTTCCACTTTAATTTTGAGTGTGACTCCAAATCCAGACCTCCATGGGTTGATACATGATAATTTTTGTGTGATTTTGTTGTCAGCACATTCAACTATGTAAAGAAAAAAATATTTAATAAGATTATTTCATTCATTCAGATCTAGGATGTGTTATTTTAGTGTTCCCTTAATTTTTTTGAGCAGTGTATAATTTTCATAGTCATGGCACGTTTTGTGTGAGAGCTATTGAAGATTGAAAGCCCCCCCCCCCCCCCCCCCCCCACCAAAAATAATAAAATCACAATTTAAATAAATTTTTGTCCATCCAGCTATTGAAGATTGAAATCCGAAATCGTATTATTATTATTAAAAAAATTGTTGTGGATTTTTCTCGATCCCACCCCTGATTCAGAATATACCATCTTCATAGTTATGGCACGCTTGCTTCAATAGCTATTGACGAGAGAAAACCTAATATCCACTGAATATCCAATATAAAAATAATTTTACCTCAGTGATTTAAAGAGCTAAATGTGCGAAATGTGTAGTTCTGACTATGCTTTTCAAGAGGTGATGATATTAAAACCAAATTGTTAACATTTATTTAACAATACCTTGAAAACGGCATGCAGCTGTCAATGGTTTTAGCGGAGCTGGGAGTCTCCTTGCCCCCCAGAAGGCAAATCGAACGCTGTGCACCTTATAGTGACATTTTATTGATAACGACCTATTTAGACAGTTGGGCCAATGTCGTTTCTGCATTATGATTCATTTACATGACACTACAACATTCTATGGCAGCCATGTTAGCTCCCTATTTACATTACATGGGGAATATTTAAACAATGCTATGTAACTGAATGTCTAGAGTTAGAACAATATTCAAAATTCTAAAAGTTGGCCTAACTCTCTAAATATATTGCTCTGATCTCAGCCAATGTTCTGACCAAATGGTGGTTCTCACACTTAAAGCATCACAAACAAGAAATATTAAAATTGTAGATAGCACTTTTACCAGTAAGGTTGGATAGTTTGCATAGCTTCAACACTAAATACATTATGCTCTTTCCTTTTTCCTGTTTGCTGTGGTAGGCCATCATTGTAAATAATAATTAGTTCTTAATTGACTTGCCTGGTTAAATAAAGGTTAAATAAATTTAAAAAATGAATAGAATAACTGTGTTACTATACAACAATCACAGTGTCTTCACAGCGGGGACTGTCTGGGGGTCTATACTATTAGTAGCACTGAGTTATGGAAATGAGCTCCACACTTTACCTCCCACTCTTTGGTGTATGGTCTCTATTAATGCATTTAGTTGAACTATGACAATAATGAGGATTGTGCTGCTCTAAAAGGGTGGGAGTTTGTGAAGCTACACAGATATTTGCACACAGTTAAACAAATAATCAACGTTTTTACTCACTACAATTACATAAACATAGTGGGTAAACCGTGTAAATTGTGTATTTTGTACGTTTGTATGTACAGGAAACATTTCCGTTGGCTGAATCAAACATCAACGTCGGTTGACACTGTCCAGACACACTTTGATTGTTCCTTGACAAGTGAATTCTTCCAATCAGGAACTAACATTAAGACCACAGAGGCCAAACATTCTTTCCCCCACTGCAGTTCAAACAAAGTCAAATTTGTGTTGTCAAACGATAGCCTACTCAACTATTTGGGTCTATTAATTATCCATTCACCAAAGCCCTGTGACTAAGTGTTATTATCATTATTCCTTTCAATCTGACCCCCCTAAAATGGCCCCTCCTTTGAAGTCATTGATTGATGCTGCACACACAAACCTTACAGCTCTGGACAACTTAACCCATGTCTTTCTCGAAACTCAGATGACTCCTTTGACAATAAAGGCCATTGTGAGGAAACAGGCAAGACAGTGATTGGCCAGAGAGCCACCCAGCCAGTGATTGGCCAGAGAGCTACCCAGCCAGTGATTGGCCAGAGAGCCACGCAGCCAGTGATTAGCCAGAGAGTCATTCAGCCAGTGATTGTCCAGAGAGCCACCCAGCCAGTGATTGGCCAGACAGCCAACCAGTCAGTGATTGGCCAGAGAGCCACCCAGACAGTGATTGCAGACAGTGTCCATCATGTTGAGTAATAAAGGGTAATTAAAGGTTGATATACTCACGTTGGGTCTTATGCTGGCTGCCCGTCCGTAATACTTCTCGGCTGCGTCGTTGAGACTGGCTTGTCTGCAAAGGAAAGCAAAAAAAAAGCAATCATCACTCATCTTTATTTCTTTGAACTTCAGAGGGTTCAGAGGGGACCTTGAACTCTGTCTGTTTACTGCTGCTCCGGGGTCAGTGAGGCCAGGCTGAGGAGAGAATGCCGTGTAGAAATTAGAGGAGTCAATGAAACAAGCAGTTTGTTTCCAGGCCTTTCAGCAGACAGCACCCCATGCTGAGTGGTGTACAGCATGCCCTGGTTGTTTTCATTATATCCTGGGTTGTGACCTTTGTGTCATGACCTTTGACCTGTGTGTCATTAAAATAGGCCTCTCATCAACCACTGCCTTAGTAAGAACAAACATAACTTCAAAGTCCCCTGTCTTCTGTGTAAAAACATCTATTGTTTTTGGTACTGAAGGTCAGTGGGGTTGGGAGGATTTTAGGCCTAGGAAGAAGATTAACACAAAATTCCATGCAAAAGAATTGGGCACATACGATTATCATATCTAATCAAATTGTAAAGGATGGTTACGGAAGCCACAAATACAACAACAAATCATACAATGAAAGACAGTGAAAAACATATTTTAAGGTAAAGGCACCTCTAGACAGACGGTCCTCCTGCGAATCCCAGAAGACTAGAAGTATTTAGAGTTTGTAGACGCTCCAATAAAAACTCCAGTCAAAACAAGAATATCTTCCATATGCTCATCATCTACGTGCACAATACACTACGCCAGTACGCTTAGATTACCATCGTACCTGACTGTGTCTCTTTCCCTTTGGCCAAGAGCTTTTCCGTTTATTAATATTCCTATAACCCAGGAATCATTTTTACAACCCGCAGCTGCATTTCACTGATGGTAGCAATTGTCTCATTGCAAACAGTTTAACTTTGACACAGTCAAGGACGGAGTCAAGGACGGCTGGCTCCGGAGCCCTGAGTCATAATGATGAAAGCGAGACCATCTGAACTGAACTGGGCTTCCATTAAGCCTGTCTGGTCCTATTAAGGTATCCTCCTCCATATGGCTGCGATATATGGCCATTTTCACATTCCACAACTAGCATGACAACACCCCAAAGATATCTATACCTGAGTAATCTCTAAACCCAGAACGAAATCTCACAGTCTGTCAAAAGAGCTAATACCTGAGCTACATGTCATACCACAGTGCATAAGTGCTGTCCTATTCCTGTTGAACTGTCATCAGAATATGACATGATTGAGGCAAGAGAAGCAGTTTTGGTATCTTCATCTAATGTTAGTCTGCATTATTAGCATACAGCATGCAATTCTAATAATAGCAAAAATGCAAGTTCTCTCCAGCACCCGACAATGATATTTAAAACACCCCAATTTTCAGCTGTAGGGATGGCTTTCCCTCATGAAATGTTCATTCTGCCAAATCAGTCAATCACATTTGAGATGCTAAAACGGTTTGTACTCCATAAGGTAAGAGAACGAGTCATTGTGTATTCTTAGGGGGGGATTAAACTAAACAAAAAAGACATACAAAAACAAATGACTCCAAGAAACGACACTTGATACCCTTGTGGCTCGTTTCAAAACAAACAGACCATTAAGCTCCATATGTGACCAACATTGCCGTTAAGCCACAGTGGTAATGGCTGGTCAACAGACAAGGGGAGTGGATGCTTTCCCTATGAGGTAACACCAGTGGTGGGGTGAATGAGTCTCTATGGCGTGAACTGATATGATATACGTTTTGGACGGACATGACATGATCAAGCTCAGGAAGAATGACTGATGTATAGATCACAGCTTGTCTTCTGCATCTGTAATACTGTATCTCCAGCACTAACGAGGGTGGAGAATCACTGAGACTCATTGAGAATCATTCCTCAGTGCAGAGAGCACTGCTTACCTCAAATAATTATTGATACACTTTAGTTCAAGGCCTTTGTGTAGGAACTGGTGTGTGTCATGGCTATTCACAAGTCCTCACAATGAAAACTCAAACACCCTGTCTTTGTTCAACTCCAGGAAGCAGAGCCCGAGCTAAAACCGCTATTAAGCAGCAAGAATCATCATTTGTCAAGTTGAATAAACAAATAGCTCACACTAAATGACCATCATACAAAGCAGTATTCCTTCTTTGCTCAACAATAAATACTTGCTTAACCTCATTGAACTGTTTAATAAATATTCTTTAAAAAGTAACTTAAATAGTGCCCCATACCAAAAATCCAGAAAATATTAAGTTACAGAAAATGTACAGTATTGACAAAGATGGGTTTGCTGTCTAACCGTGACCGTAACCATGTGTTGTGATAACGGCAATCATTTTCAGGTCTATAAACACATCATTATCAGACTGGAGAACTGCCACACCATTGTCACCAGACAAACAAGATCTTTAATATGAGTGGCAAAGGATTGCCTGGGGATAGTGGGTTGTGAAAGCACGACAAGCACAATGGGAGAAAACAACCTAAACTTCTACCTTCGGTTAGACCTGTCCTCTGAGATACAGCTGCTGGGAAGAGAGGCGAGAGAGGAGAACTAGAAGAGCCCGGAAAGGAAGAGACGGAGGGAGAAAAGGGATTATGAGTGAATGAAAATAAATAACTCCCTGGATGAAACGATGTTGGACCATATTTTACATCAGCAACACGACCGCTGAGCCTTCTGTCTTTGAGCCCTGACAGTTGGTCATCTAAAGATGGTTTATTAACCCCAGTGCAGATGCACAGACACACAAATCACACGGCTGACACTATTACTTACTTAAAAAAATACAGATGATTTCATGAACTAATTGTTTCAGCAACAACTGGCAGTGTACGATCTGTGTACTAACGACATCTAGCCCATCTGTCTCGAGCAACAAGACACACTTGTTACACAAACGTTACACAATTGTTCCTCGTTCATTCTGTCAAACAGATCTGGGTTCCCAGAACAGTGTTGTGACGCCACATAGCCAGTGAACAGTGGGTCTGGCTTGCAGAGGGATTTTAGCACTTAAAGGGCAGCATTAGCACATTCCCCTGGGAGTTAGCACTCAGCCAACCTTCCTTTCCCTTTCCTTCGCCTCGCCTGCTGGCTGCTGCCGCTGATCTGTAGACCCGGACGAAGGTTTGGAATAACGTGCTGATTGTTTAAAGAAGGCCGGGGGAAATGGATAGCGAGGAAGTAAACTTGTCAAAGACCAAGGGCCCCAGAGAGCAATAAGAGAAGGTTTGCACATCTTAAAGTCGACTCCTCCCCTCCCCACCCTCTCCCTCCCCTGTTCAGATTCACTAATATCCCCCACCAACCGAGGGCCTTCCACGTCTTGGTTCCAAGACAAACACATAAAGAACATGAGTTCCAGAGGAGAGAGACCCCATGCCAGCGCGGCGGTGGGGAGTCCCTCTTTAACAGCCATGGGTCTGGACCCTGGAAGAGGCTCTGTAAAGCATGGACGGCTGGGATGCTGGTGGTGCACATCCCCCTGGATCAGAGTGCTGTGCAGTGGGCCACCATGTGAAAACCAGCTGGATAAAGACATTATACACAGCTGCATGACATGGCCTCTTTCTGTCTTTGGTCAAGAGAGTGAACCGAAGCACAATGATTCAAGACATCGCATTAACTGTTTTAGTGGTCGTAATTTCCCACAGCCAGCAGTAGTAATCCTCACACAGAAAACCCCTGATTAACCATGATAAGTCTAAACAAGGGAAAATCTCCAAACTAGGAAATATAATATTGTTGGCTCTAAATTGAGCTCCCACAGTCTGTGTGGCATATTCTAAATGGGCATGTTCCTCTATTTACAAATTTGCACTTGCGCCTTGTGCCTTGAAACACAACACCTTGCAGCTTCCAGGAGAGCTGTGAGACAGACACCGCGCTGCTGAACCTTGCTCTGGTTTGGAACTGGCTTTTCATGAATAAGACAGGAACAGCAGAGGGAGCGCAGAGGCAGGCACGTATCCGCGAGCCGCACTAAGACTGCAGCTCCCTGGCTACCGCTCGCTGCAGTAGAGAAGGGGATTACAGCAGCCGGCCAAGTAAATCACACTGGCAGAGGAGAGCTGTAAGCCCTGGAATAAAGCGTAAAGACAGTAGACGCTCTCCCTCCCTCCATCCCTCCCCCCCAGCCCTTGTCCCCTCCCCTCCATCTCAGTGTATCTGTCCCATCCAACACTCACCTGAGCATGTGGGCTGCGCTGAAGACCACATCAAACTCCCCGCTGTCCAGACGAGCTGCCTTCTCCGCCATCTCAGCCGCTTCCAGCAGACGAGACTCCTCCAACAAAAACTGACCTGGGAGCAGCCAGAGGGGGAAAGGAAAGGGAAGGAGAGAGAACAGGAACACTGCGTTAAAACGCGATTTGTGGATGTATTCCTAGAGCGGGATGAATAGTGGCTGGGATATTGCCTTTGGCCAGGGGAGATAGGCAAGCCGCTGTCCGCCCTAAAAGTGATTTGCGGAAACACAAGATACGAGTGGAGCGTACCATCACTCTTGGCCATCACTCAGGCCCATTTGTTCAATTAGTAGGATTGTGATAGGAATGTATCTCTTACATGTGCGTCGGCCTGGCTGGAGAACTGAGTTCTGTACGTCTGAGGTGCAGCTGAAATATCGAGCAGGGCCTTTGTAGACCTCCCTAATGACGCTAGAGTGTGGACCCCTGAAGGAGGCACGAACTGGGGTCGGACCACTCGGAAAGGGTCAGGTTTGCGGAGGAATTAATAGCCTGTTAATTTTGGTGGGCTCCACTACTGTACCATGCTCAGAACCACTGGGTGAAACCAAGTATATTTTCCTAAATAGCTGTGAATGTAGACCTTGCTGCTACAGGCCTTAGGTGAAGGAAATACTGATTCGCCCCTGACTGATTACCAATGTATTGTAGAGCACCTCCAGCTTAAAACAGATGCCTAACAGGTCCTCAACTGGCAGCTTCATTAAATTGTACCCGCGAAAGACCAGTCTCAACGTCAACAGTGAAGAGGCGACACCGGGATGCTGACCTTCTAGGCAGAGTTGCCAATAAAAATAAAAGATTAAGATGGCCAGTCTGAAATATGGCTTTTTCTTCGCAACTCTGCCTAGAAGGTCAGCATCCCGGAGTCGCCTCTTCCTTATTGACGTTGAGACTGGTGTTTTGTGGGTACTATTTAATGAAGCTGCCAGTTGAGGACCTGTGAGGCATCTGTTTCTCAAACTAGACACTCTAATGTATTTGTCCTCTTGCTCAGTTGTGCACCGGGGCCTCCCACTCCTCTTTCTATTCTGGTTAGTGCCAGTTTGCGCTGTTCTGTGAAGGGAGTAGTACACAGCGTTGTACGAGATCTTCAGTTTCTTGGCAATTTCTCGCATGTTTCTGGCCATTTTGAGCCTGTAATCGAACCCACAATTGCTGATGCTCAAGACACTCAACTAGTCTCAAGAAGGCCCGTTTTATTGCTTCTTTAAATCAGCACAACAGTTTTCAGCTGTGCTAACATAATTGCAAAAGGGTTTTCTAATGAACAATTAGCCTTTTAAAATGATAAACTTGGATTAGCAAACACAATGTGCCATTGGAACACAGGACTGATGGTTGCTGATGGGCCTCTGTACACCTATGTAGATATTCCATTAAGAATCTGCAGTTTCCAGCTACAATAGCCATTTACAACATCAACAATGTCTACACTGTATTTCTGATCAATTTGATGTTATTTGAATGGACAAAAAAAATAATTTTCTTTCGAAAACAAGGACATTTCTAAGTGACCCCAAACTTTTGAATGGTAGTGTACATTTCAAAGAGGAAACAAAAAATGTGATTTGTCACATGCTAAACCACAGGTGTAGACTAACAGTGAAATGCTTACTTACGGGCCCTTCCCAACAATGCAGAGAGAGAGAAATAAGAGAAATAGTAGGAGAAAAAAAGTATAATAATAACACAAGGAATAAATAGAAAAATAATAACACAAGGAATAAATACACAATGAGTAACGATAACTCGGCTATATACACTACCGGTCAAAAGTTTTAGAACACCTACTCATTCAAGGGTTTTTCTTTCTTTTTACTATTTTCTACATTGTAGAAAAATAGTGAAGACATCAAAACTATGAAATAACACATATGGAATCATGTAGTAACCAAAGAAGTGTTAAACAAATCAAAATATATTTTATATTTAAGATTCTTCAAATAGCCACCTTTTGCCTTGATGACAGCTTTGCACACTCTTGGCATTCTCTCAACCAGCTTCACCTGGAATGCTTTTCCAACAGTCTTGAAGCAGTTCCCACATATGCTGAGCACTTGTTGGCTGCAATATTAAAGCTGACATACCCCCTAAAAAAATAATTTAAAAAAGTCGATGTGCAGAGGTACAAGGTAATTAAGGTAAATATGTACATATAGGTAGAGATAAAGTGACTAACCAACGGGATAGATAATAAACAGTAACAGCAGCATATGTGATGAGTCAAAAGTGATTAGTGAAAAAAGGGTAAATGCAGATATTACAGTTAACTATTTAACTAACTATTTAGCAGTCTTATAGCTTGGGGTAGAAGCTTTTCAGGGTCCTGTTGGTTCCAGACTTGGTGCATCGGTACCGCTTGTCGTGCGGTAGCAGAGAGAACAGCCTAGGACTTGGGTGGCTGGAGTCTTTGACAATTTTTAGGGCCTTCCTCTGACACCGCCTGGTATAGAGGTCCTGGTTGACAGAGAGTTCGGCCCCAGTGACGTACTGGGCCGTGTGCACTACCCTCTGTAGCTCCTTGTGGTAGGATGCCAAGCTGTTGCCATACCCAGCGGTGATGCAGCCAGTCAAGATGCTCTCAATGGTGCAGCTGTAGAACTTTTTGAGGATCTGAGGGCCCATGCCAAATCTTTTCAGCCTCCTGAGGGGGAATAGGTGTTGTCGTGCCCTCTTCACGACTGTGTTGATGTGTGTGGATCATGATAGTTCCTTAATTTATAACCTTAATATAATGTTGGTGAATCAAAAGAAACTGACCCAGAATGGCAGTACTTACCGTAATGCATATAGCAATTTCCTTTAGTGGGGTCTAGTTGGATGGCCTTCAGAAAGAACCTCTCTGCTTCAGTCTTCTGACCCTACGAAGGGAGAGGAATTAAATAAATTGTCAGTATTTGTTGCCGTTGCGATGCTGCTCATTTTAATATACAGTGGCGAAAAAAAGTATTTAGTCAGCCACCAATTGTGCAAGTTCTCCCACTTAAAAAGATGAGAGAGGCCTGTAATTTTCATCATAGGTACACGTCAACTATGACAGACAAAATGAGAAAAAAAAATATCCAGAAAATCACATTGTAGGATTTTTAATGAATTTATTTGCAAATTATGGTGGAAAATAAGTATTTGGTCAATAACAAAAGTTTCTCAATACTTTGTTATATACCCTTTGTTGGCAATGACACAGGTCAAACGTTTTCTGTAAGTCTTCACAAGGTTTTCACACACTGTTGCTGATATTTTGGCCCATTCCTCCATGCAGATCTCCTCTAGAGCAGTGATGTTTTGGGGCTGTCGCTGGGCAACACAGACTTTCAACTCCCTCCTTAGATTTTCTATGGGGTTGAGATCTGGAGACTGGCTAGGCCACTCCAGGACCTTGAAATGCTTCTTACAAAGCCACTCCTTCGTTGCTCGGGCGGTGTGTTTGGGACCATTGTCATGCTGAAAGACCCAGCGATGTTTCATCTTCAATGCCCTTGCTGATGGAAGGAGGTTTTCACTCAAAATCTCACGATACATGGCCCCATTCATTCTTTCCTTTACACGGATCAGTCGTCCTGGTCCCTTTGCAGAAAAACAGCCCCAAAGCATGATGTTTCCACCCCCATGCTTCACAGTAGGTATGGTGTTCTTTGGATGCAACTCAGCATTCTTTGTCCTCCAAACACGACGAATTGAGTTTTTACCAAAAAGTTCTATTTTGGTTTCATTTGACCATATGACATTCTCCCAATCCTCTTCTGGATCATCCAAATGCACTCTAGCAAACTTCAGACGGGCCTGGACATGTACTGGCTTAAGCAGGGGGACACGTCTGGCACTGCAGGATTTGAGTCCCTGGCGGCGTAGTGTGTTACTGATGGTAGGCTTTGTTACTTTGGTCCCAGCTCTCTGCAGGTCATTCACTAGGTCCCCCCGTGTGGTTCTGGGATTTTTGCTCACCGTTCTTGTGATCATTTTGACCCCACGGGGTGAGATCTTGCGTGGAGCCCCAGATCGAGGGAGATTATCAGTGGTCTTGTATGTCTTCCATTTCCTAATAATTGCTCCCACAGTTGATTTCTTCAAACCAAGCTGCTTACCTATTGCAGATTCAGTCTTCCCAGCCTGGTGCAGGTCTACAATTTTGTTTCTGGTGTCCTTTGACAGCTCTTTGGTCTTGGCCATAGTGGAGTTTGGAGTGTGACTGTTTGAGGTTGTGGACAGGTGTCTTTTATACTGATAACAAGTTCAAACAGGTGCCATTAATACAGGTAACGAGTGGAGGACAGAGGAGCCTCTTAAAGAAGAAGTTACAGGTCTGTGAGAGCCAGAAATCTTGCTTGTTTGTAGGTGACCAAATACTTATTTTCCACCATAATTTGCAAATAAATTCATTACAAATCCTACAATGTGATTTTCTAGAATTCTTTTTCTCAATTTGTCTGTCATAGTTGACGTGTACCTATGATGAAAATTACAGGCCTCTCTCATCTTTTTAAGTGGGAGAACTTGCACAATTGGTGGCTGACTAAATACTTTTTTCCCCCACTGTAATATATAATGGTTTTGCTAAGCCACAAACTTACTGTAACATTAAATCTTAATATGACACCTTGTGTCATCCTAAGAAAGATTTACCCTCAAAGTACACAATGTCATGCTTGGCACAGCTGACTGCCTGGTCTGAGCATTTAATCATAACACACTTATATCTGTACAAATAACACAGAGGCTGTGGTTAATCCACTGCAGCTGAGAGAGAGAGAGCGAGAGAGAGAGAGAGAGAGAGAGAGAGAGAGAGAGAGAGAGAGAGAGAGAGAGAGAGAGAGAGAGAGAGAGAGAGAGAGAGAGAGAGAGAGAGAGAGAGAGAGAGAGAGAGAGAGAGAGATAGAGAGAGAGAGAAACGTGTGCACACACACACACACACAGATTGAGAGAGGGCGTGGAGAGTCGTTCTGGGTTACATCACACAGGGAGTGACAGACAGGGTGACTGGAGCCTGATGAGGGTCAGCAGCAGCAGTGACAGATTGGGGCCCAGTGGAGCCCAGAGGAGCCAGTGCCCCGGGGGCCTCAGAGAGCTGGCTCAAATCACAACTAACACACAAAGGCTCCAGCCAACACAGCTGCCTCTCTCTGTCTCACACACACAACACTGGTCTTATCTGTGTATCAGCTGCACACGACATGAAGATCACAATAGATGTTCAACTAATCAATTAAAGCCTATAGAAACCTAAATATAAGAAATGCCACAGCACTTCAGATTGTGAACAAAAAGTGGCAAGAGCTCCCTTAATATTACATAAGCCAGTAACCAGAATAAATTATGTTTAGGAAATACATTATATAGAATGAACACAATTCATTAATTTTAATTGCAAAGGCTTTATCCAAACACTGCAATCAGATTTGGATGATTGCGTGCCTCATACATTTTTCACCGGGTTTACCTTCAATAACACAAAAAGTACTCACAATTTCCAAGTGTAAATATTTGAGTGTATTCTCCATTGATATGATGGAAAATAGAAGTATATGTTTAACGCAGCTCAAGGCGCTCAAATTCAGAAATAGTACAAAGCGCTCAGCTGAGGAGCAGCTGGAATAGTCATAACATCAGCATATTTCTATTTACTGAAGTTCAGACAAAAAGCCTGGCAGGAAACCACGTTGTGACAATTTAATGCACTGGCTCCCATTGTGCGTGTGGATTTGAATCTATGTGGTACATACAGGTAACTGCCAAAATAAAGGAAACACCAACATACATTTTCTTCTGTGGTCCGCTGTAGCTCAATTGGTAGAGCATGGCGCTTTTAACGCCAGGGTAGTGGGTTCGATCCCCGGGACCACCCATACGTAAAAATGTATGCACACATGACTGTAAGTCGCTTTGGATAAAAGCGTCTGCTGAATGGCATATTATTATTAATAGGAGATTGGGCCACTAGCCAGAACAGCTTCAATGCACCTTGACATAGATTCTACAAGTGTCTGGAACTCTACTGGAGAGAAATTTGGTGTTTTGTTTGGTGGTGAAAAAAACACTCTCAGACACCGCTCCAGAATCTCCCATTAGTGTTCAATTGGGTTTAGATGTGGTGACTGAGACGGCCATGGCATATGGTTTACATAGTTTTCATGCTCATCAAACCATTCAGTGACCACTTGTGTTCTGTGGTCAATATAATGGCCTGCCCAGGATTTTCATACATGACCCTAAGTATGATGGGATGTTAATTGCTTAATTAACTTAGGAACCACACCTGTGTGGAAGCACCTGCTTCAATACACTTTGTATCTCTCATTTACTCAAGTGTTTCCATTATTTTGGCAGTTACCTGTACTTTGCAGATTTGACTGAGAAGTGAGGAAAAACAACTCTCTTTACTGGAGAAAAGTTCTCAAGAAATCTTTGCAGAATGTGAAAATAATATCTCCCGTGAGCCCCTATTGATGTTCTCAGCTTTTGAATCCATTTTTGGCCTTATCAGGCTTAGGAGTTCTACTCCTGAGTGGGTTGTTGAATGAAATCCAGTTTCATGTCTGGACTGCTAACGAACATCATCACTTCAACATTAGAGCTCATTAGCTTTTCCCCTCACAATTGTCAGGTATCCAGATCAAAACAATATTTAGTGTGTGGGGGGAAGTAGTGGTTTGTATGCAGCCTAGCAGGCGCTTAGACTGGCTGTGCAGCACATCGGCCCATAGCAACAGCAGCAGAGAGAGAGATTGTTAATAACTATGTGTGATGGATGCTGATAGATGGCCTGGCAGCCTGCAGTGGTTGAATGGACTGGAATCGATGGAAGAACCAGCTCTCTGCCTGTCTGTCTGTGTCTGTGTCTGTCTGTCTGTCTGTCTGTCTGTCTGTCTGTCTGTCTGTCTGCTTGTCTGCCTGTCTCCCACCACCCATATCCACTTCCTATTCAATATCAACTCATTATGGAGGTGAAATATCCTGCTTTCACACATACTGTGCTTATTGTTAGTGTTGATCCCCTAATCTCCCAGTGACATCAGACGTGGAACAGATGTGTACTTCCGCTCTGGCAGCCATCGAGGTGATTATGAATGGAGCCTGCATCAGATTAGGCCCGGAAATGACTTGTGAATGACTGAGTTCAATAACACCGAGCACCATGGTACACATCTCCGACCCCAGCTACACCCCTCCCCCCAGGGGGTCCCGCATGAGGTGCAGAGGGGTCAGCCCAGCAGGAGAACGACACCAATCTCCACCGACAAACCCTGTCCTCCAATGCGCGCTACACCTCCCCCAACCCACGATCCCCTGCCAGGATCTGAACTTAGGACCCCTGACAGAACGGCTGTTTTCTCATCACTCACAGTGGGGGGTAAAGGGGATGGGAGTGGAGGTGGGGGTCACTTCCCTGGTGTGGTATTTGATCAAGACTAAACACAGTTGTCAGTGAAGAGACAGTAGAGGTAGTGGTGTGGTGGAAGGTCGGAGGTCACGATGGGGCTGATGGAGGTAGAAGGTGAACTGAACATTTTCAAGGTAGCTCTTGCCAACTTACACTCCTGGGCCCTCATAGATACAAACTTGTGCTAGGGCTGGTTGAGCCACTGCAATTCACACTATGCTCTGTTCTTTCAAAACCATCTCAAGGCTATTGAGTCTGTAAGTCTGACAGCTCTCTCCTCTCCTCACCCCTGAGGTGGCATCATTTACACCCAGAGGAGAAAGGAGGCCCTGGGTAAGCCGTTGTCGATCTCTGCCTGAGATCCAGAGGAGAGGCACACAGCCATGAGCTCTGAACTCCCTACTTTCCTCTAAATCAATAGCCCTTTCTTTTTTTTTCTTTTTATATATATATATATATTTTTTTAATTTTATTTAATTTTTTTCATATATTTTATTTTTTTTGTCGGGGGAATGGATCAGCTTAATATTGCAGATAGATTGTATCTTCTATCAATGTAATTGTCTGCATCACTTCCAATCCCCCATGTTTTTTTTATATATATATACTCCCCTTTATTACTTTTCAACCCCACCATCCTTTCCCTACTTGGAGTAAATTAGTGAACAACAATGCCCAGGCCTCTACTTCCGGTCTATACTTACTATCTACACCTTATGGACAGAGTTAATTTTACAATAATTCTATTATATATATATTTTATCTTTTATTTTTTTAATTTTTTTTGCTCCTGAACTTCTTCTACTCTCAACCTCTCCGATCATTTTCATGATGTCCATCCGGTTTGCTTCTATATGCCATATCTTTCTAACTGTGCTCTTTCCCAAAAGCTCCCAACATACAACCTATATACTTATTATGGACACAGTATGCTTACATTATTAGCCTTTTTTTTTTTCTTTTTTTTTTTCACCTTTATTTAACCAGGTAAGCCAGTTGAGAACAAGTTCTCATTTACAACTGCGACCTGGCCAGAGTTACATATGGGGTAAAAAAAAACATAAGGTCATAAAATACAACAGAAAATATATATACAGTGTGTGCAAATGTAGCAAGTTATGGAGGTAAGGCAATAAATAGGCTATAGTGCAAAATAATTACAATTAGTATTAACACTGGAATTCTAGATGTGCAAGAGATTATGTGCAAATAGAGATACTGGGGTGCAAAAGAGCAAAATAAATAACAATATAGGGATGAGGTAGTTGGGTGGGCTAATTTCAGATGGGCTGTGTACATGTGCAGTGATCGGTAAGGTGCTCTGACAACTGATGCTTTTTTGCAATTCGTTCCAGTCATTGGCAGCAGAGAACTGGAAGGAATGGCGGCCAAAGGAGGTGTTGGCTTTGGGAATGACCAGTGAGATATACCTGCTGGAGCGCAGACTATGGGTGGGTGCTGCTATGGTGACCAATGAGCTAAGATAAGGCGGGGATTTGCCTAGCAGTGATTTATAGATGGCCTGAAGCCAGTGGGTTTGACGACGAACATGTAGTGAGGACCAGCCAACAAGAGCGTACAGGTCACAGTGGTGGGTAGTGTATGGGGCTTTGGAGACAAAACGGATGGCACTGTGATAGACTACATCCAATTTGCTGAGTAGAGTGTTGGAGGCTATTTTGTAAATGACATCGCCGAAGTCAAGGATCGGTAGGATAGTCAGTTTTACGAGGCTTTGTTGCGAAATAGGAAGCCGATTCTAGATTTAACTTTGGATTGGAGATTCTTAATGTGAGTCTGGAAGGAGAGTTTACAGTCTAACCAGACACCTAGGTATTTGTAGTTGTCCACATACTCTAGGTCAGACCCGTCGAGAGTGATGATTCTAGTCGGGTGGGCGGGTGCCAGCAGCGTTCGATTGAAGAGCATGCATTTAGTTTTACTAGTGTTTAAGAGCAGTTGGAGGCTACTGAAGGAGTGTTGTATGGCATTGAAGCTCGTTTGGAGGTTTGTTAACACAGTGTCCAATGAAGGGCCAGATGTATACAAAATGGTGTCGTCTGCGTAGAGGTGGATCTGAGAGTCACCAGCAGCAAGAGCGACATCATTGATATACACGGAGAAAAGAGTCGGCCCAAGAATTGAACCCTGTGGCACCCCCATAGAGACTGCCATAGGTCCAGACAACAGGCCCTCCGATTTCACACATTGAACTCTATCTGAGAAGTAGTTGGTGAACCAGGCGAGGCAGTCATTTGAGAAACCAAGGCTATTTAGTCTGCCAATAAGAATGCGGTGGTTGACAGAGTCGAAAGCCTTGGCCAGGTCGATGAAGACGGCTGCACAGTACTGTCTATTATCGATCGCGGTTATAATATCATTTAGGACCTTGAGCGTGGCTGAAGTGCACCCATGACCAGCTCGGAAACCGGATTGCATAGCGGAGAAGGTACGGTGGGATTCGAAATGGTTGGTGATCTGTTTGTTAACTTGGCTTTCAAATACTTTCGAAAGGCAGGGCAGGATGGATATAGGTCTGTAACAGTTTGGATCTAGAGTGTCACCCCCTTTGAAGAGGGGGATGACCGCGGCAGCTTTCCAATCTCTGGGGATCTCAGACGTTACGAAAGAGAGGTTGAACAGGCTAGTAATAGGGGTTGCAACAATTTCGGCGGCTAGTTTTAGAAAGAAAGGGTCCAGATTGTCTAGCCCAGCTGATTTGTAGGGGTCCAGATTTTGCAGGTCTTTCAGAACATCAGCTGTCTGAATTTGTGTGAAGGAGAAGCGGGGGGGGGGGGGCATAGGCAAGTTGCAGCGGAGGGTGCAGAGTTGGTGGCCGGGGTAGTGGTAGCCAGGTGGAAAGCATGGCCAGCCGTAGCAAAATGCTTGTTGAAATTCTCGATTATTGTAGATTTATCGGTGGTGATAGTGTTTCCTAGCCTCAGTGCAGTGGGCAGCTGGGAGGAAGTGCTCTTATTCTCCATGGACTTTACAGTGTCCCAAAACTTTTTGGAGTTAGTGCTACAGGATGCAAATTTCTGTTAGAAAAATTTAGCCTTTGCTTTCCTGACTGCTTGTGTATATTGGTTCCTAACTTCCCTGAAAAGTTGCATATCGCGGGGCTATTTGATGCTAATGCAGTACGCCACAGGATGTTTTTGTGCTGGTCAAGGGCAGTCAAGTCTGAGGAGAACTAGGGGCTATATCTGTTCTTAGTTCTGTATTTTTTGAATGGGGCATGTTTATTTAAGATTGAGAGGAAATTACTTTTAAAGAACAACCAGGCATCCTTTACTGACGGAATGAGATCTATATCCATCCAGGATACCTGGGCCAGGTCAATTAGGAAGGCCTGCTTGCTAAAGTGTTTTAGGGAGCGTTTGACAGTGATGAGGGGTGGTCGTTTGACCGCGGACCCATTACGGACGCAGGCAATAAGGCAGTGATCGCTGAGATCCTGGTTGAAGACAGCGGAGGTGTATTTAGAGGGTAAGTTAGTCAGGATGATATCTATGAGGGTACCCATGTTTACGGATTTAGGGTTGTACCTGGTAGGTTCGTTGATAATTTGTGTGAGATTGAGGGCATCTAGTTTGGATTGTAGGATGGCCGGGGTGTTAAGCATATCCCAATTTAGGTCACCAAGCAGTACGAACTCTGAGGATAAATGGGGGGCAATCAATTCACATATGGTATCCAGGGCACAGCTGGGGGCTGAGGGGGGTCTGTAGCAAGCGGCAACAGTGAGAGACTTATTTCTGGAAAGGTGGATTTTTAGAAGTAGAAACTCAAACTGTTTGGGCACAGACCTGGATAGTATGATAGAGCTCTGCAGGCTATCTCTACAGTAGATTGCAACTCCACCCCCTTTGGCAGTTCTATCTAGACGGAAAATGTTATAGTTGGGGATGGAAATTTCAGAATATTTGGTGGCCTTCCTAAGCCAGGATTCAGACACTGCTAGAACATCAGGGTTGGCAGAGTGTGCTAACGCAGTGAATAACTCAAACTTAGGAAGTAGACTTCTGATATTTATGTGCAAGAAACCAAGACTTTTGCGATTACAGAAGTCATCAAATGATAGCGCCTGGGGAGTAGGAGTGATACTGAGGGCTGCAGGGCCTGGGTTAGCCTCTACATCACCAGAGGAACAGAGGAGGACTAGAATAAGGATACGGCTAAAGGCTTTAAGAACTGGTCTTCTAGTGCGTTGGGTACATAGAATAAAGGGGGCAGATTTCCGGGCGTTGTAGAAAAGATTCAGGGCATTATGTACAGACAAGGATATGGAAGGATATGAGTAAAGTGGAGGTAAACCTAAGCGTTGGGTAACAATGAAAGAGATAGCATCACTGGAGGCACCAATTGAGTCGGTCTCCGCGTGTATGGGGGGTGGGACAAAGGAGCTATCTAAGGCAGGTTTAGCTGGGCTGGGGGATCTACAGTGAAATAGTACAATTAGAAATAACCGAAACAACAATAAGCTAACCATATTGACAAGGGAGAGAGGCATAAAGCAATCACAGGTGTAATTTGAGAGAGCTAAGACAACAGCTGGTAATGACGACACAGTTTGGGCTGAGGCTAAACATAAACAGGATGCAGTACCGTAAAAAGGAACAGTCCAGCAGACATCAGCTGTATAGCTGAGTTATCATAAGGTCCGGTGAACAGCAATAGGATAGTTCGGAGGTAGTTCGGGGGCTGCTAAAGCACTAGCGAGCAAGAGGCCACGGCTAGCGTGTGCTAGCAGGCCGGGGCTAGCAGATGGAATCTTCGTGGTCGACGTCGTAACGGGAAGCCTGTTGTAAAATCTACCTCATCAGACGATTTCGTCGGCAGACCAGTCGTGTAGGATCGGCTGGGCTCCGTGTCAACACTAGGTGGTCCCGTCCGGTTGACAGAGAGGTAGATAGCCGGGAGATGGGAGATGGGCCTAGCTCAGGATGATTAGCCAGACCTCAACGTCCATTTTGTTGCAGCTAGCTGGTAGCGATGAATCCGGAGTTAAAGGTCCAGTGATTCAGTGATTCTGGCAGAAAAACTGATATGTTCTGGGTCGATAACGCGCTGTGCAGACAGTGCAGACTGGCCGAATAATAGTCCAGACTATAGCTGGCTGGTAGGTGGTGCAGGCCACGGACAATGGTGAAAAACCGCTAACGGTAGCTGATAGCAAGTAGCTAGTTAGCTGGCTACTCCCGTCCGGTAGACCTAGAGGTAGATAGCCGGGATATGAGCCTGGCTCTAGGCTAGCTCGAGGCTAACTGGTGCTTGCATCGGGGGCAGTGGTGATTAGCCAAACAGCAACATCCATTCGGTTGCGGCTAGCTAGTTGCGATCCGGTGATTAATGTCCAGTGATTCAATTATTCCGGCAGAAAATCCAATGTTCTGGGTGAAATAGCAACTGTGGCTAATAGCAAGTAGCTAGTTAGCTGGCTAGCTAGTTTCAACTGTAGATTCTAGATAAAAGGTAAGTCAATAATAGAATCCGTTCCACATTGAGTGAGGCGGGATGCAGGAAAATATATTTTGTAGAAGGATGAAAAGTCTGATAGGAAAATATGTATGAAAAATACAAAAAAAACAGGGTATTTACAGGCTATTTACAGACACACGACAAAAACAGGACTGCACTACTACGCTATCTTTGTTATTATTTGTTGCTATTTGTTATTAGTCCCATCCTTCAACTCTATTCAATACCTCCCATCTATGTCTTAACACCATCCATATAGGATTTCTATTTGCCATATATATTTCAACCGTACTGTGATGTTTTACAAAAGTTCTGAACCTTTCTATTCTCATTGCTTCTACAGATTGTGAATTAAAAATAAACATTTTTGCTAAAAGTATTATTATATTATTGATTGATTGACTATGACTTTTCAGATCACCCAGTAATGCTATCTGCAAGGTTAGTTCCAGGTAAATATTGCAATCCTTTAGCCATTCCTGGACCTGTGTCCAAAAACAAGCTACAAATGGACAGAACCAAAACAAATGATCTAATGATTCTGTCTCTTCACAGCAAAATCTGCAGAGCTGGGAAGATTGTATCCCCCATATAAATAACATTCTATTGGTAGCAATAATTTTATATAATAATTTAAATTGAAAGATTCTAATTTTTGCATGTCAGTCCATAAACACTATGCCATGGGATCGGTACGTCAAAGATCTCTTCCCAACTATTTTGCAATCTATATGGGACGGCTGTCAATCCTTTGGTCCTTAAGTGAAACTGATATACATTTTTATTTATCACAGTTTTCCTTAACCAATTATGTTCTTTAATGCAAGGCCGACAGACAAGTTCCTTACTTTCTCCCCCTTCCACTTTCCTCTTCCACTTTTGCGGTAAGGCTGCAATTATTTGGTTGTAATTTTGGGTAGAGCAGACATTTCCATATGTTTTTGTTAGCTGCATGTGCGACATAACTCCACCAGTCCTACCGATGATATCATTTACGAAGATTATACCTTTTTTAAACATTCTGTCAAAAAATAAAGGTTTTTTGTCAATTAGTATATTTGAATTTAACCACAATATTTGTTGCATTATTTGTTCTGTCGTTTCTGGAGGATTAAATTGAAATTGCAACCAACTTTCTATGGCTTGTTTTAGAAATAGTGACATTTGGGAGATTATTTCCTTTTCAAATAACTGAAAGTGAGAGGTTGTAATCTGAATAAAGGGAAAAAGGCCTTTCTTGAACATTGGGTGAGACAATCTTACTAATTTGCTTGAGAACCAGTTCGGATTTAAGTATAACTTTTGTATGACTGAAGCTTTTAGTGATAGGTTTAATGCTTTAATATTTAATCATTTCTGTCCTCCGAATTCATATTCATTATATAAATATGTTCTTTTAATTTTGTCTGGCTTGCCGATCCAAATAAAATTGAATATTTTTTTCTCATATAATTTAAAAAACTGTTCGCTAGGCGTAGGCAAGACCATAAGCAAATAGGTAAACTGGGATAATACTAAAGAGTTAATCAGGGTGATTTTTCCACAAATTGACAGGTATTTTCCTTTCCATAGTAGTAAGATCTTATCTATTTTTGCTAACTTTCTATTAAAATTTATTGAAGTGAGATCATTTATTTCCTTTGGGATATGTATTCCGAGTATATCCACATCACCATCAGACCATTTTATTGGTAAACTACATGGTAATGTAAAAATTGTATTTTTTAGTGATCCAATACGTAATATAGTACATTTGTCATAATTTGGTTGTAATCCAGAGAGGTTAGAAAATGTATCTAGATCCTCTATGAGGCTGTGGAGGGATTCTAGTTGTGGATTTAAAAGAAAACATGAATCATCAGCGTACAATGACACCTTTGTTTTTAAGCCCTGTATTTCTAATCCTCTGATATTATTATTGGATTTGATTTTAATAGCTAACATCTCGATGGCCACAATAAATAGATATGCCGATAGTGGACAACCTTGTTTCACTCCTCTTGACAGTTTAAAACTTTCTGAGAAATAGCCATTATTTACTATTTTACACCTAGGGTTACTATACATGATTTTGACCCATTTTATAAGAGATTCTCCAAAATTGAAATGCTCCAGGCATTTATATATAAACCCCAGTCGAACTTTATCAAATGCCTTTTCGAAGTCTGCTATGAATAGCAGGCCTGGTTTCCCATATCTTCCATAGTGTTCTATTGTTTCCAATACTTGCCTTATATTATCTCCAATGTATCTTCCATGTAAAAAACCTGTCTGATTAGAATGAATAATATCCGACAATACCTTTTTAATTCTATGCGCTATACATTTTGCTAGGATTTTTGCATCACAACACTGAAGTGTAAGGGGCCTCCAATTTTGTAAATGGACTGGATCTCTATATTTTCCACTTGTATCCTGTTTCAGTAATAATGAGATCAGACCTTCTTCTTGAGTGTCAGATAATCTACCATTTACATAGGAGTGGTTAAAACATGCTAATAACGGTCCTCTTAGTATATCAAAAAAGGTTTGGTATACCTCGACTGGTATGCCATCCAACCCTGGAGTTTTCCCGGACTTAAAGTCTTTAATTGCATCCAGAAGTTCCTCCTCTGTAATTTCACCTTCACATGAGTCTTTCTGTGTGGCTGTTAATTTGACATTATCAATAGAAAAAAAATCTCTACAATTAGCTTCAGTTAGAGGAGATGGAGGCGACTGAAAAGAAAACATATGCTTAAAGTACTTTGTTTCTTCCTTCAAAATATCATTTGGTGAATTATGGATGACTCCGTCAATTGTAACCAGTTTCATTAAGTTCTTTTTGGTAGCATTCCTATGTTGAAGATTAAAAAAGAATTTTGTGCATTTTTCCCCATATTCCATCCAGTTTGCTTTATTTTTATAATATATTACACTTGATCTTTCTTGAATAAGTTTCTCCATTTCTTTTTTTTTTCCTCTAATTTATTCTGAGCCTCTATGTTACAGTTTTTATTGCCATCTATCTGTTCTGTTAGACTTTCTATTTCCTTTCTTAGTATAAACTCTTTTGACCTAAATTGCTTTTGTTTTCGAGATGAGTACTGAATTGCATGGCCTCTAAAGGCACATTTAAAGGTGTCCCATACAATAAGGGGATTCGCTGTACCTATGTTATGTTGGAAAAAGTCAGTTATAAATTCCTTTGTTCAAATCATAAATAAATTATCATCCAATAGGCTTTGATTAAATTTCCAATATCCTCGCCCACGTGGAAATTCAGTAAGAGTAATGTATATGCCTATTATATGATGGTCCGACCGCATTCTGTCCCCTATCAACACTTTTTTTACTTTTGGTGCCAACGAGAATGAGATAAGAAAGAAGTCAAGACGACTAGCTTGATTCAGTCTCCGCCATGTATATCTCACTAGATCAGTATATTTAAGCCTCCATATATCTACTAGTTCTAATGTATCCATGACATTCACAATTTCCTTAAGAGCATGTGGGTGATTGTTTGTGGTGTGATTTCCTTTACGGTCCATTGAGCTATTTAAAACAGTATTATAATCCCCCACCATAATAATATTGTCTTGAGTTGCTTGCAGGCTTGATAATTTATTATATATATTGTCAAAGAATTGTGGATCATCAATATTTGGTCCGTAAAGTTTAATGAGCCATATCTGTTTATGGTCCAATAACATATTTAAAATAATCCATCTACCTTGTGTATCTATTTGTACAATTTGCACATTCGGATCGAAATTACTATTAATTAATATCATCACCCCTTTTGAATTTCTTTGCCCATGGGAGAAGTATATCCCCCCCCCCCCCCCCCCCCATTCTTTTTTCCACGCTACTTCATCTCGAATTGTTGAATGAGTTTCCTGTATACAATAGATATTATATTCCTTCTCTTTGAGCCATGTAAATATTGTTCTTCTTTTGTTATTATCAGCTAAGCCATTACAATTATAACTGGCTATACTTATTTCACCATACACCATTAAGAGATACAAGTTTCAAGTCTATTTATCATTATACAGTGGGGGAAAAAAGTATTTAGTCAGCTACCAATTGTGCAAGTTCTCCCACTTAAAAAGATGAGAGCGGCCTGTAATTTTCATCATAGGTACACGTCAACTATGACAGACAAAATGAGGAAAAAAAATCCAGAAAATCACATTGTAGGATTTTTAATGAATTTATTTGCAAATTATGGTGGAAAATAAGTATTTGGTCACCTACAAACAAGCAAGATTTCTGGCTCTCACAGACCTGTAACTTCTTCTTTAAGAGGCTCCTCTGTCCTCCACTCGTTACCTGTATTAATGGCACCTGTTTGAACTTGTTATCAGTATAAAAGACACCTGTCCACAACCTCAAACAGTCACACTCCAAACTCCACTATGGCCAAGACTAAAGAGCTGTCAAAGGACACCAGAAACAAAATTGTAGACCTGCACCAGGCTGGGAAGACTGAATCTGTAATAGGTAAGCAGCTTGGTTTGAAGAAATCAACTGTGGGAGCAATTATTAGGAAATGGAAGACATACAAGACCACTAATAATCTCCCTCGATCTGGGGCTCCACGCAAGATCTCACCCCGTGGGGTCAAAATGATCACAAGAACGGTGAGCAAAAATCCCAGAACCACACGGGGGGACCTAGTGAATGAGAGCTGGGACCAAAGTAACAAAGCCTACCATCAGTAACACACTACGCCGCCAGGGACTCAAATCCTGCAGTGCGAGACGTGTCCCCCTGCTTAAGCCAGTACATGTCCAGGCCCGTCTGAAGTTTGCTAGAGTGCATTTGGATGATCCAGAAGAGGATTGGGGAGAATGTCATATGGTCAGATGAAACCAAAATATAACTTTTTGGTAAAAACTCAACTCGTCGTGTTTGGAGGACAAAGAATGCTGAGTTGCATCCAAAGAATACACCATACCTACTGTGAAGCATGGGGGTGGAAACATCATGCTTTGGAGCTGTTTTTCTGCAAAGGGACCAGGACGACTGATCCGTGTAAAGGAAAGAATGAATAGGGCCATGTATCGTGAGATTTTGAGTGAAAACCTCCTTCCATCAGCAAGGGCATTGAAGATGAATCGTGGCTGAGTCTTTCAGCATGACAATGATCCCAAACACACCGCCCGGGCAACGAAGGAGTGGCTTCGTAAGAAGCATTTCAAGGTCCTGGAGTGGCCTAGCCAGTCTCCAGATCTCAACCCCATAGAAAATCTTTGGAGGGAGTTGAAAGTCCGTGTTGCCCAGCGACAGCCCCAAAACATCACTGCTCTAGAGGAGATCTGCATGGAGGAATGGGCCAAAATACCAGCAACAGTGTGTGAAAACCTTGTGAAGACTTACAGAAAATGTTTGACCTGTGTCATTGCCAACAAAGGGTATATAACAAAGTATTGAGACACTTTTGTTATTGACCAAATACTTATTTTCCACCATAATTTGCAAATAAATTCATAAAAAATTCTACAATGTGATTTTCTGGAAATTTTTTCCTCATTTTGTCTGTCATAGTTGGCGTGTACCTATGATGAAAATTGCAGGCCTCTCTCATATTTTTAAGTGGGAGAACTTGCACAATTGGTGCCTGACTAAATACTTTTTTTCCCCACTGTATATGTTTGTAAATTTACCAATAAAAAATAGCGTAATGATTGAGTGTCCATATAGCTGTACCGTGATATTTGCATTGCTATGGAGTAATCCTTCAATTGATCTCCACTAATTCCCCCGCTAAAGCCCCTCCCCATCCCAAGTTGAGCCGTCATCCCAGTGATCAGCATCCCACCCACGTCCCTCCGTATCCCTAAGGCCCCGAGAGGCCAGGACCCATCCATCGAAAACAGCACACAGTGCCACCCATAAAACAGAAGCAGATTAACCGCCAAAAGCATTTCCAATGCTTTCACCTCTCTCTCTCTCTCTCTCTCTATATATATATATATATATAACTATTTAAAAAAAATTATGCATATCCTATTTTCCATCATTATCAATTAATATGCGTAATAATGTCGGCAGTTCACGCGTAGGATTCTAACATATAACCCGGATTGCCATTGTATCACATTTAATTCATTGACAAGCAATTATTATCCTAGCAAATAATTCCCGTGGTCCATCCCATACCCTCCCCCTCAACATCCCCACCCCCCCACAACAGATGCCAGACAAGCACACACGCACATACTCACATACTCCAACACACTCAAACCCCCTCCTCCACAATCCACCATAAAATCAGATACTCAACGGCTGTTATATCCCAGAGCCCAACTCGAGAAATAACTTGATTTACGAGTGCACATACAGTTAAAGCTGATTGAGAAAGCATGCAGATTGAGCAGAAATTGATAACAATGTGAGATTTGATTAATCTACTTAATCTATGTAAAGTCCTAGGTGATGGAGATCAGATCCACCCTCTTCACCTGAAACACAAACACTCTGATCCCCTGTTGTAACCATTTTCCCAAGCATCTCCATGCGGTCAGATCTTTGATTATTTTGTGCCACCTGGGCCACAATGATAAACCCCCTCTCTGATTGTCCGAGTGTGACCCCCTCCCCATGGGTTACTGCAGCCAGTGTTGCCAGCACTGCCACTACCTGGGTGGGTGTACCCCACCGGAATCCCCACCGGCTAAGTAAAAGGTCGTCAAGGTTCTCATTAGCAGCTTTGAGAATTTCCTTGTATATTATGCTCTCAATAGCCCTTTCTTTACTAAAACAACTATACTTCTCTCTCCAGTGAGTTTTCCCTTGCCTGCTCACTCAAGGGAAGTTTTTCTTCTTCTATTGTATATTGTTGTTCCCCTGGTGTATGATGGGACAAATCTACGTTTCAGAGTATCTAGTGGCTCCTGATAAGAGACCAATTCATGTCAGATTTTCCCTTAAATGCCTGCTAAACTGTTTGTTAAACTGACCACCACTCACTGACTACAGACAGGGAAATCAATCTGGCTGTCACGGTTTCGGCCGAGGCTGCTCCTCTTCCTTGTTCGGGCAGGCTTCGGCGGTCGTCGTCTCCGGAGTACTAGCTGCTACCGTTCTATGTTTCATGTTCATTTGGTTTTGTCTGTTCATAACACCTGTCCCTTATTTGTGTCTTAATTGTTTCCCTATTTAGTTTCGTGTGCTTGGGTCAGGTGTTATGCGTGATTGTTCATTGTCAGCCTGCCTCTGTGAAGTTTATTGTATTCTCTCGTTGTGTTTTCCCGAGAGCTCGCACTGCGTGCGCTTTTCTTGTTTTGACGCACTGTGTTTTGTGCGCAATTGTTTGCGCCACCCGGTTGGGTTGGCGACTCATTGTTCTCGTTGTTTTTGGGAACATTACTAAAGACGGTTGAAGTCATCCTGGGTCCTGCGCTTGATTCCTTCCACTCACCTACACACACCACTCTGACAGAATCACGCATCCATCATGGAATCAGCAGGAGAGACCACGCCGACAGCCGAGATGGCTGAACGTCTTCGTGGTCAGGAGGACCGCATCAATCAGGTCTGTCACGCCCTGGAGGGGGTGATGAATACCCTGCACCGATGGGAGACCAGCGGGGTTCCCACACCTCCACGAACCGACCCAGCTCCATCGGTCAGCCCTCCTGTCTCATCTCCGGAACCAAGTGGGATTCGGCTCTCGCTCCCGAGGGCGTACGACGGCTCCACTGCCGGGTGTCAAGGGTTCCTGCTGCAGGTGGAGCTCTACCTCGCCACCGTACACCCGGCGCCCTCGGGACACGAGAGCGTCTCAGCCCTCATCTCCTGTCTCACCGGCAAGGCGTTGGAGTGGGCCAACGCCGAGTGGAGGAGAATGGACGCCGCTACCACGAACTATGCGGAGTTCTCCCGCCGCTTCCGTGCTGTGTTCGACCATCCACCAGAGGGGAAGGCGGCGGGGGAGCGGCTATTCTACCTCCGACAGGGGATGAGGAGCGCCCAGGACTTTGCCTTGGAGTTTCGGACCCTAGCGGCTGATGCAGGGTGGAATGAGCGGGCCCATATCGACCATTTCCGCTGCAGCCTCCGGGAGGACGTCCAGCGAGAGTTGGCGTGCAGGGACACTTCGTTGACTTTCGACCAGCTTGTCGACATGGCCATCCGGCTGGATACCCTGCTCGCCACCCGTGGGCGTCCCGGGAGGGGGGGTTCGCCCATTCCACTCTCCAGCACCTCCGAGCCGAGCCCTATGGAGCTCGGAGGTGCTGGCGCTAGGGAACGGAGGAGGAGGAGCCCGAGGGGACCCGGCCCTTGCACCAACTGTGGTCGTGGAGGGCACACCGCGGCTAGGTGTTGGGGCGGGTTCTCTAGTGAGGGAGAAGGCAGGTCACGCATTGGGGTCCACCCAGGTGAGTAGGCGCCCTGCTTACCCAGAGCTTTCTGTCGTGCACCTAACCTTGCCTGTTTGTTTCCCACAGGTTGCACCTCGTTCCCAGCATAAGGCGCTGGTAGATTCAGGCGCAGCTGGGAATTTTGTAGATCGCCAGTTTTGTATAGAGTTAGGGATTCCCCTCCTTCCAGTGGATAAGCCTTTCCCCGTCCATGCCCTAGATAGCCGTCCGTTAGGGTCTGGGTTGATTAGGGAAGTCACAGCACCCCTTCAGATGATGGCGCAGGAGGGTCATGAGGAGAGAATTCAGCTCTATCTGATTGACTCTCCTGCGTATCCGGTAGTGCTGGGTCTTCCCTGGTTGATGACTCATGACCCTATTATTAAGTGGCGAGAGAAAGCTCTTAAAGGGTGGTCTGCTCAATGTGAGGGGCGGTGTCTGGGTGTTTCCATAGGGGCGACCTCGGTGGAGAGTCCGAATCTAATGCCAGCACTGCAGATTCCCCCCGAGTATGAGGATTTGGCACTGGCGTTCAGTAAGACTAGGGCGGCGCAGCTGCCGCCTCATAGACGAGGGGATTGTGCGATAGATCTCCAGTCAGGAGCAGCTCTCCCGCGGAGCCATGTGTATCCCTTGTCTCAAGAGGAGAGAAAGGCTATGGAGACGTACATCTCTGAGTCTCTTAGACAGGGATACATACGGACCTCCGTTTCACCCGCTTCCTCAAGTTTCTTTTTTGTGAAGAAAAAGGATGGAGGTCTGCGCCCGTGTATTGATTACCGCGGTCTCAATCAGATCACAGTGAAGTACAGCTATCCACTTCCTCTGATTGCGACTATGACGGAGTCACTGCACGGTGCGCAGTTCTTTACAAAATTGGATCTTAGGAGCGCATATAACTTGGTGCGCATTCGAGAGGGCGATGAATGGAAGACAGCGTTTAGCACGACTTCCGGACACTACGAGTATCTAGTCATGCCATATGGGTTGATGAATGCTCCCTCAGTCTTCCAATCCTTCGTCGATGAGATTTTCCGGGACATGCAGGGACAGGGAGTAGTTGTGTACATCGACGACATTCTGGTGTATAGTCCTACCCGTGCTGAGCATGTAGCCCTGGTGCGCCGAGTATTGAGGAGGCTGTTGGAGCATGACCTATATGTCAAGGCAGAGAAATGTCTGTTTTTCCAGAAGTCGGTCTCCTTTCTGGGTTACCAGTTATCTGCGTCAGGGGTGAAGATGGAGGTAGACCGGGTGTCAGCTGTGCGTAATTGGCAGACCCCAACCACTGTGAAGGAGGTGCAACGGTTCTTGGGTTTTGCGAATTATTACCGGAGGTTTATCCGGGGTTTTGGACAGGTGGCAGCTCCCATAACGTCTCTGTTAAAGGGGGGTCCGGTGCGCTTGCAGTGGTCAGCTGAGGCGGACAGGGCATTTGGGAGACTGAAGGACCTGTTTACCTCGGCGCCGGTGTTGGCGCATCCGGATCCCTCTTTACCGTTCCAAGTAGAGGTGGACGCGTCAGAGGCCGGGATAGGGGCCGTTCTTTCCCAGCGTTCTGGCACTCCACCTAAACTCCGTCCCTGTGCGTTTTACAGTAAGAAGCTCAGTCCGGCGGAGCGGAATTATGACGTAGGAGACAGGGAGCTGTTAGCCGTGGTACAGGCCCTAAAGGTGTGGCGGCATTGGCTCGAGGGGGCTCAACACCCTTTCCTCATTCTAACTGACCATCGTAACCTGGAGTACATCCGGGCAGCTAGGAGACTGAATCCTCGCCAGGCTCGCTGGACTATGTTCCTAGCCCGGTTTGTGTTTAAAATCACATACATCCCTGGGTCCCAGAACGGGAAGGCAGATGCTCTGTCTCGGCGGTATGACGCAGAGGAGAGGTCAGTTGAGTCCACGCCCATACTACCGGAGTCCTGTCTGGTTGCTCCGGTGGTGTGGGAGGTTGATGGTGAGATCGAGCGGGCGTTACGCACCGACCCGAGTCCTCCACAGTGTCCTGTGGGTCGGACGTACGTTCCGCTCGAGGTACGCGATCGCCTCATTTGTTGGGCTCATACGTCCCCCTCCTCTGGCCATCCGGGTATCGGCCGGACAGTGCACTGCCTGAGCACGAAGTACTGGTGGCCAACGTTAGCTAGGGATGTGAGGATTTATGTCTCCTCCTGTTCGGTGTGGGCCCAGTGTAAGGCGCCCAGACATTTGCCCAGGGGTAAGTTACAACCCCTGCCTATTCCACAACGACCCTGGTCCCACCTCTCGGTGGATTTTGTTACCGACCTTCCCCCCTCACAGGGGAACACTACCATCCTGGTCGTTGTGGATCGGTTCTCTAAGGCCTGTCGTCTCCTTCCCATGCCGGGTCTACCCACTGCCCTACAGACCGCAGAGGCTCTGTTCACCCATGTCTTCCGGCACTACGGGGTACCCGAGGATATAGTGTCTGACCGAGGCCCCCAGTTCACCTCTAGAGTGTGGAGAGCATTTATGGAACGGTTGGGGGTTTCGGTAAGCCTTACCTCGGGTTACCACCCGGAGAGTAATGGGCAGGTTGAACGTGTCAACCAGGACGTGGGTAGGTTTCTGAGGTCATACTGTCAGGGCCGGCCGGAGGAGTGGGCGAGATATGTGCCCTGGGCCGAGATGGCACAGAACTCTCTTCGCCACTCCTCCACCCAACTAACCCCTTTTCAGTGTGTATTAGGGTACCAGCCGGTTCTGGCACCATGGCATGAGAGCCAGATCGAGGCCCCCGCTGTGGATGAGTGGGTGCGGCGCTCGGAAGAGACGTGGGACGCTGCACACGTCCATCTGCAGCGTGCCATACGTCGACAGAAGACGAGCGCCGACCTACACCGCAGTGAGGGGCCAGTGTACGCACCTGGAGATCGAGTCTGGCTCTCAACCAGAAACCTGCCCCTCCGCCTGCCCTGCCGGAAGCTGGGTCGGCGGTTTGTGGGGCCATTTAAAGTCCTGAGGAGATTGAACGAGGTGAGTTATAGGTTAGAACTACCTGTTGATTACAAAAATATTAACCCCTCGTTCCATGTGTCTCTCCTCAGGCCGGTGGTAGCTGGTCCACTCCAGGACTTTGAGATTGAGGAGACTCCTCCGCCCCCGTTGGACATCGAGGGGGCTCCGGCGTACACGTGAGGTCCATCCTGGATTCTAGGCGCCGGATGGGGGGTCTTCAATATCTCGTGGAGTGGGAGGGGTACGGTCCGGAGGAGCGGTGCTGGGTGCCAAGGAGGGACGTATTAGACCAGTCCCTACTGACCGATTTCCATCGGGGTCATCCTGCGCGCCCTGCTCCGCGTCGTCCGGGTCGTCCCCGAGCTCCGGGTCGGCGCACGGCTGGAGCCGCGCGTCAAGGGGGGGGTACTGTCACGGTTTCGGCCGAGGCTGCTCCTCTTCCTTGTTCGGGCAGGCTTCGGCGGTCGTCGTCTCCGGAGTACTAGCTGCTACCGTTCTATGTTTCATGTTCATTTGGTTTTGTCTGTTCATAACACCTGTCCCTTATTTGTGTCTTAATTGTTTCCCTATTTAGTTTTGTGTGCTTGGGTCAGGTGTTATGCGTGATTGTTCATTGTCAGCCTGCCTCTGTGAAGTTTATTGTATTCTCTCGTTGTGTTTTCCCGAGAGCTCGCACTGCGTGCGCTTTTCTTGTTTTGACGCACTGTGTTTTGTGCGCAATTGTTTGCGCCACCCGGTTGGGTTGGCGACTCATTGTTCTCGTTGTTTTTGGGAACATTACTAAAGACGGTTGAAGTCATCCTGGGTCCTGCGCTTGATTCCTTCCACTCACCTACACACACCACTCTGACACTGGCAAGGTGATCAATATGGAGAAAGATCATGTTAATCTACAACCATTATTCCCTAGAAAGGTAAACGAGTGATTGACGAAGATAAATGTGCTCTTTGTCTTTGTCTGGGACCCTGTGGAGTGAACTACCCCCAGCACACAAACCAGCCTTTCTCCTCTTAGTCAAACCAGGTCAACCACGTGACCTTGGTGAATATCATCTGAGTAGTCGGAAGGCCCTGGAGGCCCAGAAGGCAGCAGGGTCCGGAGTTAGAGGAGGATCCACATCAGATCAGTCCCTCAGGGCTAATGTGTTGCAGGGGCTGGTTACTTAACTGGAGCCATTTGCAACCTGTGTTACTGAAACTGATTAGGGTTCAATATGGAGTGCCTGTTAAGGCGGTTGTAAAGAATTAGTCCGGGGATTTGGTAACAGATCTTAAAAACACACAGGGCAGCCGTGACATCAGTTTCAATCAGGAAGCTATCCCCACAGGACGATGGGGCACCTTGAGAAACTCAATGTGATCTGCACACACACGCACACACACACACACACACACACACACACACACACACACAGGCCATTGATGATCTGCAATCACACTCTCAGGCTACTTGCAGAGCTGAAAAATAATAAGAAAGCCAGGAGGAGAAGGAGGAGGAGGAAGATGATGATGATGATGATGATGATGAAGAAGTTACCGTGAGGGCCAGGAGTTTGCCGTAGGTCAGGTGTGCTGGGATGTGGTCTGGCTTGGCTCTCAGGGACTCTCTGTACCAGTGCTCGGCCTCGGTCAGCTTGTTCAGTCTCATGTAGGCCTCTCCTGTGAGGGGAAGTGAGGCATCGGGTCAAGGGTCAGAGGTTAAGGAACCACAAGTCTTCCCATTGTCTCACTAAGGAATCCAATGACAGCTAGGGCGGTCATGCAGAAAGGCCTGCCATCACGTCAGTGCACTTTGAAACCCGATACCAAACTCGTGTTTTATTAGCTAAAGGACCTTTTACTAGGACTAGGGTCAGGGACACACATTACAACATCGCAAAGTGAGGGACGACGTTTTGAATTTGTCTGCCTCAGTTGAATAGTGTCCCACTAAAAGGCTTGATAGGATGATAAGATGTTTTATTTCTTTAATAAAATCCTCTATCCTATAACAAACTCATAATACCTGCTCAGCGACAATCCCGTAAAAATAATAATTTAACTAAAGGTGGATTTTCAGATCCCCCATGTGTTAGTTAGATGGAGTTCAATGGGAGGCCTAAAGTACTTCAGAGCAGGAGAACAGGCATGGGCCTGACTCCATCCTTTGCTATGACTGGCCTGAGCTGATTGCCTGATATGTTGCTGATGACATGAGTAGAAACACCCTCCCTGATTCTTCAGACATCATCTGATACCTGGTCCAGCCTTGAAGACTTTACCATCGCCTGAACAAACAGAGTCTCTCTTTCTTTCTCTCTCCTGCCTCTGACACGTATTATAACAGCATTTGACGTCACAGTCGGGTAATTGGGGAAAACACAAGCCAAAACAATGCTTTAAATGTAATGATCACAGGAATAATACAGGGACAGGGGACGTGACGGCGATAGGTTTCACATGAACTTGTAACGGGACGTTTTTTCAATCCACACCCATGTTTTCGAGAGGAGTGCCAATTGAAGCTAGATAATACACTGGGGATTATGGCTAATCATTTCCACTGATAAGAAACCGGAGAGAAACAACAGGTGGCTGGTGTTTAACGTTGACCTGCTGACCTCTGAGACGATCAACAGACGTCCCCCCTGTTCTTCATTAGCAATTGTCTGTAATATACCTTTAATATACCTCTAAATACAGGGTACTCAAGCATGTAGTGGTATCAAATATAAGACTCCACTTCCATTTTTACTCATGATAAGGAACAGAGTTAATGCAGTCTTTTGTAAGACAGTATATCAAGTATCCAAGGAAAGCCAGCTTTATGTTAGAGTAGATATCTTTCAAACTGTTCTCCATAAGCATAAACATTTACTGTATGTCCTAGTTGGGTTACAGAATCCCTAGACTTCATTTATTTCCTTTCCAGCAGCTAATATAATACTGTACACTGACTTATGATTATGAGTCGCTTTATCTACATATTTGTCAGACATGGTGTAATGCGGAGCTGGTAACAGCAGAAGACTGAGTGTGGTCAAATGGGCTTTGTGCCTCTCTAGTCTACCATCAGATTCAGATGGAGGTCTGTGACGTAGCACAGACGGACATAACATTCGAAGTGACACAATTTCCAAGGAGTTGAAAACCACATCTAGCGGAACATTCCATTGCCCATTTGAGATGATGGGGGTTTTGGCAGATAAAGATCCAACTTTGACCCAGACTGCCATGTAAACTGACTAAAGTTTCCCCTCTTGAGAATATGACCAACAAAATGGCAGCACCCGCGTGAATTGGACTGTAAATAGATAGGAGCAGGTGCGCCAAACATTTAAATTAGCTCCTCAGAGTAATGTAAAAATCAGCTGCAAGAAATATGGGAAAATGCCGCAACATCCACCCTCCTACAGCCCTTACAGCTTTCAAACTGTGAGAGGCGATTTGGTAACGATTTCTCAGCACCTCTGTCAAGCTGAATTTGACTCCACTGGTGAATGTACTGTCCTAGGGGGGCTTGCTGGAATTCAGCAAGATGAAGAGTGAGAGCAAGAGAGAGAGGGAGGGAAAGAGACACAGAGAGAGAGAGAGAAAGAGTGAGTAAAAGAGTGAAAGAGAGAGAGAGGAACAACATGGGGTAGCCAGAGAGAAGGAAAAAGGAGTGAGACTTGTCAGCATGGCCATTGAGTGACAAGAGTGCTAGTGAAATCGGGGGTCACTTGAAATTGAATATTATTGCATTTTGAAATCAAAAGTCACAATTTAGTCTGCAGCTACTTTCACATGACTGTAACACGAGGAGCGCAGTTATTATCATTAATGTGCTGTTGAAACCTCAACATCGGGGCCTCAATGGGAGCGTTGAGCTGCAGCCACACACCGACTTTGATGCCGGTTTACACGAAAACAGAGGACCTCTAAAACCAACAGCCTTGGGCTAATTTGTAATGCTTACTGTAAGCATAGCTCAGCTGACGAGCTCAAGACCCTGGCCACAATCAATACAACCAATCCTGTGACCCTTCAGGTGGAATAAGGTTAAACAAACTCAGCCAGAAGTGCATGGACCCAAGCTGACAACCAACAGCTGACACAATGATTACAAATGTACCTCCAATCTACCAATCTTCTATTCCATTATTTTTTCTCCTCACAAGAAAATCTAAGCTTGTGTGTTTGGTTCGAGAGAGAGAGAATAGCCACTTACCCATCATGTTATAGAGGCTCTGAGGTGCAAATTGTCTTGGCATTTTCTGTATTGCTTCTTTATACACCGAGAGGGCCTCCTATGAATGAATAAAACAAAAGGAACCATCCATTAGGCACGAGGAGCCAACCAGGCCAGGGCCACAAGTCATTTGTCTACTGCAGCCTGGGCCCTCACAAGCTGAATGGAAGCATGGAATCAGGGGTCACTAAGAGGTGGTTAAGACTTGGTGGAGGAGAAAGGATCTATCCTCTCCATGACATGGCCAGTCAGAGAGCTAGTGCAGTGTCACACAGACTCTCTCTCGCTAAAGCCCCAGGCAGGGATTCCCTTTAGGCTCTATTAGTGGGTAGGCTTAGCGGAGTTGTCAACAATCGGAGGCATCCGGTTTTCAGGGATACAGCTAATTCAACCTAGCTTCCTTATCCGCTGAAAACCAGATGTGGGAACTCCGCTCAGGCGTTTTCTTTTACGCCTGCTACGTTAGGTTAATTAGTGGGTATACTAGTGTAGAAGGTCAGTGGGTAGTGGAACTTTTCTCCTGATAATACACACTGTTTCCACAATCTCAGAGCTGGTGTACTTTTCGACCTGTTTGTGTATGATTGGTGTGTGTGTTCCTGTGTGTGTGTGTGTGTGTGTGCGCACCTCCGTCTGCCCCCCTATCCTACCTCCTGGTGCCCCTGCTCATGGAGCAGCTTGCCCAGGTTGTACAGGCAGCTGGTGACGGAGCTCTTGTGGGTGTGGGGGTCCTTCAGGTTCTCGTCAGGGATGTCGGCGCAGGTTAGGAAGGTCCTCTTGGCTTCGTCCAGTCGCCCCTGGTTCATCAGGACGATCCCTGTGTTCAAGTAGGCGGCTGCAGGGGGGAATGAGATACATATACAGTGGGGGAAAAAAGTATTTAGTCAGCCACCAATTGTGCAAGTTCTCCCACTTAAAAAGACGAGAGAGGCCTGTATTTTCATCATAGGTACACGTCAACTATGACAGACAAATTGAGAAAAACAATTCTAGAAAATCACATTGTAGGATTTGTAATGAATTTATTTGCAAATTATGGTGGAAAATAAGTATTTGGTCACCTACAAACAAGCAAGATTTCTGGCTCTCACAGACCTGTAACTTCTTCTTTAAGAGGCTCCTCTGTCCTCCACTCGTTACCTGTATTAATGGCACCTGTTTGAACTTGTTATCAGTATAAAAGACACCTGTCCACAACCTCAAACAGTCACACTCTAAACTCCACTATGGCCAAGACCAAAGAGCTGTCAAAGGACACCAGAAACAAAATTGTAGACCTGAACCAGGCTGGGAAGACTGAATCTGCAATAGGTAAGCAGCTTGGTTTGAAGAAATCAACTGTGGGAGCAATTATTAGGAAATGGAAGACATACAAGACCACTGATAATCTCCCTCGATCTGGGGCTTTCACGCAAGATCTCACCCCGTGGGGTCAAAATGATCACAAGAACGGTAAGCAAAAATCCCAGAACCACACGGGGGGACCTAGTGAATGACCTGCAGAGAGCTGGGACCAAAGTAACAAAGCCTACCATTAGTAACACACTACGCCGTCAGGGACTCAAATCCTGCAGTGCCAGACGTGTCCCCCTGCTTAAGCCAGTACATGTCCAGGCCCGTCTGAAGTTTGCTAGAGTGCATTTGGATGATCCAGAAGAGGATTGGGAGAATGTCATATGGTCAGATGAAACCAAAATATAACTTTTTGGTAAAAACTCAACTTCTCGTGTTTGGAGGACAAAGAATGCTGAGTTGCATCCAAAGAACACCATACCTACTGTGAAGCATGGGGGTGGAAACATCATGCTTTGGGGCTGTTTTTCTGCAAAGGGACCAGGACGACTGATCCGTGTAAAGGAAAGAATGAATGGGGCCATGTATCGTGAGATTTTGAGTGAAAACCTCCTTCCATCAGCAAGGGCATTGAAGATGAAACGTGGCTGGGTCTTCCAGCATGACAATGATCCCAAACACACCGCCCGGGCAACGAAGGAGTGGCTTCGTAAGAAGCATTTCAAAGTCCTGGAGTGGCCTAGCCAGTCTCCAGATCTCAACCCAAATAAATTCATTAAAAATCCTACAATGTGATTTTCTGGATAAAAAAAATCTAATTTTGTCTGTCATAGTTGACGTGTACCTATGATGAAAATTACAGGCCTCTCTCATCTTTTTAAGTGGGAGAACTTGCACAATTGGTGGCTGACTAAATACTTTTTTCCCCCACTGTACGTGATCCATTACGTGATCAACATGCAGGCAGAGAGTAATTAGGCTCTATGGGGCTGAAACTAGTCTCTATCAAGCTTCTTTCTGAATAAATTGGCCAGCCACTGTGGATCAATTGGCTGCCGCATCCATGGGGTGCCAATACATATTCAATACTCATGGGGGATGGAATGTGTAAGTGAGTGTATGGGGTGGAAGTGGCTCCACCAATACTGTACGTGTACATCAGCATGCCAAGATGAACTGTACGCTACACTAACGTTCTACCTAGCCCCTCTCCTCGGTTCTCTCGGTCCTTTATCCATCCAAAGTGAACTGGTGAAGGTCCAAATTCTAATCAACAATCCCTTTGTAGGAATAAATTGCATATATTCCCCTTGCTGAAGACAGTTTCCATAAAGGATGTGTGTCTGAAAGAGAATGGACATGAGAACAGTGGGAATGGAACTGGATATCATTAGAGCTCTATCATCATGAAGCTGCCACTTTGGAATCATTAATGACCAGATTCTACATTGTACCAGCTGCCAAACTTTAGGTAACTCATTAATTTAGTTATCGGTAGTAATAGATATGATCATTGCATAATGAACGAGAACTACAAAGTATGATCTTCATCTTGATTACATTCAGAATTATTAAATACACTTTGGGAGACAAAGGAAAGGACCTCACCGTTTGTCAGTGATCGATTGATATAGAAAACTATGGGGAATAATTTAGCACATGACCAGTGGAGGGTGAGAGTGACTTCTGCTAACCAGGCAGTGTGACAGCTGAACCTTACTGATACAGTAATGAGCAAGCAGGAAGCTTGCATGAAAGAGTTTCCTCAAGGTAAGACTCAAGGAAAACGACCGCCATTAGGGGAGAAGGAGAGAGAAAGGGAGAGAGGGAGAAAGGGGGAGAGGGAGAAAGGGGGGAGGGAGAGAGGGGGAGAGGGAGATAGATAATGACCTAACAGGAAACTTTCCTCAAGGTAAGAGAGGAAAACTACCACCATTAGGGGGAGAGAGAGAGAGAGAGAGAGAGAGAGAGAGAGAGAGAGAGAGAGAGAGAGAGAGAGAGAGAGAGGGAGGAGAGAGAGAGAGAGAGAGAGAGAGAGAGAGAGAGAGAGAGAGAGAGAGAGAGAGAGAGAGAGAGAGAGAGAGAGAGAGAGAGAGAGAGAGAGAGAGAGAGAGAGAGAGAGAGAGAGAAAGAAGGACTGTGACTTTGACCTGGATTCATAATAAATACAATTGTGTAATAATTGAATCTGTTGACATGAGTGGTTCTTGAACGCCAATCTACAGGCTGTGTTCAATCATTCATCCAGTAATGGAGCAGGCTTGTCTGTGCCCTCCCTTCCTCCCCCCATTGGCAGATGCCTGGACACTGGCGCAGTGCAAACATAAGAGTTTGAAATTGTCAATAAAAAGAGGAGATGTACTTACAAGCCAGAGTTGGCCTGCTCCCAATGGCCAGTTTATAGTAGTGGAGTGCCTCAGAGAACTTGTTGTTTTCTTGTAGCAGCAAACCGCTGTAACAGAGAAAGTTAGGGACTCTCACGGCTACAAATCTCAACAGAAGTGTGTCTGTTAAGACTGAATAACATAGCATAAGACAACTAAAGGTAATACAGTTTCCTAGTAAATACAATACTGTAAAATAAAGTGCTACCAAATCTCTAATTCTGTTCTAAACAATCTAATGCTCTAAATAATCGAAGGATCTGTTGAGTAACATCTAAAGCCCTTGAGGCTAGTGTTGAGTATTGACCGTGTGCTTCATGTTGTCCTCCCCTCAGGCTGACACAGCATGATTAATAACCTACTGTCACAGAGACAGCACCCAGGGGAATACAAAGCACCATTACCTCTCTGTGAAGACCACTGATCAATAGACAGTTGTTTGTGCCGGGACAGACTGGGACAAGAAATCGGCCCTGGTATTTCTAACACATCGGCCCATTTTTCCCCCCTCGAGACAAAAACTGGACCAGCCCATCTGGCATTTGCCCGAAATGCCAGATGGCCAGTCTGCCCCTGTGTGTGTGTGTGTGTAAGGAGAGACAGTCCTGCTCATGTACGCATACAGAGTCTATTGACACTCACAGGTTATACAGCATGTCTGCCATGTTCCTGCGGTAGTAAAGGGCGTTCCTGTACGCCTGCTCTGCCTCCGCCATCTTGCCCTGGTTCTTCAGGACATTCCCAAGGTTGCCCCATGCTGATTGAGGGAGGAATTAAGTAATTAAGATTAACAGGGTCAATCAACATGTCTGCCCGCCCCTTTCGGACACACTATCACTTCCTGGGGTTAGGTTATGTTACCTAGCCTGGTCCCAGATCTGTTTGTACTGTCTTGCCACGTCACGTCAAATGTCAAGTCAAACAATGACCATAGGAGTTGGTAAGACAGTACAAACTGATCTGGGACCATGCTGGGTTTGACCCTCCTCAGAGGGCATTGTGCAAGCTAAGACAGAGGGCATATTTGCTGCTACTGAACTACAGGACTTAGACACTGAGGACAGAAAGAGCTGATGGCGCACCAGAGAGTAAATGTGTCAAAGAGCCCAATTATTCCCTAACGGAAAAGGAATAAAACAATGGCTCCCCCTGACGCTCTATAGTAGATTAATGGCATTACTGTAAAATGGATTGCAGATTAATTGACAGGTAAATTGGGTCTTGAAAGGTCATAATAGTGACAATTATAGGAATTAATCTGGTAGACAGAGAAACAGTGCAATCAATACAACATCTCAGTGGGGGTGAGTGAATGGTGTAGGTGTGGTAGCTAATTTTCAGTTGTCAAGTGGAAATGGTATATTCTATTTTCTTATGGAAAATACATCTATATTGATTACTGCTTTACCTCATACATAGAGGAAAATGCACATAGCCTGACAACCAAATCGACTGAATAGTGTTTTCCTTCAATATTTTAGCTTGAAAACTAAATCAATACTGCTTAGTATGGACAGATGGAATCCATCATGTATACATATGGGCTTATTCTCTTATGCACTATTTAACTGGGTCTATATACAGCTGAAGCCAGGGCACACTGGGGCAACAGTAAGAGTACTGTGAACAGGCCTGACAGAGTAAAATCTTCCCCTTAGACACTGTTTCTTCTTACTCTACTGATGGCTGTAAAGGAGTGGAAAGTCAAATAGTGAATCATTCGGGTTGCCCGAGTAGCATTTCATTAAAATTTATTGAGTGCTTACTTATGCCAAAGGCTCCTTTGAGCTATGCATTATTTATTAGTTAACCTCTTAAGGATCGGACCCTTTTTTTCAATTTCCGCCTAAAATGACATACCCAAATCTAACCGCCTGTAGCCATTGTAATAATTCAATGCATTGAAAGAGTATTTTCTAGATTTAAGCATGCATTCACGTATGTAACTGTGCCTCATATTTCAGAAGTGGATTTGATATCACTATGATTCATATACAGTATCTATCAACCTCAGCAGTCCACGTTGTCACTCTTTGCGGAAATTTACTTCACCAAGAACTTTCTGTTATTCACGCCAGTCAGGATTTGTTACTGCTTCTTTGTCCTACTGAGAACTTTAAAGATAATTTAAATAAATTGGATCTATTAAGGCGTCTGAGTGCGATATCCCAAAAGTCTCAAATTCAATATTAGCAAAGCCAATCAGAGAAAAAAAAGGCAAGAATTCTATTGTAAATACAATATTTAACATTTTTAAATAAATATGCTAAAACAGAAAAAGTTCTAAGTCGTGTTACCATCCACTGTGAATTTGTTCTGTCTCTTTTACTGTGCTTTCTCACAGAACTCATTCTCAATGCTTAACGGAGCGTGTCACTATTTCAGACTGGGCGTCTCATCACAAATGGACAGTGAGCCAGGGAAGGAACGTAGATGCTGCTCTGCGTTGGCAGGATAAACAGATGTCATGTCTCAGCTCTGCCGCAACATATCCTGCCGTTATCTCGGTCCCTAGCCCGGGATCACTATCTCAAGAGTAACACTAGTACCCTACTAGTTATTCAGTATTATCTTCGGATTACCTTGAATTTGAATGTTTGAATATTCTAGTATTCTAGTTTTCCCTCATTGCCAATCAAGCAGGGATGTGAGTGAAGATGCCCTCCAAAAGTCAAAAGGAGAGCGACTGTAGTCTGCCCATAGTGAGGGATTTAGTAGGTTTACAATGGAGGCCTTGTGTTGAAAGGTCCTTCAGCCATGATATACTGCCTGGAGAGGATAAACTGTCTGGAAGTAGACATACTGTAAACAATTTAACAGGTAGCTCTTAACACTCATGCTTACATCTCAGGGTACATCTTGAAAATCACACTTTCTTTCAATCCCAGGGAGTAGCTATCACTTAACGTGATGTTACTTTAGGTCATACAGTCAACCTGTAAATATATTATGTGAGTATGTTAAAGTGAAGAAAGCTGTCAAAGTAGGACCTTTTTCAGGCAGCTCTATGCTGCATTATTCAGTGCAGAAGTCATGACAGCTCATCTGACATGACACACACTAACCTTTTAAAAGCACACTCAGGCTATGCAAACATGTGACGGTCTGAGATGTTGTGTGTGTGTGTGTGTGTGTGTGTGTGTGAGAGAGAGAGTGTGTCTGTGTGTTTGTGTCGATCTGTCTGTGTATTACCTTTAGCAGGGTTAACGTATATCCCTGACTTGTAGAGCATCTCCTCGTTCTGCCAGTCTTGGTTCCGCAGCACCGTTTTAACCCCAAACAGTAGGACCAGGGCGACGCTACAGTACACCACCACAGTCCTGGAGGACCTCCACCTCAGCCGCACGTACAGGGCCCTCAGCCCCACCGCCAGCAGCAGACAGAAGCCCATACTGGGGATGTACAGTACCCTCTCTGCTATCACAAAGCCCACGTAGAAGAACAGGTTGGTGGCAGGGAGGAAGGGGATGGCCAGTAGGCCCAAGGAGAACACCACTACGTTTTCAGTGGTGGGCATTGGAGTCCTGGTGACGTAGTGCTTTTTGGTACCGTTCTGTGCACTAGCAGTGTGAGGCTCTGTTTCAGAGTTTGTGTGGTTGGGAACAATGGAGTGGTGGCAGCTGTGTCCATTGGTGTGGAACTTCCCGTTCCCGTTGGTTACATGATGGGCTTTTCCATTGGTCTCCTTGCCCTTGACCTGGTGGGTGCGAAGCCCAAACCAAGCCAGGAGGAGCAGTCCCACATAGAAGGCCACGGTATGAAGGTTCCTCCAATCGGCGATGCTTCTGATCAGAGGCAGGGCGTCCATGGACCAATCAAAGCTCAGGGTGTTCGGGCACAAGAGAAGCCACATGTTGACAGCGGGCAGGTACAGGAAGGTTAGAGTCCGGGTGAGGAGGGATGGGGAGTCCCCCGCTGGGTTGTCTGAGTTGGAGAAGTTGGGCGGTTTGTTACCCATCCAGTAGAGGCGGTAGGCCAGCAGAACAGCCCCCCAGGCAGCCAACAGCAACACACTCAACAGCAGGTGGACGTTCCTCCTCTGGAAGAGAGAAAACAACAACAGAGCTGAAACTAGGAGGAACGGCAATCGACTGGAAAGCTAGCAGCAACGGCAAGAAATAATATTATGAGACGCTAGGGCCAAAGTAGTTTTCTGGTTGGTTGGTGATTTTTCTGACTCTTGATCCAGGCCATGTTGGTAAATTGAGCATAAGATTGAATGTAATTTAGAAGAAAAAAAACACAAGAGTCTGTTATGTAACGTTATCTGGAACAAAAGCTGTGTTCATGCACGATTTGTTCAGCCAAGTGTTAGACTGCAGCTTTAGAATGCATTGCAAGTAAAGTCAAATACAATTGATTTTATTGTTATGTTTTGGCTGTGATGTGGGGTTTTAAATACCCACGAAGAGGAAGATATCAGTTAACAGTCAATTTCTTTGTTGCTGGGGCTTATTAAACCAAAAGAAATAAAACATAAAGGGGAAAAACTGCCCTGTGACTTTGTCTTTGATTCAAGCCAAAATAATCATGGCTACACTGGATTCATTGACTGTTGCTGAGCAAATGTGGTCTTACATCATAGCATTCACTTATTCTGTGTTATCTTTCTCCTCATGCACCTTGCCTTCTTAGACATGACAAAATAAACACCAGAATACAGGCCAATAGACGGTCCTATCCATCATAATGCAGGCTTGATATTAAACACTTTCTGAAACTCCTGCATTGAAATTATTATGAATTATTGAGTGTTTGAATCTTCTACACGTTGGTGTGAGTGCAGAAAAAAAGCTGGCCTATATTGTTCCCAATAGAACGTGTTCCTGCTGTAGGATCAACTAGTCTTTTTTACTCTGTTTATTTTGGAAGTCACACTCCTGCTAAGAAATCTTTATGGCTTCCCTTCCACAATAACGCCAGCTAATCATGCAGGGCAAGATCCATTTGTGCCCTGCAGTGGTGCTCTGTATTCAAGCGAGGATGACCTCATACTGGTACAACCATGAGGCTAGCATAGATACATTGTCCCAGCAATTTAGTAATTGACTGATTTCCCCATAGAAATTCAACGTAGAGGATGGGGACATTACACAGCAAATCAAATCAAATCACATTTTATTGTTCACATGCACCGAATACAACATGTGTAGACTTTACAGTGAAATGCTTACTTACGAGCCCATTCCCAACAGTGCAGAGTTAAAAAGTTAGACAAATATTTGCTAAATAAAAAAAGTAAATAGTAACACCATAAAAACAATAACCAGGCTATATACAAGGACTACCAGTACCGAGTCAATGTGCAGGGGTACGAGCTAGTTGAGGTAATTGAGGTAGTATAGTATGTACAGTTGAAGTCGGAAGTTTACATACACTTAGGTTGGAGTCATTAAAACTCGTTTTTCAACCACTCCACAAATGTCTTGTTAACAAACTATAGTTTTGGCAAGTCGGTTAGGACATCTACTTTGTGCATGACACAAGTAATTTTTCCAACAATTGTTTACAGACAGATTATTTCACTTATAATTCACTGTATCACAATTCAAGTGGGTCAGAAGTTTACATACACTAAGTTGACTGTGCCTTTAAACAGCTTGGAAAATTCCAGAAAATGATGTCATGGCTTTAGAAGCTTCTGATAGGCTAATTGACATCATTTGAGTCAATTGGAGGTGTACCTGTGGATGTATTTCAAGGCCTACCTTCAAACTCAGTGCCTCTTTGCTTGACATCATGGGAAAATCAAAAGAAATCAGACAAGACCTCAGAAACAAAATTGTAGACCTCTACAAGCCTTGTTCAGCCTTGGGAGCAATTTCCAAAAGCCTGAAGGTACCACGTTCTTCTGTACAAACAATACTATGCAAGTATAAACACCATGGGACCATGCAGATGTCATACCGTTCAGGAAGGAGACGTGTTCTGTCTCCTAGAGATGAACGTACTTTGGTGCGAAAAGTGCAAATCAATCCCAGAACAACAGCAAAGGACCTTGTGAAGATGCTGGAGGAAACAGGTACAAAAGTATCTATATCCACAGTAAAACGAGTCCTATATCGACATAACCTGAAAGGCTGCCTAGCAAGGAAGAAGCCACTGCTCCAAAACCGCCATAAAAAAGCCAGACTACGGTTTACTGCACATGGGGACAAAGATCGTATTTTTGGGAGAAATGTCCTCCGGTCTGATGAAACAAAAATAGAACTGTTTGGCCATAATGACCATCGTTATGTTTGGAGGAAAAAGGGGGTCGCTTGCAAGCCGAAGAACACCATCCCAACCGTGAAGCACGGGGGTGGCAGCATCATGCTGTGGGGGTGCTTTGCTGCAGGAGGGACTTGTGCACTTCACAAAATAGATGGCATCATGAGGAAGGAAAATGATGTGGATATATTGAAGCAACATCTCAAGACATCAGTCAGGAAGTTAAAGCTTGGTCGCAAATGGGTCTTCCAAATGGACAATGACCCAAAGCATACTTCCAAAGTTGTGGCAAAATGGCTTAAGGACAACAAAGTCAAGGTATTGGAGTGGCCATCACAAAGCCCTGACCTCAATCCTATATAACATTTGTGGGCAGAACTGAAAAAGTGTGTGCGAGCAAGGAGGCCTACAAACCTGTCTCAGTTACACCAGCTCTGTCAGGAGGAATGGGCCAAAACTCACCCAACTTATTGTGGGAAGCTTGTGGAAGGCTATCCGAAACATTTGACCCAAGTTAAACAATTTAAAAGCAGTGCTAACAAATACTAATTGAGTGTATGTAAACTTCTGACCCACTGGGAATGTGATGAAAGAAATATAAGCTGAAATAAATCATTCTCTCTACTATTATTCTGACATTTCACATTCTTAAAATAAAGTGGTGATCCTAACTGACCTAAGAAATGTTTACTAGGATTAAATGTCAGGAATTGTGAAAAACTGAGTTTAAATGTATTTGGCTAAGGTGTATGTAAACTTCCGACTTCAACTGTACATGTAGGTAGTGGTAAAAGTGACTAGGCAATCAGGATAGTATAAAAAAAAATGTTTTTTATAACTCACTAACTGTAAGTCGCTCTGGATAAGAGCGTCTGCTAAATGACTAAAATGTAAAATGTAATGATAAACAGAGTAGCAGCAGCGTTTTTGACGAATGACAGTGTTTCTATGTGTGAGTTTGTGTGTGTGTGGCATCAATATGCATGTTTGTGTGTTTTGTGTGTGTGTGAGCGTATGTAGTGCGTGCGTGTGTGTGCTGGAGAGTCCAGTGAGAGTGCATAGAGCCAGTGCAAGAGAGTCAGTGAAAAACAATTAAGATAAATAAATAATAAAGGGGGTCAATGTACATTTTCCGGATAGCCATTTCATTAATTGTTCAGCAAAAAGCCCTGCAGTGTTGCAATTGTCTTTCATTCTTATCATTCCTTACAGATCTCAAGATAACAGGTTTAGCTCACAGACATACATACACACACACACAACAGAGTATTTGCTTCTATTCCCCATGTGCTGTTGTAGCGGGTGATTTGGACGGAGTCAGGCACAGGAGGGTTAAATCACAGAATAAATGGTTTATTCGGCAGATACAGCGGTACGCAGCAATGTGTAAAACTACAGTGCAGTAAATACGGCACACTGGAGAAAACAAAACAGTACAATAAAGCTCCACCGAGCTATCGACACCTCCACATGAAACAATCACACACAAAGACATGGGGGGCAGAGGGAATACTTATACAGGGACTGATGAGGGGATATGAACCAGGTGTGTGTAAAAACAAGACAAAACAAATGGAATGATGAGATGAGGAGCGGCAGAGGCTAGAAGGCCGGTGACAACGAACGCCGAAGCATGCCCGAAAAAGGAGAGGCAGCCTCGGAGGAAGTCGTGACAGCTCTACAATATTCCCCATGTGCTGTACAGTATTCCCCATGTGCTGTACAGTATTCCTTGTAGGTACACACAACCCCTCTTTAACATTAAATGGAAAGCCATGGCTAGTGTACAGCTGAAAATCCTGTTAAGTCCATTTGATGTGCCCTCTTCCATCTCTCCATGCCAGATGGATTACAGTGGCTAATAAGAGTATCCTCAGTCGGACTGTGAACCTGGGGTACATGCTCTGCCGGCTGCAGTGTAAGGGGCTTCAGGGCTTCTATGATAAATGGGCAAGGGACAAGGCCAAGCACATCATAGAGGACCCCACGCACAAGCTTGCTGCCCTCCAGAAGGAGATTAAGGAGCCCACTGTTCAGTAAGAATAGGAGCAAGGCAAGTTTCCTTCCATCAGCCATCAGGCTGTTGAACAGTGGGACATAGGACAGATGCAGCCCCAATACACGTTTGGACAGTAGGCCGCAGAGACTTTGAATATGTGAAAATGTAAATATGTGACTTGTGTACTAACTTTCCAGTTTTCCTTACTGCATGTAATATATTGTGTTGTGTTTGTGTATTTGAATGCTGACGTCACAAAATGAATTTCCATGTAAATGGTCAATAAAGTACACTACCGGTCAAAAGTTTTAGAACACCTACTCATTCAAGGGTTTTTCTTTATTTTTACTATTTTCTACATTGTAGAATAATAGTGAAGACATCAAAAATATGAAATAACACATATGGAATCATGTAGCAACCAAAAAAAGTGTTAAACAAATAAAAATATATTTTATATTTGAGATTCTTCAAATAAAAACACTTTGCCTTGATGACAGCTTTCTACACTCTTTGCATTTTCTCAACCAGCTTCATGAGGTAGTTACCTGGAATGCATTTCAATTAACAGGTGTGCCTTGTTAAAAGTTAATTTGTGGAATTTCTTTCCTTCTTAATGCGTTTGAGCCAATCAGTTGTGTTGTGACAAGGTAGGGGGGGGTATACAGAAGATAGCCCTATTTGGTAAAAGTCCAAGTCCATATTATGTAAAGAACAGCTAAAATAAGCAAAGAGAAACGACAGTCCATCATTACTTTAAGACATGAAGGTCAGTCAATCCATAAAATGTCAAGAACTTTGAAAGTTTCTTCAAGTGCAGTCGCAAAAACCATCAAGCGCTATGATGAAACTGGCTCTCATGAGGACCGCCACAGGAATGGAAGACCCAGAGTTACCTCTGCTGCATAGGATAAGTTCATTAGAGTTACCAGCCTCAGAAATTGCAGCCCAAATAAATGCTTCACAGAGTTCAAGTAACAGACACATCTCAACATCAACTGTTCTCCGCATGTGTATTTCCCACCGTAAAGCATGGAGGAGGAGGTGTTATGGTGTGGGGGTGCTTTGCTGGTGACACTGTCTGTGATTTATTTAGAATTCAAGGCACACTTAACCAGCATGGCTACCACAGCATTCTGCAGTGATACGCCATCCCATCTCGTATGGGCTTAGTGGGACTATCATTTGTTTTTCAACAGGACAATGACCCAACACACCTCCAGGGTGTGTAAGGGCTATTTTACAAAGAAGGAGAGTGATGGAGTGCTGCATCAGATGACCTGGCCTCCACAATCCCCCGACCTCAACCAAATTGAGATGGTTTGGGATGACCGCAGTGAAGGAAAAGCAGCCAACAAGTGCTCAGCATCTGTGGGAACTCCTTCAAGACTGTTGGAAAAGCAATCCAGGTGAAGCTGGTTGAGAGAATGCCAAGAGTGTGCAAAGCTGTCATCAAGGCAAAGGGTGGCTATTTGAAGAATCTCAAATATAAAATATATTTTGATTTGTTTAACACTTTTTTGGTTACTACATTATTCCATATGTGTTATTTCATAGTTTTGATGTCTTCACTATTATTCTACAATGTAGAAAATAGTAAAAATAAAGAAAAACCCTTGAATGAGTAGGTGTACTAAAACATTTGACCGGCAGTGTATATCGTATCACATAATCTATGATCATATACTGCATATTTCAGCTGCGCCGGGGGTCTATTGATTTTTCCCTCTGTCTTTTGTCATCGCAGAGTGATTCAGTAAGGAGAGGCGTGTATCCTCAGGAGAAATGGGACTAAAGGGGCAGACTCTCCTCTCATCTGCTACTGATGATTAGCAGTGATGTACAGTACAGAGCCATCCTCCCCACAGACAGTGAGTGACACAGGTGAACACAGACAGGCCTTCAGCTAGGCTACTTTCACAGTACAATAGACAGACTTGTACTGTTAATGAATTGTTCACACAAACCCACAAGTCATGCTACTCACTGAAATCGATACAAAAGAGAGCAATTCATTCATCCCTAAATAGCAATCATAAAGATGCTACTTAAGGAAACCATAACCCGATTGGTAGCTTTATTGAATAACATCACTTCATTCGAAATGTGTAGTTAGTATAGCAACTTGACTTATTTACTGTATCTAGTATTTTACAGAAATAAATGTTGTAAATCTACATGTTGAAGACATCATAATTCTGTTTTAGTATAATTGATCCAAGTTTTTCTTCAAACAAACATTGATTTGAGAGATTCTGCTATGCTGTACCATCCATTACAATACAAACTATAAACTGGCATGGTGTCAGAGTGACTACGAAATGATCATCACATTAGATGTAGATAGCAGACGCTTTGGATAAAAGCGTCTGCTAAATGGCTTATTATTATTATTATTATGTAGGACTATTGACAGAGATCAAATCTTGATTGATTCCAGCATTTAGTGTCTTCCCTTTTCCCTGGTATGGTTTTGTGGGCCGTCTAGGCCCCCATGGAGTAGGCCTCATGTCAAAAGGGCCCGGCAGTATAACTGTGTACCCAGCGGCAGGCTACAGAGGCTGAGAGGAAAAGCATGACTGAAGAGAAAGACAGAGCCAGCCTGAGACTCTTCCTAACTTAGGTGTTTCAGCAATTCTTCATTGAAGGCACAAATTGTTCTGCAATAATGCTTTCTTAGTCATTGCTTTGAAATAGGCCTACGGTATGTTGGAGCTAAATGTATTCACTATGTTTCTTGGAAAATGCTGTTGATTATGCCAAGTCGCATATGCTGGAGGAAAATAGAGACAAGCCCTGAGATTTAAAAGACATGTACTAAACATGTATTCAGCCATGTTGTACTAATTTGCGAGTAAGCCTGCTGATGTAGGCTATGCTACCATACAGCTCCATAGCAAGATTCCTTTACCTTAGACTCTCTCTCTCAGTGGATATCATCTTAATTCATTCCTTACTTAGATTTGTGTGTATTGGGTATATGTTGTGAAATTGTTAGATATTACTTGTTAGTTATTACTGCACTGTCGGAGCTAGAAGCAAAAGCATTTCGCTACACTCGCAATAACATCTGCTAAACACGTGTATGTGACCAATACAATTTGATTTGATTTGATATCATCCCTCTTAAAAACGATGTGTAAGGGCAACACTATCAAAACCACAAGGAAACTTTTGACAAATCAGGACACTATTTCCAAAGGAAGACAATCCACCACCGTTCTAGATGTTAATATGTTGTCACCAGTTCAATCCATACTCCACGTTTCTTGCTAATTTGACAACAACTGTCAAAAGTCTTAGGTCAGGTCCCCATGGAAATGGATGAAGAGAGACAGTTTCACACGTTAACAGGCGCCTTAGCATTACTTCAGGTAAACAGCATACAATGGCTATTCTTCCCAAAATAAAGCATTAAGAAAATATTGATTTTCATGTTATAAAATTCCTCCTGAACTTGTTCTATGGAGGTTTAAAGCTATTACAACCACTGGGCCATGATTAACCTTTCGGAAAGGTAACCCACCGTGAACTTAGTGGTTCTGCTCAAGGGAAATGAATGGACGACTACAGCACTGCTGACTACAGTATTACACCTCTTGATAAACACCACACCAATATCACTGTGTTATTTGCTGTGGTGAATTTAAGGCATCTGTGTCAGGAGTCTTTGAAAGGACATACTCTAAGACAGGAGGGCTAATGTATAAGCAGAGGCATAGAAAGAGGGAAAGTAGGTTAGCAGCCCTATAGGACAGGAAGAAATAAGGGCCCATTTCCCCTGGAACAGAGGTTAATACCACAGCTATGTATCATAGGACTCTAAAGGAGGAGTGAGTGACAGATTAAATCAAATCAAATTTTATTGGCCACATGCGCCGAATACAATAGGTGCAGACATTACAGTGAAATGCTTACTTACAGCCCTTAACCAACAGTGCATTAATGTTTTTATAAAAAAGTAAAATAAAACAACAACAAAAAAGTGTTGAGAAAAAAAGAGCAGATGTAAAATAAAATAACAGTAGGGAGGCTATATATACAGGGGGGTACCGGTGCAGAGTCAATGTGCGGGAGCACCGGCTAGTTGAGGTAGTTGAAGTAATATATACATGTGGGTAGAGTTAAAGTGACTATGCATAAATAATTAACAGAGTAGCAGCAGCGTAAAAAGATGGGGTGGGGGGCCGTGCAAATAGTCCAGGTAGCCATGATTAGCTGTTCAGGAGTCTTATGGCTTGGGGGTAGAAGCTGTTGAGAAGTCTTTTGGACCTAGACTTGGCACTCCGGTACCGCTTGACGTGCGGTAGCAGAGAGAACAGTCTATGACTAGGGTGGCTGGAGTCTTTGACAATTTTGAGGGCCTTCCTCTGACACCGCCTGGTATAGAGGTCCTGGATGGCAGGAAGCTTGGCCCCAGTGATGTACTGGGCCGTACGGACTACCCTCTGTAGTGCCTTGCGGTCGGAGGCCGAGCAGTTGCCATACCAGTCGGTGATGCAACCAGTCAGGATGCTCTCGATGGTGCAGCTGTATAATCTTTTGAGGATCTGAGGACCCATGCCAAATCTTTTCAGTCTCCTGAGGGGGAATAGGCTTTGTCGTGCCCTCTTCACGACTTTCTTGGTGTGTTTGGACCATGATAGTTCGTTGGTGATGTGGACACCAAGGAACTTGAAGCTCTCAACCTGTTCCACTACAGCCCCGTCGATGAGAATGGGAGCGTGCTCAGTCCTCTTTTTTTTTTCCTGTAGTCCACAATCATCTCCTTTGTCTTGGTCACGTTGAGAGAGAGGTTGTTATCCTGGCACCACACGGTCAGGTCTCTGACCTCCCTATAGGCTGTCTCATCGTTGTCGGTGATCAGGCCTACCACTGTTGTGTCGTCTGCAAACTTAATGATGGTGTTGGAGTCGTGCCTGGCCATGCAGTCATGGGTGAACAGGGAGTACAGGAGGGGACAGAGCACGCACCCCTGAGGGGGCCCCGTGTTGAGGATCAGTGTGGCAGATGTGTTGTTACCTACCCTTACCACCTGGGGGCGGCCCGTCAGGAAGTCCAGGATCCAGTTGCAGAGGGAGGTGTTTAGTCCCAAGATCCTTAGCTTAGTGATGAGCTTTGAGGGCACTATGTGGCATGTACTGTATGTTTTAGCTGACCACAGTAGGATTAGCCATTGAGTCGGTTCAAAGGACTCGCTATGCTTATGACTAAAGTAAACAGACAAACAAAGGGGATTATGGTCAATGTCATCACCCCTTTACCTTGGGGCTTGTATTCAGCAAATAATATAGATCTTACTGTACAGCTTTCACTTTAAAGATGATCAGACCTTTGGATAGCCTGGTCCCAGATCTGTTTGTTCTGTCATGCCAACTGACCACAGGAGTTAGCAAGACAGCACAAACAGATCTGGGACCAGAATAAACTTGGGATGCTCTTATAACAGAATATCTATCTGTGTGAGGAGCTACATTTAGGCAATGGATAGAACAAACGGTTATTATGACGAGTCTACTGCACATCTACTGATGACAGTGAAGTACCCAAATTCAATTCTTAATTCATACTCTTTCAAAAGGAAGATTTGAGAAGTGAAGAGCTGTATGAGTTGCTGCTATGTTTGAGGGAAGTAAAAAGCCTAAAATATGTTCATGTGGTTTAGATTGGGGATGAAGTAACAGAGAAGAAGCATAGCTTTGGATTGAAATATGACATGCATAAAAAGAGGATAGCGGCGACGGGGACATTTAATGCTTTTCAACAGATATAAATCAGCAGTATCGTTGGTGGCCACCCTATATCCCAAATCACCTTGCCGTTAGGTCCCACAGTTTTGTCTTCTGAACTTCTTGTGAACCTGTCGGCTGTCTGCTTGAAAAACTCCACAAATCTCACCATGGGCTTTACACACACTAAATCCAACTCGAAAAAAGATTACAGTGCAAAGTAGCTCTGCCATTTCTCAATCTAAACAAGCGGGAGAAACTGTAAATAAGATGATGTGGATGTAGACGGAGACCACGGCCTGAAGCTGCTGTTGGATGTTGGCAGGGAGCCAGAGTAAGAGGTACTGTAACTCACCGAGTGCCACGCAACCACTCCACTCTGCAGGGTTGAGCTCGTTGTGCACGGCTGCCTCTGGCTCTGCCAGGCAGATTTATCCCTGTTGTGATGGGACCACCCTCCAGAAGGGCAGGGAGTCTTTCCTGCTGCCTGTGTGCTGCTGATGGCTCTCTGGCCCAGGGCCTACACATAGGAACTACCTGGCTCAGGGACAAAAGTATGTCATGCTAACTCTCTCTAACTCACTCCCCAGCGTCAGTGCACACTGTCAAACACCACCATGCTAACCACATCCATATGTTTGTTGAAGTTTTCTTTATTCACGTGTGTGTATGTTCTGATGTTTCTCTGTTAGGTACAGGCTAATACCTTAGGGCAGTGTGGCAAACATGAAAAAAGCCTATAATGATATTGACATACACATTTGTGACCATTTGTATATGGACTAACTTTACTGCCTGCAAAACAAGATATCAGTTGAACAAACTGGAAATGCATTAGGTCCTGCTAATAAGACTCTCAAGGGTTCACTTGTCGGTGGTGGATAACTAGAGGACCATCACTATTATCTCACAAGTAAACAAACGTGTGCATCTCCCTAATATGCCTCCAGTTAAAATGTCTGCCTTTTCAAAAGCATAAGTTCAATTAGGGGCCCTGCGAGGGGTACCCGATTGCCACAACCCCATTATGATGCGAGCCAAGGAATTCCAGCTTTGTCTCGTTTGTCTATAATCCAGTTTAGCTTGAAATAAGTGCTTTAGCACAACCCGGTAGGAGGCATGGGGCTTTTCTCTCCATTTTTTTCTTTTTGTATTTCAGGCCTTCAGTTCAGAACTGAAACAATTTAGCCTTTATGAGGCAGGCATGTGAAGAAAATATCCTTGGAAATGAAGTGCAAAATAGACCAATTTACAGAAAGTATTTTCTGGTGCTTTGAATGCCTTTCTTCTCAACACTTGGGGTGGAAACTAGCGGGAAGAAAATTAAATCCAGAAAGGATTCTCGAGTGCTGCCACTGAATTGTCGGAAAGGTGCTGTGCCATTGATTATGCTTGGTGACTGGAATGGGCAGCGTTGAACATATTTTTTTTGTTGTTGTGGCAATCCGGTTTTCAATACCCATACACATTTACTTTTGAATATGTAATTTAGAACCTACCATCGTTCAACATTACTTTGAGTACCATCTACTACATGTTACACCTAACAAACTAATCTAAAGCCAATCTCCCAGCTGGTTTGTAGTTTGGGGTTCTGCCAGATCCAGTTAGCCTGACAGATCAACCCCCCCATAGAACCAATCTTTTGAAATGAGAAGTGGCGTGCCTGACCTATCCCTCATCTTCATAATTACCCAGATCAATCGGCCAACAGGTGACTTTCATCATGGATTTCCTTCACACAAATAGATTGAAGACAACTCCAACCATACGAACCAACCGCTAAAACCACAGAATGACCTCCAAAACCTTTAGCATGCAGCACATGCAGCACATGCAAAAGCCCTTTTTGAAGGATGAATTCCAGACTCAATTTTAACAAGATCAACAGACACCCTTGAAAAGCTTTGCATAATCTCTAGCGTGTTGACAACGGGTTGACGACAATACGTTCACTGGCTTGGACCTTGCTATTCACTTTGGCCTTGCTTCCTGACAGCTGATGTATTCTCACCATTCACTGTCTAACATGATAACCAGCTTCGTGCTGGTCTGTCATGTACTATTGGATATTCTGTGTTCTCTCTTCTTATCTGACTAATTTGTTCTGGTCTTTGGCTTTCAGTATGCAGGGAACCCTGGTGAGTAAAACACACTGATTGTTTGCAGCCATGACAAGATAAGAGGCTGGCTATTTTACTTCCATAAATGTGTTGTGGACTACCAACAGCTGGCCAAGGTTTCCTAGATGATTTCGCATGTTAGGCAGTAGTGTTGTCACGATACCAGTATCGCAATACTAGGAAGTAAGTAAGCAAAGGAAACAAAACATGAAGTGGACTAGATTTGTTTAGGAAAACAGTCCCAATGTTGAAAAAAGCAGCCTTATATTGTCACCCAGAGTCACATTTGTTTGTTTTGCAAGCAAAACTGGGGGCAGTCATGTTGTGACCACAGGCCACAGGGTCCGAGGGGTTACAGGGTCAAACTTTCAAACCTTTGGGCCTCCCGAGTGGCACAGCGGTCTAAGGCGTCACTACAGGCCCGGGTTCGATCCCGGGCTGTGTCGCAGCCAGCCACGACCGGGTGACCCATGAGGAGGCGCACAGTTGGCCCAGCGTCGTCCGGGTTAGGGGAGGGTTTGGCCGGCAGGGATGTCCTTGTCCCATCGCGCTCTAGCAACTCCTTGTGGCGGGCCGGGCGCATGCATGCTGACTCGTGTAGCCAGTTGTATGGTGTTTCCTCCAACACATTGGTGCGGCTGGCTTCCGGGTTAAGCGAGCAGTGTGTCAAGAAGCAGTGCGGCTTGGCAGGGTTGTGTTTCGGAGGATGCATGGCTTTCGACCTTCGCCTCTCCCGAGTCCGTACGGGAGTTGCAGCGATAGGACAAGACTGTAACTACCAATTGGATATCACGAAAAAGGGGTAAGAAATTGTTAATAAATACAATAAAATTCTAACCTTCAGTGGGTCAGCCACAGCAGTGGCCTGGATCAAAGCATTTAACATGGGTGAACCTCCTTACGGCCCAGATACAACCCACAGAGTCAGGTGGTCCTGGTATGGAAGTTATGGAACCCCCTTCGTCACCAAGAGACAGCCATGGAGAAACCCACAGGAGACTCTGGGAATGGGCCAGAGATGAGGCAGGAATCTGGTTGAGATAAAACCTGACATTTATTGACTGAAGATAAGGGAAATAAAAACATGGGGCCTTCCAGCGGAGCGGCAAAGGCCAGGAAGAGGGGAAGATGAGAGAGGATGGCACGGCATCACTTCACATGACATTACCTTTCAAATAGTATAACTCTGCATGAGACTTACAACATTTATCCTCCATGGTTATCTGGGTAAAATATTAAATGACATGTCAAAAAGTACTCACTGCTGAACTTTAAAAGCATTTTCTTTCCTTTCTATACTAATATTGATTAGATTAGGCATTCTGTGACAGCCAAGGCGGAATTTCACCTCAGATGATGAGTGCAAATAGAGTCTGGAAACTGTTCAAACTGAAATGTCTTGAATTACGCCAGCTCATGTTCTGTTGTGCAGCCTTTATTAACCATAATCACAAAATCAACAGAGGACCCCTTACAGAATGCTACATTCCAGCACTTCTCTCTTCCTCTCTTCCTCTCTCTCTCTCCGTCTCCCCCGCTCCCAAACCCCACCTCTTTAGCACTCTCTCATCTGATGTTCCAATCATCCCCTCTGCTCCTTCTGAAGAAACCACAATCACACACACTCCTGTGGACATGGTTCCTTTTCATGCCAAAGACAGGTGACCTTGGTTTGAGGGTCAGAGAGGTTCCCCTTTCCTATGTGGTCCCCCTGTGCCTTAATTAGAACCTATTAATGTCCCTCATCAGTAGCAACCATTTATGGCAACCTGAAGAGCTTCATTCAAAGTGTAAAAACTACACGTTTCCCTCTCCCCAACCGGAGAGAGGCTCCTGAGTGGATGAAATGTGAACTTCTAGTGTCGGGTAAGCAGATCGCTGTGTAGAACGATGCTGGGTAGGGAATGTGCTGCGCTAGCTGGAGCGCTACAGTTTCTCTCCCTGAAGTATGAATGAGGTGGTCTAACACCAACCGAAAGCCTTAGGAAACATAAACAGTAAATCAGTGGGAGATCCTTCCGTTGTTGAGTTTGAGTGAATATCGTAACTCGAGTTGATAGGGCGTTTGAAATGTACAACACTTGATTGAGAGGGTCCAACAGGTCAAAAAAAGGGTCATGCTCACTTGAAAATGTGCTGACTTTCTAGAGCTATTACCTCACATTTGATCCTCATCCATCAACAGTGGAATCAGAATTATATCAATATCAATTCATTCAAGTGCCTTAGTACCAGGCCAAGGGAAATACGTTTGAATATGTGTCTTCATTAGTAGCCAATATTAGCCAAAACTTTTCACAGAAGAGGAGAAAGGGTCATGGAGACCAAATGAAAACACTGTAATGACAACAGAAAACCCAAGTCTATTCAAAGTCAAAACATTTAATTGGAAATATTTATTGAGTGAAACCACAAGTAAGGGCCCGAAAACTAACCCGCGACAGCTCCTAAATTCTAGTCCTCCGTTTTCCCTATTTATTTATTCTGTGCGAGTCCCGCTTGGCTGTGTGAGAACTACATGTCAAATTTGCTGAGACGAGATGCTGAATCAAGTTTGCTTGCAGGGGGAGGAAAGACGGAGGACAGAGGTCCTGGAGTTTGATGATAATTCAGCATGATCCACAAAAACTGCCTGGATTTGGGACGATTTATTGAGCTTCATGCTGTATATTCCCAGTCGCCTGTTGGTTGACAACAGTTGAATATTTGATAGTGCTTTGCCCTCTGCCTGGGATTCCCACTCATTACCATGCCGTTTGGCAGATCAGACCTCCTGTATGCAGGCTTTCGACTGGGTTTAGAGGCACTGTAAGCCTCTTCACAGAACATGCATGGAGGCAGACAAGAGCTCTGATTATCTAAGCCAAGAAGATCTGTTGTCATAGGGCTGTCAGAAGCAAATTGCTTTCACTTCTCTCAGAGAGGGGTCATTTCTTAGAGTGGTTTTCACTGGACGTTGTTAGGATGTTTTGTCTTGTTAAGCTCCACCACATCTCTGTGACAACGTAACATTAGTGCTATTTGTATTGGCCACACTTGACTGGAGAACATTTCAATAAAGACAAAGTGACAATGAATTGCTGACGCAGGTTTATAGGGAGCATTTAGGGGGTAATATTGGTTTTAAGGTCAAATACCACCCGATAATAAGCTATTTGACATTCATCCCAGATCTAGTCATAATCTCTATTTCATTTTTAAATATGAGAGTGAATTATATTGTCTATACACAAAAGTCAAACATGAAGAGATAAATATGACAACCCCTTCCACACACACAATCACACAGCAAGGTAAAGTGAAGGTTAAAAACCTTGCAGGTTTCACAAATGAATGACTAAACAGAGAATAATTAGCCTGTCAGGGAGGTAGGCCTTGGTCAGGGAGGTGACCAAGAACCCGAGGGTCACTCTGACAGAGCTCCAGAGTTCCACTGTGGAGATGGGAGAACCTTCCAGAAGGACAACCATCTCTGCAGCACTCCACCAATCAGGCCTTTATGATAGAGTGGCCAGACGGAAGCCACTCTTCAGTAAAAGGCCCATGACAGACCGCTTGGAGTTTGCCAAAAGGCACCTAAAGGACTCTCAGACCATGAGAAACAAGATTCTCTGGTCTGATGAAACCAAGATTGAACTCTTTGGCCTGAATGCCAAGCGTCACATCTGGAGGAAACCTGGCACCATCCCTACGGTGAAGCATGGTGGTGGCAGCATCATGCTGTGGGGATGTTTTTCAGTGGCAGGGACTGGGAGACTAGTCAGGATCGAGGCAAAGATGAACGGAGCAAAGTACAGAGGGATCCTTGATGAAAACCTGCTCCAGAGCGCTCAGAACCTCAGACTGGGGCGAAGGTTCACCTTCCAAACGGACAATGGCCCTAAGCACACAGCCAAGACAACACAGGAGTGGCTTCGGGACAAGTCTCTTGAGTGGCCCAGCCAGAGCCCGGACTTGAACCCAATCGAACATCTCTGGAGAGATCTGAAAATACCTGTGCAGCAACGCTCCCCATCCAACCTGACAGAGCTTGAGAGGAGTGACATGATGCACTGGAGTGGATAACGAATCTGGAAAAGAGTAGTTCGTTTATTTGCAATATTTGTATATACTAGATTATTTATTGTAAATGGTGATTCTCAATAGTGTTTGCTTTGCTTAGAAAATACAAAGGATGACTCATTTGCTCTATGCAAATCTTTGCTGTGGAATAAAATGTGAAATAAATCTGCAAATTTAAACACCAGCCCACAATACATTAAGTAAGGGATAATCAACGAGGGGCTATGTGTTCTATGGAAAATAATGAACGACGTGGAAGGTGTGTTCCACGATGTGCTAGTGGAGTGGAACTAACCTTCCACGGAGTTACATTATTTTTTCTAGAGAACGCATAGAGCCCCAAGTTGATTATCCCTTTTATACCATGGCTATAATTTAACACATTTGCCGCTAGAAATGTGTTCATTTGCACATATAAATGTGTTCAAAATGTTCCTTGGTAACCAAACAGACTTGCTAGTTAAGCTACCAAACAATCAGTCCTAGCTTGCTATTATGAGAATCAAATTCAACAATGCCAATAATGTTTTCAATTTGACTTTTGCTTTCAAAAGCAGCTCAAACATAGAACATGTAAGAATGAACTATAGCCATTGAATTCTACTGTGCAAATATACCGTGCATTATAGGGAAACAATGGCCCTTCAAGCCAATCAGAAACGAGTATTCAATAATGCAATGGTGTAAATGGTTGTCAGCAACTTCTGATCTGGGTTTTCTTGATTTCTTTGTGGTGTGTAAACATCTTGTTGATTACAAAATGAACCTTTGATCACTCAGAAGGAGAGGGATTTCATCAAAGTGGGTCTTATTACTGCTGAAGTGGCGGGTTGCGTTGCTAACATTGTTGAGGAGGATTTTCCACAATTTGTATTCATGTTTACAGGCAGATTGTCCAATGTGGCTTTGCTACACCACTGTGATAATCGTTCCAGTGTGTCACAATGGAGAAATTAGAAATGAATCTGGGCCAAGAAGATTTATCCTGAATTACAAATGTTCAGGATAAGAACTCTGCGACTAAAACGAGAGCCGAGAAAAAACCCAGCTGTGGAACATCATTCAATCACTCAATCGTTCATGTCTGCATTAGCTTATTCAGCACAATATATATTTATAATCACAATGACCTCGTTTAGGAGTGAGAGAAATTACTTAAGAGCTCCCTCATTGGTCATTAATCATTGGTCTTATATGGTCACTGTGACTGACTGGGACTGTTATGAAATGGTGTGTAAGGAGTCTGAAAGGTGGGAGAGACCCTACACCAGAGCTGTGTGACAAGGAAAGATGGGAATGGCCTGAGACAGGGTCTGGGTCTGGGACAGGGCTGAAACCAGAGGCTGGGGACTCAGTGAGGCCTCCAAGGCATGCACCTGTCTGGGGACTTAAATGTTGCATGATAAAGTTTTTTTTATACTCGCTATAACATTCTTCAAAATGATACACTTTGTTTCTGATCATTTGGATGGTGTAAGAAAAGGAAACTAAAAACAATCTATTGTACAACTTCAGAAGCCTTCTTAAACCTCAAATACACTACACATTTAACATTTCTTGCATTGCAGGAAAGGGTACACTTTACTTGATACCGAGCATCATAACACGTTATGCCACGGTCATAACCATGTCATTATATGTCATAAAAGCTGACATAACTTATCATAACCTCTTATAATATGGTCATAACACTGTCATGACGCATATATTTAGATCTGATGTGATATATTGTGTCATTTTATGGCTGGTTATGACGCCTACATAAGAGTGTCAAAACCCACAAAACCTACCACACAAGGCAAAACATTCCATACAATATTAAATTATCATTGTAATTGCGCACACATTAATGTCTGACATGCACCTACTCCAATGCTCTGTTGCTGATAACTGGGATGAATGCAGGAGCAGAATTTCAGGAGCAGGACAAGACACCCTCTTTTTGACTGATGACTGACATAAGGGCATGTACGTGATAGGCCTATCTGGCTTATATGATTATGATGGTCATAATGCTTCTTCACAGTGTTATAAAGTGTATTTTCTTAGTCCAAGTAAAGTGACACAAGATGGTCATAATGCTTCATGACAGTGTCATAAAGGGCATTTTCCACAAGTTATTTAAAATATGATGAAAAAAACATGACTGTAAATAATTCATTACAACAACAACAAAGGATTTAAGAAACCATTTTTCAAACGAAAGGAAATCTTTTGGCAGGGAAAAACCTAATTTGAATAAATGTGGGTTTTGACACTCTTATGTAGGTGTCATAACCAGACATAAAATAATGCAATATATTTCATAACAGATGTAAATATGTGGGTCATGACAATGTTATGACCATATTATGACAGGTTATGACATGGTTATGACCGTGTCATAACATATTATGACACTGGGTGTCAGGTAAAGTGTCACCTAGGAAAGTTCTCCTGCAACAGGGAGATCAAATTAAGATCCTACACCTGTATTTAATATACTGTAAGAGGAATTTAGTGTAATGCAGAATTCTAAAGGTCACTGGAGGACCTACATGTCAGAGAGAGAGGTTATGTGAACATTTCAGTGCATCTGCAACTCTGCATGTCCTAAAATAGACCACCCGCTTTCTAGTTCACTGAGAACAACAAACGTATAAGCGAAGGACGTCAGATGGAACATTGCCATTTGAGAATGTTCCATCCAGAGCCTCCCTCTTTCTCTCTCCATCCATCTCTCTCTGTATTTCTTTCTCTCTCACTCTCTCTCTGCCTATCACTCTCCCTCTCTCTTTCTTTACCTCATTCCTCTCTCCCCATTCTCCCTTCTTCCTTCCCCTTCCTCCCTCTCCTCTCTTTCCCTCCTTCTCTCCCTCCTTCTCATCTCCAGAAGCCTTGGCAGCAGGGTGATGTAGGTGGACAGTGGCCTACTGGCCTTGACTGCTGTGCTCAGAGGGGGCTCACAGCCTTGACACATAACCATAGCAGAAAGCTAGCCAAACACCAGACAGCTAGCCAATCATCATAAAGCTAGACAATCAATGAAGGTAAAAATGAGACCACAACTCTGCTCTGGGTGAGCTCAGAATAAATTATATTGACGTTATAGGACAACATGCTGGAGAGCTCTCACAAATACACTTTCCTATTTTCTGTGCCTTTCTTGGGTTCAGATGTAAATGCAGTAAAAGAAAGTGGTAGCCCTATATTAGAGTATATTACTGACCACCCCACAAGACACAATGTAGTGAAAGGGGATTAAAAACATTTGATCGAAGAGGATAACAGATAACACATTGTGGTTAATTAAGCAGTATTCTCAGGCTGCATTGGGCACATCACAGCAACAACAGTACCATCCTCACTTACACTCCCAAATAAGCTGGTCCTGGCTGAATGACTTGACTTTTTATTGGGTGAGCCACAAAACTAGGCAGATACATTAGATATTGTGATTTAGTAATTGAATCAACGCGAAACAGTTTTTCACTAGAACATTTTTAATTGCTTTGAGTTCCAAAAGAGTGGTTTGCGACAATGCAATCACAGTTAGAATAAAATATAAATTAACCTTAAGGCGTTTTCTGCATTTTGTAAAACATATAAACCATGTCATTCATCAGCAGTCAAAACAAACCAATTAATTAACATGGGGAAAAAGTTAAAGTTAAAAAAAAAACATGTAAAATGTACAACATCCAAATGAATTGAATTATCTCTGCATGAAAATAGGCATTCCAAGACACTGCACCGACAAAGACATGAGCTTCATATTATCTCTCAACTGTATCTGTGACCAGGGTTATTTCCAGCCCAGCGTATAAATCAAACATGCTCAGTGAAAGCCTCAATGAGCATGGAACAGACAGACTCAACAACCACAGAATCTATATTTAACCTAAAGCGGGTGCTGCATGACACTTCTCACTCTTTCTGTAGCCTGCAGCTCTGGGGGAAAATGAACAGAGAATCAATGGAAGAAGTTCTGGCACTGCTTGTCAACACTGAAGGGGGGAACAGACTGGTTATAAATAAAGAAGAGCAAGAATAAGAGACGGAGAGAGAGAAAGTGGCGGTAAGATATTTGGAGCAGCTAGCGAAAGGATTGGTCTTTGTTTTCGAAGAGCTGTAATGTTCCTTTCTGCTGCTTAGTGGGTGTACTCTGTTTCTCTATCTCTCACTCTCTCTGTTTCTCTATCTCTCACTCTCTCGGTTTCTCTATCTCTCACTCTCTCTGTTTCTCTATCTCTCACTCTCTCTGTTTCTCTCTCTCTCACTCTCTCTATTTCTCTCTCTCACACTCTCTCGGTTTCTCTCTCTCGCCACGGGGAGAACCAGGGTCAGAGCTTTGGCTGTCTCCGACACGATGCGTGTCAGCTCCTCCTATCCCTGATGAGTGGTAGGCCAGAGAGAGAGAGATCAAGAGCTTCCTAATCCAGTCACTTTCTATCAGCAGAGGCCCTCTACTGTAGCCACCTTTTCTGGAGCTGGGGAGGACGGCACGGGAGAGACTCTGTATGCAATGAAAGACCTGTTCATTCAGCATCAGATGGAATTTCTACACATTATTATACTGTTACTTGATATTAGCATCTGTAGAATGAGAAAAAACACTGAGAACAAAGCCTTATTGTTGACCATGTGACAAACCTAAATAGAATACACTTTGTCTACTCTTACGTGGAATATATCTGCTTCATTTTTAAATACCCAGAACAGTAGCTCTCTCCAAAGACAGATGCATTTTACCTGAACATTCTGCCTATAGGTCTGCTTGCCCAGGCGAGGTCCAGTGGAGTGTAGCCATCCCCAGGTGGGAGGCAGGTGGGTGAGGGCAGGGGATACTGGCTACCTCCACCATGCTCACTCCATTATACAGTGACAGCAGCCATTAGAGCATGCATAAGCCATCTGTGGAGCGCGAGATATAAGACCCTGAAGGGTCTCACAGTAGAAAATGAAATGCCAAGGACATGTCACCTCTACATACAGCGACAACAACTCACACACACCTGGGCGCCTCTGGTTCTCACCTCCCCCAGAGAGGGGATACACACACTAGGGTTGGGCGGTATCCAGAAACTAAACAAATTGCAAAGACAGGTAATCCAGCTCATAAAGTTATACATATATAGGTAGGAGCTACCGAATGTCATTTTTGGTGAGTTTCAACATTTACAAGTGAATGTGAACGAGAGACGTGCAAATGAACAAAGTTTTGATGCATGCAGTACTGGCTCTCCAGCAGCATTTATACAAGCTGTGTCTGTGTGGAGTCTGGAGTCGCTAGGGCAACGGGCCTGCCTGCTCTGCTCAGAGAAGAGGGAGGAGGAGAAGACTTCCGAGAAAGGAGAGGAGAAAAAATGCAAGGAAATCAAGATAGCAGTGGCAGCTGTACAGATTACTCATCCAAAGGGCTTTTCCTTCTCAAACACAGCATAAAGCTAACACCATATGATGCACCGTCACCTTATTAATTAAGCCACTCACTTAGATAGCAAGTTAAACTATGGGTTGTGTTAATGTATAATTCTGCGTTTTTCACGAAGGAAAAAAATATAAATGCATTCTATCAGTAGACAGCACTCTGACTGATGTGTAGCTACTTTTCTCCAGTAGGCTAGTTTTCTCGGGGTTGCCAGCCTATTTTTCTCCAGTAAAATGCAAGATTAACTTTAAGATATGTAGCTGGCTACATTATGTCTATGATAGGCCTAAACATTAGAAATATGATGGCCATGCATCGTTTTTGCTTTTTCATTGTAAGCTCATTTGTGTGGCTGCCAGCCAAATCGTGTTACACTTCTGTTGTCATCTGATGAAAATGTAGCTATTTTATGCCAAATGTGTTGCACTAATGTATTTTCTGTGAAGGAAAACTATAGTTGCACATCGATGATCACTATATTGAAGCAAAAAAACACTGTTGACTTTCAATACACTGTAGAACACGACTCCTGTCAATACACAGCTGGACTTCTGTTGTGCTATTTAAAAAACACAAACTGGCTCAACTGTGCTGAGGAACTAAGTAAGCTTCATAATGTAAAATAATGTGACAGGTGAAATAAGAACGCAATCTGCTTTATCTCCTCACGCATTGCACAAGTTGACTGCAGGTATTTACTTAAAAAATAGCTACAAATATTAAAATGTATTGAAAAACATTCATCCCAGTCATCAGCAACAGAGCATTGGGGTAGGTGCATGTCTGACATTAATGTGTGCGCAATTACAATGATAATTTAATCCTATGGCTATTTCCAAATACCTTGGTACACGGTATATACGGTATAGCTCAGTTGGTAGAGCATGGCGCTTGCAACGCCAGGGTTGTGGGTTCGATTCCCAAGGGGGACCAGTATGAAAATGTATGCACTCACTAACTGTAAGTTGCTCTGGATAAGAGCGTCTGCTAAAGGACTAAAATGTAAATGTAAAATGTACACCGCCCAAGCCTAAAACACACCCAGATAGTGTCAGACAGAGCAACACCTGAGGTCTGCCTCCCTCTTCTCAGACAGAGAGGCCTCGGCAGCTCCACAACACCTGAGCCAGCCTGGTTACACTGGGCATGCTCAGTCCACTGCCAGACACATTACTGAACAAAGAAACTATGTCCTTAACTGCAGCAGTCTGAGGAGAGTACATCCATCGACAATATATCAGGGTTCTATATCTATGGGTGCATCATATGTAAGGTGAGGTGGGGCTGGTGTGAGATGTGAAGAATATGTTAGCTTGACACTCAATCTAATCTTGTTTAGGGAAATACAGTGAGGGAAAAAAGTATTTGATCCCCTGCTGATTTTGTACGTTTGCCCACTGACAAAGAAATGATCAGTCTATAATTTTAATGGTAGGTTTATTTGAACAGTGAGAGACAGAATAACAACCAAAAAATCCAGAAAAACGCATGTCAAAAATTGTATAAATTGATTTGGATTTTAATGAGGGAAATAAGTATTTGACCCCCTCTCAATCAGAAAGATTTCTGGCTCACAGGTGTCTTTTATTCAGATAACGAGCTGAGATTAGGAGCACACTCTTAAAGGGAGTGCTCCTAATCTCAATTTGTTACCTGTATAAAAGACACCTGTCCACAGAAGCAATCAATCAATCAGATTCCAAACTCTCCACCATGGTCAAGACCAAAGAGCTCTCCAAGGATGTCAGGGACATGATTGTAGACCTACACAAGGCTGGAATGGCCTACAAGACCATCGCCAAGCAGCTTGGTGAGAAGGTGACAACAGTTGGTGCGATTATTCGCAAATGGAAGAAACACAAAATAACTGCCAATCTCCCTCGGCCTGGGGCTCCATGCAAGATCTCACCTCGTGGAGTTGCAATGATCATGAGAACGGTGAGGAATCAGCCCAGAACTACACGGGAGGATCTTGTCAATGATCTCAAGGCAGCTGGGACCATAGTCACCAAGAAAACAATTGGTAACACACTACGCCATGAAGGACTGAAATCCTGCAGCGCCCGCAAGGTCCCCCTGCTCAAGAAAGCACATATACATGCCCGTCTGAAGTTTGCCAATGAACATCTGAATGATTCAGAGGAGAACTGGGTGAAAGTGTTGTGGTCAGATGAGACCAAAATGGAGCTCTTTGGCATCAACTCAACTCGCCGTGTTTGGAGGAGGAAGAATGATGCCTATTACCCCAAGAACACCATCCCCACCGTCAAACATGGAGGTGGAAACATTATGCTTTGGGGGTGTTTTTCTGCTAAGGGGACAGGACAACTTCACCGCATCAAAGGGACGATGGACGGGACCATGTACCGTCAAATCTTGGGTGAGAACCTCCTTCCCTCAGCCAGGGCATTGAAAATGGGTCGTGGATGGGTATTCCAGCATGACAATGACCCAAAACACACGGTCAAGGCAACAAAGGAGTGGGTCAAGAATAAGCACATTAAGGTCCTGGAGTGGCCTAGCCAGTCTCCAGACCTTAAACCCATAGAAAATCTGTGGAGAGAGCTGAAGGTTCGAGTTGCCAAACATCAGCCTCGAAACCTTAATGACTTGGAGAAGATCTGCAAAGAGGAGTGGGACAAAATCCCTCCTGAGATGTGTGCAAACCTGGTGGCCAACTACAAGAAACGTCTGACCTCTGTGATTGCCAACAAGGGTTTTGCCACCAAGTACTAAGTCATGTTTTGCAGAGGGGTCAAATACTTATTTCCCTCATTAAAATGCAAATCAATTTATAACATTTTTGACATGCGTTTTTCTGGATTTTTTTGTTGTTATTCTGTCTCTCACTGTTCAAATAAACCTACCATTAAAATTATAGACGGATAATTTCTTTGTCCGTACGAAATTAGCAGGGGATCAAATACTTTTTTCCCTCACTGTAGGTGTGTAATGGTTGATTTTTAAATGTTGACGAGGGATAAATTATCTCTGCACATTGCTCTCAGGTTTCTCTGCAGCCATATGAACTTGAACATTAGTAAAACTCTTTGGGTAGGGGTGGGGGTAGGACTAGTTTGGGGGTGACGGTGAGGATGACCTAACCTTAATGTTAGTCACATGAGGTGTCATGTCATCACTCCAGGAGAAGTCCTCTTTATCCAGCTGACAGTTGTAATGTATCGTGTTTCAGCATTGTGTATTCACAGAGTATGGGAGGCATGGTATGATAAAGAGTGACTGACAACCCCTTAGAAACATAAGACCATATATGAGTTTAAGCAACATCACCGACCACCACTGTCTTTTTCCCAACATAAAAAGTACACATGACGCAAGAGGTACTCTGTTTGAGATATTATGGCAGAATGTACTATTATGTGGGCACAACTGTCCACAGTCACAAACAGAGGAACAAATGGGCCTTCACTCCCAGTCCCTTTAAACAACATTTTAACCGCACATCAAAAGGGAACTATTTTAATTACAGTCATTATAAAATGTTTACCCAAAAGCATGGGGTAAACATTATTATATCCTTTCTTTTCTCATTTTTAATGCTCCCGAGTAGACAAAACTCTTTGTCACACAGTTGTCCAAACATTTACTTTAATAGCCAACCAACAAAGCAATTTGCGTGGTGGAAAAACATTGCAAACGCCAAGTCCTCAGGAAAGACATTTTACTGCATATTGCTAATGAAGAAACATTCTGAGCTCATACTGAAAAGCAATGCTAACGTTGGCCAAGCTAGGTGTACTAATTGTATCTTACTTCAGTATCTGTTATTGAAAATGAGCCTATTAACCAGTTCCTCGCACAAAATTAGCTCATAAAACACATTTTTCCACATAAAGATAAATCGGTTAGACCACAAACGTAAGCGCTGCCAGCCATGTTATATTTGGATGCTAATAAAGTATTTGGTTGGCATAATACAGGCTAGCATGCTATCCTTCCATAAATGCTACAACACTTACAAAGGCTATATTATGAATATCCACGTAGTGAAGGGGGACTTGAATAAACACAATGATTTCCATCCCTATTGACTACATGTCTTGGCTGTAGTCTAGTATTAAAAAAAGAGTCTAATCCTGACCTGTTGGAAATAGTGCAGAATGTGATATCCCTACTGTAAACATTAGGCCCGACTCCCATTCAATGTAGCTATAGCTAGCTAGAAGAAACGGGATAGTACTAATGTTTGCAGCAGGATATACCATGGTTTGTTTGTTAGTCATAAAGACGTTAATATCACAGCATCAGCATACTAGATGTACAAAACGTCTACATCTGCATGGTAATTAAAAACAGCTCTTCGAGCTTAGTGACGGGTGACTGTGATTGGCTGGAGGAGCACAGTGTGTTTGGGATTTTTTATAAAGTGAACAGCAACCGAGAGCATCCAAGAGTTCTACCAGGTCTCTAAATAAAACTCACCCCAGAGAACTAGGGAGGAGTGGCTGCCAAGAGCCTCCAGCCTCTCTCGCTCTGTTAACCCAACATGTGCTCATTCACTTACTCTCATCCTCTCTTTCTTTCTTGGACGCACACACACGCCTAATCACCTCTCACACACGCACACCTCTTCGTTGCTTGACTATGTAAGGAACGGGAAATACTGAACATCAGCATATTTGACGCTGATGATATTTCATGCTGATGAGATTAAATCTACCATTCCAACAAGCACATAATACACACAAGAAAATGGAACACAAAAGTGAGCAAATTAATTAATCACATGTTTATCGTCAGTCAGACTGGCGTTTCAGCATATCTATCTATCTAAATGCTTACTTATGAAAATCCACATGCCTTTAATACACCAACAATCATTGAAACCAATGACATTTGAAATATAAGCAACTTTCTTTCAGAACGCCTATCTTTCAACACAAATCCAAATAGTGGCTGTCTCAGGTTGACAACAGAGACACATTTGATGTGACCCCCCTCCAGCACCAACGATCGTTGAAACCATTGACATTTGAAATATAATCCACAGGGTAAACACTGGTTGAATCAATGTTGTTTCAACGTCATTTCAACGAAATGACGTTGAACCAACATGGAATAGACGTTGAATTGACGTCAGTGCCCAAGTAACTTTCTTTCAGCATGCCTAAATTAAAAATCCAAAAGGCGGCCGTCTCAGGTTGAAAGCAGAGACACATTTGATGTGACCCTCTTCCAAAGAGGGTAATATAAATTCTGTCCTTCTTTCAAGACAAGGCATAGAAAAATATAATTATATTAATTTATTCTCAGTGCTATCAGTAGATTGCATACACAAATGGTCTGAAAATAATCATGTAATTTCCCAGAAAATTGCACATGCTGAATTGGGGTGATGGACCTCTCTGTCGTTAGTTCAACAACATGCTTTTCTCCCCTGAATGTGTGTGACAGGGCTTCATAACTGACCAATCAGTGCCGAGCCGTCCGAGGTATGAAAAGACATGGACAGCAGCCATCCGATGCTGGCAGAGACAAAGTACATTAGCATGTAAATAGAAGCTCTAATAAATTAGGCCCAAATAAAGCAGTGCTTCGGAGGGGCCAAGACTCATACATATGGAATAGGAGTGGTGAAACAACAACAACACTCCAATAAAACCTGATGAAATATGCAGGGATTTTCAAATTGTCGAGTGATTACTGTGTGGACGTGTGCCTGGTACAGTGTATGCCAGTGGTTCGTGTTCTTGGAGAGTGGGCCAGCTAAAACTGGGATACACAGAGAAAGAGCCATGCACATTCTCTCTTTATAAGTCTCTTCCCTTCTTTCTTCAAAAATCTCTCTCTCTGTCTCTCTCTCCTCCTCACCCACTAGCTATAGTAATGTGTAGGTAGTTTCTTTGGCGGGTTCGATAGCCAGCACTATGAATCTGTCAAGAAGAAACCACAACTAGAAAGAGCTGCCACAGTAAGAAAGACACCACAGCAGACATGAAAGTATGCAAAATATGGGTAACATGCTCTGAACAGATTGGAATATTTGTAATCTTTCTTGTGGCAAGCACTGAAGAATAAGAGTCTTCGTAAGTGACAAATGTAAACAAATTGTGCATATTGTGACAGATGAAGTAGAATTTATGCACATAATCATGGAATGCATTCATTTCCATTTCTAAATGTAATAATTATACAGACTGTTACAGTGTATTTCCACTTAACACGTTGGGGGCGATGAAACAAAAGAGCTCCATACATTTTCTATGCGTGCACAGGGCGGAACCAAAGTTGGGGAAAATTAGAACGTTATGCAAATACTCTGCTGTATCACAACGCTATTGACCAATCGAAGCTCACTATAACTTCCAGCCCCTACTGGATTGGCTGTTGATACCTAGCACTACCTAGCCTGCTTGCTAGCTTGCTAACACCCACATGAGGGCAAAGCTAGAGTGGCTATCCGAATTAACATGTTATGTGGAAATCCCCTCTTACTGAAGAACGTTGGACTGAATAATATACTACTGCACTGCCTTCACAGAATGACTCTCTGCTTTCACAGAATGACTCTCTGCTTTTACAGAATAACGCTCAAGCCCCTAGCTCTTAACTGTAGAGATTTTTCAAACCACAAAACGAACCCATAATGACACAATGGGAGATTTGCAGTGGATATAAAACGATAACATAATTGACTGAAAGCCACAATCACATAAGGAACCCATTTCACAATCCTAGAACACTGTTCTCGAAATGTCAACCTTCTTCCGCTGAGAGTATACAGAAAGACGTACACTACTACCATGTTAACATGTCATCTGTAGGGTGGCCCAGTTCCTGAAGTGACTCTTTACACTGTATGCAAGCATTCTCTGTGTTATATTGCCATCTCCCATTGTAACACCTCTGATAAGCAGAGGTTCTGTTGTCTTTACAAGTCTGTAGGTCTGATCCCTGATTGGAGGTTAACTTTACAGTAATACTATTGGTCAACAACTCAGATTTTGAATCCAAGCAACTCAGATGCAGTGGCGGCTCCTGAAAAAATTCTCAGGAGGGGCAATTTTTCTGATGATTTAGGTGACCTACACACATTTTAAAAAAGATATGTCCAGCAACAACATGAAGACAGGGGCAGCATATAAGTCAATACCAGAAGCATTTATTGACTGATCTGGGGAGATGGATTCCAGTTTCTGTGACAGATTATAAATAATCTCTGATGCCTTTGTTATATTAGCTTTTGGTTGAATGTACTGTCGTAGTAAATATATAATGTTATAGCTTGGTCTGACTAAAATCTTGTGCATGACCCATTTTGTGTTGGGCGTTTGTTTTCAATCAATGCTGTTCCTATCCTATAACAATGGACAAAAGAGTCCTATCTTGTCAGCCTTGTCAGCAGGTGGCCAAGGACAACACCCACGCCATAGGTCTCTCAGTTCTTCCAACTCACGAGTTCTTGCTCTGAGGACACACACACACACACACACACACACACACACACACACACACACATCATCACTGATAACACACACACACACATCATCACTGTTAAACACACATACACACACAAAAATCCCCTCTCTTTAGGCTGAACATTTGAAGACAGAGAACCCGACTCAGAGCCAATGCAACAGTGGAGGGGACCTCGCCCAACTCATCAGGACCAATCAGAAGATCAGAACTACTAGATTCAACCTACATCATTTATTGTATAAAATGTCTGCACACAATGTTTTCGGGGCTCTCTTCAGATAGCTCCCTAAGAGTTTGACGAACGAGTCCGTGCACGCGATTCCAGATATCTTTACCTCTGAATAAACTGCCTTTATTATACCATATCCACCCTGTCCAAAGTCTCTACTTGGTCTCAGTTCTCCAGTAAACTTGTGATTATCAACAGTACACAACGGTAACAAACAATTGGGGGAACTCACGGGGCAGATAGTAAGGTCGCAGTGACACAGAAAGCAGTTCAATGTCGGGGGTACAGAGTCGCTCTCTTACCAGGATCGATTTTCCCTGTGACTGTGTCAGATCGCGGTCCGCTCTGACCAGGGTGAAGCCGGCCGGCTCCACTTCTCTGTCCGGGACTCTGTCATCCAGCCAAGTCTCCCAGCTGTATTGGATTCCGCTGCCAGCAGCGTTTTCATTATTTAGTCCGTTCGTAGCGGGTATGTACACGATCAACAAGATCAGTCCAAAACCCACCACTGGAAATCCATGGTTGGCAGAATGTTTGTAAACTAAGTGTACAAATTAAAAACATAAAATAACGCCACTAAGTGTACAAATTAAAAACATAAGATAACGCCACACTGCAGGTCGCAACAGAGACGCTGCTAGCCGCTATTTTCTTAGTTACGTTCATGGTTACGTCACGTATGACGAAAGCGCGTAAGTGCAAGCCCACAGACACCCATAGAGATTGTATTGAAAGCTTTGAAATTTGAAAAAAATAGATTTTACATGGGAGTCTATGACAGACTTCTGGGCGATTTTCAACATGACTGAAATCGCCCCAAAAACGGGCGGGGCCATTTGAAGCACGACTTTAGCCTGATTTGACATTTAGTGGCAGTCAGATCAGATTAGAACACTGATAACTACTGTTGCCGTGATATAATTGATTAGAAAAAAAATCCCTTCCTTTTCCCGTTTGGCAGTGCGTCGCCCATATCGCCCTATTGAACACACCGCCCCTGCTCAGATGTTATAAAAGGTCTTCATTGTCTCCCTCTCTTTCTTTGTTCCTGACCTGCGCTGGTGAGATACCTATACTCTTTCTTTCTCCCATGAGCTCTGGGCCATGGATAAAGCTTTGTCTCTATCCCTCTCTGATCATGCTTAGAATAACGCCTTGTAATGCTTGTTAATGCTTTGTAACTTAAGCTTTATGCCTTGCATGTGAATCCATTCATTTTACAAAGTAATTAAATACACTTGTATTTAGAATTCCATTCTCAGACATTTCTTGATTGCCTATTACTGTAAGTCAACTGTAGTGTCTTGCAAATTGCTATTTATGCTATGAGTCAGATAAGTCATTTAATGGGCTAATTGCTTAGTCTTATTACGAGTCGCATGTGAGGTGTATATCAAATATTATCACACTACAATCTAGAAGTAAGCTTCTTTGAGTAGTTTGATGTGTTTCACTGTGAAACAACACTGACAAGGTAACACATAATCTCATCTATAGGAGCTTGGCTCTTTAGTCTGTCTCAGAAATAATGAGTGGTTAACAGTGTCCATATTAGGACAGCCTCAGTCTCATACTTTTGAGGCATGGGCTGTCCTAATATGGACACCGTAATGGTTAGACTTAAACAGTGAAACACAGTGACAGACTGAGTTTTAACACCTTAAAGGTAGACTCGGCGATATGATGTAGATGCAGAACGTAAACAGCATAGTGGGTCAATTTCCGCAACAACTAAGAGCATTGAAGCGCGAGGCTCAACTTCTCCACTGTTTTGGTCCCATGGCCTCCACGTTGAAACAGTGTGAAGCGAAGCCGTGCACATGCGCAGATACTGTGTGTGACTGAGTCTAATGCCTTGTTTCTCTCCAATTACACAACATGAAGCCTCACTTCCTAAACGTTGTATCCCTCCACCGACGGCCTGTTCATTTTTACATTTGCAAATTGTTCACACACTTAACGATGGGAAGTTCTACACGACAAAAGCTTAACGGCTCCACTTTCATCACCTGATATATCTCAGGGCCAGACTGTGGAAAAGTGTATTTATTTCTGTTGTGTCCATTCCAGATCTTTACATATACACAGGCTGATCGGTTCGTAAGGCGGTGCTTACCTCTCTCATACATGCCCTTAGGACACCCTTTGGTTATCATCAGTCAAAGTGACTGCCTCAGTCCTCGCAGTGAGAGAGAGAGAGACAGAGAGAGAGAGAGAGAGAGAGAGAGAGAGAGAGAGAGAGAGAGAGAGAGAACATTGGCCTAACAGCACACTGGTCCCAATCATAATAATGAAGTAGACATCTGAGATCAGGTTACAAAATTCATTCAGATGACTTGGTGTCGTGATCACAGAAAGAGACCGTATATTAACAAGGAACGCATGAGACCTGCCAGCCTTAACGACACTCAACGTTCCCTGCTTGTTTCTTCTGTGCTGGGGTTCAAAGATATGCAGTGAGTCTGTGAAACTGACAACTGCCATCTCAAAGCTGCACACTAGAAATGGGTATGCATTGCATACGGCCCACGGGTGTCTGCCAAGACCATTCATCAAAACCATGACAAAGCATTACAAAAATCCATAGGCTCGGGACCATCCACGCACACATTGTCTCAGGGAAGGGTTGGCAGGGGAGATGTGTTTGTACGGTGGATTTCCAACCAAATGTTGAGAAGCTGTCAGATATGAGGTATCCTTTCCTTCAATCCTCCTAGCCCTTCATTCTCCCAGCCATCCCTGACACACTATTAGCAGGCCTGTCTGCCTCTGTCAATGAATGGGCCATACTCCAGAGGACACCAAGCCTCAGATATGGCTTAAATCAAGAGAGAGAGGCTAGCATGGAGACGAAGACAGCAAGGGGCCTCACTCACTTTTTCACACTGCAATGAGCACTAAAATGGAGAAGCTAGATTTTCTTCCTTTCTAGCTCTCTCTTTTCTCTCTGTCATTCCCTCTTTCCCGCCCCCACCTCCGCCAACTCTCCCTCTCCCAGAAACACCCTTCGTCCTTCGCATGTATGTGTCAGCATCCTAGAGCGCCATCGACTCTTCTTGGATCCCTTTTGTCACATTTGTGCACGTCTTTTTCAACTTGGCCTGATGCGCAAAGACTTGTGGAAGTCACATTGACTAGACAGCAGACAGTAAGCACTTGTGACAAGGCACAGTTAAGGAAAAAGGCTACTTGATGACTGCTTTGTGCTCAAAAAGAAACAAGGAAAGTGTGAGACTAGGATAGACCCTCCTTCCTGTTGTATCTTTGGTTTGTCTGGGTATAAAGGTTTTACTTGGTTTCTATTTCTCTTGCTGTATTATAACACAGGCACACACGCACACATATTCACACACACGCACACATATACACACACACGCACACATATACACACACACGCACACATATACACACACACACACACTGAAAATTAATTCCACTGCTTATGCCTTGCATGTAAACAAAATACCTCCTCATCGTCATTATGTTACACTACAGTATCATTCATTTCAATAACATGCACTACATTATGGTGACGGACTAGTAATTAACAAATCATTAACAAACTGGGTTTGGTTCGATGGTTTACTTATTACTAAAGCATTTTCTAATTGGGGTTTGGTAACAAATCATGTTGCAAGGGGAGGCAATGATGGATGATGATAATGACACTGTTTAAGGATGATGTGGGCACGATGGGAATTCAAATTCAACTGACAAAACTCCCTAGCACCCTCCCATGACCCCATTTTCATAATAATATGGTTCCCTAACTCATGTCACTGCATAACCCATTCATTGACACTAACTGCTTTAGTGTCTATTGACGATAGTATCTTCTGGCTGGGGGAGTTTAGTTAAGATCCCAAACGCTCATTCTGAACGTTAAAACGCATCGCTTGCATTATGGTTTTGAAAACATAAGGAATGTATTTTTAATATCAGTGAGAAATAATTTTCAGAAAACAAAAGGTTAAATTACTACACACCTTTATAGGTTTAGGGTTAGTGTTCCCATACGGCCATTTCTCCATGTTACATCGCTTGTTTATGGAAGACAGACGGAAGATAGGTGACCACCTGTGATAATTAGTTATCTAACACGCTCCGAACACCTGTGTGTAAGCGTAACAGGGGAGGAAGTGTAGTTCGTCAACTGGAGGCACACACAGCATGTGGATCTGTGCAAAACTGCTACAGTAAGTGTATCTTTTTTATTTGAAAGATTATTTCACACTGATATGAAAGATAAGGGGCATAGCAGCATATGTTTCGAAAACCGTTTCTAAACATTAGAACACAGCGTCGGAATTGTAGTTCACGCGCAGCCAACCGTGGGCGAAGCTAACCGCTGAAAACCCTACGGATAATAAGAAGGCTTTTGAGAGCTAGTCACTGCTCTGACATTCATGCATGGATGTGTGTTTCTGTGTGTTTGTATGCGTATATACAAACAGTATACGCTCCATTTCATGAATAAACAGGATAAATAGTTTCCCCTTTGTTTTCTTTCCCCACTTGTATATTTTCCTTGCATTCAGATGACAAAACAACAGCTCATTCCAGATCACACAGCTGTACATACATGGATATTTTTTTTCTTCAAATTACATCCTAATGAAAACAACAAACAGGAATACTTCCACACAGCAAGACCCATGTGAACAGATCAGCTTTCCACTTTGTGGTTTGCCAGGCTTTTGCCAAGGGGAGAGAGAGGAGGAAATTAGATACATGGGAAAAAGCAACACCGCAGGGCGAGGACAAACTGTTTACCTTGTAGACCAGCATGATGACCTGATGCAACTTGAGCCGGTGGAAAACACAGACGTCGTAGAGCGCCGACACAGCCAGCACCGTCACCCCCTGCTCCTTCCACAGCATGCTGCAGGTGGCGCAGCCCAGGCTGCCCAGGAGCCAGGCCCCCAGCCTGCAGGGCCCCGCAGGGCCCCCTCGCAGGGTGCAGTGACGTACGTAGCACAGCAGCGACAGCAGGAAGAACAGAGCAGAGCCCACGTCGGCCCGGCCCACCACACCCGCCACTGCCTCTGTGTGAATGGGGTGCGAGGCAAACAATAACCCAGCCAGGAGGCTCCACAGGCCCCCTCCTAGCAGCAGGCGGGCCAACCAGGTGAAGAGGGCTGTGACGGCCCCGTGGAGGCCCACGTTGACTAGGTGGTAGCCCCAGGGCTCCAAGCCGCCCAGGGCATGGTTGAGGCGGAAGGAGAGGGTACACAGGGGTCTGTAAGACTTGTGGCTGCCGCTGTGGGTGAGCAGGGTGCCCCAGAAGTCATCGTAGAAGATGTTGATCCACGGGGTCTCTGGGAGCAGGTCCTGGTTGGTTTTGATTGCACGGCTGTGGGGAGAAGGACAACAGAGGGGTTAGAAGATGTATGTGCAATGATCCTCATGCTTATTGATAACCTGATCAAGAGCAACACCACCATAGTACTTGGGTCTTTTCAGTCAATTCAATCAATATGACACAGTATGTCTTCACTGTACTATGACATTCAGTAGAACTGCAAGGACTGAAAGAAATGTCTAAGTTTCTTTCAAACTCAGCAGTGGTCATTTATCATGCCCCAAAGATAGGAGCTTTAGAAAGAAATCAAGTGACCTTGAAACATGCTCATGTTCGACAGAGACACAACCAATCACAGTGAGAGATGAGGTACATGTGTGATCAAACCTCTGAGTGACCATCGCAGCTTCTCCATCTCAGCCTCAATCCATTTATACCAACAGGACCAAATGCCACAGGCAGTGTGTGTCCTTTCTCCTGATAAACTATGGATGTATTGTCTCCTTTTTAGCTGGTTTGGAGACCTAAACATCAGTAGTAGGTTATGCATTGTAGTATACTTTGGCGTATACAAGTACTGTAGCTTTAAACTTGTGTAAAACTCCTTTGAGAGTGTGGTCATGTGGCCTTCACCAACAGACAATCTGAGAGCGAGAAGAGAGAGGAGTGCTCTTACTGTGAGGACCCAGGGGCCGGGGAGGTGCATGCACCACACCCTTGACCGAAAACATATAAAGCAAAAGAGAGATAGAGGGGGAATGCCATGTTGGCATAATGGAGCGTGGGGAGCCAGGGACCAAAGACCTGTCAATCACAGCTAGCCTTGTGTTTACCAACCGCTGACTACCGGGTATCTCACACAGACACACCACACTGGGTCGAGAGAGAGAGCGAGAGAGAGAGAGAGAGAGAGAGGGAGGGAGGCAAGGGAGGGAGGGAGGGAGGGAGGGAGGGAGGCAAGGGAGGGAGGGAGGGAGGGATGGAGGCAAGGGAGGGAGGGAGGCAAGGGAGGGAGGGAGGGAGGGATGGAGGCAAGGGAGGGAGGGATGGAGGCAAGGGAGGGAGGGAGGGAGGGAGGGAGGGAGGGAGGGAGGGAGGGAGGGAGGGAGGGAGGGAGGGAGGGAGGGAGGGAGGATGAATAAATGTTTGTGGAAGGGATTACAAAGCAGGAGGGACTAGAGAGCAAACTAGAAAGCAGTGTTAAGGCCATGCCTAATCAGTGTTGAGGGGCCATGGAACACCCATGGAGAGACCATGCTGTCTGTGCATGTCTGTACATGTAGTTACCCCACCACGGGGCAGCCCTGGCCTGGGTACTGTACTGTCCCCTCTCCCCATGGCTGGGGTCTGGGGTTGAGCCTGAGTGTTTGACCCTGGTGGTTGTACATCAGCCCCAAGCTGTGTGAGGGGTGGAAGGGTGTGCTATTTGCCCCCTACCGGAGCAGAGAGTGTCTGGGTCTTTGTCACCCAGCTCTGAGGTGTTGTCTGGCTCTGGCAGTGAGACAAGGCCTTGACCCTGTGTGTCTGGGAGGCAGGGGGGAGGCGGGGGGAGGCAGGGGGAGCAGGAGGGGAGGTGATGGCAATGTAATGAGTCTCTTTAGAGAGGAGGAGATGCATTATAACATAGAACGCATAATTAAAAAGAGTGATGAATGGGACATGACACGTGTGATAACACACAGAGGGCGCCAGGTTGTAATCAGTCCCCATGGCGGGCCCAATTAGCACACGCAATTAGGTGTGGAGCGAGGAGAGGGAGAAAACAGGCACATACTGCACAACACACAATAACAGACTGAGACAAACACAAGGAATTCAAAGAAAGAGGCCAAGGCGGCAGATGAATCAAGGTGAAATGGATCTATGGTCCATTGTTTTTGTTGAAAACATAAAAATGATTTGTCTTACAACCTCAACCTTTGTGTTACTCTGAAACCTATAACTTTTACCTGACATTGTCCTATTAAATAGTGTAGCCGCCAGTAGCAACCATCTTGCCCTGACCCTTAAAATGGCTTTACCAGAAAGCAGATGGGTTTGTTGGAAAGGGAAAGGGAGTGGAGATTGCAACCCACAACAAATGACCAAATAAACGACTTCTGACAGGGCGAGGAGAAATAGCCCTCCTTATGATAGATCTGGGGGGAAATTAATACAACTAACCTGGCCTATATGGAAGTGGAGAGGCAAAGATAATCAGCCGGGGATATTTCTATATAATATAAATGCCTAACATGTCAGTGAGCAGATCATTGGGATTCCGACCTGGGTTCAAAACTATTTTAAATAATGTAATATACTTAAGCTGGGCTTGATTGAGCTTGCCTGGTGCAATGGGACCAATAGAATAGTCGCAAAAGTGCCAACCCCGCCCATCTGGCTCTCCAAACAGGCTAAAGTAAACGCTGAAAGTATTTGATAGATTTCGAATAATATTTAAACCCAGATCTGATGGGTTTTTCTGGAGCTCCAGGCAGCTCATCACTGGCAGGGTTAGGCCCCTCTCTTTGGATCATGACTCAGATATGCCAGTTTATTTTCTCTGGCCCATTTGTCAAGTGAGATCTTCACTCCACCACAAGAAGCTCACATCAGCTGCATTATGGTTCAATTACAGCTTTAAACCATTTGGAAGACAAGTGTGCCTTTTTTCCATTGCACATTGCCGTGGCGACAGATAGAGTATATATTGCTTTGAAACCCACTCCAGCTCTGGCACCAAAATAGAAGGCCAGAAACCAATGCCAGTCCGTCAAGTCTCTCTGCAGCAGTCATGGATGCCTGAATCAAAATGCAAATGTTCAGCTCTCAGATTGCCTCCTTCTTCGAGCACCTACACCACTGGGGTTGACAGGCACTCTAGGGGAGAGGATGGAAGAAAGTGGAAAGAGAGAGAGGGGAAAAAGAGAAGGGGTCAGCTAACCCATGTCTCCTTACCTAACACTGTTCCAAGTGGATGTCTACAGAGGAATTAACACGTTTGCATGATGATGTGTCCAATGCAACCCAAGGCCATTCATTCATTAATCCTGTGCTGCATGGCTGCGCGGGTCCTGATCACCGCAGCATTCAGCTATGGCTAAAGGGCCTGCCGGGCCTGCCTGCCTGCCTGGCAGAGTGGAAGATTGGGTTTCTGTGGCTGGGCCCCATCTTTCTGGGAAGCTGGCGGTAGCAGGACCTCTCTGTGCACTGCAAACCTTTTCCAGCCGGGAGTGCATTCCTTCCGCCAACACCATACACGCCTGCCTGCCTGGCGACTCCCAGAGGACCGGCAGTATCATGTGACCGCTAACAAGCGAAACCCGAAAACACTACCTCCCACTCCCTCACCCACCACCATTGAAGAATTCAACTCTGTCCCAGCCAAGTCATGTCTGCACCCAATCTCTAGGAAGAGTATCATGTGACTCAATCGGTCAGATATTTGTTTCCTTATCAAAGTCTGGTGCATCATCTAAAGCTCAAGAGATACAGACAGGGAAGGCAAGTCAGATAAACATAAACTATAAACGATGTAAGCTCAAAGGGGAAACATTCTCAACTTTATGTAGGCCTAGTATATAGATAACTTAATCCTCCAGACAAGATGGTAGTCATAGTGATTGCTATAATGATGCAGCAGTGTTGATAGCAGCTCGCAACCCCAATGTTTTGAGACAAGAGTAGTGCATGACTTCATTGAAACAAAGGCAATTAATTCACCCAGAAAGAAAAACAAACCCAGTAAAGTGTTTGGTGCTTCTATCAAAGCTGTGACTAACCCTCCTCACAACCTCCAAATTCTCTCAATGAGGAGGATCACTTTCCCTTCAAACAGGCTCAACATTAAAGAGACAGCAACAGAAAACATGGCTATCACAGCTTTATACACTGACTATACTAAACATTAAGAAAACCTTCCTAATATTGAGTTGCACCCCTCCCCCCCGGGAACCAGCAGCGTAGCAGTTCTTGGCACCTACTACCATACCCCGTTCAAATTCACATACATATTTTGACTTGCCCATTTACACCTCTGAATGGAACACATACACAATACATGTCTCAATTGTCTCAAGGCTTAAAAATCCTTCTTTAACCTGTCTCCTCCCCTACATCTACACTGATTGAAGTGGATTTAACAAGTGACACCAATAAGGGAACAAAGCTTTCACCTGGTCAGTCTATGTCATGTTTCATGTTTTGTCCACTCAGTGTATTTGTAACTGTATTTTTGCAAAGAAGTCTACAAAATCGGTTGTTTTTACTCTGTCAGTAATCAAATATTGTGATATTAAATATTATCTCTAGTTGTTGACAGATACTGATGCAGCTACGTGGAGCAGGTTGAGAGCTTTAAGTTCCTTGATGTCCACATCACAAACAAACTATCATAGTCCAAACACACCAAGACAGTCGTGATGAGGGCACAACAAAGCCTATTCCCCCTCAGGAGACTGAAAAGATTTGGCATGGGTCCTCAGATCCTCAAAATGTTTTACAGCTGCACCATCGAGAGCATCCTGACTGGTTGCATCACCGCCTGGTATGGTAACTGCTCGGCCTCCAACCGCAAGGCACTACAGAGGGTAGTGGTCAAAGACTCCAGCCACCCTACTCATAGACTGTTCTCTCTGCTACCGCACGGCAAGCGGTACCGGAGCGCCAAGTCTAGGTCCAAGAGGCTTCTTAACAGCTTCTACCCCCAAGCCATAAGACTCCTGAACAGCTAATCATGGCTACCCGGACTATTTGCATTTACGCTGCGGCTACTCGGTTTATTATCTATGCATAGTCACTTTAACTCTACCCATATGTACACATGACCTCAATTACCTCGACTAAACGGTGCCCCCGTACATTGACTCTGTACCGGTACCCCCTGTATATAGCCTCCCTACTGTTATTTTATTTTACTGCTGCTCTTTAATTATTATCTATTTTTTACTTAACACTTTTTTTTTTTTTTTTTTTACTGCATTGTTGGTTAAGGGCTTGTAAGTAAGCATTTCACTGTAAGGTCTACACCTGTTGTATTTGGCGCATGTGCCAATAACATTTGATTTGATTTTGATTTACTTTTCCATCTCCTCTCTGGGAGGAAGAGGGGCAGAGAAGGCCCAGGAGCGGTAAGAGACAGAGATGAGACGAGATAATAGAGATGTGATTGAAAGACAGAGGAATATAACTCCACATCTCCTTTTAACGGTACCATTAGCCATTTGGGATGGTATGGTGAATCAGATTATTCTGAGAGCAGAAGCCAGATATGAGGACAGATAGTCTTCCAAAGACTGAAGAAGAAACTGGCAGATTAATGACTATGCTAATTTTGCCAGTGTGTTTCCTTCCTTCCTCCAATAAATTAAAGTTGAGAAGCATGAATGGAGGGTTTCACATCAACACAACTACACATTCTCTAGGACAGGACATTTTAAGATTTTAAGAATGGAAAGATGACTAGCTACTAGGTAAAACACTTTAATAGCCTACATAAATGTAACTTTAATCATGCAGTATGCTATCAGAGAGACAATTGTAGCGAGGGAGAGCAAGGACCGAAGAAAGTGAACTTTCTCAGAACAATACAACATCTTTTTCTATTTATGCCAGCATGTGAAATGAAGGAAAACAGCTCTGGCAGTTGGGAAAAATGATGTCGTCTCTGCCAAGTATGTGTCATCACCCTGCTTCAATATCTGAAAAGAGCACAGCCATATTTTGCGAATGCCTACTGAGGCTCCGGTGTTGTCCACTCAACTTTTCCGCCAGCTCCTTTGTCTAATGTTTCTTCCCATGGGCATGCTAACAGGTCAATAACAGAATAGTAGAATACCCTCATGGTGCCAATTTGAGTGATTTCTCGAGGTTGGCAATCTTATTCTCTTTTGATAACAACAAAAATTGAATTCATTTTGTACTATTGAGTGCTTTTGAGGTCTGCTTCTGTTTGTAAAATCCTGACAATACATACTGTATCTGTTAAGGAAGTGTAACATGAAAATTATGTTATTATATACAGTGGTGTAAAGTACTTAAGTAAAAATACTTGAAAGTACTACTTAAGTAGTTTTTTGGGGTATCTGTACTTTACTTAACTATTTATATTTTTGACAACTTTTATTTACTTCACTACATTTCTAAAGAAAATAATGTACATTTTACTCCATACATTTTCCCTGACACCCAAAAGTACTCGTTACATTTTGAATGCTTAGCAGGACAGGAAAATTGTCTAATTCACACACTTATCAAGAGAACATCCCTGGTCATCCCTACTGCCTCTGATCTGACGGACACACTAAACACATTCTTCCTTTGTAAATTATGTCTGAGTGTTGGAGCGTGCCCCTGGCTATCCGTAAATTTAGAAAACAAGAAAATCGTGCCGTCTGGTTTGCTTAATATAAGGAATTTGCAATAATTTATACTTTTACTTTTACTTTTGATACTTAAGTATATTTTAGCAATTACATTGACTTTTGATACTTAAGTATATTTAAAACCAAATACTTTTAGACTTTTACTCAAGTAGTATTTTACTGGGTGACTTTCACTTTTACTTGAGTCATTTTCTATTAAGGTATCTTTACTTTTACTCAAGTATGACAATTGGGTACTTTTTCTACCACTCATTATATAAGAACATCAGAGAACATAAGTGCTACTGTAAAAGTAATCTATCTGATTGAAGATGTTAAAATTATGAAGTCTCTTTCACTCAGGGAAGAGAGGGTGTCTTATCCACTGTAGTAATTTATTCTTTTGTATTTCAACAGTACTCAAACCCCCCCCAAAAAAACTCATTTGAATACATAAATTATTAATATCAGTAAGAGATTAAAATAAAAAGCTCAAAGTCAGTCACAGGGGTAATTTGCCTAGATAGAGAGAAAAACCTACTCCTTTGTGTCAGCATTACAAATCACTTCTTAGAGAAATACACTATCAATGGGACATGTCTGGATAAGAATATGCCAAACGTTCAAAAACATGATCATGTCTCAGCGCTATTAAATACTCATACAGAGGTATAACTTCTCTGAGAAACAGATGGTTTGCATCCCATTCATATTCAGACAACAATCATAACAGATCTCTTTGTCAACAGACACCTTGATCAACAACAATGTCTCCTGAGTTATCACTACCATTCATTTCTGCCCCACCCAGCTAAAGCCCAATTATTATTCAAAAAAAAAATTATATGGCCCGCTGGCAGCCGATTACAATAAATGTCAGCCATTTTGATAATTGAGTTTAGTAGGCCTATAAGTAGCCTGGTTTCAGATATGTGCCATCTTGTGCAGTCTAACTGGTTAAGATGGCCTCACCTCGAGCTCCGTTAAAACATTGCAGGTTTTCTAGTATGTTTCTCACATTTTCTTAATCAGATTGTTTCGTACATTACTACATACACCCGGGTAGAACTATTGGAATACGAATCGCTGGGTACTCACCGTCCACCCGACCTCCCCAAATTGTCTGAGAAGGCGGAACAATGGACTAGCTTCTTCGGTAAGGCGCTTAGCTGCTTGGGAGTCCTACCGGAGAGTAGGAAGCAAAGACGCTAAAGGATAGGCAGACGTGGCGGGGTCTTAGTGAGTTTAAGACACCGGGCGACCCGTCCTCATTTACCGAGCATACTACTCGCCAAAGTTCAATCATTGATGAACGAACTTGACGAACTAAGAGCGAGGATCTCCTTCCAGAGGGACATCAGATCCTGCAGCATACTCTTTTTTTCTGAGATTTGGCTTTCCTCCGACATCCAATCGGATTATATACCAGCGGGTTTTACAGTTTTTCGAGCGGATAGGAAGCGGGCACTCTGGCAAGAGCAAAGGTGGTGGGCTCTGCTTTATGACCAACAACACATGGTGCGACGGAGGAAACGTACAGGTACTTGTGAGGCTCTGCTCCCCCGACTTGGAATACTTGGTCATCAAATGTTGCCCTTTTTACCTTCCGAGAGAGTTCTCAGGGATTTTCGTCATGGCTGTGTACATTCCGCCCCAAGCTGACACCAAATAGCCTTTCAAAGATCTTCATTGGACCCTGAACAAACTGGATACCGCATTCCCGGAGGCAGCGTTCATTGTTGCGGAGGACTTTAACAAAAGTAACTTGAGAACTGTGCTCCCAAATTATTACCAACACATCGACTGTCTAACTTGCGGAAATTCTACTCTTGACCACTGCTACAAGCCTTTTCGACACGGGTGTAAGGCCCTCTCCCGTCCTCCTTTTGGCAAATCCGACCATGACTCCATCTTGCTTCTCCCTGCCTACAAACAAAAACTCAAGAGGGAAGTTCCAGTGGTCAGGTCTGTACAGCGTTGGTCCGACCAATCAGAATTCACACTGAACTCCAAACTCCTCCCTATGCAACTGGGTCCTGGACTTACATTTACATTTTAGTCATTTAGCAGACGCTCTTATCCAGAGCGACTTACAGTTAGTGAGTGCATACATTATTATTTTATTCATACCCCCCATGGGAATCGAAACCACAACCCTGGCGTTGCAAATGCCATGCTCTACCAACTGAGCTACATCCCCTGCCGGCCATTCCCTCCCCTACCCTAGACGACGCTGGGCCAATTGTGCGCCGCCCCATGGGTCTCCCAGTCTCAGTGTTAGCAAAACAAAGGAGCTGATTGTGGACTTCAGGAAGAACCAGGCTGGACACGCTCCCATCCTCATCAACGGGGCTGCCGTGGAGACGGTCAATAACTTCAAATTCCTCGACATACACCTCTCAGGGAAGCTGAAACGGTCTAACCACATGGACACCGTGGTGAAGAAGGCACGACAGCAAAGACATTCAGCCTGTCCCAGAGGGCTCTCACAGTGTTCTACAGGTGCACCATCGAGAGCATACTGTCAGGCTGAATCACAGCTTGGTACGGCAACTCCACCGTTGCGGACCGCAAGGTGCTTCAGAGGGTGATACGTGCAGCCGAACGCAACATTGGGTGACTGGCCAATAGTTTCCCCCTATGGACATTTTCCCCCCACATCCCCTCAACGGTCACTTACCTTACCTGCTGCTCCCCTTATGGTCATTCCCCCCCACCCCACCCCCTCAACAGTCTTTACTCTGCCTCCAACCCAATGGACATGTATTTATTCATCACTGCTACAGTTGTTATGATGTGTTTATATAGTGCTATTTCTATTTCTATTGTTGTGTTTTTATGACCATTTTCATTATTTTATTTCACTAGTCCTGCATGTTGGAGATCAAAGCCTAATATTTTCACTGTATCCTGCAATCACACCTGCACACGTGACTATTAAACACTCTGAATCTCTGAATCTGAATCTTGACAATGGCGTGACAATGCATAGGAGCTGGCAAGACGGAAAAAATATATATCTGGGACCACCAGGCTATACAGTCAGTGGAGTAGAGAAGAGTCACCCCGCCAGTCAGCCAGTCAGCCAGAACAAACAGAGAAGGTTATTGTGGTGTAGCTCATTGTAGCCAGCACATAACCACTGTGGCCACCGTTAAATCCCCATTGTCAGGGATGAATAGTTCCTCCACTCTTTGACACGTATGATTAGAGAGATTATAATAGAAGCCTCTGACAAAATCAGCCTTGAGGAGTGTGAGTGTTATACAAGATCAGGATCCCATTAAATGCATCCATTGTTTGATAAGTCAGAGGGGAAAAACACATTTACATGCATTACACATAGCTAAATTACTTAAATACAGGTTAAAGAAGACCCACATTTTTTATGTGATATCTTCCAAATACCACAATGTAGCGAGAACCACAATCTAATCTACAACTCTTCAGATCCAACTGGCATTTCATTCTTGGTTCGAGAGCAGAATCATTGACACCAGCCCAGGAATTTTCTCATTTAAAGATGTCCTTTTGCTGCCAGCTACACAAATGAAGTGCTGGGTGTTACACATCTCTCCTCTGACATGGATAAATGACTCCTGTGCAATCACACATCAAAGTAATTAATGGAGGAGTAGAGACCGGAGGGTCAAGATACAGGTCAGGGACACCTATAGAGCACAGGGCCAAAGTCAATGCTCAACCTCTACGAGAAATATTTTTTCCCATTTAGGCTATACATTCATATTATCCTCATTCCATATCCTTAGGTCAGAAACTCAATGCAGTGGCATAGACCTCCAAGAAAACTGAAAAATATACTGTAGGTTGATAATTCTTTTCTAGAAACCCCAAATACTGTTTTGACTGTGTACCTAATAAGTGTAGCATGCTCTAACACAGTAGAATGTGTCTATCCCCGTGAGGGGTTATTTGCAATGCTCCGTCAGTACAAACACAGGCTCACTCCATTTCATGCCACAGTAGATAAGCAAACAGGGGGACACTGGAATGGACTCGAGCCAGGCAGCATTGCAGTGCTGTTTTAGTTCAATGGACAACACCGCCTGCTCCCTAGCATCCTGATCAGTCCTTTGTACTAGACTGGGACAGTCCCATTGGGTGTGCTCTGCATCCTGATCACCATGGAGAAATAAGCGCAGGGCAGCCCTGGTTAGACAGCTATGCATGGTGGAATGTTGGTTGCTGGGGGCGAGGTGTCTGTTGCATCATTGGCGGTACTGTAACAGACAAGTCCAGACTCATCGAGAGCAGAGCCACAGCAGGGCTGTGATTGATAGGGCTGTCGGAGAGCCCCTCCCCCTCAGACAGAACACTGTCTGGCTTCACTGTCCAGGGTTGGACGGCGTAATGAAGGAAATGTTCAGCACTCAGCTCAGCTCTGTTTAGTTAAACAGGAGCAACGGATGGCGATACATGTTCTGCAAAAAGTTCAACTTTTCACACATGGAAATATTGCATTTTGTAACTGCATCGCGTAGTTTGGCTTCCTCTGAAGGCTATGAAGACCCTTGTAGTGTACAGTAGCAGTTCCTCTGCAAAATGATAATTATAGCTAAAACACGTTTGCTTCCATTGAGCCAAGTTAGGGTGTTCTTCAGTACAACAATCCTTTTTCTGTAGTGCCTCTTTCCAAGGCTAACTTTCAAGTTGTATTTAGGCTATAGCCTTGCCTAGCCAATCCCAGCCAGGTGTGAGAGCCAATTACAAGCCTGCCAGTGCAGAGTAGGCTGGGTGATATACACCCGGATTCTTACATCCCATAAATCTGTCAATGATCTCCTGACTCCTGCATAGAGAGCAGGAGGCTGTTGGGACAACACAAAGCCATGCACTCTCTATCCGTCTCTCTCTACCTCTATCCCCCTCTATCTTTCTTTCCCCCTTCCCCTCTACATCTAGCTTCCATCCCCATCCCTACCCCGCCTCTCTCCTCTGTCTTTGGTGAAGTATTGTGGGTAGACAAAAGTCAATGGTTTCCACTGTTGTCTCTCAGGTGGTTTCTTTCGTGGGTTAATCCACTTCCTGAGGGTGTAATTCAACATGCAGGACCTCCTGTGAGGACTTCCACTCACAGACTCAAAGACCTGTCTGCTAAACAGCTCCCTGTTGACATATGATGAGACAGGCTTCAAACGGTGGTGTTTGGAGACGTACACAGGTCTAAGGCCTAGTTTCCCTGTCTGGTATGACCATACCAGACAGGGAAACTAGGCCTGCCTTGGGGTCATACATGTGCTGCTGGCTTGAACATCTGTACGGATGAGGAAATAAATGTAAGCCTATTAAGCCAAACAATCTTTCAATTCAACTTGCAGTTGGATTATTTTAAGTGTTTACCAAATGGATTTAACTGTTTAGCTCTTAACAATCTTACTGACAGGCAGCTCTGACAGACAAATAAGCTTTGCCTCTTATCCTATACTCTGGAGGAAGGATGGTATCCATCTAATCATTTAGTCTCTCTCTCTGTCTCTGTCTCTGTCTCTGTCTCTCTCTCTCTCTCTCTCTCTCTCTCTCTCTCTCTCTCGCTCTCTCTCTCTCTCTCTCTCTCTCTATCTCTCTCTCTCTCTCTCTCTCTCTCTCTCTCTCTGACCCATGTCTAAACAGTGTCCTAGACAAACTGGCAGTTTTTGGGGGGCTCCTCCACAGCCCTCCTCACAGGAGAGAACAGGAGAGATTTTGTCACACCTTGACCTTTTTGGCCAGGGTTTAATCAATTCCTTCGACTTTGTTCCCCTTGTGTTTTGGAGAGCTCTCCTCTCTCATGGACAGGAACATCAATACGGGGGCCCATTCTCTCATCTGCTCATGCTATTTTTGCGTGTGAGTCCCATCCTGCCAACCATGGGTCTGTTTTATCATTTGGGCTGGGGGGTTGTTGACCTGGAGGAGGGCTAAAGGAGGGGATAGGGGATATAGAGGGAGGGCTGACACCAGATGAATGGGAGCAGGACTGTGGAATGCCGAGCCCTAGACTCCCATGCAGGCAGCACATGTGGCAGGGAAGAGGGGTAGGTGGTGGGCCTGTGCCCCCCAGCACTGAAGGACTTTATGAGGCACGCTGCCACTCAGGATGGGCTAGGTCGTGGCACGCCACCACTGACCCTCCCTCTTTCCTCTGTCCACTGAAGTTTACAGCAGGAGCGTAAGTAGCAGGAAGAGCCACTGACAAAGAATGGCAGCGGACCAAGAAGGAGCGGACGGTTTTAGTGATCTGACCTCTGCAACAGCGAGTCTTATTTCAGTCTGTGACATTCAAAACAGCTGTAGGAGTAACATTACATTCTATTTATCTTACTGCTATGGCCGATTGTCCTGCATCTGCTGGTGCATTAGTACATAATGAGGCCATGGCTTATTACTCTACTGATCACTCTGGGAGGGATTGTGATTACCTAGCGTTTTCTGAGAGCTCAGTGCAATCTATCAACATAAGAGCCATGATAGCAAATCAATTAGAATAGGCCAAGGAGCCATGAGAGAGAGTGAGAGAGTGAGAGAGTGAGAGAGAGCAATAACTAGGGTTTTACATTTTAATTGTATTCCCAATTTCCTCTTTATGTAGATGAGCAAGTGGTGAAAAATCCTGCCATCCTTTTAAACTTCAGGGCTGGCACATTGTGATGATTAGTGTAATGTGGATGCCATAACCAAATTAAAAATAAAAACTTGGATTAAATTATGTAAAGAAAAACAAAATCCTACAACACACTGACTAACACATTTGCTAATTTTAAACAAGTGTACTCTCTGAAACCGGATACTGAATGTATCTACCCTTGTTTTTCGCGAGGCATCAACACCACAGACTGGTGGCATATGTGGCGTATCCACATGTGCACACATTCATTATGCAAATGAGGGGGGTCTCGAGCAGGATGTGTGATCTCATTAGATAGTATCACTACAGGCCTACGTTCACATATGCCTCCCACCCAACCATACAGCTTATTACTTCCCCATTAGGGTTCCGGGCTTAAATGAAGGCACATGTGCATGGAGCCCCCATTGGAGGAGACCATATTGAGCGAAGGCTCTCAGTGCTACAGTGGCGGGCCCGGCTAGCTTAACATTGAGTAGTTCCCCACTGTGTAGTTGGTAGCTCTCCAATGGTCTTCAATGCAGCCTAACTGCTCCATCTGATAATGCAGCCTTTAACTTAATGTTTGTTCTTAGATAGTCAAGGCCAATGACAGGCTGTGATCTGGAAAACAAACACGATAGGCTAGGATAAGTTTAATCTGGTCAAGGTCTAGTAATCGGGTATCAAACAGATAATGGAGTATTTACTGGTGAGCCAGAGAAGATAGATTGTAACTTCCATCAATGTAATTGTCTGCAAGTAGACCATGTATTAGTTCAGGTTTGTAAACACAAATGTCAGAATATAGATATAAAAAATCTGAAATGTGTGGTTGAAATGAAAAGTTAGATCAAAATAAATAAATCTAAGTATAAAACAAATGAGGAAAGGAAGACATGATCTGGTCCATCTCCTTGGCCTTCAGGCCTTCATTAATGCAAAGCAACCGAAGATACCGCTCTCGCGTGAGACTGCAGAGTCTAGTAATCCTATAAACATGCCTAAGAGGTACCCAAATAGCCACTTAAGTGTTTTTAAATGCTTTGTCTTCCACATGGTGTCAATTTGCATTTTTGTGAAGGAGCTCATTTACGCATTTCAAATTTTACGGCCACCAAATAACGAAAACCGCAAGGCCTTCCTGGTAAGCAGTTGTACTTTTACTGCCTTTTGATTTCACCATTTACTTTTTCATTTATATAACGCTGAATTCCTCAATGTAGAAATTAACACAAATAAACAACATGTTGGTCAGACAGTTGATGGCATGGCGGGTTATTTAAGTCCTGCCATAGGCTTAGTTAAAAAGACTGTTGGCCAATAAAAACAAGCTGTTTAAATGGAATAAAGGAAAACTATTGGTGAGAACCTACAACAAAGCGCGCTTAATCGCCACACAGTCTAACAGTATCAGATTATGGGTCACATACCATGCAAAACCACTGATCAAACAGACCAATATCTGGGGGAAAACAACACTTTCAGCAGGCTTGCTACTAGCAAACAGGCTAAAGAAGTCATATGGTTTCAATGCAACCACACAGCCAGTAATGATAACCAAGACAACCTCTCGGCCTTCAGTTTCCTGGTCCCTTCACTGCATTATTATATCACTGTGGTATTAAGAGTTACTTTCTTTAATCCATTTCCATGAGTTAATAACATTTTTGGACAGTTTTTCCTCAGTCCCTTCAGCTAGCTCAATTGAATCACAGACCTAGATGTACTACAACAGTCAGCACATTCCATTCAGTAAACCAATTCTACAGTACAGAGGCAATCATCAGCTCATTTCTCTCTGTGTGGTTCTTGTGCCATAAAATAAGACATTCCACTTGTTTTCCTTGTGAGAGCCAACATCCCATTTGAGGGGTTTTAAATGGGAAGAGCTGAATGCCGATTGGGCAATTAGCATTTAACTATCTTGGGAAAAACTAAGCAGAATCAATTGTCTATGATCAATGTGCTTTGCCTGATGTATTCTCCCTGCTGTGATGAAAGAGGCTTGAATTATCGGGAAAACAACCCTCTTCTGAGGGCAGACCTGTCGGAAGAACAACCAGCTGCTTCTCTTCATTAGCTAGCCAAAACAGTATCGTGGGATTTAAGCTGGGAGCTTTACTACATCTTAATCTTTCCCAGGATTTACACGTTTGATCAAGTTTGATCTAAATAAGATTTACTGTGTATTTCTCTTCAATACTCAAAACTGTGAAATTAGCTCAATTCAGGAGGCAAAAGCCACTGGTCTGGTCTGAAGGGAAACCTATCAGAAATACAAATGCCTTTTATTTTTGTAAGTGTAGCACATACAGTGCCTTCAGAAAGTATTCACACCCCTTGACTTTTTCCACATTTTGTTGTGTTACAGTCTGAATGGATCAACAACATTGTAGTTACTCCACAATACTACTCTAATTGACAGAGTGAAAAGAAGGAAGCCTGTAAAGAATACAAATATTACTGAGTACCACTCTCCATATTTTTTTGCTATCATGGAATGGGTATGCTTGTAATCATTAAGGACTGGGGAGTTTTTCAGGGGAAAAATTAACGTAATGGAGCTAAGCACAGGCACAATCCTAGAGGAAAACCTGGATCAGTCTGCTTTCCACCAGACACTGGGAGACTAGAGGAAAACCTGGTTCAGTCTGCTTTCCACCAGACACTGGGAGACTAGAGGAAAACCTGGATCAGTCTGCTTTCCACCAGACACTGGGAGACTAGAGGAAAACCTGGTTCAGTCTGCTTTCCACCAGACACTGGGAGACTAGAGGAAAACCTGGTTCAGTCTGCTTTCCACCAGACACTGGGAGACTAGAGGAAAACCTGGATCAGTCTGCTTTCCACCAGACACTGGGAGACTAGAGGAAAACCTGGATCAGTCTGCTTTCCACCAGACACTGGGAGACTAGAGGAAAACCTGGATCAGTCTGCTTTCCACCAGACACTGGGAGACTAGAGGAAAACCTGGTTCATTCTGCTTTCCACCAGACACTGGGAGACTAGAGGAAAACCTGGTTCAGTCTGCTTTCCACCAGACACTGGGAGATGGATTCATCTTTCAGCAGGACAATAACCTAAAACACAAGGCCAAATCTACACGGGAGTTGCTTACCAACAAGACAGTGAATGTTCCTGAGTGGGCAAGTTAGTTTTGACTTAAATCTGCTTGAAAATCTATGGCTAGGCTTGAAAATGGTTGTCTAGGAACGATCAACAACCAATTTGACAGAGCTTGAAGAATTTCAATAGAATAATGGGCAAATATTGTACAATCCAGGTGTGCAAAGCTCTTAGAGATGTACCCAGAAAGACTCATAGCTGTAATCACTGCCAAAGGTGATTAACATGTATTGACTCAGGGGTGTGAATACTTATGTGAATGAGGCATTTCTGTATTACATTTTTAATACATTTGCAAAAATGTCTAAAAACATGTTTCCACTTTGTCATTATGGCGTATTGTTTGTAGACAGGTGAGATAAATGGCTGTAACACAAAAAAAATGTGGAATAAGACAAGGAGTGTGAATACTTTCTGTATGCACTGTAACTACGCACGATTGGTCTGGGGTGATTTTCTGGTTTCCGTACTCTTATATTCTTGATGATGGGTTATAAAAGTTTACCAGAAGTAAAAGATCTGATGCAGCAGAGAAGAAAGAACGGTCATAAAAAAGGCAAAATAAAGTTGGAATAAAGTAGCAGCAATTTCACATGGGTCAGGTAACCCAGTCAAGAGTAAAATCCATTCCTTTCATAATAACAGGACGTTTTCTGCCCAATGATAGCTCAAAGAATCCACTCTGAATGTATTAAACTATGCCATTGCCAGCACACATCCCTGAGCTAGCCTAGCAAAAATACAAATAAATAAGTGCTTTTTCAAGGAAAGGAACCCTGCACAGCTAGCCCTAGGAAGTGGCCATTTCCCATTGTCAAATATGCTCCTTTTATGTTCTCACAAAGTATTTTTCCTGATTAGCACCAGAACAACAGGGGACAATACATACTGTTAGCATGGATAAACCCAAGCCACAGAGGGAATACTTCAGTCTGTTTATTTCTACAGCCGGCAAGGCAGTCTTGATAAATCATGGGATTTGCGGAGAAATCCATCGCCACATCGAACTGACTCTTCCCTCTTTCTGGCCATGACAGTTATATCGACAAGAGTGAACAAGCTATAAAACATTTCACAAGGGATTGGAAGTGCCCCCTCCTTTTCATCACTACAGTGTGTTTACTATGAACTGTAATTAATCAAGTCTGGGGTTGTCATTAAGGTGACATCATATTTATACTAAACGTGGCTCATGTGAATTTAACAGAGTGGGTAGGGCACCGCCGGAGGGCCCGACAGAAGTTTTTGAAATTAACATGCTCTCCGGCATCATGAAAGAGGGAAAAGAAATCCTCCAACATATGGGTGACACATCAAACGGTGTCCCTTCTTAAAGAAAGGCCCCATAATCAACCTTTCACATGCAGGGGATTTATGGGTCCACCGTAGGAGACGGAGGCGCATATATTATGTTGCAGATGTGTTTATTACGGTATCCAGACTTTTGAGGAACATTTTTGGCTCTTTCTTTCAGCAGAGCCACAGCATAATGTCTCCAGATCTGAGCTCGATCAAAACCCAAGCACTCATTTCTAGCCACACTCAGTAAAATGTTTAGTGGTCAGTGATGTAGGGGATTCAACAACTCAATAGCAGTGGTGTGGGTATGATGTCTGTTCAGTATTGTTTAAGTGTTTGCCAAATATGGGGTTTCAATCCAAAGCATTCAGAATATTTTGCAACACGTTGCCTTTAACTCAACTCGAATTACACAATTACATGTGAAGTCCTTTATACAGCAAAATACCCTGCAGAAATACCAATTAAGAAGAGCAAGACCCCCTGTAAAGGACCCTCTTTAGCTTTTATAAGAAAGGAAAGGAATTCAGGAATTTCGTTTATCCTTACACCCGAATACATTTACAGACCGACCTACTCAACACTTCACTTAAGCACATTCAAATCCACAAAGGGACTGGCATTCATTGCATTTCTGGAATACTTTCTGGTGGCATATTGTAGATGGAGTGAATAAAGCAGAGGGAGGGGACACAGTGGGACAGGCCCCCAGCGAGGGGGACAAAGAGACAGGCAGAGCTCTGCCCAGAAGCTGGCTCTGTGAATGAGCCAGACAAAGAGCTGAGTAGAGCTCTCCATTGGCCGGGGAGGGAGAAGGAGAGCCGGTCCTATGCCCACACCACTGAGACCCAGCCTTAGAGAGCCACTGGAGCAGGACCATGTGTGGTCCATTATCACACCCAGCAAGCAGGCTGCCACGCCCCCCCCCCCCCCCACTCAATGGGAAGACGGATGCCCCCTTGCTGCTCTCCACAAACCTGGTAACAAAGGGCCAAAAAAACAAAGGGCCAATGGCCATTGAGTGTGAGAGAGAACCAGGGCCATTGATTAGGGGCCGTAAGAGCATGCCTGCGTGGGCTTCCTCTCCTTCAGGGCGGGGACAATGGCACTGACAGGCGCTGGAGGAGGACAGAGAGAGAAGGCACAGTGTGGAGGTGGCTGGTTAGCAAACTCCTACGAAACAACTGTCTCTCTGATGAGAGCTCCGCAGGAATTGATGTCTCGCATTTCGTGTAACTTGTTAAGAAAGGACAAACAATGGAACCCTACCAGGTAAACACAACCACATTAAACTTACTTCAAACACTTTTCTATTGTCTACAGATACATCTAAGAATGAAGGGTGTTTATTCAGTCATGTTCCATCTGGAATCATGAAACACTACCTTTAACTCTACTCAGCATAATCTGAAGCAATGTTCAACGATCACACTCAAGCACTCACTCATGTGTCACCATGAATATAAGACCTGACCCCTTCCACGTTCATCTGTCCTCATCCTGTCTTCTCCAAATGTTGCTAACATAACAGCACAGCAGGAAACAGATGGAACCATGTCCTTCTCACATCAAACGATGGAAGCGGCCATAACAGACCATGTTCATGCCTCTCCAAACATACAGACGTATCTGCGTTAGCTCTCTTCTCACTGTTTCCAGGTCAGCCTGCCAAGACATGTAACAGCCTTACAGTGCACTTGTCAGGAAACCTTTCTTTAAGGAATTAGGGTCTGCCGTGTTCTTCCAGTGCACAGGATCAGAGGTCACGGGAACACAGGCAAGAACAGGAGGACACTGACGTCACTCCCCTGCCCTGCCGTGACCAGTCAGCCAGGTCTTACACAACAGGCTATGTGCCATCTTATCTGCTGCTTAGAGAGGATGAGGGCGGGTCAGTGGAGTGGACCCCCCTCTGACACACGACCCCGGCCTGACACACGACCCCGGGCTGCGGTATGTTGCTGCATGCTGTATCTTAAAGGGTCAGAGAGGATCCTGCAACGCTGAGCACATAAACACATGTACTTTGAACAGCAGCTTGTTACAGCCGGTGACGGATGCCTGAGTGACGACATGACGTTTGAATTCACATGGAGTACGTGCGGAGGGCTTAGTGTGGAAGTGTGAAGGGCATACAGTATTTCCTGGTCCATGGAACATTGGGTTGTTCAGGAAAGGTTCAAATAAGGTTAAGGAAGCAGCTCAACACTGTACCAGAATAAAACAATCTCTGTAGGCGAGTGCATGTCCCAAGATGTGGCAGTAAATTTATGCAAGATCATTGGGAACAAAATCAAATCAATATTGGTCGCATACGCATATTTAGCAGATGTTCTTGCGGGTGTAGCGAAATGCTTCTGTTCCTAGCTCCAATAGTGCAGTAATATCTAACAATTTACACTTTAAACAAATAAAATATTGAATAAAAATCAAGACAAGACCCTGCTCTCACTGGACCCTTTAACCAGATGTAAAATCAACAAGTCTAAGAATAGGGGTGGTGAGTTGACCATTAGAACATCTGGAAATATCCCCATTAGGATCCGTCCCCCACGACATAAAGTGTGCGGCATGTGTACTGAGCTGGTGAGGTAAACCAGTAAAAATGCCTGTAGTAAAGCGGTCCTACTGTGTATACACTTTGATCCCTTGTAAGAGAATAAGTTAAAAGAAGGACCGTAAAACAGCATAGTAAAACATTATGGGGTGGATGACCACCCAGGTATAAAGCATTTAGGGGCTATGTGGAAAAACTTATGACAAACAAAACGTTGTTTTGTAACACGGCCCACATGTTCTCCCACCGTGCAAAGTCAAACACATCCCATGTGAGACAGAAAAGCATCAGGCATCAAAGCAACACAATCTGACCAATTAGGCCTGTGTGATAGCCTGTGTGATAAACTGATAAAGGATTGTGTGATGAATCGATCCGACAGGTCATAATCATTTGTTAATCCCAATTTACCATATTAATGAGGATCATTAAATGCTCATGGTAAATTAAAACGGTAATGTAATTATCACTATCATGAATTATGAACATGCTGTGAAACTACCCTCTGTGAAACATAGCTACATCTCTTGTCTCGTTCTCCTTCTCATAAAACGTATGAGCCTGGGAAATTCTTTATCACAACGTAAAAGACAAGATACTTTCAACAAGACAACTAGAGCCAGCCATGATGGAACACAGCCCTATTCCATATGTGTGACCTAAGAAAACACTGGATGATTACTACAGCCTTATTAACGCTCTCCACCTCATCATCATTTACAGAGACAGATAAGAATGACACCAAGAATGTAAACAAAGTGGAGATCAAAGTGGTTTTACTTTGGCCGGCTCCATTATATCACAGAGACATGAGAACATCTGTCAAGGAATTTGGCCAATTAGTGAACTGCAATATCAGGTATGTGAAAATATATTTGTCTGTGCACCCTTTCATAAAAAAATAAGTGCATTTATAGAGAACAATTCTGCATGCAACACCATGAGTAATATTTCAAGAGCAACCTGTATACTACTAAATAATCTAAATTAAATCAAATGCATGCATGTTGCAACTCTTGTTTTGCTCTCTAATCACTTATGTGAAATTAATGTATTATTGCCGATGGCCCTACTGAACATCATCACTCGTCCTTTAGTGCCTCTACTAAAGAATAAAACACTTTTAGTATCTAAACAATATCATGTTTTTTCTTTATTCTACTAAAGTTACCACAGAGGCAACTTTTCATGATGCATGCATTTTCATGATGCATGCATTCTCAGATTAGGAATACATCAGTTGTATGTGTTAAAAATGCTTTGAATAAGTATATTCATGGACGTAGATGAATTATATCTGGATTTTAATCCCTTTGTTGCTGTGAAGAGGGGAATTCTGGGTCAAGCAGGCTGGGGGATATTTTCCAGTCCACCTACAGCAAGATGGGCTGAAATTCTTCGACAACACAAGCGAACAAACCATCACTGGCTTCTCCTTCTCCCCCGCGGCCGTCACCCCTCCCCCACTCCACTCCTCCACAGACAGACCAGGGACAAACGATGGCGCAGTGACCTAAAAACCACACCCCCTGAAGGAATCATTCACCAACCTTCAAATCAGATTTGTATTAAAAGTCAGTTGCAGCCAGAAGCGATCCTGTGGAGTAACATTGTAGTGCAGAGGAATGCCCTGAGCAGCCATCATCAACTAATGAGCTATACTTCTGAGACAAAGACATGGGCTCGCCAGACAGGCCTGCTTTGTTTCATCACTCTGGTCAGCCGGCCCAACACTGACCAAGAATCCCAAACCCAGACGTGTAAGAGAAAATGGAAGCCATGGGGGCCAGAAGGAAAAAGAAACACAGCTTGATCTAATTCATCATAATATTTTCTGAACTATGTCCATGAAAGCTCTATTTTCAAAAATGTCCGCGGATATTGTTGAAGAGAGGTGCTTTTATATGGAATCACCACTTGGCAGTCGGTGTAGGCCTAAGCAACCAGCTGTCCAAAAGTCTAGGCTGCCAAGGAAACAACTGCCCAGGCACACGGCCGGCACTGGTTCTCTGATTATTAATCTTCTGAAAAATGTACAATGGATTAGTGCAACATTTATCAGTCATTTGTTCCAAAATACTACAAAACCATTAATTTCTTCTGAAAATGAGACTGCATAAGTATGAATGATCAATATAAAACAGAGCTATCCCACTGGGCACACACTGGTTGAATCAACGTTGTTTCCACATAATTTCAATGAAGTTGAATTGACGTCTGTGCCCAGTGGGATGTTTCAGATGAAGCATGTATCAATCCACATTTGTTCCTTTGAAACGGACATTAAAGTGTATATCAAATAAGACTTCAGTAATGTTTTGTCTTGTGTGACTCATTTGGTTTCTGTAGAGAACAGCTGGGGAGCACAGTGCACGTTGTTGCAGTCTGTGAGAAAGGACCTTAGTTTGTTCGTTGCAAGTGTCAAACTTTTATTCTGTAATCAAATGAAAACCCAGTTACTGCCAGTAACTAAAGATGAAAGTTGGTTTATTTTATTCTCTAGTAGATACTGCACCCCCACAGTTTGTACATGAAATAATAGACGTTGAATGGGGCTGCAGATTATTCGGCGTGACTCATTAGAACATTTTCCAAGGTAGCAGTGACAACTACAAGTAACACAACACTCCTTTTCATGTGGATAGCTTTCAGATTCAGATGGAGATTCAGATTGTTTAATAGTCACATGTACCGGGTTGCAGGTGTGATTGCAGGGTACAGCGAAAATCTTAGGCTTCGAGCTCCAACATGCAGGACTAGTGAAATAAAATAATGAAAATGGTAATAAAAAACAATAGATATAGCCATAGGGGGAGTAGCGGGGGGAGGGGTGGAGCAGCAGGAGAGAGAATGTCCATAGGGGGAGCAGCAGGTAAGGTAAGTGAGAGTTGAGGGTGGGGGGTGGGGGGGGGATGTCAACCAGCACAGGTGTAACACATACTGACAAACGAGGTGACACCAATCGGTGTGCCCTACATGCTAATGAGCTGTACGTGCTAAAGTCCAACCTTAAAACATAAATGGAAAAACCAAAGCCTGTAACAATTGACAAGTAACAGTACTCTCCTCACCTGAAGAAATGGCAAATAATGACAGAGAAATCGGATCTTGTAAAAAACACAGAATGGAAGTGTATGTATTTACATTCCGAGTCAAATATGAAGTTGTATTTAATTTAGCGTTGTGCCAGTAACCGAAAGGTCGCTGGTTCTAATTCCCGAGCCGACTAGGTGAAAAATCTGTTGATGTGCCCTTAAGCAAGGCACTTAACCCTAATTGCTCATGTAAGTCGCTCTGGATAAGAGCGTCTGCTAAATGTCTAAAATGTAAAATGTAAAATGTAAACAAATAAATAAACTTGACTCAGCCCTAAGCATATATAAAACACACACATAGTTATGGGGGTAACATTTGCAGATTAAAGGCCTAGTGCATTAAAAAACTTGATTTTCCTGTGTTTTATATACACACTTCCATACTATGAGGTTGGAATAATACTGTGAAATTGTGAAAATTATGATAATGTCCTTCTAGTGTATGAGCTGTTTGAAAAGGCCACCTGAAATTTCAGCCTGTTTTGGGGGGATGGAGTTTTGGCCTTGCTCTTTGCTAAGAAGCTATTTGTATTTATTTGAAAACAGTAAGGTACTTAATTGTTACCCAGAAATGATTTGATACTGAGATAACAAATGGCTGCATTGGACCTATAAGCAAAAAGTCTGGTTGTGGCTCACCATACAAGCCATATAGAAAGTGGGTAAAAAAACGCATGTAGGCCTATGTATGAGCTATATTTATGTTGGGTTTTCAAGAGTGAAAATAACAGAAGGGGAAGTATTATATGATGCATGAAAACTGTTGCTAAATTGGTTGGGCAGAAGGAGTGTCTGGATAGAGGCCTTTATACATACAGATACATTTCCCCAAAATATGTAAGACTCCTTGCTGTGAACCAGCAGAATGCTGGACAGGCAACTACTGGAAACAATTAATAACCTGTTTTATGGCTGTTCTCATTCCAGCTGTGCTGTAACATGGAGCCGCCTTTATATAGGGATTCCAAAACAGCTCACTCACCGTGGAATGCAGCATGTGTAGGAAACGTCAGCAGCCTCATGTTAGAGTTATTACAGTATTACTACATGTCATAGTAAAACAATGTATTTCAATTCAGGATGATTACTTATTCACTTTAAGATCTTGCATTCTCTATATTGTGATTCCAACATTATGGATCACTATTTGCTGCATATAGAAGACGAAGGTGGAATATGAGAGTATAGCCTATTATTTTCAGTAAGGCAAATAAACATTACACATGCAAACATCCTTCCTCACATGCCTTTCCGGAGCAGAGGGACCACCGGTTAGGAGCAATGCTCATTAAGAAGCCAGAGACTGGGAGGTCTGGTGGTCGGTAGGGAAGTGAAACAGTCAGACTCATCCTAGAGGAATCTAGCAGTAAAACTCTCTATGGGATATTACTGATACGAGCCCATAAAAACTGGGCTTAGTGAGTGACTAAGCGTAAACTGCTTTTGGAGGAACATGGAGGCAATCATCATCAATTCACCGGGATTTATCACTCTTCGTCCATGGAGTGGGATTTGGTTTTTGTTTGGGTGGCTGGCTGGTGGCTTCGGCATGTCAGTCGAGGCTTCCAGGGTCGATAGATAATCTTTCTGTTTACGGTGTAAAATGATAACTTTCTCATCATGCGGACAGGGCTGATTTGTAAACATTCCTCGAAGCCAAGACCTTTGGAAACACTCAGACATCAGGGTTTATTGGTTAACAGTGATGAAATTACAGCTGCTTAGACTTGAACTCACTCCTGGTTTCATCTGTAAGCACACACCAAGTACTCACAAAAGAGTTCTGATATAAGTTCATTTTTTTCTTTGATATCATAATGAATAAGGTTATATGGACAGGGAGGACCTGATCCTAGACTCTGAGATGCTTTTTGAACACAGGCCCAGAGTATCAGTAAATCAAAGGTCAGTCAGCGCCTCTCTTCACTGATCACACAGACTGGTTCAGATTACTGGGGAGAAAGCCTCGAGAGCTGATCACATCATCGTCTAAATCCCCTTGTCTCCCTCAATGACCCACAATGCTTCTCATTAGCCCGAGGAGAGGTGATGATTTCAGACACTGAGCTTCTGCTGTTGTGCTATGCTTTCCTGATCTCCTTTGGAGCCAAAAACGACACATATTCCAGCTCATGCAGGGTATGACATCTACTGCTTCCCTTGACACATGTTCAAAGGTGTTTAGAACCCTTAGAGAATTGGCTGCAGTGTTTCTCTAACATATCTTACAAGGTTTTCCAAGAGTAATGATCATCTACTATGGACTAGAACAGCACAGCACTGAAGGCCCTAAGGCAGACAAAACAACATTAGCTATTAAAGTTGATTAAATTAGTTGATATTCACAGTGTCAACTAAACTTTCACCAGGAAACTATAGATTATATAGCCTCAAATACAACATGTTGATAGAACGTACTGTTCATCTAATGAGTTGAGACTTGTCAATTGAGTGTAACAGGGTTATGTCAAGAAATGATATGCTATCTTCTATTTGCATGCATAGAGCTCTTTAATTTCACAGGACCCAACCTGCAGATTAAATTAAACTAAAACTTACATTCATAATGTGGTTTGAATCCATAAATCTCTGACATCAGAAAAGCACACACAGCACAGTGCCAAAACAAACAAACAAACTCAAAGCCTGATTGCATTGACTACAAGTCTTATCTGAAATTGAATAAAGGATTTGAGATACATAGAGCATATACTGTTTACAGGCCTCCTGGGCCATTTACAGCGTTCCTCGCATGTCTTGGGACCTACGCATTGCCACAATCATACACTGGATCTAGTTTTGTCCAGTGGAATAGATATTGTGGATCTAAATGCTTTTGCTCATAATCCTGGACTATCGGACCACCATCTTATTACGTTTGCAATCGCAAAAACAATATTTGCTTAGACCCCAACCAAGGATTATCAAAAGCCGTGCTATAAATTATTGGACAACCCAAAGATCCCTAGATGCCCTTCCAGACTCCCTCCACCTACCCAAGGACATTGGAGTACAAAAATCAGTTAACCATCTAACCAAGGATCTAAACATAACCTTGCGTAATACCCTAGATGCTAAAAACAAAAACTATTTGTCACAAGAAACTAGCTCCCTGGTATACAGAAACCTTCCAGCAAGCATCCAGAAAACTGGAACGGAAATGGCGCTCCACCAAATTGGGGGTTTTCCGACTAGCTTGGAAAGACAGTACCGTGCATTATTGAAAAGCCCTCACTGCTGCTCGATCAGCCTACTTTCCCAACCGGATTGAGGAGAAAAAAAACAATCCCAAATGTATTTTTGATACTGTCGCAAAGCTAACTAAAAAGCAGAATTTCCCACTGAGAGTGGGCTTCACTTCTTCAACGAAAAGATGATGATCATTAGAAAACAAATTACGGACTCTGCGTATTTCTCCAAAACTCAGTTGTCCTGAGTGTACAGAACTGCCAGGACCTCGGATCGATGGCGACATTCAAGTTTTGTTATCCTGTATCTCTCGACACATTCACAAAAATAGTCATGGCCACTAAACCTTCCAGCTGTCTACTGGACCCTATTCCAACTAAACTACTGAAAGAGCTACTTCCTGTGCTCACTAAAAGTGGCAGTAATAAAGCCTCTCCTGAAAAAGTCAAACCTTGACCAGGATTTTTTTTTTACCTATCGGGCTATATCGAATCTCCCATACCTCTCAATTTATTTTTAAAAAGCTGTTGCTTAGCAACTCACTGCCTTCCTGAAGACAAATAATGTATACGAAACGCTCCAGTCTGGTTTTAGACCCCATCATAGTACTGAGACAGCACTCAGTGGTAAATTACCTTTTAATAGCGACAGACCAAGGCTCTGCGTTTGTCCTCGTGCTCCTAGACCTTAGTACCACTTTCGACCCCATCAATCACCACATTCTTTCGGAGAGATTGGAAACCGTAATTGGTCTACACGGAAAAGTTATTGCCTGGTTTAGATCTTATTTGTCGGAAGATATCAGTTTGTCTCTGTGGATGGTTTATCCTCTGACAAATCAATGGTTAAGTTTCGGTGTTCCTCAAGGTTCCGTTCAAGCACCACTATTGTTTTCACTATATACAGTGCCTTCAGAAAGTATTCACACCCCTTGCATTTTGTTGTGTTACAGCCTGAATTTAAAATTGATTCAATTGAGTTTTTAAATGTCAAAGTGTAATTACATTTTAGAAATGTTTACAAATGTATAAAAAATGAAAAGCTGAAATGTCTTGAGTCAATAAGTATTCAACCCTTATGTTATGGCAAGCCTAAATAAGTTCAGGAGTAAAAATGTGCTTAACAAGTCACATAATAAGTTGCATGGACTGTGTGCAATAATAGTGTTTAACATTATTTCTGAATGACTGCCTCATCTCTGTACCCCATACATACAATTATCTGTAAGGTCCCTCAGTCGAGCAGTGAATTTCAAACACAGACTCAACCACAAAGACCAGGGAGGTTTTCCAATGCCTCGCAAAGAAGGGCACCTACAGGTAGATGGGTAAAAAACAACAACAACCAGACATTTAATATCCCTTTGGGCATGGTGAAAACCTGGTTCAGTCTGTTTTCCACCAGACAATGGGAGATTAATTCACCTTTCAGCAGGACAATAACCTAAAACACGAGGCCAAATCTGCATTGAAGTTGCTTACCAAGAACACAGTGAATGTTCCTGAGTGGCCGTGTTACAGTTTTGACTTAAAGCTGCAATATTTAACTTTTTGGGCGACCTGACCAAATTCACATAGAAATGTCAGTTATAGATCTGTCATTCTCACTGAATGCAAGTCTAAGAAGCGGTAGATCTTTACTATGTGCGTTATTTCTATGCTTCCCGTTCTTAAGTTTTTGCGTCTTTTACTTTCGGTTTTCTACAGCAGCTTTAAATAGCAGAAAATAAAATATTTTTGGGTATGGAAAATATATTTCACAGCAGTTTAGATGGTACAATGATTATCTACACTATATTTGCTTGTTTTGTCACATAAACTGAAACTAGGCTAATTTTAGAACCAGGAAATGGCCAGCGATTTCCGCATAGTGCACCTTTAAATCTGCTTGAAAATCTATTGCAAGACCTGGAAATGGTTGTCTAGCAATGATCAACAACCAATTTGACAGAGTTTGAAGAATTGTTTAAAGAATAATAGGCAAACGTTGCATAATCCAGGTGTTGGAAAGCTCTTAGAGACGTATACCCAGAAAGACTCACAGCTGTAATCGCTGCCAAAGGTGCTTCTACAAAGTATTGACTCAGGGGTGTGAATACTTACGTAAATGCGCTATTTCCAAAAACATGTTTTCACTTCGTATTATGTGGTATTGCATGTAGATGGGTGAGAAAAAAATCAATTTAATCAATTTTGAATTTAGGCTGTAACAACAAAATATGTAATAAGTCAAGGGGTATGAATACTTACTGAAGGCACTGTATGCTACCTCTTGGTGATGTCATTCGGAAACAAAATGTCAACATTCACTGCTATGCAGATGACACACAGCTGTACATTTCGATTAAACATGGTGAAGCCCCAAAATTGCCTACCCTGGAAGCCTGTGTTTCAGACATAAGGAAGTGAATGGCGGCAAATGTTTTACTTTTAAACTCGGACAAAACAGAGATGCTAGTTCTAGGTTCCAAGACACAAAGAGATCTGCTGTCGGATCTGACAATGAATCTCGATGGTTGTACAGTCATCTCAAATAAAACTGGTAAGGACCTCTGCGTTACTCTGGACCCGGATATCTCTTTTACATTTTTTATTTTATTTAACCTTTATTTAACCAGGTAAGCCAGTTGAGAACAAGTTCTCATTTACAACTGCGACCTGGCTCTTTTAACGAGCATATCAAAAATATTTCAAGAGGAGCAGTCTTTTTGCATCTTCGTAACATTGTAAAAAGTCTTAAACTTTATGTCCAAAAATTATGCATAAAATCTAATCCAAGCTTTTGTCACTTCAAGATTAGACTACTGCAATGCTCTACTCTCCGGCTACCCAGATTAGGCGCTAAATAAACTTCATGTAGTGCTAAATATGGCTGCTAGAATCTTGACTAGAACCAAAACTCATATTACGATCATATTACTCAAGTGCTAGCCTCTCTACACTGGCTTCCTGTTAAGGCTACGGCTGATTTGAAGGTTTACATCTAACCTACAAAGCATTACATGCTCCTACCTATCTCACCAATTTGGTCCTGCCGTACATACTTACACATATGCTATGGTCACAAGATGCAGGCCTCATTGTTCCTAGAATTTCTAAGCAAACAGCTGGAGGCAGGACTTTCTCCTATAGAGCTACATTTTTATGGAATGGTCTGCCAATCTATGTGAGAGACGCAGACTCGGTTTCAACCTTTAAGTCTTTACTGAAGACTCATCTCTTCAGTGGGTCCTATGATTGAGTGTAGTCTGGCCCAGGGCTGTGAAGGTGAACGTCAAGACACTGGAGTGACGAACCACTCTTGCTGTCTCTGCCTGGCCGGCTCCCCTCACTCCACTGGGATTCTCTGCTTCTGAACCTATTATAAGGGCTGAGTCACTGGCTTGCTCACACTCTTCTATGCCATCCCTAGGAGGGGTGCATCATGTCGTGCCAAGCTTTTTTCGCTATATTTTCGACCTGAGTGGGTTGAGTCACTGACATGATCTTCGTTCCTGTCCTCGGGCTCGTGCGGTGGGGGAGATCTTCGTGGGCTATACTAGGCCTTGTCTCAGGGTAGTAAGTTAGTGGTCTGATGATATCCCTTTGGTGGTGTGGGGGCTATGCTTTGGCATAGCCCCCACACTCTCCCTCACTCACTCCCTCCCTCCCTCCCTCCCTCCCCTGAGCCCTAGGACCATGCCTCAGGACTACCTGGCCTGACGACTCCTGGCTGTCTCCGTCCCCAGTCCACCGGGTCGTGCTGCTGATCCAGTTTCTGCTGTTCTGCCTGCGGTTATGGAACTCTGACCTGTTCACCAGTCGTGCTACCTTGTCCCGGACCTCCTGTTTCGACTCTCCCCCTCTCTCCCTCTCTCTCTCTCTCTACTGCACCTGCTGTCTCGACTTCTGAATCCTCGGCTATGAAAAGCCAACTGACATTTACTCCTGAGGTGCTGACCTGTTGCCCCCTCTATAATCACTGTGATTATTATTTGACCCTGCTGGTGAACATTTGAACATCTTGAAGAACGATCTGGCCTTAATGGCCATGTACTCTTATAAACTCCACCCGGCACAGCCAGAAGAGGATTGGCCACCCCTCAGAGCCTGGTTCCTCTCTGGGTTTCTTCCTAGGTTCCAGCTTTTCTAGGGAGTTTTTCCTAGCCACGGTGCCTCTACATCTGCATTGCTTGCTCTCTGGGGTTTTAGGCTTGGTTTCTGTATAAGAACTTTGTGCTTTATAAATACATTTGATTGAAATGTGATTGATCACATTGCCTATATTTAAACATATTTTCTAAAGCATAATGGTATTCAGGTAATGTCCTTTTATGTGGTATATAATGGCACTTTCTAAAAATACATATCCAACATGTCTATGAACAATGCTAGTGACATCATCATAAGAGCCTGCCTGAGGCTATTTATGAAACAATCTCTTCCACTATGCTGAGCTCAGGTGCTCTGCAAATCCTACTACACTATCAATCCCATCAGGCTTAGAGTGCTCTCTGTGTGTGTGTGTGTGTGTGTGTGTGTGTGTGTGTGTGTGTGTGTGTGTGTGTGTGTGTGTGCGTGGCCTTTAATGCATTAATGTACTTAATTAGGAGCAAACAGTATGCTTAATAAATGAGGAATGCTGTGAGAGAGAGAGAGAGCGAGAGAGCGAGAGAGAGAGAGAGAGAGAGAGAGAGAGAGAGAGAGAGAGAGAGAGAGAGCGAGAGAGAGAAACAAGTAGATGGAAAGCCCCCATTAAAGCGTTGAGGTGATATATATTCATGGTTGGGTTTAACCTGCCAGTAAGAGATCTGCTCCCTGATAACAGAGTTCAGGAGAGGTCACTAATTTTCATTGTGAGGCTTAGGCCTCATTGTCTGGGATAAGTCAGTGAATTAACAGATTAATTCAAACTTTCTAGCACATCACATACAGTACTGTACAGTCTTAGTTGTAGTTCATATGATATTCCAACCCAGTCTGATAATTAGACACATTTCAAATTAACTCTATGTGCAGAAAGAAATATGGAAAAATTACCACAGAAATATTCCGATCATGCCCCAGTATTTCTTAATGGTGTTTAGCTATTTAGAGTTAGTGGGACATCACCCACTGACATGAGGACCACATCCATCTGGACCAGAGTGGCACACTATAATTAATTACTTCAGAGAAGAGCAGGGGAAGCCATTTACTTGCTTATTTTTGCCACCCCCAGACAATCAATTAGACTCTAATTGTCCTTTTTTCTTGATCTTTCTGGTCTAATAAATGATAGCAACTACAAAATACCTCCTGTCCTGGCATTATCTGATATACGCTACACATCACAATCATTGTGTAGTAATGAGCAGAGCACAAAGACTCCCCAAACATATGGAAGAAGGTACTCTGGTCAGATGAGACTAAGATTTAGCTTTTTGGCCATCAAGGAAAACGCTATGTCTGGCGCAAACCCAACACCTCTCATCACCCCGAGAACACCATCCCCACAGTGAAGCATGGTGGTGGCAGCATCATGCTGTGGGGATGTTTTTCATCGGCAGGGACTGGGAAACTGGTCAGAATTGAAGCAATGATGGATGGTGCTAAATACAGGGAAATTCTTGAGGGAAACCTGTTTCAGTCTTCCAGAGATTTGAGACTGGGATGGAGGTTCACCTTCCAGCAGGACAATGACCCTAAGCATACTGCTGAAGCAACACTCAAGTGGTTTAAGGGGAAACATTAAATGTCTTGGAATGGCCTAGTCAAAGCCCAGACCTCAATCCAATTGAGAATCTGTGGTATGACTTAAAGATTGCTGTACACCAGCGGAACCCATCCAACTTGAAGGAGCTGGAGCAGTTTTGCCAAAAATCCCAGTGGCTAGATGTACCAAGCTTATAGAGACATACCCCAAGAGACTTGCAGCTGTAATTGCTGCAAAAGGTGGCTCTACAAAGTATTGACTTTGGGGGGGTGAATAGTTATGCACGCTCAAGTTTTCAGTTTTTTTTTGTCTTATTTCTTGTGTGTTTCACAATAACAAATATTTTGCATCTTCAAAGTGGTAGGCATGTTGTGTAAATTAAATTATACAAACCCCCCCAAAATCAATTTTAATTCCAGGTTGTAAGGCAACAAAATAGGAAAAATGCCAAGGGGGTTGAATACTTTCGCAAGCCACTGTATAACCACTTTACATAGATAATGACCCAGTCTGTCATTATGGGCATACCCTCCCGTTCTCCACCCTCTCTTAGTTTTACATGAACTACATGGGAATCAGAATTGTATACTGCATCTTCCAGATATGGAAATGTTAATGCTATCAAACCAACAACACATTCAAGATGACTTGATCCTTAAGGGATACTGCCTTTTTCGTCAACATTTGTGGCAATACTCCATTTTGAGCTTGTGAGAGCAAAAAACACTTCCTCAATTGTTCTATGTCACTGAATTGTCATTGCACTTCAACATTGGTGGGTGTTTGTGAACTGTTGCAGAAAAATTGAATCACTTGGGGGGAGAGTAGTTCCCCCCCATCTAACTACCTCAGTGCAACAGAGTGCATTCCTGGATCTTAACAGATATAAAACATTTACATCACGCAAACTGGATTAAAACAGCACACAGTACACAGTACACACATTCGATTCAGCTGTGGCCAAAGGCTCAGCCCAGATGCTTGTATTTGCGGCAAAAAGGGGGATAATAATTTCACTTCTTGGCAGTGTCGACTGGCAGCCGCGGTGGGCTAGAGGGGCCAGCAGGGTCAAAGTGGAAGCCAGCCACAGGCTCCTCCTGCATCCTATCAACTTCCACTGTCAGACATAGGCAGAGAAGCAGAGACAGAGAAGCACTCTCAACTGTCAGACATTTCCACATGACGTTAAGTGTGAGGACAGTTAGTGCCCTCACACGCCCTCCCTCACCACTTCAAATTACTCTTCTCTGGGACACCCCCATGGAGGGGTGCAACTGAGGCCACTCCAGAGGGGGGGGAGAGAGAGCACTCTGCTGCAACGATCAGGGTGCATTCAGGTTTTTATGAGGTGCAAAGTGGGGTATTATTCTCTTCCCCTTTCCTCCTCACAGTATGGAATTGTGAACCTAAAGAAAAATATGTACAGTATATGGAATTTTACAATTTGAGAAGTGTCAGTGCAATTGACCAAGCCAGTCTGTTGGCTGCGAAAGGCTGTGCTGGAAGGCAAAGTTGCCAGGTACTGTACTGTACTGTACTGTGTGGTAGGATTCAGTTGCATGAAACTATGGGTACAGCTGGTTTTGGAGTTTAGGAGTACTAAAATAAATAATTCCCTGTGAAATCCATAATGTACTTACAAACTTCCAAACCCCAACGACAGCTTTTGTTAAGTTATTAGGCGGATAACTATTCCCTTCAAAGCATTAAAGTAATTCCACTGGAATCTACTGCAATCTCAATGTTGCGCATCAACTCTTGCAATGTAGATCACCAAATTTCTGAAAGAAAAGAATTCTGGTTATTGCCCTTCCTTATGGCTTGTAGGGGATATTAAACCACACTTGAGTTCAGTAGAAGGGTGAATAACGTGTACATCCCTTCATAGCAGGTCGTCCATGTCATGCCGTATTAACAGCCGTTGGTTGGGATTCATATAGCATTTTATGACCTTGATATCTCTTAAAATGAAAAAATAAATATTTTTGGCTTTTGGTACAATGGAAAACCACATGGTCCAATATACGGCCATAAAAACAAATGGGCTGTGCAGAAATATGGTCCTTTTTTAATCTCACAACTGAGAGGGGCAGTTGGTAACAAAGGCCTCGCAGCATGCATGGCCCACAAACGCTTATCTAGGAGGCCACATCCTCTGAATCCATAGCATTGAACGTCCTCAGGCTCTCCCATCTCCCATTGTCCCCTCTGGACTTGTCACCTCAGCAGGTAGTTCCATTAAATAACTTACTTGCCACACTGCTGTGGGAAGCAGTGGCCTAGGCAGAAATCCTTTGATGGCAGGGCCAGCAAAAATGTAGGTGGGCCAAAATTTGGGAACTCAAATCATCATTAAATTATCATAAAAGCATAACCTACCCTATGCCCTACTGTAATCAATTGCACACAACAAACCATCTAACATTACAGACCAAATAGTCTTGTAGGCCTAGGTAAAGCCATGACTCTAGCATTTAACATGCGACTCACATACACTACCGGTCAAAAGTTTTAGAACACCTACTCATGCAAGGGTTTTTCTTTATTTGTATTTTCTACATTGTAGAATAATAGTGAAGACATCAAAATGATGAAAGAACACATACGGGAATCATGTAGTAACCAAAAAAGTGTTAAACAAATCAAAATATAAATATATTTGAGATTCTTCAAATAGTCACCCTTTGCCTTGATGACAGCTTTGAACACTCTTGGCATTCTCTCAACCAGCTTCACCTGGAATGCTTTTCCAACAGTCTTGAAGGAGTTCCCACATACGCTGAGCACTTGTTGGCTGCTTTTCCTTCACTCTGCGGTCCAACTCAATTTGGTCGGGGGATTGTGGAGGCCAGGTCATCTGATGCAGCACTCCATCACTCTCCTTATTGGTCAAATAGCCCTTACACCGCCTGGAGGTGTGTTGGGTCATTGTCCTGTTGAAAAACGAATGATAGTCCCACTAAGCCCAAACTAGATGGGAAGACGTATCGCTGCAGAATGCTGTGGTAGCCATGCTGGTTGAGCGTGCCTTGAATTCTAAATAAATCACAGACAGTGTCACCAGCAAAGCATCCCCACACCATAACACCTCCTCCTCCATGCTTTACGGTGGGAAATACACATGTGGAGATCATCCGTTCACCCACACCGCGTCTCACAAAGACACGCCGGTTGGAACCAAAAATCTCCAATTTGGACTCCAGACCAAAGGACAAATTTCCACCGGTCTAATGTCCATTGCTCGTGTTTCTTGGACCAAGCAAGTCTCTTCTTATTATTGGTGTCCTTTAGTAGTGGTTTCTTTGCAGCAATTCGACCATGAAGGCCTAATTCACACAGTCTCCTCTGAACAGTTGATGTTGAGATGTGTCTGTTACTTGAACTCTGTCAAGCATTTATTTGGGCAATTTTTGAGGCTGGTAACTCTAATGAACTTATCCTCTGCAGCAGAGGTAACTCTGGGTCTTCCTTTCCTGTGGCGGTCCTCATGAGAGCCAGTTTCATCATAGCGCTTGATGGTTTTTGCGACTGCACTTGAAGAAACTTTCAAAGTTCTTGAACATTTGCATATTGACTGACCTTCATGTGTTAAAGCAATGATGGACTGTTGTTTCTCTTTGCTTATTTGAGCTGTTCTTGCCATAATATGGACTTGGTCTTTTACCAAATAGGGCTATCTTCTGTATTCCCCCCCTACCTTGTCACAACACAACTGATTGGCTCAAATGTATTAAGAAGGAAAGAAATTCCACAAATTAACTTTTAAGAAGGCACACCTGTTAATTGAAATGCATTCCAGGTGACTACCTCATGAAGCTGGTTGAGAGAATGCCAAGAGTGTGCAAAGCTGTCATCAAGGCAAAGGGTGGCTATTTGAAGAATCTCAAATATAACATAACACTTTTTTGGTTACTACATGATTCCATATGTGTTATTTCATAGTGTTGATGTCTTCACTATTATTCTACAATGTAGAAAATAGTAAAAATAAAGAAAAACCCTTGAATGAGTAGGTGTTCCAAAACTTGTGGCCAGTAGTGTAGACCGACATAATAAGCCATAGGCCTATAATTAATAGACTATGAGATTAGAACATAATGCCTTGATATAACAGTAATAATCACAATAGGAAGCCATAGCCTAAATAGACTAGAACAGTGGTCACCAACCTTTTCTTAGTCAAGATCACTTTATGAGTCAAAATGCAAGCAGAGTGCAATTCTGTGCTGGGCGTGGGAGATCAAGTGCGCCTACAATGTATTGTTTGATATCAATCAAAATGATCAATAGTGATAGGCTATTTACATTGACTGGAAATAAATATTATTTCATGCATTTGCCTATTTTCATATATAATAAGAGAGGTCCGATTTTCTCCATGTAGGCCTACACCTTATTATAAATAACGTAGAGTCCCTTATATTTCAAAACTCGAGTCTCAAGCTAGGCTATATGATAACACTGGTAATAGGTCAGTTGTAGCCTATTACTTGTGAGGCACATCGGAGCGTAAATTGAAATAACTAGTTTTTTTTATTTCACTGGACTGATGGTCAGGCCTCAGCGGAGGGAGAGAGTGCGAGTCGAAGTGGAGAAGTGTGTTTCATGATTTCATAAAAAATATATATAATACAGCGTTGTAGTACTGATCATTGTCTCTAAATGTACTGAAACTGTCTTTAATGCCCTGCAATCAGTGATTGGTATAGAGGGGGACTGGAGACCCTTCATGGTGAAATCACTGATATCAAATAATTTGGCAAATGCTACAACATCCTCTTCTATACACGGTCTCCTGATTGTTTTTTACAGTGAGCTTTGTTTGGCCATTTTACTTGTTTTTGTTAGCCAAGTTGGCTAGTGAGTCTTAGCTAGCTAACTGTTTACTGCACATGGTATCAGTGTGAAGTAACACGTGCCAAAAACCACCCATTATTTTGAAATTGATAAACTGATCTTTATTTATTTTTAAATAATACAAAATTAAAAGTTTTTTTCTCTGTAAATAATCAAGCATAATTCAAATTCATTACATAAGCCTAAATGAAATTGTACAGCACTAGATTTTCTGTAAGATGTCCTGAAAGGCATCTGCCAAATAAAATATATTATTATTATTATTATTATTATTATTATTATTATTATTATTATTATTATTACCCCTTGCCTATTGAATTCCATCTGATGGTGTATGCATGTTTAGGCCAGAGCTTGACTTGGACTGAAATAGGTGCCTGTACTCATTTTGGGTGCCGGTACCGTTTATATATTTAGGTGCAGGAACTCCTCAATTCTTTTGAGCTAATATTCTATAGGAGGTGCAGGAACTCAACCAGAAGAATATTTGAGGTGCCGGTACTCAGTTCTGGTGAGCTCCTGCCCAAGTCAAGTACTGTCTTAGGTAAAAAGACAAATAATGTCCCGTTTGGAACACTGACAAGTAAAGCAAATAACATAATCTGATTGGGTGCCTATGCCCCTGATGGGGAGCTCTCCTGGCTTTAGTCTGTCTAGTTAGCTCAGATGCTGCTCTCGCCGCTTGATAGGGATGAACTGAACTGATCTATTGCTGCCTGCTTCGAGAGACACGCAACTGTGAATGCCTCTTTTCCTTTAAATCACAGAGAAAAACTGGAATCCTTTTGTTTGAAATGTGAAAGTATTTGAGAGGAGAGAGCAGTTTGGGTCTGATCTAGTACAGGTGGAATTTCCACTTAAAAGACACCATTGATGTTAACAAAAAAAGCAGAGCACAGCATTGCATACAGAAATCAACATGATTGCATTACCTTTGATAAGGAGCCAGCAGCACAGAGTCAGGGAGAGGTTGAGGACCATAGAGGAGAAAAAAAGTAAGAAAGGACACAATTAGTACATGATTAAACGACAAAAACATACCTAAACATAGGCATGAATACTGTATGTTTGAATGCACACATTATCACAAGCATTTCTTTTGGGTTCTGTCATGCTTCAACATGAGACTAAATTAATCTTCCACAGCAGTAATCCTTGAGTTATCACCAATTTGTCATGTTACTGTGTTTCCATGGCACACAAAGAAGGTTATACAGTAGTATCCCTCGTCTGAATGCGTGGTTGTCTTTTTTGGACCATTTGCGGTGAACTTTTTCCAAGCCATGGGCAGCCATAGGCAGCCCACTCAATTCTCAAAATGGGTTAGAACACAGACAGTGTTTAAATTATTTAGTCCTAGTGGACTGCCTGTGGTACTCCTTATGTCTCTTACAATCAGAGGGAAACACAGTGGATCGAAAAGGGCTCATTCTGCCAATTCTACGCCAGGTGCTATTGATTCAATGCTGCCAATTAGGAAACGGTAGACGACAAGCAAAAACTCAGTGTGTTGAGTTCAGGGGCAGAGACAACCTGCATTCATCAATGTAAAGGCCACAGCAGACCTTCCAACATTACACTCTTAGAAAAAAGGGTTCCAAAAGGGTTCTGCGGCTGTCCCCATAGGATAACCCTTTTTGGTTCAATGTCGAACCCTTTTTGGTTCGAGGTAGAACTCTTTTGGGTCCCATGTAGAACCCTCTGTAGAAAGGGTTCTACATGGAACTCAAAAGGGTTCTACCTGGAACCAAAAGGGGTTCTTCAAAGGGTTCTCCTATGGGGACAGCCGAAGAGCCCTTTTTGGTTATAGATAGCACCTGCAGCTACCAAAACAGTTGGGCTTTTACTCAGCTCATGAATCTCTGCATTATCTAACTACTCTGTATTATCTAACTACTACTACTACACACCGAGCTTAGGCTCTGATCCTAATCAAATATGCCTTAAATCCCTCAAAACTAAACACAGGCATATAAACACATCCACTACTGATCTAATAACTCAGCTGCTGTTGAAATGGAAATACACACTGAAGTAAACTCAAAGCAAACACACACTGTCAAACTTCCTTGACATGTTTGAGAAAACCGCTATTTAAACTTGGCAATTTTCACTTTAAAGCTGCAATATGTCACTTTTTGGGTGACCCGACCAAATTCACATAGAAATGGTTGTTGTAGATCTGTCATTCTCATTGAAAGCAAGTCTAAGAAGCAGTAGATCTTTATTTACTATGTGCGCTATTTCTATGCTTCGCGTTCTTAAGTTTCATTTTTGCGTCTTTTACTTTCGGTTTTGTACACCAGCTTCCAACAGCTGAAAATACAATATTTTTCATTATGGAAAATATATTTCACAGTGGTTTAGATGGTACAATGACTCTCTACACTATATTTGCTTATTTTGTCACATAAACTGAAATTAAGCAAACTATTAGAATTTTAGCAACCAGGAAATGGCAGAGCGATTTCTGCATAGTGCAACTTTAAATAAAAGATATCTCAGGACATAACCAACAACACTGTTATGTACAGTTGTCCAGTGTATTCTGCTTCGAAGCGATTAATGTTTGAGTCAAGTGGCTGAATAAAGCATGTTTTATCGATTCTAGTGTCTCGTTCTTTAAAGGTATTATTCATAGTGCAGGAACACTTCCTGTCTGCTGCTGGCTCAGTCCTGCATGTCACAAAAGAAAGGAACAATGCAACACAAGGGACGTAAAAGGACATTCGATATTCAAAGGGCTCTCCTTCAGAAGTAAATAACAACTTTACCGTCCAGTCAGTAGCCTTGTACAGGCTGATGAAAAGCAGCACTCAACGTGAATCAGTAAAACAGTGAAATATGCATTGGAATAACACTTTAAATCTCATATAGCTTTGTCTTTCTTTGGTTTATGCTCAAATAAATCTGTGTGTACATGCTTATGCTAATAAAGATTGGTTAGACCTCAGAAACACTCTTAAAGAGGCCATCTGTCCGATTTGTTTTTCGTGAAGAAAAAAATATTGAGGAGGCTGAATGTATCAATGTTTATAAAGCTGCATCTAGATGTGTAAACCCATGCCTGTTAGGGTTGCCAGTGGTTACCTCCGTAATTGTAGATGTGGAAGCCGACCGCATAGCTAAGGGCCGAGACGAAGGTTGGCTGCTACACAGGGCTGGCTGGGCCCGCGACAACCAGCGAGACAGCCAAGGGCTACCCCTCACCCCACTACACGCGCACCATCATCACAGGTTCATTGGAACGACAGCACAGGAGCTCTAGGAGGTGCCTATATTTCTTATTTTTGCAGTGAGCTTGACAATCTTGGCGTCTAGGCCTACCATTCATAGAGCTGTTCACTTTTTTTGCAGAATGACAGCAGCTGCAATCTCCTGAAAATTATAATTTATTGGACACCTGCCCTGATATATGGTCCTCCTTGCATTTCCTCAGCAAAGATGTGTACAGCCAGACTTGCTTTTGTGTGATCTCAATAAATCCAACTACCATTTTTCAAACAGCCATGGATGAACCTGTCAAGGCTGCCCTTTCCCACCACTGTCAGAGCTTTGTATACCTCCCTATACTAGGTCAACCTAGGGCTTATTAAATGCAAGAGCGCACCTGGGTGTCCAAACGCTGTCAGAAAGTGTAGCAACGTTTTTCCTCTGGTTCCAGTGATCTGAGGCTTGATTCTTTGACCCTTGGAGGCTCATCCTCAGTTTTGAGCCATGGCAGCAGAACAGGCTTCTGTCATTAATGTGGGCATGTTCCTGCAGATAGAATTGGATTCTAAACCTGAGTTGAATGATAATGAGGATCTGTGATGTTCCTGTTTCATAGAAATGCAATTACTGTACCTTGTTCTCCGATGTACTGTACAGGCCTTTGTAGAGAATCGATGCAAACCACAGGAGAGTTATAAAGAGCTTCTCAACCCCTGCTTCTAAAAGATTGTAACCCCTTATCTGGTTTAGTGGGGCTCTAGTCCTGTAACAGCTTCCTCATCCCCTGTGAATCTCCTGACAGTTACCCACAAAAGTCTCCTAAGTCAGACAAATCTGCAACTAATTAAAGCTTCGGTGGGTTATCCGCTATTTTATTGTTTAATATCTCCAGAGCTTGCACACAGAGGAAATAAATGCCTTAATGAGAAAAACATTTCAGAATGCCAAATCGTCTGTGTGTCATGCGCTTCACTTTGAGAGAAGAAAAGCTCAACACAAAAAGGAACAGGAAAACTTTTCATGTGAGGCGACATCCACCACAAGGCATCAGCCTTATCAGCAGGGTTTTGGAGGGGACTTGCATAACAACACACAAAATCTACTTTTGACTATAGGCGGCTGCATCATCGCTGAGACACACACTGCAGTGAGCACATGCGGCAGTGCAGTGGACCTACGGCTAATCTCAAACCCAGCTCTGATTATCCAGTGCAGATGCAGCCTGCCTAGCCCTCACTGCCTTGTCCCCCACAAGAGATTATCCTGACCAATATGATGATTAAAGGGAATTTAATGGGGCTGAACTAGTTGATATTAAACATTGACAACCATTCCACAGGGGGGGAAATGTTATACTGTAAAAAACCATGAGCTCTGATGGCTTCCGAGGACATATATTCCAAGAGAAACTGTTATTTTAGCTCTTTCTACTATTAATCAAAGCCGGACATAGGAAAAGCAGCACAGTACTCCTGAAGCAAGGCAGAATCCCTCTTCATTGACACGAGAATCTTCACAATGATTATAGCAGAGCTGAAGATGCTCTCCAACGGTGCATGAGCTCTGACACTACAGTGTTATCATCCACAGTGGAACCATAAGGTCAAGAACTACAACAGCATTGTGGTATTTGCACAGAAGGTTTTTTATCAAGTGAATTGTTTTAGGCTAATGCAACAGCTGGCCTTGACTAGTGTTGAGTGTGTCATGGAGAGTAAGAACAGCTAATCACGGCACGCAACTGAGGAATTGTAATCGTGCAGGGTGAGGGTCAAGATCTTAAGTTGTGTAAATGTAAACCTGCAAGGAACCAACCGCCAATTGTCCTAGAATAAACTTAAGGTACAACAACAATGGCCAAAAAGAAAGGGGAGGATAATTTATGTAAACTTGTTTAATGACTAACAGCTCTTTCCCAGATGCGGCTAAATCAAGCGACCATCGGCAGCTTCCAACCGTAATGCTCGTCTTCCGTGCATTATTGAGCCTCGTTGTAGTTCACATCAGGCCAGATTCTGCATACAGAGACCAAAACTGTAATTAGTCACATTTTTCACCCAAACACAGGCTGCCAAAGACAGACCTCGCTGCCCATCAGTTGCTGCAGGACTCCTGGTCAAATACCAGGAAAAATGTTGGGCTCGACAATAGTGGACATAAGTGTATCGCAGTCAAGCTGCAGATGTGACATTTGCATGAAAAGCATCACACAAAGTGGTGGGATAAAATATAGGCCAGCCTTCTTTGAAAGATTTTGATCAATCAGAAATGTTGTGCAGAGTAACAGAAATGCATTGTAATCATGGTTTCTTTTGTTAGATTTTGGAGGGGACGTGCCCAATGTTCCAGCAAGTGAGGATGACTGTTATTTTGCCTTGTGTAATTTAGGCATTTTCAGACGAGATGTCTCCTAGTATTCACTTTCCGTTCGCTTTTGAAAATAACAATCGCTTTGGGAGCACAGCTATCTATCACTTCTGGAAGCAGGACATCAAAATGAAAGTGGTGGGGCACTGCTGCGATCAAAAAAACAACTACAACTTGAAACAAACAAACAAACAAACAAACAAACAAACAAACAAAGGTCACCGGATTGTCTTTTTGAAAGCTTTCATTTCATTGGGTCTCACCCATGTCCAACAGACACATCTTTCAACTCTTTTCTCACCACATGATTACTCTATCAGACACAGCCGACACATGTTACAACAGTGCTCCCTGAGAAATGGAAACAGAACCTGGTAGCATTCTTCCCTACGGCTTCTGATTACCAGAGACACCCATCTTTGTTCATCGAGTCATTACCGCACAATTAAAAGCTCGTTGAGCAGACAAACACAGAGTATGGGTCCTGTCATCTGTTCTTCATGACACCCAGTATCAATCACTCCCATGGTTTACTCCCAGACGCCTCTCCCAATACAGCACCAAGCGGGTGAGATATACCACATATCCAGACACACCTCAGATCTCTGTGTGTCAGCAGGCCCCACATGCTACAGATCACACGTTAAGAAGTTATAGGAGAGTCCTTTTAGTGCACTTTCATTTCCTTGTGCTAGTCAAAAAATTGGCTTCTCGGCTCCATTCATCAATAAATAAGTGCACAAGCCATTTTGAGACGGTATCCAGACCCAGGGCGTATATATAATACATAAAATATGGCACTGTGACATTGCAGGCAAGAGACAATAAAACCCTTTATTTTCCATTATGGATACCCTTTATTGTCAAACTGGGGTTGAATGAATAAAATATAAAAAGTCTCCCAAAGAGGACCAGCCATCGGTGTCTCACTGCCAAACTGTGACCCACACTTTTACTCATCAACATAAATCTATAACCCCATAATGTCAGCCTGTAGTGCCTCTATGATTGTCAGGCAATTGACAATAGCTGAGCTGCATGGGAGTGGTCCTGAGGGAGCTGACAGATAATGGTGTCAATCTATTCTGTTCAAACAAAGAGCCTGGGTCCTGGGAGCACACATGGCACCAACCTGAGAAGGCCGGGCTGTGCTAGTTAGCTGCCATCCAGTACTCAGACACATCAATCGGAGAGAGTGACAGGCGCCCCACATTACTAATCCTGGAATGTGGGTCCAAATGAGCCCTGATGAGGTAGAGAGAAGGGGTCCGTGAAGTTTTTGAGCGATTTGTTTCAAGAGTTCTCGCTCAGATGTGAACAACTTCAAGAGGAGCCCCAGCTTTTACAGCAGTCACTCACACTAAAGAAAAGCAGAGCTTAAAACACCAATCCGTACTAGGATGAATTGACTTAAACTGCTCCTAATTAGACAGGCTGATGATTTGAACTTGTGGCTGAGCTGACTGTGCTAAATATGGAGGTGGTGGCGACGCCTAAAGAATACCCATGGAGTGGTGATGAGATCTCTAACAGCTCATCAGGTCAAAGTCCTTATTGGCTGCAGGAGTTCATGGTCAGGACTCCTCCTGTTCTGTCCTGGCTGAGAACAGACAGCCCAAGGCCTTCTTAGCAGCATGAGCCAACAGACAGAGACCAGCCTTTTTCATAATGTCTCTCCCCCTCCAGATTGAATCCTTCTTTATTTTGCTTGAGAGGACATTTAGGAAGTCTCATTAGTCTGTCAGACGAGCTGACAGCACTCCACTTCAGCTTCTCAAACCTCAGGGGCCAAGAAGTAAAAACAGTTGCACGCACTCTCTCAGAACCCCAAACTTCCTCACCGACCAAAAAGAAACCTCTGTCACTCACCACGTGTACCCTCCTCGCGTCGGAGCGGAAGACCTCACTTGGCTTAATCGGCGGAGGGGGAAAATCACATATGCCAAGTTCAAAGATTATAAGAAATGCTATGGTTTGCGATCCTGAGTGTCAATGCGCAGCCGAAATAAACTACGGGAAGCAAATGTGTTAACGTTTGAAACAGTGGGTGGACTGACACTGTCTATCACTGACTCACTGCTGAAGTCTTCATGAAAAACTTGCTGTTTAAAAAGAAATACGTATGATGGTGAGAGAGAGAGAGAGAGAGAGAGTTGGCTGAAAATGTGAAATGCAATACAACATGAGTCTTTTTCCATCTGGAGAAATGTTAGACTTGTCTTCCTCTCAGAGCCAGGAAAACTGGAATTAGAATAAAATCCATTACACAATCAACTTCATTTGAATAAAATCTATTACACAATCAACTTCATTACCATAGTTGTTACTTGTTGTGCAAATAATGCCATATGCAACCGTCCAACACACATAAAAAAAACACAGTTATGGCCAAAACAGAAGTAGGGTTGACGAAACCCTCACTGCTCAGCAGACGTTAAACTTACAGCCAGCTTGAGTCAGACTGAGCAAAGAATGAAAGGTAAGATGAAGTTAGTTAGCTCCAGCTCCAATAGCCATGACTTAACCCTGCAACATCTCACGTTCCAATATTTTATATCCCACACAACCACTTGGTGAAAAGCCCCAGAGGGCTGAGATTACAGCGCTGGAGTGGATTTAACTCTTGCCCTTTCTCAATGTAGCAATTTGATGAAAGGCTGGGGGTCACACTTCCAAGCTGTTCTTTCACCCACTTGAGACAAACGATATACAGTAAAGACTGTACTGTCTGGATGTTAATATGTGCCGATGTCCCAAAGGGTCCCAAAGGTTGCCAGACGATGCAGAGTGACATGAATTCAAAGCACTACGTTGGGAGGACTCTGCCTTTACAGTAGCAATTAGAGATGGACTGTGACAACCTGAGATGGGTTCTCCATCACACAAACCAGGATGACATAAAGTACAGTACAGCGCAGGCCCACTACTGGGACTAGTATTATGGTTCCCAGTGCAGGCACCTCCCACACAGCCTACCTACCCACAGATCACCATCAAAATACTTTATTATTCACAACACACCTTGGCCTGATCATTCTCATCTGCTGTAACAAACCATGCATGTATGTGGCCTCACTATGACCTCAGCAGTGAGGACAGTAGGACAGTAAGGACATGTATCAGCAGGACTGTTACTTACCTCAGCAGGTCGATCTGAGGAGAGAGCCTGGTTGCCAAAACTACAGCAAATAAACTAACCACAGGTTCTCCTGTCCTAAATCTGACTCACTATCCACATTTAGGAAAAAGCGAGATACTGTAATCATCTTTTAAAACCACCTCGACCACAATAATAACAGAACCTCAAAGAAATCCAACACCTGTATTTTGCAGCACTGGCTAGAGCTAAGTGCATCTCCAACAGAGAACATTCACTGACTGAGAAAAGTTGATTTGTAAAATATACTTTTTTTACAGGTGACTTTCTTCTTTCTCAACTCTTCCGACACCCATCCATCCCGCAGCTATGCCACCGACTGCTGAGCGGACACAACAGAACAGCTTCAGTTGGCCATCGTAACACTGAGCTCACCCTCCCATTAAGTAGGCTACATTAACCCAGGCACGTACACCCCATCCACCCACAAAGAGCTGACCCGATTGGTTCTGACAAGTTGTTCCACACAGATGCCCAAACAGTGAGGTCTTATTTCACTGTCCATCCAAAACAACGGCCGACACAACCAGGGCCTTAATTTGCCCATCTGTGACAAATGAGGACCTTCTTTGGGGCCAGGGAGAATAGTGAGACCCACACAGTCCCTTTACAATGCACAAAGGCACAGGTCTGGGCCAGGCAGTGTCACAGTCTTATCACAACGTGCCAATGTTCCGAGATGGCGGAACTGAAAAAAGTGGCTCCTTTATTGAAATGGCGAACTATAGCATCCTTGTTCGATATAGGCAACAAGGGAGTTTTTGTTTGTAATGGATTGGGTTCTCTACTCGCTCCCTCATCGATAGTTAATGTTAATCCCATTAATATGAAGAGAGCTAGGCAACCCGGGCTGGGACACAGCAATAGAACATTAGCCTACATTGGCCCTCTGAATCCAAGGCCTTGTCCAGACCCATTACTGACTCACCCACATGAAATCAAATGATTTTTTACAAAATCTTCAGCAATCTACACACAATACCCAATAATAACAAAGCAAAAACAGGTTTTTAGAAATGTTTACAACTGTATTAAAAATTAAAAACAGAAATACCTTATTTAGTACTCAGACCCTTTGCTATGAGACTCGAAATTGAGCTCAGGTGCATCCTGTTTCCATTTATCATCCTTGAGATGTTTCTATAACTTGATTGGAGTCCACCTGTGGTAAATTCAATTGATTGGACATGATTTGGAAAGGCACAAACGTGTCTATTTAAGGTCCCACAGTTGACAGTGCATGTCAGAGCAAAAACCAAGCCATGAGGTTGAAGGAATTGTCCGTAGAGCTCCGAGACAGGATTGTGTCAAGGCACAGATCTGGGGAAGGGTATCAAAACATTTCTGCAGCATTGATGGTCCCCAAGAACACAGCGGCCTCCATCATTCTTAAATGGAAGAAGTTTGGAACCACCAAGACTCTTCCTAGAGCTGGCTGCCCGGCCAAATTGAGCAATCGGGGGAGAAGGGCCTTGGTCAGGGAGGTGACCAAGAACCCGATGGTCACTCTGACAGAGCTCTAGAGTTCCTCTGTGGAGATGGGAGAACCTTCCAGAAGGGCAACCATCTCTGTAGCATTCCACCAATCAGGCCTTTATGGTAGAGTGGCCAGACAGAAGCCACTCCTCAGTAAAATGCACATGACAGCCTGCTTGGAGTTTACCAAAAGGCACCTAAAGACTCTCATATCATGAGAAACAAGATTCTCTGGCCTGATGAAACCAAGATTGATCTCTTTGGCTTCAATGCCAAGCGTCACGTCAGGAGGAAACCTGACACCATCAATACGATGAAGCATGGTGGTGGCAGAATCATGATGTGGGGATGTTTTTCAGCGGCAGGGACTGGGAGATTAGTCAGGATTGAGGCAAAGATGAACGGAGCAAATTAGGACCTCAGACTGAGGGACCTCAGACTGAGGTGAAGGTTCACCTTCCAACAGGACAACGACCCTAAGCACACATCCAAGACAAAGCAGGAGTGGCTTCTGGAAAAGTCTCTGAATGTCCTTGAGTGGCCCAGCCAGAGCCCGGACTTAAACCTGATTGAACATCTCTGGAGAGACCTGAAAATAGCTGTGCAGCAACGCTCCCCATCCAACCTGACAGAGCTTGAGAGGATCTGCAGAGCAGAATGGGAGAAACTCCCCAAATACAGGTGTGCCAAGCTTGTAGCGTCATACCCAAGAAGACTCAAGGCTGTAATCGCTGCCAAAGGTGCTTCAACAAAGTACTGAGTAAAGGGTCTGAATACTTATGTAAATGTAATATTTCCGTTTTAATTTTTTTTTATAAATTAGCAAACATTTATAAAAACCTGTTTTTGCTTTGTCATTATGGGGTATTGTGTGTAGATTGATGAGGGGAAAAAATAATTTAATACATTTTAGAATAAGGCTGTAACCTAACAAAATGTCAATGGGTCTGAATACTTTCCGAAGGCACTGTATATATATATGTTACATTTTAGTCATTTAGCAGACGCTCTTATCCAGAGACGACTTACAGTTAGTGAGTGCATACATTTTTCATACTGGCCCCCCGTGGGAATCAAACCCACAACCCTGGCGTTGCAAGCGCCATGCTCTACCAACTGAGCTACACAGGGCTTACAGTCCCAGTCAAAAGTTGGGACACACCTACTCATTCCAGGGTTTTTCTTTATTTTTACTATTTTCTACATTGTGGAATAATGGTGAAGACATCAAAACTATGAAATTTACATTTTAGTCATTTAGCAGACGCTCTTATCCAGAGCGACTTACAGTTAGTGAATATTTTTTTTTTTTTATACTGGCCCCCCGTGGGAATCGAACCCACAACCCTGGCGTTGCAAACGCCATGCTCTATCAACTGAGCTACATCCCTGCCGGCCATTCCCTCCCCTACCCTGGACGACGCTGGGCCAATTGTGCGCCGCCCATGAGTCTCCCGGTCGCGGCCGGCTGCGACAGAGCCTGGATTCGAACCAGGATCTCTAGTGGCACAGTTAGCACTGCGATGCAGTGCCTTAGACCACTGCGCCACTCAGGAATACAATAACACATATGGAATCATGTAGTAACCAAAAAAGTGTTAAACAAATCAAAATATATTTTATATTTCAGATTCTTTAAAGTAGCCACCCTTTGCCTTGATGACAGCTTTGCACACTCTTGGCATTATCTCAACCAACTTCATGAGGTAGTCACCTGGAATGCATTTCAATTAACAGGTGTGCTTTCTTAAAAGTTAATTTGTGGAATTTCTTTCCTTCTTAATGCGTTTGAGCCAATCAGTTGTGTTGTGACAAGGTAGGGGTGGTATTTGGTAAAAGACCAAGTTCTATTTGGTAAAAGACCAAGTCCATATTATGACAAGAACAGCTTAAATAAGCAAAGAGAAACGACAGTCCATCATTACTTTAAGACATGAAGGTCAGTCGATTCGGAACATTTCAAGAACTTCAAGTGCAGTCGCAAAAACCATCAAGCGCTATGATGAAACTGCCTCTCATAAGGACCGCCACAGGAAAGGAAGACCCTGAGTTACCTCTGCTGCATAGGATAAGTTAATTAGGGTTAACTGCACCTCAAATTGCAGCCCAAATAAATTATTCACAGAGTTCAAGTAACAGACACATCTCAACATCAACTGTTCAGAGGAGACTGCGTGAATCAGGCCTTCATGGTCGAATTGCTGCAAAGAAACCACTATTAAAGGACACCAATAAGAAGAAGAGACTTGCTTGGGCCAAGAAACATGAGCAATGGACATTAGACCGGTGGAAATCTGTCCTTTGGTCTGATTTTTGCTTCCAACCGCTGTGTCTTTGTGAGACGCAGAGTAGGTGAATGGATGATCTCCGCATGTGTGGTTCCCACCGTGAAACACGGAGGAGGAGGTGTGATGGATGCAGTGGTCTAAGGCACTGCATCTCAGTGCTTGAGGCGTCACTACAAACTCCCTGGTTCGATTCCAGGCTGTATCACAACCGGCCGTGATTGGGAGTCCCATAGGGCGGCGCACAATTGGCCCAGCGTCGTCCGGGTTTGGCCGGTGTAGGCCGTCATTGTAAATAAGAATTTGTTCTTAACTGACTTGCCTAGTTAAATAAAGGTTAAAAAAAATGTTTAATGGTGTGGGGGTGCTTTGCTGGTGACACTGTCGCTGATTTACTTAGAATTCAAGGCACACTTAACCAGCATGGCTACCACAGCATTCTGCAGCGATACACCATCCCATCTGGTTTGCGCTTAGTGGGACTATCATTTGTTTTTCAACAGGACAATGACCCAAAACACACCTGCAGGCTGTGTAAGAGCTATTTGACCAAGAAGAGTGATGGAGTGCTTCATCAGATGACCTGGCCTCCACAATCACCCGACCTCAACCCAATTGAGATGGTTTGGGATGAGTTGGACCGCAGAGTGAAGAAAAAGCAGCCCACACGTGCTCAGCATATGTGGGAACTCCTTCAAGACTGTTGGAAAAGCATTCCTCATGAAGCTGGTTGAGAGAATGCCAATAGTGTGCAAAGCTGTCATCAAGGCAAAGGGTGGCTACTTTGAAGAATCTCAAATATAAAATATATTTTGATTTGTTTAACACTTTTTTGGTTCCTACATGATTCCATGTGTTATTTCATAGCTTTGATGTCTTCACTATTATTCTACAATGTAGAAAATAGTTTAAAAAATAAAAAACCTGGAATGAGTAGGTGTGTCCAAACTTTTGACTGGTAGTGTATATATATATATATATATATACTCCTCAAAAAGTAAAGGGAACACTTAAACAACACATCCTAGATCTGAATGAATGAAATAATCTTATTAAATACTTATTTCTTTACATAGTTGAATGTGCTGACAACAAAATCACACAAAAATTATCAATGGAAATCAAATTTATCAACCCATGGATGTCACGCCCTGACTCTGGGGACTCTTATTTGTTGAGTCAGGTTGTGATTTTCTATGTTGTATTTTCTATGTTATAAGTCTAGTATGTCTAGATCTATGTTGGCCGGTGTGGTTCCCAATCAGAGGCAGCTGTCGCTCGTTGTCTCTGATTGGGGACCATACTTAGGCAGCCTATTGGCACTAGTGGGTTGTGGGATCTTGTTCTGTATAAGATTTGTTGTGTTACCTTAGGACTTCACGTGTCGTTAGTTTATTGTTTTGTTGTGTGTTTATTCGTGTAATAAACATGTTTGCATATCACGCTGCGCCTTGGTCCGTCCTGTCCTTCAACGAACGTGACAATGGAGATCTGGATTTGGAGTCATCCTCAAAATTAAAGTGGAAAACCACACTACAGGCTGATCCAACTTTGATGTAATGTCCTTAAAACAAGTCAAAATGAGGCTCAGTAGTGTGTGTGGCCTCTACGTGCCTGTATGACCTCCCTACAACGCCTGGGCATGCTCCTGATGAGGTGGCGGATGGTCTCCTGAGGGATCTCCTCCCAGACCTGGACTAAAGCATCCGCCAACTCCTGGACAGTGGCGTTGGTGGATGGAGCGAGACATGATGTCCCAGATGTGCTCAATTGGATTCAGGTCTGGGGAACAGGCGGGCCAGTCCATAGCATCAATGCCTTCCATTTGCAGGAACTGCTGACACACTCCAGCCACATGAGGTCTAGCATTGTCTTGCATTAGGAGGAACCCAGGGCCAACCGCACCAGCATATGGTCTCACAAGGGGTCTGAGGATCTCATCTCGGTACCTAATGGCAGTCAGGCTACCTCTGGCGAGCACATGGAGGGCTGTGCGGTCCCCCAAAGAAATGCCACCCCACACCATGACTGACCCACCGCCAAACCGGTCATGCTGGAGGATGTTGCAGGCAGCAGAACGTTCTCCACGGCGTCTCCAGACTCTGTCAAGTCTGTCACGTGTGCTCAGTGTGAACCTGCTTTCATCTGTGAAGAGCACAGGGCGCCAGTGGCGAATTAGCCAATCTTGGTGTTCTCTGGCAAATGCCAAACGTCCTGCACGGTGTTGGGCTGTAGCCACAACCCCCACCTGTGGACGTCGGGCCCCCATACCACCCTCATGGAGTCTGTTTCTGACCGTTTGAGCAGACACATGCACATTTGTGGCCTGCTGGAGGTCATTTTGCAGGGCTCTGGCAGTGCTCCTCCTGCTCCTCCTTGCACAAAGGTGGAGGTAGCGGTCCTGCTGCTGGGTTGTTGCCCTCCTACGGCCTCCTCCACATCTCCTGATGTACTGGCCTGTCTCCTGGTAGCGCCTCCATGCTCTGGACACTACGCTGACAGACACAGCAAACCTTCTTGCCACAGCTCGCATTGATGTGCCATCCTGGATGAGCTGCACTACCTGAGCCACTTGTGTGGGTTGTAGACTCCGTCTCATGCTACCACTAGAGTGAAAGCAACGCCAGCATTCAAAAGTGACCAAAACATCAGCCAGGAAGCATAGGAACTGAGAAGTGGTCTGTGGTCACCACCTGCAGAACCACTTCTTTATTGGGGGTGTCTTGCTAATTGCCTATAATTTCCACCTGTTTTTTTTTGCACAACAGCATGTGAAATTTATTGTCAATCAGTGTTGCTTCCTAAGTGGACAGTTTGATTTCACAGAAGTGTGATTGACTTGGAGTTACATTGTGTTGTTTAAGTGTTCCCTTTATTTTTTTGAGCAGTGTATATACAGTTGAAGTCGGAAGTTTACATACACCTTAGCCAAATGCATTTAAACTCTGTTTTTCACAATTCCTGACATTTAATCCTAGAAAAATTCTAGAAGAATCCTGTTTTAGGTCAGGTAGGATCACAAATGTATTTTAAGAATGTGAAATGTCAGAATAATAGTAGAGAGAATGATTTATTTTCTGCTTTTATTTCTTTCATCACATTCCCAGTGGGTCAGAAGTTTACATACACTCAATTAGTATTTGGTAGCATTGCCTTTAAATTGTTTAACTTGGGTCAAACGTTTCGGGTAGCCTTCCACAAGCTTCCCACAATAAGTTGGGTGAATTTTGGCCCATTCCTCCTGACAGAGCTGGTGTAACTGAGTCAGGTTTGTAGGCCTCCTTGCTCGCACACGCTTTTTCAGTTCTGCCCACAAATGTTCTATAGGATTGAGGTCAGGACTTTGTGATGGCCACTCCAATACCTTGACTTTGTTGTCCTTAAGCCATTTTGCCACAACTTTGGAAGTATGCTTGGGGTCATTGTCCATTTGGAAGACCCATTTGCGACCAAGCTTTAACTTCCTGACTGATGTCTTGAGATGTTGCTTCAATATATCCACATAATTTTCCTTCCTCATGATGCCATCTATTTTGTGAAGTGCACCAGTCCCTCCTGCAGCAAATCACCCCCACAGCATGATGCTGCCACCCCCGTGGTACCTTCAGGCGTTTGGAAATTGCTCCCAAGGATGAACCAGACTTGTGGAGGTCTACCATTTTTTTTCTGAGGTCTTGGCTGATTTCTTTTGATTTTACAATGATGTCAAGCAAAGAGGCACTGAGTTTGAAGGTAGGCCTTGAAATACATCCACAGGTACACCTCCAATTGACTCAAATGATGTCAATTAGCCTATCAGAAGCTTCTAAAGCCATGACATCATTCTCTGGAATTTCCCAAGCTGTTTAAAGGCACAGTCAACTTAGTGTATGTAAACTTCTGACCCACTGGAATTGTGATACAGTGAATTATAAGTGAAATAATCTGTCTGTAAACAATTGTTGGAAAAATTACTTGTGTCATGCACAAAGTAGATGTCCTAACTGACTTGCCAAAACTATAGTTTGTTAACAAGATATTTGTGGAGTGGTTGAAAAACGAGTTTTAATGACTCCAACCTAAGTGTACGTAAACTTCAGACTTCAACTGTATATATATATATTTTTTGTGACATAAAAGACTGTAAAAACACCAGCAAATCAGCTCCAAGTGATTTTAATTTTGGAAATCTATTCCAAAGTATTCCCACGCATAATAGAGAGATATATGTGATTGTATACAAATGTAAGCAAGGTTTGAAATGATTCTGTTTAAGTCAAATGTTATATCTATTTGGTCTTCTTGTGGTCAATTTGAAGTCTACAAATTATTTGCAATTATGTTTCTGGCCCGCTTACCATCCGCTCAAGAAAAAAATCGGCCCACGGCTGAATCTAGTTGATGATCCCTGCACTACACCAAACCTTTACTGAGGGGGGCCTCCCTTCTGACATTGTGGAGAGTGTGCTGCAAGGGTTCTACTCTTTGACCAAGCAGCTTTTCCAAAAACATGATTTTTACCCAGACAAGCTTCAAGTGTTCTTTTGGCAGCTTAAGTACTTATGTCACATTACTGTGTCGCACTCTTGCATCTTTTGCAATGCACTGCTGCCCATGTGAAGAATTTTCGTGCTGGTTGATCAAATCTTCTGTTCCATCTTAAGTGTCTAAGATGATTATGAGTAGTCTGTGTGTGTGTGTGGGGGTGTGGGGGTGTGTGGGTGTGTGTGTGTGTGTGTGTGTGTCAAGGGGGTAGTGAGGGCACCACATGATACATTTGGAGAGATAATCTGTTGGCTATAATTAAATAGCCAACAAAGAGATTGTGAAAAAGCAAAGAGGGCGCCGATTAAACTCTTGTGTAGCATGGTTCAAGTTAATCTTTAATGCTGTCCACCACAGAGCAGTAAACCCGACAACTACATATGGCCCATTTCTCATCTCTGTGGGTGCCTTAGGATGATTACAAAGCATCCAGGCCTGCTTAATTTGGGAGTACTGACTGTGAGGCTGTCCGTCTGTGCACAGGGTCTTTCATGAACCGGTGGGCAGTGACTGATCAGGCCAACCCACACTCACCCTATTCCTACTGCATCTCACACGACAATCATCTGCCCAGGCAATCACAGAGGCAGCAGAATGGTCCAAGTCTATCCCGATGGATGGAGTCCCCTATCTTAAGACCTAAGTCTAGACACCATCTGGACCATGGTGGTTATGGCTTTCTGGTGGCATCTCTGGAAAACCTTCATTATGTTAAATGCCATCAATAATTAATTAAAAGTCCAAAGATAATTTACTTGTAATTGATAAGCACTTGATATTTTCCACTACTGTTTTTAATCAACCTACAGTGATACATTACAGAGGTTATGTCACTTTGAAATTATGTAAAAAAATATATAATATGTTATTACACAGTAGATACCTATCCAAAAGGTTATTACTCTCCACAACGCCCTTGATTTTTCTATCCCAATTCCAGGTTGGATCACCTGAAGCAGTGCTTAGACAGTGAGAGCTCAGAGGGATTATGACTGAGAAAGTTCACCTCAGCGCGGCAGAGTCACACCAGATAACCCAGTGGGAGCTGCCATCACATGTAATAATGTTGACAGTCACTGAGAGAGGCAGTGACCCAGAAGGGAACGGCAGTAAAAAATACCCCTGAGTTAGTTAACAGTGTTGTTGTGTGACGTGTAGCCCCAATCCCTCCCTCCTTTCCTGTCATTCCACGTTGAGCCTGACTATGTGCTGTAAAGTGCATCGACACAACATATTCTCATGTTCAAACTTGGAATATTGAGCAAATGTTTCTAAATGTTATGCGATTCGATTGTTAATTTCAATGGAATCTCACTGCAGGTATTTGAGCTATTCTTGCTACCGCAGCTCTGGAAATGTAGAATGAGGGCCAGTGCTTTTAAATGAAGTCAGTTTGTCAAGTGAAATACCAATGTCTCCTCAAATCGTATTCAGAGGTTTATGACAGTTAGAAAAATGTGCATCGTATCTAGTCAACTGTTTCCCATGACCTAAAAGTGAACTGATCGTATCCAAGGCTAAAATGTTTCAAGTAATTCTGTGGGTTTGTGGGAAACTGAAGCAATGCACAACATACTGAAACCTCCTATTAATAGTATTTTTAGCAACAAATACTGAAAGCTTTTTAGACTCGCATTTGTGGCGAGAGTGAAAATAACATCTTCATGTCTGCTGGAAAATACAGTTATGAAGTGAAGTCAACCCATGTATCTTTGGTCGGAACTATGCTGATCTTTTTAGGCTATAGATGAGAAATCGTCTGTTTGATCACAATTGAAGCCAACTTCTAAGCACTCGCATAAAGGGAACAATAACTGCATGACTCAATAACTGGAAGTCGCAAGAGATAGGCCTAATAATAGCATGGAAGGATATCGTATTGTATGGTAAACCATTGAAATAAGAGAACATATCAAAACTCTTCAGAGTCTCAATGGCGTTCAAAGAAACCCCAAAGCACATAAAAAAAATTACAGGTGTCAATGTGTGAACAATACAAAGGACTCCTCTCACATGGACCTCTTAGATGGCTTAATCGCTCAGACTATCTGTCATCTGGCAAACACTGACATCTCCATCCTGGCTGCACTGAACATGTTCCTCTTGACTCCACCTCAAACCCAAGGACACAGGGGAGAAAAACCCTCAACGCTTCGCAAACGCGACCATCTGGCTGCAGCCGACGGAGGATTAGAGCGGGAGGCCTTGCATGCCTTGTCTGCCATCCGTGTATCCACCCCACTCTGGAGGCTTCCACTAATTACAGAGCACTGGGAGAGACTGAGGGAGATATGCTCAGACTGTTAGGTTGACGCCCTTGGGCTCTTGGGCTAGTTACATTACCACAGCGATGGGGCTGGGGCTTGGGCTGGGGCGGGCTGGAGTTGGGCTGGGGCAGGCTGGCCCATTCTATCCCACTGGATGGACACTACAGGCAGGGCCGGAGCAGAGCAGAGCAGAGCCAGCCCAGACAGCAGTACCACAGAAACCCAACCAGGGCCAGCCAGAGCTATTTACAGGGCTCAGGCAGCCTCACACGGACAGACGACCCAGGAGGGGAAGAGTAGATAGGCTATACTCACACACACAGACTAACAAAATGGCTACCCGGACTATCTGCATTGACCCTTCTATTTTATTTGTATTTCTGCACTGACTTTATGCACACTCACACACTCACTCACATTCCAACACACACACACACATTCATTTTCTCACACACACATAACACACATTCCTACTGACTCTACACACACACTAACATACAATCATCATATACGCTGCTGCTACTCTGTTTATCATATATCCTGATGCGTAATCACTTTACCCCTATACATATCTACCCCTACCACTCCAGTATCCCTGCACATTGTAAATAGGGTATTGGCACTGACCCCGGAACTGACCCTGTATATAGCTACTGACCCTAGAACTGACCCTGTATATAGCTACTGACCCTGGAACTGACCCTGTATATAGCTACTGACCCTGGAACTGACCCTGTATATAGCTACTGACCCTGGAACTGACCCTGTATATAGCTACTGACCCTGGAACTGACCCTGTATATAGCTACTGACCCTGGAACTGACCCTGTATATAGCTACTGACCCTGGAACTGACCCTGTATATAGCTACTGACCCCGGAACTGACCCTGTATATAGCTACTGACCCTGGAACTGACCCTCTATATAGCTACTGACCCTGGAACTGACCCTGTATATAGCTACTGACCCTGGAACTGACCCTGGAACTGACCTGTATATAGCTACTGACCCTGGAACTGACCCTGTATATAGCTACTGACCCTGGAACTGACCCTGTATATAGCTACTGACCCTGGAACTGACCCTGTATATAGCTACTGACCCTGGAACTGACCCTGTATATAGCTACTGACCCTGGAACTGACCCTGTATATAGCTACTGACCCCGGAACTGACCCTGTATATAGCTACTGACCCTGGAACTGACCCTGTATATAGCTACTGACCCTGGAACTGACCCTGTATATAGCTACTGACCCTGGAACTGACCCTGTATATAGCTACTGACCCTGGAACTGACCCTGTATATAGCTACTGGCCCCGGAACTGACCCTGTATATAGCTACTGACCCTGGAACTGACCCTCTATATAGCTACTGACCCTGGAACTGACCCTGTATATAGCTACTGACCCTGGAACTGACCCTCTATATAGCTACTGACCCTGGAACTGACCCTGTATATAGCTACTGACCCTAGAACTGACCCTGTATATAGCTACTGACCCTGGAACTGACCCTGTATATAGCTACTGACCCTGGAACTGACCCTGTATATAGCTACTGACCCTGGAACTGACCCTGTATATAGCTACTGACCCTGGAACTGACCCTGTATATAGCTACTGACCCTGGAACTGACCCTGTATATAGCTACTGACCCTGGAACTGACCCTGTATATAGCTACTGACCCCGGAACTGACCCTGTATATAGCTACTGACCCTGGAACTGACCCTCTATATAGCTACTGACCCTGGAACTGACCCTGTATATAGCTACTGACCCTGGAACTGACCATGTATATAGCTACTGACCCTGGAACTGACCCTGTATATAGCTACTGACCCCGGAACTGACCCTGTATATAGCTACTGACCCTGGAACTGACCCTGTATATAGCTACTGACCCTGGAACTGACCCTGTATATAGCTACTGACCCTGGAACTGACCCTGTATATAGCTACTGACCCTGGAACTGACCCTGTATATAGCTACTGACCCCGGAACTGACCCTGTATATAGCTACTGACCCTGGAACCGACCCTCTATATAGCTACTGACCCTGGAACTGACCCTGTATATAGCTACTGACCCTGGAACTGACCCTGGAACTGACCTGTATATAGCTACTGACCCTGGAACTGACCCTGTATATAGCTACTGACCCTGGAACTGACCCTGTATATAGCTACTGACCCTGGAACTGACCCTGTATATAGCTACTGACCCTGGAACTGACCCTGTATATAGCTACTGACCCTGGAACTGACCCTGTATATAGCTACTGACCCTGGAACTGACCCTGTATATAGCTACTGACCCCGGAACTGACCCTGTATATAGCTACTGACCCTGGAACTGACCCTGTATATAGCTACTGGCCCTGGAACTGACCCTGTATATAGCTACTGACCCTGGAACTGACCCTGTATATAGCTACTGACCCTGGAACTGACCCTGTATATGGCTCACTTACTTTCGCGTGTTCTTCTTATTTCTGATTTTGCGTGTGTTTTTGTTCTACTTCACCTTTTTTTATAGTACTACCACTGATATTGATTACTGCATTGCTGGGAAAGAGCAAGCAGGAAAGGCATTTCACTGTATTTGTGCACGTGACAATAAAACTTTGAACACACACACACAGCACTCTGAGTACACTATAAGAGGCAGAGGTTGTTAATTGACAGAAAGCTACTTAAAGGCGTGTGTCATCAAACAAAGTGATTCATTGTAGTTTGAGCCACTCTACCACTCCTTAACGCAATACGTGGAAGACTGGGAACATACAGTACATGTCAAGGCTATTTATAAATAACAGATTACTGGGCGGGCAGGAACTATGGACCATGAATCCGTTCTGAACACAAAGTAAGAACATGTCGGAAATAACAAATATTAATCCTACCTCTAAGCAGTGCTTTATATCTGTGAAAATATTATTGTAATTATCCACATATTTCTACTTTATCAGACACAAACAGGTCAATTCCCAAATGAGGAGTCTAGGAATTTTGGTATTCCACTGTCTCCTCCCAACTGAGGGAGTCTATATCGACTAACCTTGTGTGTCAATGACCTGAAGCATTTGACGCTCTGGCCATCAAGTCCCAGCACACATCATCTGACTGCAGTGCTACATGCTTTGACTGCATCCCCTCCCCTCTCTGTCAGGCCACAGCAATGCTCAGGAAGTCTCTGTCTTCAATAACAAACTACATATGTCATTCACACATTTGTATATCACCATCCTAACACATTTTAGCTGAATCAGAGTTGTGTGCCATGCAGCATTGTTGAAGTAGAGCAAGGGACTTCATATCAGCCATGACAAGAGATAACTCAAACAATATAGTGATACTGTAACTCTTATGTACCATGAAGGGTATAGTACTTTCAGATCAAAGCTCTCATTTCATCATGAAATTGTCAACAATATTTCAGAAAAGAGCTTGTAGGCCTTCTGAAAAATATGAATCTCTATAGCTGTTTTCTAAGACATTAAGTTGATCAACTCCCTCAGGGCTGACGCAGGAGAACAGCTTTATTTTCCTACTCATGTCCTCCACATTTCCCTTTGATTCAGTTCAGTACCATTCAAACAAAGTAACGGATGTGTTTGCAACATAAATCCAATCACCAACAATAATGCTGACGATGCAGCTAATGCCTTAGCCATGTTCACAAAACCTGCAGAGCGCAGTACATTCTTTTTCTGCAGGGTCATACATCAAACGCATCTGGACAGGTTCATAGCAAGTCAGAGAAAGAAATTGGGCAATATTTCTCTCCTGACACAAACCTATTCACTCCTATCGGTGGTAAAGGTCTCAGGATTATAGCAATAGACAGAGATATGAACGACACGTATGACGTATGACTCACTATGTTGTCATCCAGGTGTCAAGGCTCTGTGTGATAATGATGACCGTGCCCAGATGGAGAACTCCCAGGGTTGATTCTGACGCCACATAATGGAGTAATTGTCCACTCCTCAAGGCTGGGCTGTTTGTGCAGGGAGTTGGTGGTGGTGGTGGTGAGAGCATTGACAGAAGAAAGCCTTGTGAGGCCCCTGCATTCCTCCATAGAAGAGTTATCTTTGGTGCTAGGCTAGCAAACACATCGCACAAAACGTGTAGTTATGGTGTTGGTAACTTAGACCATGACGAGTTGCAATGTATAACAACTGGTATGTGGAAGGTGACTTAAATCAACCAGTAAAACCAGTGACCTTTCATCTGGGTCACCGGCCGTGATTGGGAGTCCCATGGGGCAGCGCACAATTGGCCCAGTGTCGTCCGGGTTTGGCCCGGGTTAGGCCGTCATTGTAAATAAGAATTTGTTCTTAACTGACTTGCCTAGTTAAATAAAGGTTAAATAAAAAATAAAAAAATCAGGGTTGTCCTATAGAGATCTGACTCAGCAAACCCTACATTCATCAAAGCAGGCAGAGCACTCCATTCTTGTAGGCTCTATTTTCTCAAGAATACAACTGAAAGTAACAAGAGCAGTATAATGATGTATTCCTGAGCAACAAGACCCCACGAGCAGATCGATGGGAAATCCTCATGTGGCATGCTGTCAGCCACCCTCCTGGCTATGCTCAACACGCAACTGCCACATTGGATTTAAACTTTTAATCATTAGCTGAGTTACGTTAATGCACTTGGGGTTTCTCAACTAGTGTCCAAAATTGCTTTCTGAATTTCGAGAGGAGAATGGATGTATTACACATTGTGACAAAATATCCATATTTGATTCCTTGCAATTTATAATTTAAGAAATTGGGTTGTTAAGTGCACAACTACATGTAGCCTAAAGGTATAGATAACAGATTGTCATGTTAAAAGATTTAAACCGAAATTGAAATTACCTAAAATATTATTCTGATGAGTGCTATCCGATCCGATATGGTCCTTATAAGACAGTTTTCAGGTTTATGGTTTAAATTCAGTTCTCCCAAAAAAGTGAGCTCACGCACATGATATCAGCCATCATAAAGCCCCTTTCCCATTATTATATCACATCTGCTCCTTCTCAAATCACACGTTAACAAGTCAGGATGCCACCTCACTAATGGTTGCATCACTAGCTGGTATGGCAACTGCTCGGCCTCCGACCGCAAGACCGCAAGGCACCACAGAGGGTAGTGCGTACGGCCCAGTACATCACTGGGGCCAAGCTTCCTGCCATCCAGGACCTCTATATCAGGCGGTGTCAGAGGAAGGCCCTAAAAATGGTCAAAGACTACAGCCACCCTAGTCATAGACTGTTCTCTCTGCTACCGCACGGCAAGCGGTACCGGAGCGCCAAGTCTAGGTCCAAAAGGCTTCTTAACAGCTTCTACCCCCAAGCCATAAGACTCCTGAACAGCTAATCAAACGGCTACCCGGACTATTTGCATTGTGTCCCCCCCACTCCTTCTTGTACGCTGCTGCTACTCTCTGTTTACTATCTATGCATAGTCACTTGAACTATACCTACATGTACATATTACCGCAATTACCTCGACTAACCGGTGCCCCCGCACATTGACTCTGTACCGGTACCCCCTGTATATAGCCTCGCTACTGTTATTTTACTGCTGCTCTTTAATTATTTGTTATTTATATTATCTACTTATCTATTTTTTACTTAACACGTATTTTTCTTAAAACTGCATTGTTGGTTAAGGGCTTGTAAGTAAGCATTTCACTGTAAGGTCTACACCTGTTGTATTCGGCGCATGTGACAAATCAAATTTGATTTGATAATGCCTACTAATTACATACTGTACAAGTCTGAACAAAATGCCAGCGCTAAAAACAGATAGGATAGTTAGTATGTGCTATCTCATAAACAATTAGCATTTGATATGGTTTGGGGTTCGGCACAGTAAAATAGTGGGTTTGTCAGAAGTTAGACTATTATTACAACGGCCATTTGTTTAAAATGGATGATATTATGTTCACATGCGGATGCGTGCAGCACACACACATGCACGCACACACACACTACAACCTGGAGGCTGAAATGTATCATGTGTACACTGACACATCCCAGTGATCTTGCAGCAGTCAGTGGTAGCCTTCACCTCTCCACATTGCAGCCACTCCCAGGCAGATTTATGAAAACTGAACACCAGTGCTGTCACATGAGTGACAGTGTCCTGAGCACAAAGTACAAAGGCGTATACTCCTGTATAAGTGTATGACTCCATCGCAAAAACGTAGGCTATAAGATTACAATGAAACTTTGGTTGTTGGTTCGAATACCCGAGCCGACAAGGTGAAAAATCTGCCGATGTGCCCTTGAGCAAAGCCCTTAACCCTAATTCGCTCCAGGGGCGCTGTACTACTATGGCTGACCATATGAAACAACACATTTCACTGCGCCTATCCGGTGTATGTGAAAATAAAACATAAAAAAAAAAAAAAAACTGAACACACCACTTGGCATGAGTGCAGTAGATTTAAGCTCACTGAACAGCATCCCCAGGCTACATTTTAATGGTCTCAATGCATCCATAGAAACAGTAGCTCTTGTACTAATAACTTAATTTCCTATAGGGCATAGCTGTCCAAATACACAACAATGATGGCTCTAATTCTGCATGTATCAAACCATTTATAAGCAGTTAGGCTACTGACCAAAAGATTGAAATGTAATACATTGGCATTGGCACTACACTATAAGCCTCACATTTAGTACACTGCATCACTTACTTACCATAGACCACCAGGTAAGTTTGAAAGAAACACATGATGTACATTTAGACATCAGGCGTTACAAGTTAAAATATTTTATTTAAATTATGAATCAATCAATTAATAAATCAAACAACCAAGCTATTATACTGAGGCCATAGTGGTTTAACTGCCCAGAAGAAGGCCTATAGCAGACAGCAGTTGGTAAAAGAAAAGTGCAAAGGTGTTGTGTTAAGATCTTTAGTCATTACAGGTACTTAAATCTGTTTGGCACAATACATTCTCAGGCCCAGGAGAAATGTTCTTTCTCTGGAGGCAAATTCATTTTCACGGTGCAGCACAGCTTACAACAGACTGAACTGAACGCATCTCCACTTTTTAAGACACTTACTTTTCAATGGAGCATGAACCACTTGAGAATTGATCAATTGATCAATGTTTTAGTCTGCCTAATAAAGCTCGCTGGTTTTATTTTGTTTCAGATAATACATGTCCTATTGCCTATTTAAAAAAGGATTGGTTTATTTAATTTGTTTGGGATCATCAATCACTGTCTGTTAGAATAATGATATTCAGAAAATATTATTCACCTGTTTCTCGGGACAGCACAGCCCCTAACAAATAGGACTGGTTCACACGTAATATGAACAGACGTGGTCATGATAACGGTTTTATTTTAGTGCTGTGCCATGGACGTGGTGTTGCCTTGTGCAACTATAGCGTGAAATTCTGGAGTTACAATGTATCAAATTACTCCCCTATTAATTTTGAAGCGTTAGGTTAATTTTGCCTGCAACAATGTATCATCCTCAGGATTCAAACTTGATGCAGTGACACTGTGTACTGGCAAGCAAGTGCCTGCTGTTTACGGAGACCTTGCAGCCAACACAGAGCTAAGAGAAGTCACCCTCCATCGGCCTGCCATTCCGTACGCTCCCGCGAAATGTTGTCTAGAAATGTGAACACATTTCTTACTATGCCAAGCAATACGCTACCATTATGCAAAACCATTGTATTGTATGACAGTATGGGCAGAACAGCAATGCCATCGGACGCGGGCGTTATCTCTCATTCATTCATTTACCTGTCATCGTAGCAGAAATCGGCGCCCAGAGTGTTGACATAGAGGACCAAAGCCACAGCGCTGCACACGAATTCTGCAATCATTTCTCAAAAAAGAAAACAAGAAAAGAAAACGAAGAAGAACAGTGGAGATAGATCTCAAATCCGATCTCTATTCTCTGTCTCCGTCTTTGTCAAGATGTCTCTACGAAAACAGAAATTCCAATTCCCCATCCTCGCAAAGTGTTGAAAGTGGATAATCCAGGCATCCTCCTTCTAACCCATTTTGAGCTAGAGCTTTGATCCGACACGAAATAGAGCAAAACCGCCAGCATTTACGGTTTCTTTAACTGCATTTGCACGCCTTCCCTACAAGACTGCTCGTATGAAGCATAGTGAGTGGTCCGCTGGATAAACGTCGTGATTGAGCCGCGTGTGGTTCAAAGGATCTTCTGCGCATGTGCGATGCCCATCCTCCCCACAGTGAATAGAAGAAAGGATGCTGATGATTTGAGGATTAGGCTAGACTGCATGGTGATGGCACACCTCTTGATTGCGAACCGCTGGTATCCCCATCGCCTTTCAATGTGTATTCTAGCCGTGATTATATAGCCCCTTATGAGTGTGAATATGCCATTCTTGACTTGAAGGAACAGTTACACCGGTCGCGCCAGTGTTTTTTCCACCCTCTGGAGAGTTCTTTGTATACACAGCATAGTCCCATAATCTGGTTTTAATCCGAGCAGCAGGCTATAAACAGTACTTGGTTAGGGCCACACCGCGCCAGGCATGCACTAGGTTTGATCTGCCCTCTGCTGCAACCATTAAAAAAATATATATAAATATAATTTAACCTCATTGAATAGAACTACTGACCCACAAGGATACAAAACATTTGTTATTTAGGCTTCAAATGTCTGTTGATTATTGGATTATAAAATCTGAAATGGCATAATGGTTGTTATTCATTCCTCTTAAATAACCAATCAACCAAAACTTGATTTGTTTTATATAAATTCATCTAATGAATATTGATTAGAGACTAAGGATTGTGAAATGACAGGTGTCTGCTCTAAAGTGTTACAACATGTTAACCCTGTAGTAAATATTCCATTGGGGCCTGCCTTCAGAGGCAAAACACTCCACTTAAATTGCAATAAACCTGAGGCAGAAAAGACAATGAACAATATTATAAGCAGACTGAACTCCACTCCATGGTGAATGAAGTTTCTGATTAGAATACTCCACCAACGGAGTGGAGCAGAGACCAGGCTTTGTGGAATCTAGCTCTGACTACATCCATTCGCCCAAGGTCAATACTGAAACTTGCCTTTATTTATTTCCATACTTTTTCAATAAACATTAATCAAATACAACCACCAACATCAGAAACTTATTTCACCATGGAGTGGAGTTCAGTCCGCTACCTCAGGAGATAATTTGAAGTTAAATTGTGTTAAAGAAATCTAATGGCAGAGAAATAATATGACCGCCTGGGAAATAACTGGGATTTCCAGGGGAAGTAGGCGTAATATCTGAATGACCTATTACTATCCATAATGTACAACATGGTTATAACACATTTATAACAGATCCATTTCTTTAGTATGAATCAAGGCAGGCGTGGTGTCTTTACAGCAATCATTTACTTTTTGTGTGGCCATTGCAGGCTACTATGACGAGTGCTTCCATTGGTCTTTAAAAACGCCCAGTAGAGGGCTCACCCAGCAAGAAGAGCAACACTGACTGTCCTCAGCAACAGGGAGTCAAACGTTGAAGCAATGCAGCACAGTCATTCTTCCAACTATATCAAGTGTTTTACACTAAAGCAAGTGTTTTCAGTATGCACTATTGGAATAATATAACCATTTTAGTGTTTTGATATGGAGAGAATGAGAGAAAGTAGTGGGAACAGAGGAGAAAAACTAAAAAATGAATCAATCTCTGTGTTCCATAGTGTGCTCCATAGACAAAGAGGCCAGTATGGTACACTGCACTTAGGCCCTTGAGCAATGGAGCAAACACAGCATCTGCATCCCCACTTTCAAAATAGAGGAGCAAACAAATGTTTTTGCACCCCCACTTTTTTACCAGAAAAGTATCATGATCCATTGGGTAATTTGTCATTTTCAATGATTAGTAATGTTTTCAGCTAGTCTGTAATAAAATAGATATGTCCATTTTATATATATTATGATGATATAATATATAATAATTAACAGATTGCACTTTGCACCCCCTCCCCCGTCGCCTCAAGATGAATGGTTTTGCTCACTGGAAAAATGAAAAGACACCTGTAAAAGACAATTGTTGATCTATTTTGTTGTACCATTACATTTGTAGCGTTGTTTCATGTCGTGGTCCTCTGTAGCTCAGCTGGTAGAGCACGGCGCTTGTAACGCCAAGGTAGTGGGTTCGATCCCCGGGCAAAAATGTATGCACGCATGACTGTAAGTCGCTTTGGATAAAAGCGTCTGCTAAATGGCATATTATTATTATGTCCGATGCACTCAAGGTGTTCTTACATATAATTTGAGAGGCGTGCACCAAGAGCAAATTTTGTCATTTCACTTTGCCTGTAAGAACCATGATGAGCACAGGCATGTCTGATTAGGCTTCACTGTATCGCAGCCTCTGTGAGAATCTAAATTGCTCGCGTCCTCTCTCCTCGCCTCAGAGGGCTTTCTCGTCCAATGGGTTTTGAGAAGGAGAGAGGATGCGAGGAGTATGCAACTGAGATTCTGCCATTGACTCAGAGTAGCCTTCCATCAGCCTACCAAAGTTTGCACCTTTGCAGAAGACTGCATGTCCGGTAGCTCGCAGGCTGTCAATGAGTAGCTCGCAAGTATATACCAAAGACAGTACAGTATGAAGCACAGGAGGCTGGTGGCACCTTAATTGGGGAGGACGGGCTTGTGATAATGGCTGGAGCGGAATTAGTGGAATGGTATCAAATACATCAAACATATGGTTTCCATGTGTTTGACGTCATTCCACAGGCTCCGTTCCAGCCATTATTATGAGCAGTCCTCCCCTCAGGAGCCTCCACTAGTATGAAGATAGGTTAAAACTGCTTCTCCAATAGAAATCCCTGATCACACTTGTAGGCGATGTCATGGTGACGTTGGTTGGCTAAGCGCATGCATATACATAAGTTATATAGAATTGTTTTAAGAAGGTCATACCAAGGAATATGCTATTTGATTTTGAATTTTAAAACCCCTTGAAGTATCAAAAAATATATAATTGTTTTTTTGATGTAAAAACAGATGCACTACATGTTTTTTTTAATGAATAACAGATGCACTACATGGAACAACAGATAGTCCCCATGCGGTAGCGTAGGCTATAAGATTACAATAAAGGAAGTTTGTTCTGAAGTGTCTGTCCTATATCTTAGAGATATAAGAAAGATAAGGAATTATTATTATATATATATATATATTTTTTTTAACATGTATTTAACCCCTTATTTTTGGTCCTAAACACTCTGCTTATATACTTCCATTCACTTTTTCAACTGGTAACGAGGGACCTTCAGACGAGTCTTGTGAGGGCTGTGGGCATCCTACAGAGTCTCACCTTTGCACAGAAGGGTCATATTAGTGTGTAGCCCAAACTGTTCGGACGCTACAGACAGAAGTTGGAAGATCATCTGTACCGAGTTCAGACGAGTCCCAATATGCTTGTGGGGCTCGTAGAGCAAAACGGAGAACACCATCGTGTTCGTGAGAGTCAACTTTCCATAGAGGGTTCATAGTGGTTTCTAGGCCAAACCGTTCGGACGCTACAGACGATTTTGTGTGAAGACCGATTTTTGGGATGTCTCATGGAATGACAAACACTGCTCTAGCGCTGTCACCTTTCACCGTAGATGCGGAAGTGCGACATAGGTCATGGCGAAATCCCTGAGCGGAATCCTTCCTCTCCGGCAACTGAGTTAGGAAGGACACCTTTATCTTTGTAGTGACTTCCAAAGTGTAATTAATAACTTCACCATGCTCAAAGGGATATTAAATGTAATGTCTGCTTTTTTACCCATCTACCAAAAGTGCATATCGCAACCAGAAACCATGGATTATAGGCAAAATCCGCACAGAACTAAATGCTAGAGCTGCCACTTTCAAGGAGCAGGACACTAATCCGGACACTTATAAGAAATCCCACTACGCTTTCTGATTAACCATCAAACAGGCAAAGCGTCAATACAGGACTAAGATGAAATCCTACTACACCGGCTCGTCGGATGTGGAAGAGCTTGCAAACTATCACGGATTACAAAGGGAAACCCAGCCACGAGCTGCCCAGTGACGCGAGCCTACCAGACGAGCTAAATGCCTTCTATGCTTGCTTCGAGGCAAGCAACACTGAACCATGCATGTTCCAGATGACTGTGTGATCACGCTCTCTGTTGCCGATGTGAGTAAGAACTTTAAACAGGTTAACATTTCCAAGGCCGCAGGGCCAGACGGATTACCAGGACACAGCAAGTCAGAATGTGCTGACCTGCTGGCAAGTATCTTCACTGACATTTTCAACCTCTCCCTGACCCAGTCTGCAATACCTATATGTTTCAAGCAGACCACCATAGTCCCTGTGCCCAAGAATGCCATGGTAACCTGCCGCCCAGTAGCACTCACATCTGTAGCCATGAAGTGCTTTGAAAGGCTGGACATGGCTCACATCAACATAAACCTACTCCAATTCACATACCGCCCAACAGATCCACAGATGACACAATCTCTATTGCACTCCACACTGCCCTTTCCCACCTGGACAAAAGGAACAGCTACGCAAGAATGCTGTTCATTGACTTCAGCTCATCGTTCAACACTATGGTGCCCTCCAAGCTCATCTCTAAGCTAAGGAACCTGGGACTGAACACCTCGTGGCAACAACACATCCGCCACGCTGACCATCAACACAGGGCTCATCAGGGGTGCATGCTTAGTCCCATCCTGTACTCTCTGTTCACCCACGACTGTGTGACCACGCACGACTCCAACACCACTATTAAGTTTGACGACGACACGACGTTGGCAGGCCTGATCAAGACAAAGGAGCTGATCGTGGACTACAGGAAAAGGAGGTTCGAGCATACCCCCATTCACATCGACGGGGCTGTAGTGGAGCGGGTCGAGAGCTTCAAGTTCCTTGGTGTCCACATCACTAAGGACCTAGTGGTTCACACACCAACACAGTCGTGAAGAGTGCACGACAACACCTATTCCCCCTCAGGAGGCTGAAAGGATTTGGAATGGGTCCTCAGATCCTCAAAAAGTTATACAGCTGCACCATTGAGAGCATCCTGACTGGTTCCATTTTTTTTTTTTTTTTTTTTTTTTAAATATTTTTTAGTCATTTAGCAGACGCTCTTATCCAGAGCGACTTACAGGAGCAATTAGGGTTAAGTGCCTTGCTTAAGGGCACATCGACAGATTTTTCACCTAGTCGGCTCGGGGATTAGAACCAGCGACCTTTCGGTTACTGGCACAACGCTCTTACCCACTAAGCTACCTGCCGCCCTGCATCACCGCTTGGTATGGCAACTGCTCGGCATCTGAACACAAGGAGCTACAGAGGGTAGTGCGTACGGCCCAGTACATCACTGGGGCCGAGCTTCCTGCCATCCAGGACCTCTATACCAGGCGGTGTCAGAGGAAGGCACAAAAAATTGTTGAAGACTCCAGCCACCCAAATCATAGACTGTTCTCTCTGCTACCGCATGGCAAGCCAAGTTTGGGACCAAAAGTCTCCTTAACAGGTTCTACCCCCAAGCCATAAGACTGCTGAACAGTTAATCAAATGGCTACCTGGACTATTTGCATTGACCCCCTTTTTTATTATAATGTTTTGCAATGACTCACTTGCACAGGCTCTATGTACACTCACTGGACTCTAACCACACACACACACTTTTTATTTAACTAGGCAAGTCAGTTAAGAACAAATTCTTATTTACAATGACGGCCTACACCGGCCAAACCCGGACGACGCTGGGCCAATTGTGCGCCGCCCTATGGGACTCCCAATCATGGCCGGTTGTGATACAGCCTGGAAGCGAACTGAGATGCAGTGCCTTAGACCTCTGAGCCACTCGCAGCTGTCTAAGGCACACACACACACAAAAGCATTTCACGGTAAGGTCTACACCTGTTGTATTCACCGCATGTGACAAATAAAATAGTATTTTATTTTATTTGAATCCGTTTGAAATTCACTGCTCGACTGAAGGACCTTATAGATAACTGTATGTGTGGGGTACAGAGATGAGGTAGTCATTCAAAAATCATGTTAAACATTATTATTGCACACAGAGTGAGCCCATGCAAGTTATTATGTGACTTGTTAAGCACATTTTTACACCTGAACTTATTTAGGCTTGGCATAACAAAGGGGTTGAATGCTTATTGACTCAAGACATTTCAGCTTTTCATTATTACTAAATGTTTCAAAAAATTGAAATACATAATTTCACCTTGACATTATGGGGTGTTGTTTGTAGGCCAGTGACGAACCATCTCAATTGAATCCATTTTAAATTCAGGCAGTAGCACAACAAAAATTAATGTTGAAAAGGTCAAGGTGTGTGAATATTTTCTGAATGCACTGTATTTTCCACTTAGGCTACTTTGCAAACTGCTAGTGCCATTAAATAATTGGTTAGCCTAGGGTTAGGATATAACTTCCGTAAAAATAGACACACTGAAAATATGCAAAAACGTATAGTTTGATAAAGACAAACAGCATATTTTCATCAGAATCCTTACGGCTAGGCCTACTCACCAAACAGATGTTGTGGCCATAATTCATCACCAGGTATAAAAAAGAAAACATATTTCGCCAAATTGAGCCCCATTTCCAATTATCACTCTTTGAGAATATCTGTCCCAGACGCAAGATGCGCATCACTTCGCAATTGCTACTTTTTTTTGTTTAGAAAAATATTCAGTTCTATTTTATTCTGTTATATTACATAATGTTTTTTACTATAAAATAGGTGTGTGATAAATTAATAAAATAAGGCTATGTCATTGCACAGCCATAGGCTTCTACAAGCACCACTGCTGAGGTTACTGCCTTTTTGAAGATTGTGTTCCACGATTTAATGTAACCAGTTAATAGTACGGTTTCAATGAATCAATCTTAAATGTCACTTGTTTTTTTATTGACTGAATATATATAGGGCAATTTAGCAATTATGATTTGTTATCTGTAATGGTTATGATAAATTAGGCATTGTTGAGCATTGTTGGCATATCAATAAATGCGCAAGAAGAATAATTCTGAGCTTGCGTTACATTTTCTTTACTCAAGTTCAATATAATTTATTGTGGCAGAACCAGAAAAATAGTTGTGTTCTGTTCATAAATATGATTCCCCCTGTGAAGAAACAGTATAAACTATATATATATTTGCACCCCCACTTTCAGACAAAGTCAGGCACCCATGGCACTGCATATTGACGCAATGTAATTTGAATAGAGTGTCCCATCTAGTGAGGAAGGCATCAATGTGGCCATTCACTGAACAGCAAGAGACGATGATGTAATACATTTCAAAAATTAATTCAACTTTATGTGCCTGTAACCCATCTGCAAGTGAATGTCTGTGATCAGGCAATATATTCTGTGTTGACAGTGAAAGCAGTATAGTTAAAACAAGGACATTTAAATATGTAGTATTCGTAGTAATTATGTTAGACAGATAATGTTACTTTCAAACCTAAGGCATTTTTTCCACAGGGACCAAAGTGTCCAATACTACTCTTTATTAACTCAATACAGAGTACATTTTAGTAATTTAGCAGACGCTCTTATCCAGAGCAACTTACAGTAGTGATTGCATACATTTTCATACTTATTTCATAATTGTCCCCCGTAGGAATCAAACCCACTACCTCTGGCGTTGCAAGCGCCATGCTCTACCAACTGAGTTACACAGGAGAGTAGAGAGCAATAAGGTACTTGACAAGGGAATGTCTTAAACTCTTTAATATCATCTAGGTTAAAATATTTATTGACTAAGCAGAAATTACACCTTGTTAGTGTACAGCATAATGTAAGCAAAAGGAGCAAACATACTGTATAAACAAGAAACATAATTGTATACAGTCACTTGAATCTGTGACTAAAACTTTCCAGTGATACTGTATATTGACAGCTGCTATTGAATGATGTCCATTGTGTGAAATGTGTACACAATTTGTGTGTGTACATGCGTGTGTGTGCGTGTGGCATTCTCCCACATCTAGTACCATTCCAGATGTGGAAGACTAAAAGGAGTAACATAGGACATAGAGAGGTCCTTTAATAACAGTGCAGGGAGAGTATCTATGATAATCCTATTTCTCACAGACAGTATTGTTCAACGGAGCATCTTTCGTCATTCCACTCCCCTGGGTCTGTTGAACAGTGTAGTAACTCCCCACAGTCCTGCTCTGTTTCTTTCCAGCTATTAGGCTGTCCATCCCCCCAATACCTGCAGTAGAAACAACACATAGAATCAAACTGTCAACTCTATCAGAGCCTACTACTCCAGTCAGTGATTTGTAATTGACACAGAACTCTTCAGATGTCTTACGTGGTGGTCAGTGGTGTGCCGTCCACCCATTTCCAGGTTCCCTCAGCAACTGAGTCAGTCAGACCAATCCAGATTTGTTTATTTGCTCCGTTTAACCCATTGATAAATATCTGTTATTACGGCACAGAAAAAAAACCATTGCTCATACATAGCCTCTATCTCCCACCTCTCCCTCTCTCTCTGTCTTTCTCTCTCTCACCTGTTCCTCTCTCTCTGTCTTTCTATCTCCCACCTCTCCCTCTCTCTCTGTCTTTCTCTCTCTCACCTGTTCCTCTCTCTCTGTCTTTCTATCTCCCACCTCTCCCTCTCTCTCTGTCTTTCTCTCTCTCACCTGTTCCTCTCTCTCTGTCTTTCTATCTCCCACCTCTCCCTCTCTCTCTGTCTTTCTCTCTCTCACCTGTTCCTCTCTGTTGTTTATGATCACAAGGTGAGCTTCTCTCCTTAGACAGTACAGTCTGCTCTCCTCCCAGGTGTTATTCACAGTTGAGAGGAAGTAACAGCTGGTTTCAAACTTCATCCATCCTTCTTGACAAGGTCTCCCTAGAAGTTGTCCTTACTTTATTTACAAACATTGATTGATACCACTCACATTGAATGAAGTAGCAAGAAAAACACATGAAACAGATAAAACTTCTAATGAAGTCATTAGTCATTTTACTCACCTTTGAGCTTCTTGTTCAGTCTGATTGTCTCCCTCTGTAGCTGGTCTCTATCTGTAGTCTGGGTGTTATAACTGGTCTGTAGCTGGTCTCTCTCTTTAGTCAGGGTACTATAACTGGTCTGTAGCTGGTCTCTATCTGTAGTCTGGGTGCTATAACTGGTCTGTAGCTGGTCTCTCTCTTTAGTCAGGGTACTATAACTGGTCTGTAGCTGGTCTCTCTCTTTAGTCTGGGTGCTATAACTGGTCTGTAGCTGGTCTCTCTCTTTAGTCAGGGTACTATAACTGGTCTGTAGCTGGTCTCTATCTGTAGTCTGGGTGTTATAACTGGTCTGTAGCTGGTCTCTCTCTTTAGTCAGGGTACTATAACTGGTCTGTAGCTGGTCTCTATCTGTAGTCTGGGTGCTATAACTGGTCTGTAGCTGGTCTCTCTCTTTAGTCTGGGTGCTATAACTGGTCTGTAGCTGGTCTCTCTCTTTAGTCAGGGTACTATAACTGGTCTGTAGCTGGTCTCTCTCTTTAGTCTGGGTGCTATAACTGGTCTGTAGCTGGTCTCTCTCTTTAGTCAGGGTACTATAACTGGTCTGTAGCTGGTCTCTCTCTTTAGTCAAGTTGTTGTAGCTGGTCTGTAGCTGGTCTCTCCCTGGAGAATAATGCTGACCAGTGACTAGGGGAACAGTGAAACATTGAAAACATTTATCAATAATTACATCACTGAAGATGATCAATGTTTTAGTGAAAACATACTAAACTACAGTGTACACACAGGCCTATGATCCCAGCCAGTAGGAGAACACAGAGCAGCCCCAGACACAATGCAGCAACTTTGTATGGTCTATCCACCACTGAAAATGTACTAAATCATAAGATATTATCATACAATCTTTGCAATTGCATTCATTGTTCATTTATTTTTAGATCATGGAATTCATGGTTAAATAAAAAGAAAACAATACCTTAAAAATCCATAAATGTATAATTCCTGTGCAATTTATATCTATAGGCTACATTTAGTTATTTTTCCATTATTTTCGGCTATCTGGCATTAATGCGCAAGCCTAAGCTTTAGGGCCTAATTGTACTCACGCCAAATGATTTTGGGAACGGGCAGAAAAAGTTAAAGCTGCAATATGTAACTTTTGGGGTGACCTGACCAAATTCACATAGAAATCGGAGTTATAGATCTGTCATTCTCATTGAAAGCAAGTTTAAGCGGTAAATATGTTCTATGTGCACTATTTCTATGCTTCCCGTTCTTAAGTTTCATTTTTGCATCTTTTACTTTCTGTTTTGTACACCAGCTTCAAACAGCTGAAAATACAACATTTTTGATTATAGAAAATATATTTGACAGCGGTTTAGATGGTACAATGATTCTCTACACTTTTGCATTTTTAATTCCGACAACTGTGGGAAGCATTGAATTCAACATGAGCCAGCATCCCTGTGGAACGCTTTCGACACCTTGTAGAGTCCATGCCTTGACGAATTGAGGCTGTTCTAATGGTGGGGAGGGAGAGTTTAACTAATTTCAGTTTATGTGACAAAACAAGCAAGTATAGTGTAGAGAATCATTGTACCATCTAAACCACTGTGAAATACAGTGGGGAAAAAAAGTATTTAGTCAGCCACCAATTGTGCAAGTTCTCCCACTTAAAAAGATGAGAGAGGCCTGTAATTTTCATCTTAGGTACACGTCAACTATGACAGACAAAATGAGAAGAAAAAAAATCTAGAAAATCACATTGTAGGATTTTAATGAATTTATTTGCAAATTATGGTGGAAAATAAGTATTTGGTCAATAACAAAAGTTTCTCAATACTTTGTTATATACCCTTTGTTGGCAATGACACAGGTCAAACGTTTTCTGTAAGTCTTCACAAGGTTTTCACACACTGTTGCTGGTATTTTGGCCCATTCCTCCATGCAGATCTCCTCTAGAGCAGTGATGTTTTGGGGCTGTCGCTGGGCAACACAGACTTTCAACTCCATCCAAAGATTTTCTATGGGGTTGAGATCTGGAGACTGGCTAGGCCACTCCAGGACCTTGAAATGCTTCTTTCGAAGCCACTCCTTCGTTGCCCGGGCGGTGTGTTTGGGATCATTGTCATGCTGAAAGACCCAGCCACGTTTCATCTTCAATGCCCTTGCTGATGGAAGGAGGTTTTCACTCAAAATCTCACGATATATGGCCCCATTCATTATTTCCTTTACACGGATCAGTCGTCCTGGTCCCTTTGCAGAAAAACAGCCCCAAAGCATGATGTTTCCACCCCCATGCTTCACAGTAGGTATGGTGTTCTTTGGATGCAACTCAGCATTCTTTGTCCTCCAAACACGACGAGTTGAGTTTTTACCAAAAAGTTATATTTTGGTTTCATCTGACCATATGACATTCTCCCAATCCTCTTCTGGATCATCCAAATGCACTCTAGCAAACTTCAGACGGGCCTGGACATGTACTGGCTTAAGCAGGGGGACACGTCTGGTACTGCAGGATTTGAGTCCCTGGCGGCGTAGTGTGTTACTGATGGTAGGCTTTGTTACTTTGGTCCCAGCTCTCTGCAGGTCATTCACTAGGTCCCCCCGTGTGGTTCTGGGATTTTTGCTCACTGTTCTTGTGATCATTTTGACCCCACGGGGTGAGATCTTGCGTGGAGCCCCAGATCGAGGGAGATTATCAGTGGTCTTGTATGTCTTCCATTTCCTAATAATTGCTCCCACAGTTGATTTCTTCAAACCAAGCTGCTTACCTATTGCAGATTCAGTCTTCCCAGCCTGGTGCAGGTCTACAATTTTGTTTTTGGTGTCCTTTGACAGCTCTTTGGTCTTGGCCATAGTGGAGTTTGGAGTGTGACTGTTTGAGGTTGTGGACAGGTGTCTTTTATACTGATAACAAGTTCAAACAGGTGCCATTAATACAGGTAACGAGTGGAGGACAGAGGAGCCTCTTAAAGAAGAAGTTACAGGTCTGTGAGAGCCAGAAATCTTGCTTGTTTGTAGGTGACCAAATACTTATTTTCCACCATAATTTGCAAATAAATTCATAAAAAATCCTACAATGTGATTTTCTGGATTTTTTCTCCTCAATTTGTCTGTCATAGTTTACGTGTACCTATGATGAAAAGTACAGGCCTCTCTCATCTTTTTAAGTGGGAGAACTTGCACAATTGGTGGCTGACTAAATACTTTTTTCCCCCACTGTATATTTTCCATAACCAAAACTATTTTATGTTCAGCTGTTGGAAGCTGGTGTACAAAACCGAAAGTAAAAGAAGCAAAAAACTAAACTTAAGAACAGGAAGCAGAGAAATGGAGCACATAGAACAGATCTACCGCTTCTTAGACTTGCTTTAAATGAGAATGACAGATCTATAACTCACAGTTCTATGTGAATTTGGTCAGGTAGCCCAAAAAGTTACATATTGCAGCTTTAAGCATTTCTTGCAGTAAAATGATACACCAGATGTAGGCTAAATTTTGACTGGAAGAGGAGTGGAGAAATATGATTGATTTCTGTCAGCATCTTGAGAGAATGCAAATATGCAGTTATACACGGAGTATACCAAACATTAGGAACACCTTCCTTTTGCCATCAGAACAGTCTCAATTCGTCGAGGCATGCACTTTACAAGGTGTCGAAAGCATTCCACAGGGATGCTGGCCCGTGTTGACTCCAACGCTTCACACAGTTGTGTCAAGATGGCTGGATGTCCTTTGGATGGTGGACCATTCTTGATACACACAGGAAACCTTTGAGTGTGAAAAACCCAGCAGCATTGCAGTTCTTGACACAAACCGGTGCGCCTGGCACTTACTACCATACCCCATTCAAAGGGACTTAAATATTTGTTCTTGCCCATTCCCCCTCTGAATGGCACACATATACAATCCATGTCTCAATTGTCTCAAGGTTTAAAATCCTTCTTTAACCTGTCTCCTCGCCTTCATCTACACTGATTGAAGTGGATTTAATAAGAGAACATAGCTTTCACCTGGATTCACCTGGTCAGTCTATGTCATGGAAAGAGCAGGCGTTCTTAATATTTTCTATACACAGTGTATGGAGCGGAATCAGTGGATTGGTATCAAATACATCAAACACATGGTTTCCCGGTGTTTGATGACATTCCATTTGCTTCGTTCCAGCCATTATTATGAGCCATTCTCCCCTCAGCAGCCTCCACTGCTGTAGAGGTGCTATCTTTATCAGCATCATAAAAGCTGATAGTATTTCAACAACATAAAATATGCATCCAAGCCAAACTGAAATCTTATTAGAAAAATGTTGGGTCGTTTTCACAGCTTTCTATTTCCTTACAACCGGTCAAACTGATGCCATTTGGAACTTTTGCACAGAAAATCTTTCCCTTTTTTTTGGCTATTGCATTTTGTCCCCGGTCCCTAAACATCTGACAGAGAAAACTTGACCAATCTCAACTAGATTGAAGCATTCATTCTATCGATGTATGACATTTCTCTTGTGAGCAAGGGTTTATTTAGTCTTCTAAATTAGGGCAACATACAGTATAATGACAGAAGAGAAGCTGCATGTATCTAATTATAGACAAGTTGACTAGCAAATAGCCTACCAAAATGTCGGAAATTATAAGCAGAAACATATCTAAATCATGTCAAAAAATCTTTCCGCTGTCTCTGACTGTAGCCTACAGTGCATTTTTTATATTAGTGGTTTAGTGCGGGCCTCAGATTTTCACTTTATCACATATAGTCGGGCGGTTGCAGATGGACTATTAGCAAATGCGGGCGGGTGCGGGTGAACAAACAGCTGACCCGCACCACTAGTGTGTGTGTGTTGGTACCTGAATATTTAACACCATCTCTTGTTCTGGTCATGGTATATGTGTCGTCATCAATATCCAATATCTTCCTTTTTCCTGGATTCATTGTCTTTTACCTGTGGTTGTATAGATTTCCTCAGGTATCTGTACACACATATGCTCAAATACTGTGTCTATACCTTGCAGTGCTTTAGGTCTACATTCAAAAAATCTGATGGCTGCACATGTACAGTATGTATTGGCAAAGGTTGTCTATCAAAAAGTCAAATATACTGGCATGCCAAATAAGCACACAGAAACAGACAGTTTCTCACCCTCAGTGACTCATTAGCCCACAAAAGAATCAGACAATGAATACAAAATAACAAATGCAATAGAAATCGTTCTTACCATGGTCTTTGACTTTTGAAAATTGATTAAGCCAAATATATTGCACTTGATTTAAAGAATATGATGAACCTACTGAAATGTAATGATCGAGCACGAAACGCAAGATCTGTCATGATTTAACTGGATTAGAACCCAAATGCAGACAAGTACACCAAGCCAGAGAAGGTTTAACAGGTTTATTTACAATGGCGCAGGGGTTAACAATAGACAGTATCTTGAACGGTCCTATAAAACGAGGCGCCATCTTCTTAGACTCCACTTTCAACGGAAGGTCACGTGACTTAAGCCATACCTCTTGACCAGGAGAGTAACCGGGAGCCTGGGACCGGTGACGGTTGGCTTGCCTCTGCATGTACGCCGAAGCTCGGGACAGAGCTACCCTGGCCTTCCTCCAGACCTTGAAGCAGCGGCGCATGTGGGACTGCACCGAGGGTACCGCCAGTTCCCTCTCTTGAGAAGGGAACAGGGGAGGTTGATAACCCAGAGCACACAGAAAGGGAGACAAACCAGAGGAAGCGTTAGTCAAGGTGTTATGAGCATATTCCACCCAGGGGAGCATGGAGCTCCACGACCCAGGGTTAGACCCTGTGACACAGCGGAGAGCGGTCTCCATCTCCTGGTTCGCTCTCTCGGCTTGCCCGTTGGTCTGGGGGTGATATCCAGAGGACAGGCTGGATGTAATGCCCAAAGCTTTACAGAAAGCCTTCCAAACCTGGGAGACAAACTGGGGACCCCTGTCAGAGACAATATCCGTGGGTAGACCATGAGAGCGGAACACATGTTCAACCAAAATATCAGCCGTTTCTCTGGCAGTGGGCAGTTTAGGTAGGGCCAAAAAATGAGCAAACTTAGAAAACTGATCAATAACAGTAAGAATGACAGTCTTTCCAGACGAGGGGGGAAGTCCAGTGACAAAATCCAAGGCAATGTGGGACCAGGGCCGGCTGGGTATTGGCAGAGGTCTTAGATGACCAGCGCTGGCCTGGGTGGAGTTCTTACTACGTGCACATAACGTACAAGCAGCCATGAAGGCTCGAGTGTCCGCCTCCATCCTGGGCCACCAGAACTTCCGTCGCACAAAGTCAAGGGTCCGAGTAACTCCAGGGTGACAGGTAAGGGGAGACGAGTGAGCCCACTGAAGTACCTGGGAGCGAACAGACTCAGGGACAAACAACCAGTTAGGAGGACCGCTCCCAGGGTCAGCTTGATGATGTTGAGCCTGTCTAACAATCCCTTCGATGTCACATGTAATGGCCGCAATACTGCAGGTAGGAGGCAAGATGGGTTCAGGGTTACTACCAGTATCAACAGCAGAAAAAACACGAGACAGGGCGTCAGGTTTGACGTTGCGTGACCCAGGACGTTAAGACAGAGAAAAATTGAATCTACCAAAAAAACGTGCCCACCTGGCTTGACGGGGGTTGAGCTGCTTCGCTGACTGGATGTATGCCAGATTCTTATGATCCGTCCAAACGATGAAGGGTTGTTCCGCCCCCTCCAGCCAATGCCGCCACTCTTCGAGAGCCAGCTTCACGGCGAGCAGTTCACGATTGCCAACATCATAATTCCTCTCTGCCTGAGAAAGTTTCCGTGAAAGGAAAGCACAGGGATGCAGTTTGTTATCTTCCGGTGAACGTTGTGACAACACCGCACCTACCCCAGTGTCGGATGCATCCACCTCCACGACAAACTGGCGGTCGGGGTCCGGCTGCATCAGAATGGGAGCCGAGGCGAAGCGATGTTTCAGTTCTTCAAACGCTGCTTCGGCCCCTTCATTCCAAGTGAACGGTCGTGCGATGGAGGTGAGAGCGGTGAGTGGCGCCGCAATGCGGCTGTAGTCCTTGATGAACCTCCTGTAGAAGTTCGCAAACCCCAGGAATCGTTGAAGTTGTTTGCGGGTGGAGGGGGCTGGCCAGTCCGTGACAGCAGAGATCTTAGCTGGGTCCATCCGCAACTCCCCCTGAGCTATTATGTAACCCAAAAAAGAGGTCTCAGACACATGAAATTCACATTTCTCCATCTTCACAAACAGTTTGTTCTCCAACAACCTTTGCAACACCTGGCGCACATGCAGTTCGTGTTCCTGGGAGGACTCTGAAAAAATCAGGATATCATCCAGATAGACAAAAACAAACCGATTCAACATGTCCCGAAGGACATCATTGACTAGTGTCTGAAAAACGGCAGGGGCATTGGACAACCCAAAAGGCATAACCAGGTACTCAAAATGTCCCAAAGGTGTGTTGAAGGCAGTCTTCCATTCATCACCTTTACGAATGCGCACCAGGTGATACGCATTTCGTAGATCCAGTTTAGTGAAGATAGTTGCACCATGAAGGAGGGGAAAAGCAGAGTTAATTAAAGGCAGAGAATATTTGTTCTTAATGGTGATGTTGTTAAGTCCACGGAAATCAATACAGGGTCTGAGGGTCTTATCCTTCTTAGCAACAAAAAAGAATCCCGCTCCTACAGGTCTGTGGGCAGTCAATTATATGGAATTGAATGTTCTCCTGATGATTACCCGACACTCTGAGACAAACAGGAACAGTCTGATGAGTAATACGGGTCAACAATTGTCCATTTAGACCCTTAGCCTGCAGCGGACAGTCCATAGGAACAGTCTCTAACTCCATTTGTTGAGCCAACTCTCGATCCAAAAAGCTTTCATCGGCACCAGAGTCAACCAGCGCACTAACCGAGAAATTCTGGGACTGCCACTGGAGGGATGCCTGGAGAAGAATGCGGGGAGAAGAGGAAGAATCCGCTGCTCGGCTCACCAAAACTTCTCCCAATAATGATGAGCCGGCCCTTTTCCCGGACGAACTGGGCAGGAAGGAACGAAATGACCAGCTTCTCCACAATACAGGCAGACCCGAGCCTGAATACGACGTGCACGCTCCTCTGAGGACAACCGTGCACGACCCACCTCCATGGCTTCGGGTTCAGTGCTCCTCGTATCGACTCGGGAAGACTCGGCTTTCTCCGTAGGGAAGATGCGGGAAGGAGTTTGTTGACGACAGACCAGTTGCTTGGAACTAACACTCCTCTCCCGGCGGCGCTCCCGAATCCGATTATCCAACCTGATTGTGAGTGAAATAAGATTATCCAGCGTAGGCGATACATCATATGACACCAACTCATCTTTTAAAGTCTCAGACAAAGCATTGATGAACACTCCTTGTAATGCCTCGTCATTCCAACCGCTCACTGCCGCTAACGTCCGAAACTCCACTGCCATCTCCGCCACACTGCGAACCCCCTGCCGAAGAGACAACAACCGTTTCGCAGCCTCCTTGCCCCGTACGGGGTGGTCAAAAACCTTCCTCATCTCAGTGGAGAAGGCCACGTAAGCGTTGCAAATGTCCGACTGACTCTCCCAGACCGCGGATCCCCAGGCACGAGCGGAACCGCTAGTAGAGTTGATAAGGTAGGCAATACGGGCTCTTTCTGAGGCGTAGGTGAGGGGCTGTTGTTCAAACACTAACGAGCATTGAGTCAAAAATTCACCACAGGTTCCCATGTTCCCATCATAGCGCTCTGGAGCAGGAACAAAAGGCTCTCTGATCTGGGCTGGAGGGCCAGGAAAAACAGGTGGAGCAGGAGAAGGGGCAGTTTGTATGCCATGCCCGAGGGTTGCATTATTAACTTGGGTAGTAAGGACAGACACCTGATTGGTGAGTAATTGAACCTGATTAAACAGCACCTGACTGTTCTCAGCAATAGTCTTAAACAGGGTATCATGTTGGCCAAGTAAAATGTCCTGATTGGCTATAGCAGTCCGAATTTGAGTGCACTCTGGGGTGGTATCCGAGCTACTGTCTGCTGGGTTCATGTTGGTCAGATCATACTGTCATGATTTAACTGGATTAGAACCCAAATGCAGACAAGTACACCAAGCCAGAGAAGGTTTAACAGGTTTATTTACAATGTTCAAAAAGTCCAGGTTTCCAATAATAAGGGAAGAGCAAGTCCAGGTTACAGGGAGGGTAACAGATCCAGGTCAGGGCAGGTGTGGTACCGTAATGTCCTAGTGTCCGTGGTGAGTCCAAAAGGGAGGTCCGGTAGTGGGGAGCAGGATGGTGGTGGCAGGAGTGCAGCGGAGGCAGAAGTCAGGTTCCCATAATCTGTGGCACAGGAGAAAAGTAAATAGAACAGGCCAAAAACACAAAGAGCGAAAACAAACCGGTTGAGTCGGCAGCGAGACTAACATGGTCATCTTGACTATGATCTGACGATGAGTGGAAAGTTTGACCGGGTCTTAAAGGCTGAGGTGATTATGGTGAATGAGCTGCAGCTGGAACCCTGACTCCCGCACACCAGACTTCACTCCTGCAATCAAGGACAGACAGAGGGGAGGGGGAGAGCAGAGAGAGAGCTACCTAGCAGCAGTAGGCCTAACAAGATCCTGGTCACCAAACATGTTTTATAGTCCAAAACACTGTACATTTTGTGCCAACGTCATCGTATCTTTTCCCTTACTTGGTCAAACAATTATGAAGCAATAATATATTGATGGTGCGTTGAGATTTAAGTAATTTATGGATCAATTTGGCGTACCATCAAATGTGATGAGTAGTAAGAAACGATCCATCTGTCTAAGGCCTTATGGTTAGCTGGAAGTCAAGCGATTTCCCAGGAAAGGTGCTGCATAGGATTTAAGAGAAGTCACAGTTGTTTAGAAGCCGGGGTGCGGTTCATGGTCGAATGAAGATTTTACAGGACAACATCCTTTAGCTGATATATTTTCTACTGTACTGGTACTGTATTGGTCTATGGCACCTCTCCTCCACTCCTCTCTCACCCATACTTTCCTATTTAATTGTTTCACTTTCCTCTCTTTTTCTCGTTCTTTCTCTTTTGGTTCTGCAGTATTATGCAGATGCAGATATTGTGAAATCAAAAGGAAATGCTGCATTAGCAGACTCAAGTCACTCTCCTGAAATCCCTCTCAGAATAGTTTCTTGCAATAATAGTTATTTTTATCTTTAATTTATTTTAATAAAGATTTGATACTTAAGGTTAATATAACGTGGTGTCTAGAGGGACAAGAAACATCTCTGGTTTAACCTTTTACTGCAGTGGGCTGAATCAGGGTCACACAGAGTGATTCTTGGTTGTCTTAAACAAATCTACTTTGAAACAAAAGTGTACACCTCACATACATAGTTATGGGCTTAAAAGTTGAAATGTATTCCATTTTTAGTTTGCATCTCAATATTACACTTTATATACATCACAGAAGACTGAAATATAACAAAACTGTTTGACACAGAAATACCAGCTACATACCAATTATAGCACCCAGACTAAAGATAGAGACCAGCTACAGACCAATTCTAAATAGAGAGACCAGCTACAGACCAGTTATAACACCCAGACTAAAGACAGAGACCAGCTACAGACCAGTTATAACACCCAGACTAAAGACAGAGACCAGCTACAGACCAGTTATAACACCCAGACTAAAGACAGAGACCAGCTACAGACCAGTTATAGCACCCAGACTAAAGACAGAGACCAGCTACAGACCAGTTATAGCACCCAGACTAAAGACAGAGACCAGCTACAGACCAGTTATAACACCCAGACTTAAGACAGAGACCAGCTACAGACCAGTTATAACACCCAGACTAAAGACAGAGACCAGCTACAGACCAGTTATAGCACCCAGACTAAAGACAGAGACCAGCTACAGACCAGTTATAACACCCAGACTAAAGACAGAGACCAGCTACAGACCAGTTATAACACCCAGACTAAAGACAGAGACCAGCTACAGACCAGTTATAGCACCCAGACTAAAGACAGAGACCAGCTACAGACCAGTTATAACACCCAGACTTAAGACAGAGACCAGCTACAGACCAGTTATAGCACCCAGACTAAAGACAGAGACCAGCTACATACCAATTATAGCACCCTGACTAAAGACAGAGACCAGCTACAGACCAGTTATAGCACCCAGACTAAAGAGAGAGACCAGCTACAAAGAGCGACAGAAAGGCTGAAAATGAAGATCAATGAAGTCAAATGACTAATGACTTCATTAGAAGTGCTGTATCTGTGTCATGTTTTTTCTAGAAGAAGTTTGAATCCAGCTGTAACTTTCTGAACTCTATTGCGGCTTAAACCTGGGAGAAGAGCAGACAGGACTTTCTAGGGAGAGAAGCACACCTTGTGATCATAAACAACAGAAGGAGAGAGCGAGAGAGAGAGAGAGACTGAGTGAGAGAGAGAGAGAGAGAGCGAGAGCGAGAGCGAGAGCGAGAGCGAGAGCGAGAGCGAGAGCGAGAGCGAGAGCGAGAGCGAGAGCGAGAGCGAGAGCGAGAGAGAGTATTTTCCTAGTCAAGTCTCCCAAGTAACAGTTGGGTCATTAATACAGCCAAAATAACATATATTTATTAAAGTGTTATACTTTATATATGGAGGAAACAAACCAACAGTCTGGAATGGTCTCTGACTGACTCAGTTGCTGAGGGAACCTGGAAATAAGTGGACGGCACACCACTGACCACCACGTAAGACATTTGAAGAGTTCTGTGTCAATTAGAAATCACTGACTGGAGTAGTAGGCTCTGATAGAGTTGCAGTTTGATTCTATGTGTTGTTTCTACTGCAGGTATTGGGGGGATGGACAGCCTAATAGCTGGAATGAAACAGAGCAGGACTGTGGGGAGTTACTACATCGTTCAACAGACCCAGGGGAGTGGAATGACGAAAGATGCTCCCTTTAAAAAATGTATTCAGAACTAGATGTGGTAGAATGGCACATGCACTCACACAAATAGTGTGTACACATTTTACACAATGTATATCTTCAATAGCAGGTATCAATAAATCACTGTTGAGTTTTAATTATACATTCATTTAAGTGACTGTATAAAATTATGTTTTATGTTTATACAGTATGTCTGCTCCTTTTGCTTACTGTACATCATGAAGAATTTGTACTTTCTAGAACAAAGAAGGGAAGTGTCACGGTGCTGTGTATGGGTGTGGTGTGGAATCAGGCGCAGGCAGCAGAGGGTAAGTCCAACAAGACTTTACTGAGCACGAAAAGTAATCCAAAACAGCCCGGAGGCAAAAGACGCACACAGGCGTAAATACAAGCGCACACACAGGTGCGTAAATCTCTCCTCACACAACAAGGAGGAAGCTCAGGAAAAATAGCGTACCGACACGGGTAGCGCAACCACGACACGAACAGTCACACACAACACAAACCTAACAACAAGGAAACTAAATAGGGTGCTAAATGAGACCTAACACAAAACAGGTGTGACTAACAGACAAAACCAAACAAACACGAAACATCGAGCGGTGGCAGCTAGAACTCCGGAGACGACGACCGGCGAAACCTGCCCGAACAAGGAGGAGGAGCCGCCTCGGCCGAAACCGTGACAGGAAGTGCTGCCAAGTACACAATAATAGATATTGGTAGATGAAAGGTGTTCTTTGTTAAAGGAGTAAATTGGTGATCTTGTTTTTGTATGTGTACTTTCTGCTTTAGTCAATAAATCATTGAACCTGGATTACATTAAAGAGCTTTAAAAAATGTCCTTGTCAATTACATTATTGCTCTCTCTACTATATACTGAGTTACTTGAACATGGTGTCTAGATGGATAAGAAATATATCTGGTTTAAGAAAAGGAGAGTATATGTTACTATATACTTTCATCCTAAAATAAATTTGGTCTGCAATGTGTAAGGGATCGGGGGTTGGCTGGGTCTAGACAGAGTCTGACACTTCCCCGATCTACAGAGAGGGGGAGTCATCAGACTCGATCTGGTTCACCTGAGTTCTGAGCACACCTGTCCGTAATTAGGGTAGGATATAAGGTGTGCTCAGAAGTTCAGTCGGTGCGAGGTATTGTTCCTTTGTGACTTGCTAAGCGTTTTGTTCCGAGAGAGAGAGAGAGAGTTTGTTGTTTTGATTACCCGTGTATCCGACCTGTGCCTTGTTTGACTCCCCGAATTGCTTAATCCTCTGCTTGTCTACCCCAGTGATTACCGTGCTCTGATCCTGTGCCTGTGCCCTCGACTACGACTAAGCCCGCTCCTTTGGTACCTCTGCCAGTCTATGCCTTGCCCGGTTTTGACCACAGCCCTCCCGACCACGATTAAGCTATACCCTTGTCTGTACTCTAATAAAGCATCGCTATTCTGCGATTGGATCTTACCACTCTGTCCGAGTATTCATTACAGAATACCTCGCCATTACCATGGATCCAGCGGAATTACAGAGGCGATGGGAGATACAGGAGAAACGGATGGATGAACTCCTACAGCTACTCCACGCTGGTGCGGCTGAAGGCACCACACCGAGCACAGTCAGTCCTCGTCATGCACCTCCGATTTCTCTACCTACAAGGTACGACGGGGAACCTGGCAAATGTCAGGGGTTTCTACTCCAGATGTCCCTGTATCTGTCATATAATCGTAATATGTTTTCCGATGACCGTAGCAGGGTGGATTTCATGATTTCTCTGCTAACGGGAAGAGCACTGGATTGGGCTACTGCGCTTTGGGCAGCTGAGGTCCCCGAGCTGAATGCGGAAGTTCAGTTCAAGAGACTGTTTCAAGAGGTGTTCGACCACCCAGTATCTGGGCGTAGTGTGGGAGACCAACTGTGCGAACTTCAGCAGGGCCGTCGCACAGTAGCCGACTACGCTTTAGAGTTCCGTACTATAGCAGCCGGTAGCGGATGGAGCGAGACTGCTTTGCTCACAGTTTTCCGAAGAGGGCTGCGCAAAGACGTACAGACTGAGTTGGCTTGTCGAGGAGATATCACTGCGCTACATGAGTTTATCAAAATAGCCATCGCTATTGATAATCTTATAGTGCAACACAAGGCATCCACTGTTCGGGAGCCCTCGAGCACTGGTCCTATGCAATCGACAGAGCGGAGGAGAGAATCTGAGGAGGAACCTATGCAACTGGGACGGTCACCTCTACAAGGGTCGGTGAGACAACAACGTCGGCAAGACGGACTATGCCTGTATTGTGGTCAGTCGGGTCATTTCGTTCGTCAATGTCCGGTACGACCTAACCGTATCCCAGGGTATCGCCTCGGAACTGCCAAACCGGTGAGTGAGACTCCCGTTTTGAACATTACATCTAAACAAATGTATGTACCTGTTACCTTATCTGTCGGAGAGAAAGTGCGCAGGTTGGAAGGACTTATTGATTCCGGAGCGGCGGCCAGCTTTCTGGATATGGGTCTTGCTGAGGAGTTGGGAGTTCAACTTATCCCAATTCAACCTCCCCTGCGAGTCAACGCGCTAGACGGTGAGCCCATGGGCACTGGATTCATTACGCACCGTACCGGGGAAATCAAGTTACAAGTGGGCTCCCTGCACCATGAGAACATCATTCTGTTCGTCATCTCCGCTCCACGGGAGCCGCTAGTCCTCGGCCACCCCTGGCTCGTTACCCATGATCCGGTCATCTCCTGGAAGTCTGGCGATATCACGGCTTGGAGTGAGGTATGTAGGGCTGAGTGCCTCATTTTACCTTGCAAAACGTCTACTGTGGAGGATGCAAAGGGTGCGGTGTCTACTGTTGTTCCTACAGAGTACCAGGATTACGCGCAGGTGTTCTCCAAGGAGAGGGCTACCGTGTTACCACCGCATCGGGCCTGGGATTGTGCAATTGATCTGCTATCCGGGGCTACACCTCCTCGTGGACGAATCTACACTTTGTCACAGCCGGAACGGGAATCAATGAGCAAGTATATTGATGAGGCACTTCAGCAAGGGGCCATTCGCCCATCTACGTCTCCCGCGGCATCCAGTTTTTTCTTTGTTAAGAAAAAGGATGGCGGACTGCGTCCTTGTATAGACTATCGAGGTTTGAACGATATCACCATTAAAAATCGTTACCCCCTTCCTTTGATTCCAGCAGCCCTCGAGCAGGTGGGGCAGGCCTCCATCTACAGTAAACTGGACCTCAGGAGTGCGTACAATCTGGTGCGCATTAGAGAGGGGGATGAATGGAAGACCGCCTTCATCACCCATCGAGGACATTATGAATATTGTGTCATGCCCTATGGACTTACTAACGCGCCCTCTGTGTTCCAGGCGTTCATGAATGACATTTTTAGGGACTTGATTGATCGCTTCGTCATAGTGTACATTGATGACATCCTAATCTACTCTAACTCTCTGAGAGAACATGTGTCCCATGTGCGACAGGTTCTGGACCGACTCCGCCAACACTCTCTGTTCGTGAAGGCCGAGAAGAGTGAATTCCATGTCACAACGATTTCCTTCCTTGGGGCCATACTCACTCCCGACGGGGTAAGACTGGATGAAGCCAAGGTACAAGCTGTACGAGACTGGCCTCAACCCCAGACGGTGAAAGAGCTTCAGAGATTCTTGGGGTTTGCCAATTACTATAGACGGTTCGTGCGTAATTTCAGCACAACCGCAGCTCCCCTGTCGGCGATGACCAGCCACAAGGGTCGTGGGCTGAAATGGACGGAGGAGGCAGTGCGGGCTTTCGAGACATTGAAACAACGATTTACCACCGCTCCCATTTTATGTCAGCCGGATCCTACCTTGCCGTTCATCGTGGAGGTGGACGCCTCGGAGGTTGGAGTGGGAGCTGTGCTATCCCAGTGCCAAGGTGAGCCGCCCAAATCACGACCCTGTGCTTTTTTTTCTAAGAAGCTGAATCCAGCCGAGCAGAACTACGATGTGGGAAATCGTGAATTACTGGCGGTGAAGTTGGCCCTGGAGGAGTGGAGACATTGGCTGGAGGGAGCAGCTCATCCGTTCCAAGTGCTCACGGACCACCGCAATCTGGAGTATCTTCACAGTGCTAAACGGCTGAACTCCCTACAGGCAAGGTGGTCTTTGTTCTTCAACCGTTTCCAATTCACTGTTTCCTATATTCCCGGGTCCAAGAATTGTAAGGCGGACGCGCTTTCCCGACGGTTCGAGCGCGCTGACAGACCGGTTGAACCAGAACCTATCCTCCCCATGAGTTGCCGTGCTGGTCCTGTGAGGTGGGCTATCGATGACACAATTCAGGAGAGCCTACAAGCGGAACCAGCCCCTCCAGAAACCCCGGTGTCGAAGGTGTTTGTACCAGCTCCGCTTCGACCTCAACTGATGAAATGGTGCCACGCGTCGCTAGGATCTGGTCATCCCGGAATCACTCGAACTACACGACTCATCAGTCGAAAATACTGGTGGGATTCCCTCACAGATGACGTCAGAGACTACGTATTATCCTGCCCGGTATGTGCTCAGTCCAAGGCGCCTCGAGCACTACCGGAAGGTAAGCTGATGCCATTGCCAACTCCTCAACGACCCTGGTCGCACATTGCAATGGACTTTGTTACCGACCTACCAGAATCAGAGGGCCATACTGTAATTCTCGTGGTCATTGATCGATTCTCAAAGATGTGTCGGTTAGTACCCATGACCCGTTTACCTAACGCCACTCAGATGGCGGAGACTATGTTTAACCAGGTGTTCCGGCAGTTTGGTGTTCCAGAGGATATTGTTTCCGACCGGGGACCCCAGTTCGTATCCCGGGTTTGGAAGGCCTTCTGCGAACGCTTGGGCATCTCGGTGAGCCTCACCTCCGGGTATCATCCCCAGGCCAATGGGCAGACAGAACGGCTCAACCAGGAAATTGGGAAGTATCTACGGCAACAATGTTCGCGGCAGCCGCAAGAGTGGAGCCGATTCCTTCCTTGGGTAGAGTATGCTCAGAACTCACTCGTTCACACCTCCCTACGTCTAACGCCCTTTCAGTGTGTTCTAGGGTATCAACCACCCCTGTTTCTGTGGGATACCGCACCCGGGATGGTACCGGCGGTGGACGAGTGGTTCCGTCGGAGTGCGCAGGTCTGGGAGACGGCCCATCAACATCTCAGTCAAGCCTCACAGCAGCAAAAGACCAATGCCGACCGACGCCGGAGACCTACTCCCACTTATCAACCCGGGCAACGAGTGTGGCTGTCTACCCGAGACCTGCGGTTCCGGCGGAGCTGCAAGAAGCTCCAACCAAGGTACATTGGTCCCTTCAAAGTACAGAGACGTATTAACCCTGTCACCTACCGTCTGTTACTCCCTCGACACTACAGGATAAACCCTACGTTCCACGTCTCCCTGCTGAAACCTGTTCATTATAGCCCGATGTATCCACCAATCGCTCAACAACCTACTACACCACCTTTGGAGGATGAACAGGACACCACCTATACAGTCCACGAGATACTGGAGTCAAGACGGAGACGAGGGGGCATCGAATATCTCGTGGACTGGGAGGGATATGGACCGGAGGAACGGTCCTGGGTTCCTGCTAAGGACATACTAGACCCCGCTCTCAAGGCCACTTTCCACGCTGAACACCCAGATCATCCCGGACCCCGACCCAGAGGAAGACCACCCGGTAGAGGTAGAAGGCCGTCAGGAGCCGGCCCTGGGGAGGGGGATACTGTAAGGGATCGGGGGTTGGCTGGGTCTAGACAGAGTCTGACACTTCCCCGATCTACAGAGAGGGGGAGTCATCAGACTCGATCTGGTTCACCTGAGTTCTGAGCACACCTGTCCGTAATTAGGGTAGGATATAAGGTGTGCTCAGAAGTTCAGTCGGTGCTAGGTATTGTTCCTTTGTGACTTGCTAAGCGTTTTGTTCCGAGAGAGAGAGAGAGTTTGTTGTTTTGATTACCCGTGTATCCGACCTGTGCCTTGTTTGACTCCCCGAATTGCTTAATCCTCTGCTTGTCTACCCCAGTGATTACCGTGCTCTGATCCTGTGCCTGTGCCCTCGACTACGACTAAGCCCGCTCCTTTGGTACCTCTGCCAGTCTATGCCTTGCCCGGTTTTGACCACAGCCCGCCCGACCACGATTAAGCTATACCCTTGTCTGTACTCTAATAAAGCATCGCTATTCTGCGATTGGATCTTACCACTCTGTCCGAGTATTCATTACACAATGAGACATGTTTGGGATTCATTCGAATCTAAAATTCCAAATGAAATGTAGCACTTCTGTGCATGAATAGTCCCCATACTTTAGCAATTGATACGCCTCCTCCCAAGCCCATGGCAATAAAGGAGAAGGTTGAAAAAATCTATATACATCACCAAACCCACTATTTGTAGACATTGGGTTGTCAAGGATGTTTTCATTATTTGCCAATTTTATCTGAATGGTGTAAGGGATCGGGGGTTGGCTGGGTCTAGTCAGAGTCTGACACTTCCCCGATCTACAGAGAGGGGGAGTCATCAGACTCGATCTGGTTCACCTGAGTTCTGAGCACACCTGTCAGTAATTAGTGTAGGATTTAAGGTGTGCTCAGAAGTTCAGTCGGTGCGAGGTATTGTTCCATTGTGACTTGCTAAACGTTTTGTTCCGAGAGAGAGAGAGAGTTTGTTGTTTTTGATTACCCGTGTATCCGACCTGTGCCTTGTTGTTTGACTCCCCGAATTGCTTAATCCTCTACTTGTCTACCCCAGTGATTACCGTTCTCTGATCCTATGCCTGTGACCTCGACTACGACTAAGCCCGCTCCCTTGGTACCTCTGCCTGTCTCTGCATGGCCCGGTTTTGACCACAGCCCGCCCGACCACGATTAAGCTATTCCCTTGTCTGTACTCTAATAAAGCATCGCGATTCTACGATTGGATTTTACCACTCTGTCCGAGTATTCATTACAAATGGTGCCTTCTTACCTATCTTCATGGGAAGATATCGGATAAGAATACAGGTCAGAGTAACCTGTAGCCTCTGTAATTGTATATTATTTTATACAACGGATGGGTCTAATCCTGGATGCTGATTGGTTAAAACCACATTTCAGATGGTGTCTATTCCACAAGTTACCACCAGCTAAATCTATGACTTTGATATGCCTATTTACCCTGTTCCATCTGACTGCGCAATCCACTGTCTTATCAGCTCAGCCAGGCAATTTATAAACTAGATCCACACTGTAAAAATCATCTAGACATGATCTCCCATTTCTTTCAGACTAGGATTTGGTTTTCAACAGCAGAGATTGTAATAACCTTGCTATCTGTCTCGCCGACATTTACAACATTGTTTCAATATTGAAATTCGATCTCTAGCTGTCCTAAGATAATGAACGTGTCAGAGTCGGGACGAGAGACAGGCTGGCAGCTTTTCTCAGCCAGTCGAAGTCATGAATCAGCATAATATTTATGGATATATATAAATGTCAATAGAAAAACACGAAATGCAGCTAGTTTGCTGTCATTCCAGTGGCCTGGTGAGAGAGCAAATGTTCTATGCCAGGCATAATAACACATAATTAGCTCATTGTTATGGATGTATCCCCAAAAAATCACTAGAAAACAGCTTAAACAATGTAGCTACTTTGCTATTATTCTGGCTGCACTGTTTGACGTGACTGTGTTAGCCAAAGTTGGCTAGCTAGTGAGCAAGGGATAAGAACGTTGCCAGCCATCATGGCAATGGAACATTTAGAACGAACAACTGGGTTGCATCCATAGATTTAGAACAATACGACTGGGTCGCGTCTCTGGCAAACGAACCAATAGAATGAACAACCAGCAGGTTTGGGTAGCAATGCTACATTTGTGTCAGAACTATATCTCATAGAAGGATGAAATAGTATGAATACATTCATCAAAATAAAGTGTTTAAGGAAAATATGTCAATCATTATTTGAATATGTTGGTAACCCGTTGCACAAAAGGGATAAACTACACCCGTGCCAATATATCCTCCAAACACCAGTTTCTCTGGTATTATCACTTAAATAACCACCACCACCTTCACTAATTGTCTTAGTATGCAATGCACTAGACTTGTCTCTCAATGTGCTTCTGATAGGAATTAACAAATCGAGAAGTTGTTACAGTATTCATTGCCTGATCCAGGTTGTTATTATGCACATTAATGTTACACCTGTTATTCTCCACCTTCTTCTGATTTTCTTGTATGTTGTAGCCCTTTCCTGCAGTCAATGACCAAAAGCGCCCTCTTTGGCGTCATGGGTGGAATGTCATTTATATTTTTCATAATTTCATAATTAATAAAGATTGTTTTAAAAAACCTGACAAAAATCTAGTGTTTCTATGTCAAACAATTTTGTTATATTGCAGTCTTCTGTGATGTATATAAAATGTAATATTAGGATGCAAACTCAAAATTGAATACATTTCAACTCTATATCTGACATGGGACAGGTGTCTTATTTTTTTAAGCCCATAACCATGTGTGTGAGGTCTATACTTTTGTTTCAAAGTAGATTTGTTTAAGACTACCAAGAATCACTCTGGTTGACCCTGATTTAGAACACTGCAGTAAATTAAGTGTTGTCATGGTAATGCCATTTCATGTCTAAAACTGGATTTCATCGATTCATCCAACCATTGACATTTTCTTTGTCATTGTACTCACTCTGTGCTCCAGATGTGCTACTAAAGACTGGTGGACAGTAAGGTTTCTCATTTCCCTCCATTCTAAGAAAAACACTTGTGCTAGTGGGTTTGGTTGAGCTCAAGTTATTGCATCATCTCCTGCTGCTCCCCTTTCAGAGCACTCTCATACTGTGGTACTGTTGATAAATCCTGTTCTGTTGTTGATTCCATAAAGCCTCAGCCCTGAGATGTCCGCCTTGCTTTGTCTAACTATCCTCAGATCTTACATGTTCAAGGAAGTACAGGGACGTTGCTCTGGGCTTGTGGGGTAATAACAGGTTTTAAAGACCACTTCTGGGGGTAAAATGAGTACTGTCTGGAAATACATTTCAAAGTGGAAAAAACGTGAGTGTGGTAAAAAGTGGTACTTACAGTAACTGAAGTTGGCTGTGGAGAGTAACACTGTATAAACTCCAATGGTAGCATCTACTGTACAGGCCCTTTTTGAAGGGATACACATGTAATGCGGTTTGACTGGCACATAAAATATAATGAGGGTGATGGACAGACATACATGGCTAACCATCCAGATCAGTGGAGGCTGCTGAGGGGAGGAAGGCTCATAATAATGTCTGGAACGGAGCGAATGGAATGACATGGGACCATGTGTTTGATGTATTGGATACCATTACCACGAGCCCCTTCTCCCCAATTACACTACAGCAACCCAATGAAGCCCACCTGAATATGTATATTAATTCATCCATAACAATGGAAAGGGAGAAAGACAAACAACACCTGGAAACAGAAGACAGATCATCATTCTGTAGGTGATGCATGAGGTAATGTGGGATTATCTCATATGAATGCATTATTTCTGGCAAAAGTAACATTATTGTAGCACCATCAGCAGTTCTTTGTTCTGTAATGTCATTCCCTCTCTGTACTTAATTTCCTCTACCTTGTATTGTTGATCATATTGCGCTTCCCCGTTGTGACATCAAACCTCTCCCTTCTGCTTTCCAATCTGTGCAGCGGTCTAGTTCCATATTTGGCAGCCTCACAGCCATAAGGGAAAGCATAAGATCATTAGCTTTATATCATTGCTCAAAATACTCCTCCTGTCAAATGGCTTGCGCTGGAGCAAAATAGATTTATTTAAAACAAATCACGTTGTCACTTCAGGTTTGATAGGGGGACAGGCTGCTGATGGCTAGACGGAGCTGGATATTGAGCATGTACTCATCATAGGTCTAGAATCAGTGCCATGGTTATTCATATAATTTGTTTCCCTCCCCGTTAGTCTGAAGAGAGTTTTACAACAGCAGCAGCAGGCCTGTTAATAATGAGGAGGTTGGGGAGGTGGATTTCTCCCACACTGACATGGGTGGTACTGTTTCGGAACGTGTACAGGCTTTAACATTGCTGAACGGGAGTAGCGTCTTGGGACTTTTGAGCTGTCTGATGATATAAAATGAGGGGAACCATCATTGGCGATGACTTTGGCTCTCGTCAAATGTAATGATGCAAAGAGAGAGAGACAATCCAATTTTAAAAAGCAATTAAATGCTGAGTGGGAAAGTGAATGGAAAGCTCACTGTATAATCAGGAAAGTCCATCAGAGGCCGATGTTATGTTAGACCGAACTTGACTAAGTCAGAGGTACTTAACAGAGAGGGGCATGGACTCCCATTATGTCAACACACTTCCTGTTCTACAGCCAGATGACTAGTAGTCTAACCTCACTCTTCTTAGTCTATCATGTGTGTCAATGCCCTCAGTGCCTTTGCCTTTGAACTGTGACAGACTACAAGACGCTGGGTACATTGTGTATTTTTCACGGGTCTAAGGGGAGCAGGCCTGTCTTGATCTCTGGCTGTGGTGTACTTTTTTTTTACAAGCATAAGGGTTGTTCTGAGATTAATTCTCAATATTCCCGGGATAGAATTTGTGGAAGCTGGATTGAGTGAGTCACGGATAAATAACTTTAATATTTCCGCTCCTGCACCCACGCTGAGGCATCTGTCTCCGCTATCTCTTTGGGGAACCTAAGGTTTTTTAGCTTGTCTCAGTTCTTGTGGCCATTCAGGTATGTGCACTTGTGATGTAAAGTGGGAGCGAATTCTCTGTTTGGGCAATATCCACTAGTCACTTCCTATTATGTGACCGGGGCCAATGTTTTTAATGCCCATAAAGCTCAAAGCATCAGTATTTTCCGCTCTAGTAGCTGCACACATTTGCAACTCATCAGAAGAGGTCAAGGTTACTTCCGGACAAGGTTGAGCACTCGGTTTGTTCACACAGCACAGAGAGGGACTAGAAAGGACAGGGAACAATGTAACTAACTGCTAGAAGGACAAGCAAGTATTTATTTAGAAACCATTTATATGATGCATTACCAACTAGGCTATTTATATTATGAATTAATAATTATCATCATATACTGCTGACAATGAACATTATCTGATTGAATGGATCCTTGGTAGAATTAGCTTGCAGAATCTACTGCTTTTTAGAAGTAAAACAAGAAATCCTATGGTTATATCTGTCTGGACTGATGCAGCCAATACCTCACATCTGTTTATTCTTTACAGACATAGACATTCTGGGAGGAATGTTGCGGATTTCTCCAAATGCCATTTTCTCTCTCTCAAGCAAACTCAAAATCACTGCAAGTCATCAAGGGTCAGGGTGGTGGCACGCTTCGCGCAAACGTACGGATTTTCACGGATCCCCCCGGTACTGCTGCTCATTCCGTTCACCAGCTCCGGAGGTCTACGTCACCGGCCTTCTAGGCGTCACTGATCTGGTTCATTACCACCAACCCCGGACTGTCTTGTCTCATTACGCACACCTGGTTCCCATTCCCCCTGATTAGTATGTGTATATATGTGCCCTCTGTTCCCTATTGTCCTTGTCGATTATTGTCCGATGTCCGTTGGTCTCGTTAGTACCGTGTATTGTGCTCTTGTTAGTACGGGTCTCGTCCCGTGTATTGTTTAGAGATTGTGCTCTTTAGTGTTTACAGGTCTCGTCCCGTGTATTGCTTAGAGGTTTACACCCCGCTCTTTTGTTTGGGTTACATCCCTGTGTTATATATGTGTTTGTTTTGGGCTTCGTCCCCGTCGTTGTTCATGACGTACCTGTTGGGTGGAGAAAATAAAACCCCTATTACGTATTCCTGCGTCTGTCTACAAATCCTTATACAATGTGACAGAATAATCAACCTATAAAAATGGAGACAGCGGGAAAGGCCGAGCTGGCGATCATCGGAGAGACAGTCCAGCATCAAAAGGACTGTCTCTCCAGACTCGGCAGCGCCATGGACAGCGTGCTGGCAACCATCCTGCGGTTGGAGGGAAAAGTGCAGTCCCTCCAGTCTCCAGCACTTGTTCCGGCATCAGCCCCCACACCACCACTACCTGCCTCTGTTCCATCTGAGCCGGTCCGCAGAATACCCCTGTCCCTCCCTTTGACGGCGCGCCAGCGAGATGCAAGGGATTCCTTCTGCAATGCAACCTGTACCTCGCTCGCTACGCCGAGGCTGTCTCCGGGAGAGACAGGGTTGCCACAGTCATCTCGGCACTGACCAAATGGGCCCTTCACTGACCAAATGGGCCGCTTCACCCTCCTCTTCCCCTCGGTGTTTGATCATCCTGTGGAGGGCTGAGAGGGGGATGAGCTTCTACTTCGACTACGCCATGGATCTAGGACTGCCTCAGAGTTCGCCCTGGAGTTCCGGACCATCGCGGCCTCCACCGGATGGAACGAGTCGGCTCTGGTCACCGTGTTCCGCAGCGGACTGCAGGAGGAGGTACAGATGGAGTTAGCCTGCCGTGATGACAGCCTGTCACTCGACCAGCTCATCAGCATTGCGATCCGGTTGGACAACCTCCTGCCATCCCGACGAAGACCTGCTTGGAATCCGGAGCCCATGGCTACACCTGCTCCGTGGCCAGAGCTGATGGAGTTGGGCTCTGCATGTTTGCCCGAGGCAGAGCATAGGAGAAGGAGGAATCTGGGCCTCTGCTCCTATGGTGGAGAAAGGGGTCATTTCTCCACAGACCTGCCCTCTATCCACTAATAGGTGAGGAGGTGACAAGCCAGGGAATTACCCTGCTCCAACCCAGGCAGAGGAGAGGCAGAAAGAGGAGACCCCCATCTGACTGAGAATACTGGTGGCCCACCTTGCCTAGGGTCGTCCGGGTTTAAGTCTCTTCCTGCTCCATCTGTGCCTAGTCTAACACTCCCAGACACCTCCCTTATGGAAAGCTCCTTCCCCTGCCGGTTCCACAACGACCCTGGTCTCACCTCTCGGTGGACTTTGTCACTGACCTTCCCCCCTCCCAGGGGAACACCACCGTTCTCGTCATCGTGGACCGGTTTTCCAAAGCTTGTTGCCTCCTTCCTCTGCCTGGGCTCCCGTCAACCATGCAAACCGCAGAGGCTCTTTTTACGCACGTCTTCCGGCACTACGGGATCCTGGAGACATTGTGTCAGACCGTGGTCCTCAGTTCACCTCACGCGTATGGAAAACGTTCATGGAATGCCTGGGGGTCACGGTCAGTCTCACCTCCAGGTACCGTCCTCAAGCTAATGGGCAGGTGTAGAGGGTCAATCAGGAAGTGGGCAGGTTCCTGAGGTGTTACTGTCAGGACCGGCAGGGGGAGTGAGCGGATTTTCTACCTTGGGCTGAGGACGTGCAGAATTCCCTCCGCCACTCCTCCACTAACCTCACTCCTTTCCAGTGCATGTTGGGGTATCAGCCGGCCCTGGCACCTTGGTATCTGAGCCAGACCGAGGCCCCTGTGGTGGACGAGTGGTTTTGGCGTGCTGAGGAGATCTTGAACGCTGCGCACACTCGTCTCCAGCGGGCTGTGCGTCGGCACAAGGAACAGGCCGACCGCCACCGCAGTGAGGCGCCTGTTTTCTCTCCAGGCGACCGGGTCTGGCTCTCCACCCAGAACCTGCCCCTCCGCTTGCCCTGCCGTAAGCTGAGCCCACGGTTTGTGGGGCCGTTTAAAGTCCTGAGGAGGGATAATGAGGTAACGTACCATTTGCAACTCCCTACTGATTACTGCATTAATCCGACTTTTCATATGTCTCTCCTCAGGCCAGTGGTGCCTGGTCCCCTTGCTGAGGCTGGACCCAGTGACACCCCGCCTCCTCCTCTGAACATCGAGGGAGGTCCGGCGTACTCGGTCCGTGAAGTCCTAGCTAAGGCTAGTTAGCAGCTAGAATGCTATTTGTTCCCATAGACCTCCTTATATTGCGCTAATGCTAGTTAGCAATTGTGCTAACAATAGTTAGCAACTTCCTTCAAACTACACGCTGAGTCATAAAATGGTATCCATGAGTTCATCTGACTAGGAAGAAAATCGTTTAATTAACAAAATCTCAAACTATCCTCCTGAAATCCTCCAGAAACTGCTCATATCCTCCTGAAACTCTGTAGCCACCTCAGGGGCAGTTCTTCTTGGGTAAGTATAGTGGACGTCAGCCTGCTTGCTTAGCCATACGTCTTCCTCTTCCTTCTGCTCTAGCTCACACTGAGACTAGAACTCGGGAACTCACAAACACTCAACACCGCCTTCCTAAAACGTTCTTATTAACTAGCTATTCTGCAACGCAAGTGGAGACATTTCAGGTTGTTACACAAGAACCGTTTCACTGGTTCACTATAGCCCACTATGACCACCATATCCTGCTTCACCCCATAATGCATAGTGCCATTAGCCCCAATCAGAGCATATGAGCGGAGTGGAGCGGGAGCGAGCGTGGAGCGTGAGCGGACGGATTTTGAACAGAGCGCAGAGCGGCATTTTTAAAAGGACGGAGCGTCGCCCTATGTCCCGCTCCAATTTCGCTCGCTCACACCACGAGTCTGAAGCATGCTCAAGCCTGACCCAGAATCCATCTGTTTAATTTAATTTGTGTCGTCCATTAATTTGTATTTTATAGAGCGAGAGGAGCAGCAGCAGCAACAAGAGAAAAGGGTTGAGGAATTCAAAAGTTTATTCACTGCACTCAAAGGCCCAACCATAACAAGGGAGAGAAAAAGAGAGCTGGATGTAGCATTTTTTAAAATGATTTTCATGGACTATGAACCGCTGAGTAAAGGAGAACGCGAAGGGATGCAACACTTCGCCAGCGCAGCTCAACCGGGCTACACTCCCCCAAGAAACTATGATAAATCAGTACTTTACTTTGTCAAATTTACATCTGAGATGCCCCATTCACATGCTTCAGCTGGCGATCAAAAACGCCGTTAACAAGCACGACAACATTAATAGGCTGTTAGTGAAAGTCGGGCACCTGGTGAAAAGTGTACGCAAGAGCACAGAGGAAACCGACCAATTAGGTGTCCGCCCCACAAATGCCTGCGCCATTCGATGGAGCAGCCAGCTGCGGATGATTCAGTCGTTCATCCGGTTGTTCCAAAAAGACCCGTTATGGTAAAACAAACTCAAGTCTAATGTTGCTAACATCACCCTGAATCAAGTACGGCAGCTGACGCACCTTGTCAGTGTGCTGACACCACTAGTAGCAGACCTCACAGACAAAATGCAGAAGGAGCTGGGGAACCTGGGGATGATCCTCCCTGCTGTCACAGAAATCAAATCCCTGCTCACCGATTACACTCACGCTGCACTTCCAATGGGCATCGCTGCTTTTGCAGAAACATTGGCAAACAACGTGTCAATTCGCTATGGAATATACTATACTGATTAACATCTCATTTTAGCGTCAGTGTTAGATCCCCGTTTCAAGACAGAATGGATAATCCGAGATGAGTCTGTATGCAACAAATTCGGGGAGATAAAGTAAGGCTGTGGTTTAAGCTAAAAGTGAAATACATGCAGATTTTGTTCCTTTTTTGGAGTGAGCGGGGGGCGATTTGAGTGGAGCGCGATGCAAACTGCGTTGAGCGCTGAGCGATAATGAGCGGACTGGCCTGATGTGGCTTTGAGCGGGGGGAGCGGAGGGGTGAACAGCTCCGTGAGCGAGGAGCTGAGATTCTCACCGCTCCACTCCGCTCATATGCTCTGGCCCCAATTGGCATTGTTTATGCTGGCGAATGCACTCTGGTGATTGGCTGAGCTTGGCACCTCCTCAGAAGTGGGTCAGCAGCACAAACACTGGCAGTGACCCTCAGCAAAGGACCAAATCCAACATGGCCGCCACAACATGCCTCCACAACCGGCTCACATGGCTGAGATTGGTTTTTAATGGACACTGAGGAGAGGGGAATGAGAAGGAGGAATAATGAAGAGGGTAAACAGAAAGAAAGAGTAGGGAGAAAGATGGAGCTTGAGAGACAGAGAGAACGTTTGGCTGCACACAGGATATAGGTGGTAACAGGAAGGTTGATAACCTCTGTAAAGTAAAACTCCAAAACCCCAAACCCATGTAAATACTTTGTGGAATGTCTGAGCACCTGCACTGTTTCAACACCTTTGAAGTGGTTTAACGATCTAATTAAAAATAAACTCGAATGGCTTTCTCAGATAGAATATTTCCACGCCATGGAAATGGGAGTCGTGTGATAGGAGTGGGGATTACAGTAATGAGCGTACACTATCCAGCTCCACCCTGGCAGTCTGTGCAGACAGTGAATCCCAGTGCTGTGTGTGTTAATGCCTCAGCAGCACTGGGCCTGATGTATAGCATGTGGTAATAATCCTAAACTCTTCTGATGAGAATCCCAGCTGATCTGTGCTAATGCGTCTGGCAGAGGAGCCGTGAGGAGAGCCTCCTCATCCTCCTCATCCTCTTGGTCCGCTGCTCTTTCCTCTCCTAACCCTCTCCTTTGGTAGAGGGAAGGTAGAGGATATGGACAGACCAGGGTCCGAGGCTTCTTCCCAGGAATGTTGTTTTGTGGTGTTGTCATTATATCAGAGTGACTTGAGGGACCAGCTATGCTAACAGTGAAGAGGTGTTATGTGAGGCCTACTGGAGTCAGGCATTCCAGGACAAAAGGCAACATGTTTCCAAATTGTGGACGGAAGATTTGAGTGAGTTAACATGCACAAAGGTAGCCTAAGTCTGAAAGGGTAGGAGTGATAATTGTGATGAATCGTCTTCATATTCAAGTCGTCATCATTAAGAAACACTAATACAAGAGAGCACTCTGTGTTTACTGTAGGTATTTGTGCACACCTTGTCTACAATACATGTGGACACTACATGTATTTCAATGCTCTCTTGGATATCAATGCAGTAAGCATCATATACTATTGATGCATAGAGTAACTAGCTCTCACAGTCTCACGTCAGAATTAGACGTTCATCCGTTCTCAAACGTCAGATTTCAAAGTTCTTCCAAACGCCACATTTTTAAGGTTAGGGTTAAGTTCAGGCATTAACTCCAAAATCTTAAGGTTAGGCATTAACTCCGAATGGTTAAGGTAAGGGTTAAGGTTTGGGATAGGCTTAAAACAAAAATCTCAAAAACAACTTTCTATCGCTGGATTCAAACATACAACCTTTGGCACCAGAGGCAGATGCTAACTGTTGCCGCTAGTTGCCGGTTTCTATCCCACATCTCAAGGCTTTGCTCAAGAATGAAAAACAGGTGACTTTGAGTCTCCTTACAGGACATAAACTGTAATGTGGTAAATGTGGAGTGCTTACAGAGTAGTCACACGGCGTGTAGAAGTGATAACCTATAAGATGAAGTAGACTCACTCACGCAAGCACACACACACACACGCACGCACGCGCGCACGCACACACACACACACACGCACACACACACACACACACACAAACTGGGAGGCGAGGGTTGTGGTTTAGGGTTTGGTTAATGCAGTCTATTGGGGAACTTGTCTTTCTAATGTTTCCCATCAAGACTCCACTGCTTCCCTCCCTCTGTCTTCTCACTACACTTTGAAAGCCACATCTCAGGTAGGAGGCTCACTGTTCGGCGATAGATTGAAGCTGTGCGTTGGTTGTGATATCAGACTAAATTAAACATGGATAGAACATAAGTCCCATGAGCCCATAATACCCTTAGCGTTTAACTCTGTACCACAGGGATCGGCAGTTCCTAGAGTTCCTAGAAGCTGCTACACAATGAACTGTATAGAGTATGGGGGAGAGGGTCTTAGTGATTCCAGCAGTAAAGTCTATAGAAACCACATGGTCGTGTGGGACAGCAGGGGATTCCAGCAGGCAGTTACTATGGAGACAGAGTGAGGACCCATGGAGCGGAATCAACTCACCACACTGCTGTCAGTAGGACTGCACTATGAGGTGACGCACTGATCAAATAACATTGACCATTATTGGGTCTCCGAGTCGGTTATTTTATTTCTATAAGGTCATGATGTTGTACAGTATGGCTGGGAAATATGGTACATTGGCCCATTGCACATAATGGGAGTGGAAAGGAGGGGCTGTTGCCCTGAAATAACTGGAATCCACCACTGGACGAGATGGTCAGGAGTCAGGACAGGAGAGTGTGAACATGCTGACAACTTCTCAGTTTCAGTGCTTATGTTGGAATGTTTCTTTATGACATAACCCAAACATACAGCAGCCACTGTAGAACACATGCACAGCAAATTACAGTGTGGATGGTTGTGTCCTTTTCTTTCTGATGGAAATGCTAGAGAATGCCTTTAAGGTCATTCTGACTTTACTCAGATGCAAACTGACATATGAAAGGGACTTTCTGTATCTATTTAGCCTGTTGCATGGACAATGTGTTTTTTAGTAAGTCCTTCAATGCATAAGGACCAAATTGGATCTGACAAATGTGAGTTCATAGTGCATTATCTAAAACAAGCTGAAGACAAGACCACTTCAGTCCTGAAAAGGCAGCGAGGAGTTTTATCATCACAAAAAGCAAGAGACGAAAGAAACAAAGCAAAGACCGGAAGTTGAAAAGAAATAGCACAATGCCACAACCAACCTCTCCATATTTTCCTTCACATGTAATGTTATTGGATTGAATGTTTTCTGTATGCACCACATCAGTTTCATTACACTAGGTCCACAACAGACTGATTGGCTTTGAGCTGATTTCATGTGACAGGTATCGATTATTTAGAGAAGACTGTCCAAGTCCTATTTATGAACTTTGGCATTGTTGTGATCAATTATGGTAACATACTGAAATGCCACTCAAATTCCCAGTGAATGCCTGGCTACTTACAGTCAGATGGACAGTTTAACAGACATGCCCTCCCCATGCCTGTTGAACTTTTCATCTAAGGAGACAAAGTCAATATCCTCTCAATTATCATTGAAGGAGGGTAGTATTCAACATCATGAGAGGTTTCTGTGTGCTGCTGAGACAGTACATGTAGTCACATCCACCCACTTCTCGAACACACATGGCCAATGGCCTTACTCTATACTGCTGCTCTACCACTAAGCCTTCATGTCCTCCTGAAATATAAGGCACTATAAATACCTGCAAGGGTAGGAACAAACAGCCATGTCACTAACAGATACAGAGGAGGTTTCTAAGAGTCCATTTAATGACAGTTTATTGTCTGTAACTTAACATATATAAAGGAGTCTGCTTATCTGCGACCCAGTGTCCTCCCCTTACAGAAACAACAGTATGGCAGCAAGTCAAGCAGATAAAAGGGCAGAAAGTGCTCAGTTCAAAACCCGGCATGAAATTACAGGAAATCCTTGGATAGCTCAGCACTGTATCAAAAAATAATGGCCTTCATGAGCTAAACACGTCCTAACATACAGGAATGTCTTTTGTCCTCTGTGTTCTGGGCTGTGTAATATTTCAAACGGTTTATAACACTGTCTAGGGTTACATACTGTAGCCTCTGTGGTTTCCAGGCAGTCCCGGTGATCAGAGACATCCCTCTGGTTATAATAGGCCTTAATCTTGACAGCACTTCAACACTGGGGACACAGCGGACATAGGGTGGAGAGAGAAATGGAGGATTCAGGGTAAATATTTGGATTGGTATTTTGACAGTCGTCCACATCATGATCTCTCTTGTTTTGCCGGGAGTTAAGTCAGCCCTGGAGCTCCTGAAAAGAAAAGGATATAACACATTACCGGTATATGAGCATAAACAGTGAGTGAAAATGACAGTTATGTAAAGGTTGTGAGAAAAGTGGAAGCAACATGCTAGTCCTGGTTAACTTAAAGGTGTGTTACATCTATCAAATGTGTTCACAAGCTGTTGCCCTACATGGACTCAACTTTTATCAAGATGGGATATCAAGATAGGCCTACTGTAACACAGTGTACTGCCATTGGCACAACTGATGTGTCCCTGTTGCAGTGATTCAATTAAACTCCTGAAGGCAAAAACATAAATCAACTGTTATTTTTGTCTCCTTTTGAAGCCATTCCAAACACTCATGGCTGAATGATTCAATCTGTCCACTGACCACTGGCAATCAAAACATGCCATCCACAGTTAGCCCCAGTGATTATTTTCAGATGGAAGTAATCAGATGACATTGAAGGGCCAGTGGCAGGGACTCTAAATTACTTTTTCTACTGCTACAGCATCCTCTTTGGCCTCCGATCTGAATTATAATGAATATGAATTCGGAGGGCAGAAATGATTAAATATTTCAATATTAAAGCATTAGACCTCTCACTAAAGGCTTCAGTCAATCAAAGGGTATACTTACTGTCACGGTTTCGGCCAAGGCTGCTCCTCCTCCTTGTTCGGGCAGGCTTCGGCGGTCGTCGTCTCCAGAGTACTAGCTGCCACCGTTCTTTGTTTTCGATGTTTGTTTGGTTTGGTCTGTTTGGTACACCTGTTCATGTTTAGTGTTGATTATGTGTCCTATAAGTTCTCGTTGTTTCTGTCATGTGTTGTGTGTAATTGGTTTCACCTGTCTGTTGGTGCTGTTCACTTTTTGCCAGTCGCTAGTGTTTACCGTCGCACTGTTGTTTTCGTGCGCAGTCGGTTTTGTGTTTTACGCACTGTTGCGTATTGTTCGCCTCCGGGTTGGTTAGACCCGTTTGTTATTTTTGTCTTTTCAAGTAAAGTCTGGTTTGACTTAGCTCCTGTGTCCTGCACTTGATTCCACACCACATCCGCATCAGATACCCTGACAGAATTACACACCTTCCTATGGAGTCAGCAGGAGCAACAGCAGCGCCTGAGTCGTTGGAGGAGCGCGTCCGCAGCCAGGATGATCAGATCCATCGACTTGGGACCGCTCTGCAGGACGTCATTAACACCTTACACCGATGGGAGTCCAGAGGGGTACCCACACCCCCACCTATCACACCATCACCATCGGTCGGTCCGCCCGTCCAAGGTCCGGAACCCAGTAGGATTCGGCTCTCGCTCCCGAGGGCGTATGACGGCACGGCTGCCGGGTGTCAGGGGTTCCTCCTGCAGGTGGAGCTCTACCTGGCCACTGTACACCCGGTGCCCTCGGGACACGAGAGCATTTCCGCCCTCATCTCCTGTCTCACCAGCAAGGCGTTGGAATGGGCCAACGCCGAATGGAGGAGGATAGACGCCACCACCTTCTCCTATGCGGAGTTCTCCCATCGCTTCAGGGCCGTGTTCGACCATCCACCTGAGGGGAAAGGGGCGGGGGAGCGTCTATTCTACCTCCGACAGGGGAGGAGGAGCGCACAGGAGTTCGCACTGGAGTTCCGGACTCTAGCGGTAGATGCAGGGTGGAATGAACGGGCCCTCATCGATCACTTTCGATGTAGTCTACGGGAGGACGTCCAACGTGAGTTGGCCTGCAGGGACACCAACCTCACGTTCGACCAGTTGGTCGACATGTCCATCCGTCTTGACACCCTGCTGGCCACCCGTGGACGTCCCGAGTGGGGTCCGTCCATTCCATCCTCCAGCACCTCCGAGCCGAGCCCTATGGAGCTCGGGGGTGCTGGCGCTAGAGAGAGGAGGAGAAGGAGCCCGAGGGAGGCTGTCCCCTGCACCAATTGTGGCCGTGGAGGGCACACTGCGGCCAGGTGCTGGGGAGGGTCTCCAGGAGGAGGGGACAACAGGCCACGCACTGGGGAGCCATCCCAGGTGAGTAGACGCCCCACTTACCCAGAGCTCTCTGTTGTGCATTTTTGTATACCTGTAAGTTTTCCACAGGTTGCACCTCATTCCCAGCATAAGGCGCTAGTAGATTCAGGCGCAGCTGGGAATTTTGTTGATCGGAAATTTTGTTTAGATTTAGGGATTCCCCTCCTTCCTGTTGACGCTCCATTTCCCGTTCATGCATTAGATAGCCGCCCGTTGGGTTCGGGGTTGATTAGGGAGGTCACAGCACCACTTAAGATGTGTACACAGGGGGGTCATGAGGAGACTATTCAGCTATATCTGATCGACTCTCCTGCGTACCCGGTGGTGCTGGGGATTCCCTGGTTAAGTACCCATAACCCTTCCATTTCGTGGCAACAGAGGGCTCTCAAGGAGTGGTCTGCTCAGTGTGAGGGGCGATGTCTGGGTGTTTCCGTGGGGGCGACCTCGGTGGAAAGTCCAAACCAAGTGCCCGCAATGCACATTCCCCCTGAATATGGGGATTTGGCACTTGTGTTCAGTAAATCGAGGGCGACGCAGTTGCCTCCTCACAGACAGGGGGATTGTGCGATAGACCTCCAGGCAGGAGCGGCGCTCCCGCGGAGCCACGTGTATCCTTTGTCTCAAGAGGAGAAAAGGGCTATGGAGACTTACATAGCCGAATCTTTGAGACAAGGATACATACGGCCCTCCACTTCCCCTGCGTCCTCAAGCTTCTTTTTTGTGAAGAAAAAGGATGAAGGGTTGCGCCCGTGCATTGATTACCGTGGTCTCAATCAGATTACGGTGAAATACAGTTATCCACTCCCTCTGATTGCGACTATGACGGAGTCATTGCACGGAGCGCGTTTCTTCACAAAACTGGATCTCAGGAGCGCATATAACTTGGTGCGCATTAGGGAGGGCGATGAATGGAAAACTGCCTTTAGTACCACCTCGGGTCATTACGAGTATCTCGTCATGCCATACGGGTTGATGAATGCTCCTTCAGTCTTCCAATCCTTCGTGGATGAGATCTTCCGGGACATGCAGGGGCAAGGTGTGGTCGTGTACATTGATGACATTCTGGTGTACTCTTCTACCGGAGCCGAGCATGTAGCCCTGGTGCGTCGAGTGTTGAGGAGGCTGTTGGAGCACGACCTGTATGTCAAGGCAGAGAAATGTCTGTTTTTCCAGGAGTCGGTCTCCTTTTTGGGTTATCGGTTGTCCGCGTCAGGGGTGAAGATGGAGGTGGACCGTGTGTCAGCCGTGCGTAATTGGCAAACCCCAACCACTGTTAAAGAGGTGCAGCAGTTCTTGGGCTTTGCGAATTACTACCGGAGGTTTATCCGGGGTTTTGGACAGGTGGCAGCTCCCATCACGTCTCTTCTGAGGGGGGGTCCGGTGCGCTTGCAGTGGTCAGCTGAGGCGGACAGGGCTTTTGGGAAACTGAAGGGCCTGTTTACTTCGGCTCCGGTGCTGGCGCATCCGGATCCCGCCTTACCATTTCAGGTAGAGGTGGACGCGTCTGAGGCCGGTATAGGGGCCGTTCTATCTCAACGGTCCGGCACGCCACCTAAACTCCGCCCATGTGCTTTTTACTCTAAAAAGCTCAGCCCGGCGGAGCGAAATTATGACGTAGGGGACAGGGAGCTGTTAGCCGTGGTACAGGCCCTAAAGGTGTGGAGGCATTGGCTTGAGGGGGCTCAACACCCTTTCCTCATTTTGACTGACCATCGGAACCTGGAGTACATCCGGGCAGCTAGGAGACTGAACCCTCGCCAGGCTCGGTGGAACATGTTTCTAGCCAGGTTCGTATTTAAAATCACGTACATCCCTGGGTCCCAGAACGGTAAGGCAGACGCCCTGTCCCGGCGGTATGACACAGAGGAGAGGTCCGTTGAGCCCACTTCCATACTACCGGAGTCGTGTCTAGTGGCACCGGTTGTGTGGGAGGTCGATGCTGAAATCGAGCGGGCGTTGCGTACCGACCCTAGCCCTCCACAGTGTCCTGTGGGTCAGACGTACGTTCCGCTCGAGGTTCGGGATCGACTCATTTATTGGGCTCACACGTCACCCTCCTCTGGACATCCTGGTATTGGCCGGACAGTGCACTGTCTTAGTGCTAAGTACTGGTGGCCCACGTTAGCCAGGGATGTGAGGGTTTATGTCTCCTCCTGCTCGGTGTGCGCCCAGTGTAAGGCGCCTAGACATCTGCCTAGGGGTAAGTTACAACCCCTGCCCGTTCCACAATGACCATGGTCTCACCTCTCGGTGGACTTCATCACTGACCTTCCCCCCTCGCAGGGGAATACCACTATACTGGTCGTTGTGGACCGGTTCTCTAAGGCCTGTCGTTTGCTCCCTATGCCGGACCTTCCTACTGCCCTACAGACCGCCGAAGCTCTATTCACCCACGTTTTCCGGCACTAAAGGGGTACCCGAGGATATTGTGTCTGATCGAGGTCCCCAGTTCACCTCCAGAGTCTGGAGAGCATTTATGGAGCGTTTGGGGGTCTCGGTGAGCCTTACCTCGGGTTACCATCCTGAGAGTAATGGGCAGGTGGAACGCGTGAAACAGGATGTGGGTAGGTTTCTTAGATCATACTGCCAGGGCCGGCCGGAGGAGTGGGCACGGTATGTTCCTTGGGCAGAAATGGCCCAGAATTCCCTACGCCACTCCTCAACTAACCTAACCCCTTTCCAATGTGTGTTAGGTTACCAGCCGGTTCTGGCACCATGGCAGCAGAGCCAGATCGAGGCTCCTGCGGTGGATGAGTGGGTGCGGCGCTCGGAGGAGACGTGGAACGCTGCACACGTCCATCTGCAGCGGGCCATCCGTCGTCAGAAGGCGAGCGCCGATCTCCACCGCAGTGAGGGGCCGGTGTACGCACCTGGTGATCGAGTCTGGCTCTCTACCAGAAACCTGCCCCTCCGCCTGCCCTGCCGGAAACTGGGTCGGCGGTTTGTGGGGCCGTTTAAAGTCCTGAGAAGATTGAACGAGGTGTGTTACAGATTACAACTGCCTAGTGACTATCGTATTAACCCCTCGTTCCATGTGTCTCTTCTCAGGCCGGTGGTAGCTGGTCCACTCCAGGAAGATGAGATCAGAGAGACTCCTCCGCCCCCATTGGACATCGAGGGGGCACCGGCGTACACCGTGCAGTCCATCTTGGATTCGAGACGTCGGATGGGGGGTCTCTAATATCTCGTGGAGTGGGAGGGGTACGGCCCGGAGGAGCGGTGCTGGGTGCCGAGGAGGGACATCTTAGACCCGTCTCTTCTGACTGAGTTCCATCGTGGTCATCCCACGCGCCCTGCTCCGCGTCCTCCTGGTCGTCCTCGAGGCCGGGGTCGGGGTCAAGGGGGGGGTACTGTCACGGTTTCGGCCGAGGCTGCTCCTCCTCCTTGTTCGGGCAGGCTTCGGCGGTCGTCGTCTCCGGAGTACTAGCTGCCACCGTTCTTTGTTTTCTATGTTTGTTTGGTTTGGTCTGTTTGGTACACCTGTTCATGTTTAGTGTTGATTATGTGTCCTATAAGTTTACCGTCGCACTGTTGTTTTCGTGCGCAGTCGGTTTTGTGTTTTACGCACTGTTGCGTATTGTTCGCCTCCGGGTTGGTTAGACCCGTTTGTTATTTTGTCTTTTCAAGTAAAGTCTGGTTTGACTTAGCTCCTGTGTCCTGCACTTGATTCCACACCACATCCGCATCAGATACCCTGACACTTAAATCCGAACTGGATCTCTAGCAGATTAGTAAGAATGTCTCACCCCATGTTCAAGAATGGCCTTTTTCCCTTTATTCAGATTACAACATCTCATGTTCGGTTATTTGAAAATGAAATAATCTCCAAAATATATATATTTTTAAAACAAGCCATAGAAAGTTGGTTGCAATTTCAGTTTAATCCACCAGAAAACAGAACAAATATTACAACAGGTTTCATTTAAGGACAAAAAGATTGACAGCTGTGCCATATAGATTGCAAAATAGTTGGGAAGAGATTTTTGATGTACTGATTCCATGGCACATGGTTTATGAACTGATACACAAAACAAGTCTGGTTTCAAAATTAGAGTTTTTCAATTTAAATTATTATACAAAATCCTTGCAACCAATAGAATGTTATATATATTGGGGATAAAACCATCCCAGCTCTGCAGATTTTGCTGCGTAGAGACAGAATCATTAGATCATTTGTGTTGGTCCTGTCCATATGTAGCTTGTTTTTGGTCGCAGGTTCAGGAATGGCTGAAGAACTGCAACATTTACCTGGAGCTAACTCTGCAAATAGCACTGCTGGGTGATTTAAAAAGTCATAGTCAATCGATTAATAATATAATAACACTCTTAGCAAAAATGTTTATCTTCAATTTACAATCTGTAGAATCTATGAGAATAGAAAGGTTCAGAACTTTTGTGAAACATCACAGCACAGTTGAAAAATATATGGCAAATAGAAACCAAAACTGGATGGTGTTCAGAGATAGATGGGAGGGGTTGAGTGGAACGGAATCATGGGACTAAAATAAACAAAATATAACTATTGTAAACTATACTGTGTCTGTAAAATGTATATAGTATGTATAAACTGGAAGTAGAAGCATAAGAGTTGTTGTCCATTAGTTGACTCCAATTAGGGGAGGGATGGTAGGGTTATGGGAAAATAATAAAGGAAAATATATTTTAAAAAATATATATACATTTTGTATATACATATTTACAAAAAAAATATATGGGGGATTGGAAATGATGCAGACAATTACATTGATGGAAGCCACAATCCAGCTGCAATACTAAAGCTGATCTACTCCCTAAAAATAATAATAATAATAAATAAACATTAAAGGGTCCCTCTCTACTCACATCCAGTTCCTAGTGGAAACACAGAACACAGATAAGGAGCACTGTCTTCAAGGCTTTGCTACTTCCACTTCTGATAATTAAACAGTCAGACAAGCATCCTTGGTAGGCTTTTAGCTCACATTAGATGAGCTAAAACAGGAGCTGGAATTAATGTTACATTACAGTATGGTGCAAACACAGCAATTATACAATTTACTGAAGTCTATGCTTTTTCTGTATACTCTTGCATGCTATGCTGTTTACACTGTTCTGTGGATATGACAATACATTTCACTTAAAATAATGAGACTTTTAAGGGGGTTATGTGATATAATCAAATGTTCCAAAAGTAAGTCCTAATATCAGTATTTTCTTATATAAAATGCATGCATTCAATATAAGCATACTTTCTTGAATTATTATAAGGAGAATATTGGTTTGTGTGCATGTGGTGGTGCTTGCCATTTTTGTCACTCCAATCAGTCTGATATGAATGTGATGTTATATTTAGCACTATCAAGCCCAGTAAGAGGCTTGCTGTGCCTCTGATGAACTGCCCTCAAAGTGCCATAAGAGGTGATTCAGAATGGTAAGCCACCCACTGGGCACAGATGTCAATTCAACGTCTATTCGACGTTGGTTCATCGTCATTTCATTGAAATGACGTGGAAACAACCTTGATTCAACCAGTGTGTGACCAGTGGGCAAGATCTCTGTGTTGATGAATTCCACCCAAAAGCTCAGTTACACACAGGTTACAGAGAGTGCAAGTCCTTGTTGCTTCAATGTCAGATGCCCTTCACTAACCTGTTGTTTGTCATTGGGTTGTTGATTATCATCTGGCCTCCACATCCCTCTGGTCTTATCAGTGCTACGGTGCTCAGTTGATCCTGCTCTCTACTGCTGTGCAGGCCCTGCCACTCACAGAGCGGTGTGTGCTTGTGACCCTCTGTGGCACGCTCTCCAAACGCAGGTCATTTTGACTCCCTGTGTGTGATAACACCATGAAAAACAAACACAGAAAGGTTATTCCAGGGCTGCTTTTTTAATGAGCCTGTTTTCCCTTTTTAGTGGAAAAAAAAGAATGAACTTGTGTACATTGGAGTGAAACAGGGGCCAAATTAGAAAGCTGCTGCGGCTCAGAAATCAGGACACTGGGCCTTCCTCCAGGACAAGCCGGGCCGGGGATGTGTGTGTATGCGCAAGTATAAAATTAACTATTCAGACAAAAATTGTTTTGGTTTATAACTCAGGGCTTTGCAACGGGATTGAAATGGCCAAAGCCCTGTCACATTTTGGCTTCCCAAATGGAAACTTTTTTTTTGAATAGGTAACAAATGTGTGTGAGACATACAATATTTCTGGCAGCAGTAAGGAAGGACACATTTTCCCCCATGTTCGCTGTGAGTTCTCCACTTGCTCCTCTCTGCCAGTAAAAAGATTATCCAGGAACCTATGCGAGAGAGAATTGTTTCCCATCAAGCCTCTATTTTGAGGCCAGCAGACGTCTTCAAGTGCATCTTTCACAATATCATGCATGTGCCTTTTTTACTTTTCCCTTGAATGTTTGTTTATTGCAGTGTGGGTGTGGGTACAGCATTCCTGCTGCTGATGTGAGTGAGTGAATGAATGAGAGAGAGACAGAGACATAAAGAGAGAGAGAGAGAGAGAGAGAGAGAGAGAGAGAGAGAGAGAGAGAGAGAGAGAGAGAGAGAGAGAGAGAGAGAGAGAGAGAGAGAGAGAGAGAGAGAGAGAGAGAGAGAGGAGAGGGAGAGAGGGAGAGAGGGAGAGAGACGCAAGGACAAAACAACATAAAGTGACAATGGAGTGTCCTGAGTGGCTCTCTCGCTGTTTGCCTTAAATGAACATGAACATCTTGAAGCTCTTAATCTCATCAAGGCTGTTATTTGTGTTGCCGCACTCTCAGAAGTGGCAGACTGGCTGAGCCTCAGCCGTACATACTCCACTCATACATCATAAAGCACAGCCTGATACCTGCGAAAGCCTAATTAGTCTTCAGCTCACTCCTCTCATTACCCTCGGCTATAGAGGGCGATGTGTAGGGCAGGAATGGGGGGCCTCCACCCCTGGTGAAATTGTGCCCCCTACAGGAGTTGCTGAATGAAAAGAGTGTCACTGGGGAATTTCTCTGTGTGTGTGTGTGTGTGTGTGTGTGTGTGTTTGTGAGTGTGTATGTGTATGTGTATGAGCGCACATGTGTGCGTGTGTGTCTCCACTGCAGAGGTAAGTAAGACTCCGTGGCTCTAAGGGCTGAGAGTGAGCCTGTGGATCGGTCAGAGAGGAGCACTGTTCCACACTGACACGTAAACACTCACAGCCACAAGTGAGAAATTAGATGCTCCGAAGATAACAGCCAACAGAGTGCTCATGAAAATATGGAGGATGCTTTTATATTGGGATTAGAGTGCTTGCCAGCAGTGGCTCCTCTCCTCCTCCTTTCCCTCTAAGGCTCAAGCTGGAACGTTTGCATGGAACAGGCAATTAACATAGAGCCCAGACCTGCGGCAGGCCCGCCAGGCTGATGGGATCACAGCAGTGGAGCTCCAAGGTCCCCGCTCTCTCATCCCACATGTTCAAATTACAAAGCCACCATTCGGCCATATATCTGCAGCCATCTGGAGCTCATCTCCCCGCATTGACACACAGGCTCCTCACAGGCTTTGACCTAACTAGCACAGCCCATGTACACGGCCATTTTGCATTATATCACTAACATTAATGTCAACATGCCGAGGAGGGGACCTCTGTGTGGAGTTTTTTCTTTCTTTCTGGGGATTGGAGGATCACCCAGGATGACAGGGAGTCTTATTGTGATGAACTGGTGAGCTGAATATGTAATTGTCAAGATGAACTGCATTTAAACTAAAGGTCCTGTAGGCCTAACACCACCCTCTTAGTGACTCGGGGAGCTACATCATACTGTAGGTCTACTGCATGTTGGAAGAGTGTGATGTAGTTGGTTAGTAAGTTCAGTCTAATATAGTATTGAAGAGACATGGATTTGTCAGTCTCAGGCAGCTCTTTGCTTATTTTGGTTTGGAAACACTGTATTTCACTTTGAAAGACTACAAATCAATTTCTCATATTTTCAACGAGACAAACAGGTGCTGTTCCTGGCCCCCTCCCAAAATAAACCATGAGTTGGACTTTTGTTTTACAGGTTACTGCGAACGGGATCAAGGCTTCCATCCCCTCACACCTGTCTGTGCTGACGTATAGGAAGAAAACGATCACTCCAACACCCACGCTTTTGTAAAAACAAAGCCATGTTAACAGACAAACTTAGTGTCTGTGCAGTAACAAATGACTACGATGATGTCTGTGGTGAAATGTTCATGGTGGTGCCATTTTGAAAATGGCTCTGGACTATACATCACCTCATACAGTATTCACCTTCCCTAACGTTGGATTTTGGATGTTTCTTCTCCTCCTTTGTCTTCTTCTTCTTCTCTCTTCAGTATATAATACATATTCCTAATTTGGCAGCTCACTATCCTCCCTCCTCATTGATATGTTGGGGGTGCTGATTAGCTCTGCACCATTCAAGGCTTATCCTAATGATGTTGACGGCTGAATGGGGCCTCCTGATGTGAACTGACCTTTCTGTCCTGATGATGTCCATTACCAGAAGAGAAGCCATTACAATCTACTTAGGTAAAGGTTTCTTCCTTACAGATACATTCTCTCTGTGACGTTTAAGAAAGCACTATGTCTTCCCTTTCTCTCAGATGGTGTCACAGTAATTAAACAATTACAAAGGAGTCTATAATAACATAGAATCATCATACAGGAAAATGTGCATGGAAGTCACCCTCCATTAGGGGAGAACGTGAATAATCTAGTGGGAACAATAAAGAAGATTAAGCCAATGTGCTGCTTATTGGTGTGGCCTGATGTGTGGAATAATGAGCATGACTCGACCTTGGACTCAGCAGCCAGCATCCCCAAGAGTTTCATCAGGCAGAGATCAAACACTAGACTGTGCTGTGCGGAGGATGTAGCCTGTACTTGATCAGAGCATGGAGGCTAATGGATCATTAGTAGCAAGCTGAATACAAGTACTGAAGCTCAGACAGAAAGGACATAGAGTGTCAGTAAGACATGGCTATATCATCTGAGGCCTCACTCTGGGAGCACAATGCTAGAGATGTACTGCCCAATTTAAAATGTGGGACTGAATTACTGGACGCTGTGTGGCCATTGTGCTCACAGGACGCAGGTAAAAGAGATATATGACCAAAACACAGAGGAAAACTCAACAGAAGATCTATCTAGCAGGTATGTCAACCACAAGGTGGTCTGTGGAAATATATATTTTTAAATCACTGAAAGTGATGACTTTGTTGGGTTTAAAGTTACAGGACATACCTGGGAATTCCTAGAGCTATTGCTACCACACTGCTATACTACGATATACACTGAGTAAACAAAACATTAAGAACACCTGCTCTTTCCATGACCTAGACTGACCAGGTGAATCCAGGTGAAAGCTATGATCCCTTATTGATGTCACCTGTTAAATCAATTTCAATCAGTGTAGATGAAGGAGAGGAGACAGGTTAAAGAAGGATTTTGAAGCCTTGAGACAATTGAGACATGGATTGTGTATGTGTGCCATTCAGAGGGTGAATGGGTAAGACAAAAGATTGAAGTGCCTTTGAACGGCATATGGTCGTAGTTGCCAGGTGCACCGGTTTGTGTCAAGAACTGCAATGCTGCTGGGGTTTTCACGCTCAACAGTTTCCCGTGTGTATCAAGAATGGTCCACCAGCCAACTTGACACAACGGTGGGATGCATTGGAGTCAACATGGGCCAGCATCCCTGTGGAACGCTTTCGACACCTTGTAGAGTTCATGCCCCACAAATTGAGGCTGTTCTGAGGGCAAAGTTTGGTATACTCAGTGAACTATATGAGCAGACTGAATATCAATATTAAGCCATTATCTGTGTGTGGGGGGGATACATCATAGAACTCATATCTCTTAACATGATGATCAGCTGCCATCAGCCTCGATACAGTGTTTTCTGACAAAACAACCCACATTCACAGCAGTATAACAGCCACACTCCCGGCAACGTGATTATTGGATTTGAAAGCATAGTGGACTGAAGAGACGTCTTAAAAAGCATACCCTGGGGAGCCCTAGCCTCTGTGGCACAATGCTCTTCATCTCCTAGCTCTCCTCCACAGTCATCTCGCTCCTCTTCCACACAGCAGTAACCCTCTGTTTCTCTCAGACCATCTCAAGATATATGATCAACATTAATGTACCATGGGAGCTCTATTTTTATCTCGGCAGGTTTGAGAAAACCCAAGTTCTCGGGTAGTAAGTGTTTATGAAGCGATAATGGTGACACAGAGAAACCCCTGTACACATAGCCCCTGAGTCAACTACAGGCCTGTGCTGCTGGAGACCTCGCGCTGATGGGATCAAGACAGTGTAGTTTGTAATGTGAAAGTATGGGAGTTGTTCACTCATAACACTGTAACACAATATTGATCATAATATAGTGAAACTCAATATAGCTCTAGTCTTATCAGACATGTACACTCTGATACTGTATTTGACTGTACTGTACTGTCCTGTACTGTACTGAACTGTACTATACTGAACTGTACTGTACTGAACTGTACTATACTGAACTGAACTGTACTATACTGTACTGTACTGTACTATACTGTACTGTACTGTACTGAATTGAACTGTACTGAACTGTACTGAACTGTACTATACTGAACTGTACTGACCTGTACTTTGAATGTGTCTTTCACAACATAAATAATACAAAGAACAACCACTAACCCTCTTTCAGGCCAAATATTTATGGCAAATAATAATGTCAACATCAATATCAATTGTATTGTTGATTTGTGATAACATGTACATCTTGACTGTATTAAAGTGCATTTCTCATGATGAAAAAGCCTGTCACAAACGGCAGTGCACAAAGAAGTATACATATTCAGAAACAGCTAGCCTGATGATATAGGATCTTAAGAATATGTAACATACTGTAATCTGAACATGTCTAATGCGAAACAACATACAACATGTGTGGACAGTGATGTCCACACATGAGGCAGACACAGTCTACAGTACAGTACTAAACACTAAAAGTGATGTGCAACAACTCAGGAGATAATAAATATTACATCTATGGCCACTGCAGAGGAAACAATGCTGTAATACCACTGCAACATTTCATGTAATTTTTCATCTCTACCGCAATTTATGTAAGAAGCTGAAAATGATATTCAGCTGAAAATGAATGACCAAAAAGTCTCACTGGGGTTGAAGAGACACGAGTTACTGCAGTGTGACATGACAAAAAAGTCTCACTGGGGTTGAAGAGACACGAGTTACTGCAGTGTGACATGACAAAAAAGTCTCACTGGGGTTGAAGAGACACGAGTTACTGCAGTGTGACATGACAAAAAAGTCTCACTGGGGTTGAAGAGACACGAGTTACTGCAGTGTGACATGACAAAAAAGTCTCACTGGGGTTGAAGAGACACGAGTTACTGCAGTGTGACATGACAAAAAGGAGAGTGGTGTTTCTGGGACATTAAAAACAAGATTAATCAAAACAAGAAGTACAAATTAAAAGAAAGAGTAATTCTCACAGCAAGAGCTGTGACGAAGCCCCACTGCAACGGAGCACCATAAATCCACAGCTATCCAATCCCACTAAACACTCCCCACACTAACTTTCAACGACAATGCCACGACCACCCTGCGCAACCCCTTAAAATGAAATATCATTTTTTAACAACAAAGAATTTCTGCTGAAAATTGAATCCAAATGTGGTTCAGGGACATTGGTGTTCCAGGAGGAAAGGTTTATTGTTTAACGTTGCTAACGCTAAGAGGCTACATGGAGGTCAGATCAGATCAAATACTCCACTACAGGTGGGTGGATGTCTTTGTTTGATTGGGGCAACAATGTTTGAGAACATGAACATTAGTCAATTTATCTCACTTTTCACTAGTCCTGAATGGTGGGGTACAGTAGCAGCCTATTCCACTTCAGCATATGGAGATAGTTACGCCATACCATGAAAAAGGAAAGATCAAAATGTAAATTACTCTAAATGGCGAAGGCTTAAGTGGTGGTACATTTTATATTTCCATTGTCAACCATCTTGAGTGCAAAATGGAATATGATAGTGATTGCTTTTTACCACAGAAGAAGTGGCTTCATGTTAGGGAGAAGAGAGCAACTTTACAGTAGGCCTATGATTTCAAGTGTAGCCTATTACTCAGATCATATCAGAGACATACAGATGTAGGATCTTAATTTGAGCCAGTTTGCTACAGCAGGAACATAATCCTGCAGCAACAGGAAATGTGAACGATTATTTGGATTATACTTAATGGACATTTTTTGTAGGAGTTGATACAGTTTTTGTTAGGGCAAATTAAGTCTGAAATTTAAAAGTGAAAATTACAAACTTTAAATGCTTTTTTAAACCTTGAATACACTACAAATTTGCATTTCGTACTGTGCGGGATAATTCTACATCTCTATCTCACTGCTGTCTGCATCCAATAGAGTTTCAAATGAACCCTGTCTTAAGAGATCCACAGATCCAGTATAGCATCGTCCCATAGTATCCAGTCAGTGTAACAGCCTATGAAACCCAGCTTCCTGGCTGCAATGTAGAACCATGGTTTCATGTTCCAGGCTGTTAAAACTGTAGATGGCCACAAAAGCTCGGAAATAACATTCAAATAGCAACCAAGAGGACTGTCATGATGTCCACTTGGATTTCGGTGAGCAAACTCGTCTTGCATATCTTTCATCAAGATGTGATACTCTGGCTCCATGGACTTTGATTATTTGAGCCAGGGTTGTTCATTTTCATTGTTTGGGTGTATTTCTATGTTGGGTATTTCTAGTTGTTCATTTCTATGTTTGGTGATTGGTCTTGATTAGTCATATGACTCCCAATCGGAGGTAACGAGTGTCAGCTGTCGGCTCGTTATCTCTGATTGGGAGCCATATTTATACTGTGTGGTGTCTCCTTGGTTTGTGGGTTTTTGTTCCATGTTTCTGTCAGTGTTACAGAGGACTTCACTATCGTCATTTGTTGTTTTTCGTGGTTGCTTTATTAAATAAAGTCATCATGTTCACTCCACGCGCTGCGTATTGGTCCGCTTCTTCAGACGGTCGTGACACAAGACAATTTAACAGGCCCAGAAATCCCTGTAAAATATGGAAAAACATACAATTAAGTTATAGAGCAGACGTTTATTAGATTTAGAGTTACTGGCTGTGAAGTCACCCCCATAGGACAGCTAAAGACATGTATACTTAAAAAAAAACAATGGCTGTGTTTTTCATGCAGTATGGCTTGACAACATCCAAATATGTGGTTTTTAAATTGTATTTTTTTGAGAAACAAACATGTAATTATATTACTGCCTCTATATCTTTGGACTGTCAAAAAGCATGTTTGCCTTTTTGTTGCAGTAGGGATTCTGTGCTGTTAGAGCAACGAATGCCTTGAATACACACGCACGCACGCACGCACATACAAAGCAAAGCACCAACAGACAAATTTCTTCTTTGCACTTCAAAGAATACATGACTAAGCGTCTATGAACACAATATACAGCAGCTCGGAAATATTTAAACCAGGTCTGAAATTAAGCTTCTCATATGAACTCTTGAGGTAATGTTTTCATGTGAGCCGGCTTTTAGGCTGCAGACACAAGTAATTATGGAGAAGTTACAGAGACATTAAATGTTTTGTTTGTGGTTACAGCAAATGAAACCAAACATCTGTTCTGCATATGCCTCAGTGTTGAAACCAGATTAATTAACAACAGTGGTGGAAAGGATGAGCAGAGTGAAAGGAAACTCTGGCATCCATTGAGTCTTTTTTCTGTTGAGCTCAGAAAATGATCATATCCAAGTTTATAGTTAACAGACAGAGGAGGCTCCTCAGAGGAGGAAGGGGAGGACCATCCTCCTCAGTGAAACATTAAAAAAGTTATCCTTTTTAGATAAAACTATACTACACTGAACAAAAATATGAACGCAACATGCAACAATTTCAAAGATTTTACTGAGTTACAGTTCATATAAGGAAATCAGTCAACTGAAATAAATTCATTAGGCCCTAATCTATGGATTTCACATGACTGGTAATACAGATATGCATCTGTTGGTCACAGATACCTTAAAAAAAAAAAGTAGGGGCATGGATCAGAAAACCAGTCAGTATCTGGTGTGACCACCATTTGCCTCATGCAGCGTGACACATCTCCTTAGCAGAGTTGATCAGGCTGTTGATTGTGGCCTGTGGAATGTTGTCCCACTCCTTTTCAATGGCTGTGCAAAGTTGCTGGATATTGGCGGGAACTGGAACACGCTATTGTGCGGTTCTGAGGCCGGTTGGACGTAGTGCCAAATTCTCTAAAACAACGTTGGAGGAGGCTTATGGTAGAGAAATTAACATTCAATTCTCTGGCAACAGCTCTGGTGGACATTCCTGCAGTCAGCATGACAATTGCACGCTCCCTCAAAACTTGAGACATCTGTGGCATTGTGTTGTGTGACAAAACTGCACATTTTAGAGTGGCCTTTTATTGTCCCCAGCACAATGTCACCTGTGTAATGATCATGCTGTTTTATCAGCTTCTTGATATGCCACACCTGTCAGGTGAATGGATTATCTTGGCAAAGGAGAAATGCTCACTAACAGGGATGTAAACAAATTTGTGCAAAATTTTTTAGAGAAATAAGCTTTTTGTGTGTATGGAACATTTCTGGGATCTTTTATTTCAGCTCATGAAACATGGGACCAACATTTTACAAATTGCGTTTATATTTTTGTTCAGTATAAATATATTCTCATGTCACCAAACAATTGATTAAAACACACTGTTTTGCAATGAAGGTCTACAGCGTAGCCTCAGCAGCACTCTGTAGGGTAGCACCATGGTGTAGCCGGAGGACAGCTAGCTTCTGTCCTCCTCTGGGTAAATTGACTTCAATACCAAATCTAGGAGGATCATGGTTCTCACCCCCTTCAATAGACTTACACAGTAATTATGACAACTTCCGGAGGACGTCCTCCAACCTATCAGAGCTCTTGCAACATGAACTGACATGTTGTCCATCCAATCAAAGGATCAGAGAACGAATCTAGTACTGAAAGCATAAACTACAGCTAGCTACAGTGCATAAAATGTGGTGAGAAGTTGACTCAAAGAGAGGGAAAGACAATAGTTTAACTTTTTTAGAATAAATACATTTCTTCCAAAAAATAAGGAGAGGTGAGAGAGAAAGCAAGAGAGAGAGAGAGAGAGAGAGAGAGAGAGAGAGAGAGAGAGAGAGAGAAGAGAGAGAGGGAGAGAGAGAGATAGCTAGCTATATTTCGTAGTATATGTTTTTTTTCACTTTCACTTTCCCTTACGCAGCTAGCATCTAATGCAGCTAGCTAGTTTAGCCTCCTTAAACACCCGGCTCAAACAGAGAGAGAGATGCTATGTTAGCTAGCCTACTATGGATATCCAACACTGAAATTCTTCCAAGTCAAGGTAAGGTTTTGGTTTTATGAATTTATTGCCACTGGGGCCCACCGGTGTAACTGCTAAACTGCTTGCTGATGACTGTATACTGTTGAATTAATGATTACACCCTAGATCAGCTAGATGCAGGCAAGAGTGTGCAATGCGGTATTGAATGTGACACTATCTGTCACCTTGACTACAAACAATTCTCTCCTCTGCACCTACATTGTAAACTTTCATTTATAGGCTAGGTTGTAGCAACCTCATGATGGGTACAGGGAACATTTGAGTATCATGTAGTAGCCTAAACCTATTGATGTTACATTGTGCTGGGTGAATGGAATATGAATGACAGTCATCCAATATTCTGTAGTAGAAATAAGGTCATGTTCATAAAATATAAATAAATTGCACCTTTCGCCACTATTAACAGAATATATGATCCTGGTGTCTGACTGCATCCAGATACAGTATTTGAATTCAATCCGAATGGATCGAAGATGGAGCTTAATGGTAATGTATCTTCAAGGGCATGTGGACCTGGTTACCTTTCTGAGACTAGGGGAAGAATGAAAACTTGGCCCATAATCTTTTAACAAAGGCAGTCAGACAGGTCAGTATACAGTACAGTCCAAATCTATAGCATAACACTGATTATTACACATACATCTGAGCAATACATTTACATTTTATTCAGTAGTTCCAAAGCTCATTAGCTATGTGCAATAAATCACGGTAGATTGGTGTGTGTATTAAATCTAGCTCAAATAACACAATTTCCTGTGTTTAGAAGAAATTCATCCAACACAAGTCCATTGGACTGCGGCCTTAGGGGCTTATACAGTATTATGTATCTGCATGTGTTCTTCTCTTATTTCTTTACGGTGCCGATCCTTTCATCCAACAAACTACAAATGACACAGTGAAAGGCTGTATAAGTGGTGAGTTCACCCCTAAGAGCATGCATACTGTAATCCAGTACTGTATCTGCATTTGAACTACAGACCCGTTGGAGGAGAATGCTGATACTGGAGGAGCTTGACAGATGCACTGGACTGTCTAAACAGCTGGCAGTGTGTGTGTTATCTGGAGTTCCCCAGTAAGGCTATCCATCTCCACACAGTGTATTCATCTGAGAGAGCAGCAGCTGATGGATCTCATGAACAGGATTAGTGCTTTTGGCTCCACACGTTTCCAACGCGCATATCCTGATGTAACACAGATCTTTCCCCTTGCGTTAATCTTACTGTTTACACATAACAGTCCTGTAACCATAAACATTGGCCAGGAAACATAAAGAGCTGTGTGCATATGATCAATCAATACAGACTACTTTGGCTGAGTTTGCACCTCAATGACAAATGGGCAGAACTAGGAATATGTGCATTTATCTACATCAGTTGAGTCTTTGTTGTCTACTGGACTGCAAGCAGGGTTAAGAAAGGCTGAGGTACATACAGGTTTTACAAATTAGGAGATTACTTTCAATGGCAGTATCAGATGGTTTTTCCCTAAGGAATGACTTTACAGGTTAGTATTCAGAGAGAGAATAACACTACACAGAGGTCCTCTATCTTCCTCATCATTGTCCTGTGGCTCTGAATGAGGTTGTCAAAGAGCTGCAGAGGAGGTAGAACACTTGGCCCTGAGGCTATCACTGAGTGACAAGAGAAACCATGTAGCTATGCGTGATCATTAATCTACCTCTTTGAAATGAACACAGGTGAAAAAAGATGGCTAAAGGGGATAGACAGATACATAAAGACATTGATTCAGTCCCTCTGGCTATTTTCTTTCCTTATAACCAAATCACTCACTATCAACATATATCATCTCAACAGACATGTAGGTCTCAAAATATCATATTTTGTTTCAGAACCTAACTAGATCGACAGATAGATAGATACTGTAGATAGATACAAAAGTACTGTAGATAGCATCGACGAGCTAACCACCATCACTGGCTTCATTGGGAAATGCATTGCTGACTTCGTCCCCACAGTGAAGGTTCGCTGCTTCCCCAATCAAAAGCCCTGGATTAAAACGAGGTGCACACTACTCTAAAGGACAGAGCTACCGCTCACAAGGCTATCGCAGCCAACCCCGAGGCTACGGCTGAGGACATGAACACGTACAAGAAGTCCCTCTACGACCTCCATAGAGCCATCAAACAGGCAAAAGCACAATATCGGAACAAGGTGGAATCCTATTATACTGGCTCTGACTCTCGACGCATGTGACAGAGGCTACAGCACATTACGGATAACAAAGGAAGCCCTAGGCGTGATCTTCCCAACGATGCCTCTACCAGATGAACGCAATGCCTTTTATGCACACTTCGACAAAAACAACACGGAGCCCTGCATGAGGGCCCCTGCTGATCCAGAGGACTGGCTGATTTCGCTCTCTGATGCTGACGTGAGTAAGGTTTTTAACCGGGTCAACACTCGTAAGGTCGCAGGGCCAGACTGTATGAAAGGGCGTGTCCTCAGGGCATGTGCAGAACCAACTGGCTGGCATCTTCACTGACATTTTCAACCTCTCGTTGTCCCAGTCTGTAACCCCCACGTTTCAAGCTGACTACCATCATTCCTGTTCCCAAAAACTCTAAGGCATCCTGTCACAATGACTACCGCCCTGAAGCACTCACATCTGTAATAATTAAGTGCTTTGAAAGGTTGATCATGGCATACATCAACACCCTGGGACTGAACACCACCTTCTGCAACTGGATCCTGGACTTCCTGACGGGCGGACCCCAGGTGGTAAGAGTACGAAACAACACCTCCGCCACCCTGACCCTCAACATGGGGGCCCTTCAGGGGAGTGGCTTAGAGCCCTCCTGTATTTACTGTTCAACCACGACTGTGTGGCCGTGCACGACTCCAACTCCATTATCAAGTTTGTTGATGACACGACGGTGCTAGGCCTGATCACCAACAGCGAGGAGACAGCCTAGGAGTAGGTCAGAACACTGCTCCCCCTCACACCTACGCTGCTGCAAACATGATTATTGATTACTGTGCCTTGCAAAAGTGTTCATCCCCCTTGGCGTTTTCCCTATTTTGTTGCATTACAACCTGTAATTTAAATTGATTTTTATTTGGATTTCATGTAATGGACATAGACAAAATAGTCCAAATTGGTGAAGTGAAATCAAAAAAATCACTTGTTTAAAAAAAATCAAAAAAATCAATAACGGAAAAGTGGTGCTTGCATTTGTGTCATGGAATCAGCCGAGGCTGCTCCTCCTCCTTGCTCGGGCAGGCTTCGGCGTTCGTCGTCCCCGGAGTACTAGCTGCCACCGATCTATGTTTCGGTGTTTGTCTAGTTTGTCTTGATTGTTTTCACCTGTTTCCCATTATGTTACATTGTATTCCCTTTATAACCCCCTGTCTCTCATTGGTTATTGTGTGTGATTGTTTTCCGTGAGGTCGGCAGTGTTCGGGTGTATGCGTATTTTGTTCCTCCCTGTTTGGAGGTTTTGTTTTGTATTTTTGATTACTGTGCAAGTAAAGTTTGTCTGCCAGTAGCTCGGTGTCCTGCGCTTGACTTCGCTCACAGCATACACGTCGCCCTGACAGAATCACACATCCCACATGGAGTCAGCAGGACCGGCGGTGCCAGCTGGATCAATGGAGGAATGCGTCGAACACCAAGCGGCCATGATCCAGGCTCTCGGCACCGCCATGGAACGGGTGGTGAGCACTATGGAGCGATGGGAAAGAGGGGGTCTGCCTACGCCTCCTCCAACGATACCACCACCATCGGCAATGCCCATCGCTTCCCCTCCGGGGTCCAGTGGGATTCGGCTCTCGCTCCCGAGGGCTTATGATGGCACAGCGGCTGGGTGTCAGGGTTTCCTGCTCCAGGTTGAACTCTACCTAGCAACCATCCACCCGGTGCCCTCAGGATACGAGAGCGTGTCCGCCCTCATCTCCTGTCTGTCCGGCAAGGCGCTGGAGTGGGCCAACGCCGAGTGGGGGGGAATAGACGCCGCTACTGTCAACTATGCGGAGTTCACCTGCCGCTTCAGGGCAGTATTCGATCATCCACCAGAGGGTAAAGCGGCGGGTGAGCGTCTATTCCACCTTAGACAGGGGAGGAGGAGCGCACAGGAGTTCGCGCTGGACTTCCGGACGCTGGCTGCCAACGCGGGATGGAATGAGAGGGCCCTCATCGACCACTACAGATGTAACCTGAGGGAGGACGTGCGTCGGGAATTGGCCTGCAGGGACACCAACCTCAGCTTCAACCAACTGGTGGACATGTCCATTCGCCTGGATACCCTGTTGGCTACCCGCGGACGTCCGGATTCAGGGCTGTCCATTCCATCCCCCAGCATTTCTGAGCCGACCCCTATGGAGCTCGGAGATGCTGGTGCTAGGGAGACCAGGAGAGAGACCAGGAGGGAGGCCGTCCCCTGCACCAACTGTGGCCGCAGAGGACACACTGCTGGTCGGTGCTGGGGAGGGTCTCCTAGGAATCGAGGCAGTAGGCAGCGCACTGATGAGTCATTCCAGGTGAGTAGGCACCCAACTCACCCAGAGCTCTCTGTTGCGCATATGTGTATTAAAGTTGTGTTTCCCAAGGTTTCTCCTCACTCCCAGCATAAGGCGCTAGTAGATTCAGGCGCAGCTGGGAATTTTATTGATCGCCAATTCACCTATAAGTTAGGGATTCCTATTGTACCTGTTGATGTGTCCTTCCCCATCCATGCCCTAGAAAGCCGCCCTTTGGGGTCAGGATTGATTAGGGAAGTCACAGCGCCTCTCAGGATGAAAACACAGGAGGGCCATGAGGAGATACTATGTTTGTATTTGATTGATTCTCCTGCGTTTCCCGTGGTGTTGGGGCTTCCCTGGTTAACATCCCATGACCCCAACATTTCATGGCAACAGAGGAATCTCAAGGGATGGTCTGATCAGTGTTTCGGGCGGTGTGTAGGTGTTTCCGTAGGGGCAACGACGGTGGAAAGCCCGAACCAAGTTCCCACCATGCACATTCCACCTGAGTATGCCGATTTGGCACTCGCATTCTGTAAAAAGAAGGCGACTCAATTACCACCTCATCGACAGGGGGATTGTGCGATAGACCTCCAAGTAGTCATGGGTATCCTCTGTCTCAGGAGGGGACGGCGGCTATGGAGACATACGTCACCGAATCGCTGAGACAGGGATACATACGGCCGTCCACTTCCCCTGCGTCCTCAAGTTTCTTTTTTGTGAAGAAGAAGGATGGGGGTTTACGCCCGTGTATTGATTACCGTGGTCTCAATCAGATCACAAACAAATACAGCTATCCTCTCCCTCTGATTGCTAGTATGACGGAGTCATTACACGGGGCGCGATTCTTCACAAAATTGGATCTCAGGAGCGCGTACAACCTGGTGCGCATTAGGGAGGGAGATGAGTGGAAGACAGCATTCAGTACCACCTCGGGTCACTATGAGTACCTCGTCATGCCATACGGTTTAATGAATGCTCCTTCAGTCTTCCAATCATTTGTGGACGAGATTTTCCGGGTCTTGCATGGACAGGGTGTAGTGGTGTATATTGATGACATTCTAATATACTCTGCTACACGAGCCGAGCATGTGTCCCTGGTGCGTCGAGTGCTTGGTAGACTGTTAGAGCATGACCTGTATGCGAAGGCGGAGAAATGTCTGTTCTTCCAGGAGTCCATCTCCTTCCTGGGACATCGGTTGTCCGCGTCAGGGGTGGAGATGGAGATTGACCGCGTTTCTGCCATGCATAATTGGCAGACTCCCACCACGGTGAAGGAAGTGCAGTGGTTCTTGGGTTTTGCCAATTACTACCGGAGGTTTATCCGGGGCTTTGGACAGGTAGCAGCTCCCATTACCTCCCTGCTAAAGGGGGGTCCGGTGCGTCTGCAGTGGTCGGCTGAGGCGGACAGGGCGTTTAGACATCTGAAGGACCTGTTTACCTCGGCTCCGGTGCTGGCACATCCGGATCCCTCTTTGGCGTTCCAAGTTGAGGTGGATGCGTCCGAGGCTGGGATCGGCACTGTGCTGTCTCAGCGCTCGGGTACGCCACCAAAACTCTGCACCTGTGCTTTCTATTCTAAGAAGCTCAGTCCGGCGGAGCGCAATTATGACGTTGGGGACAGGGAGCTGTTAGCTGTGGTTCAAGCCCTGAAGGTGTGGAGGCATTGGCTTGAGGGGGCTAAACACCCTTTTCTCATTCTGACTGACCATCGTAACCTGGAGTACATCCGGGCAGCGAGGAGGCAGAACCCTCGCCAGGCAAGGTGGGCTATGTTTTTTTCCCGATTTGTATTTAAGCTCACCTATAGACCAGGATCACAGAACGCTAAGGCAGACGCCCTGTCCCGACTATATGACACAGAGGAGAGGTCCATTGAGCCCACTCCCATACTTCCGGAGTCTTGTCTGGTGGCACCGGTGGTGTGGGAGGTTGATGCGGACATCGAGCGGGCGTTACGTACCGATCCTACTCCCCCACAGTGTCCAGAGGGTCGGAAGTACGTGCCGCTCGAGGTTCGCGATCGATTGATATATTGGGCTCACATGTCACCCTCCTCTGGTCATCCTGGTATTGGTCGGACTGTGCACTGCCTTAGTGGGAAGTACTGGTGGCCCACTTTAGCTAAGGACGTGAGGGTTTATGTTTCCTCCTGCTCGGTGTGCGCCCAGTGTAAGGCGCCTAGACACCTGCCCAGAGGGAAGTTACAACCCCTACCCGTTCCACAACGGCTGTGGTCTCACCTATCGGTGGATTTTGTCACGGACCTTCCCCCCTCCCAGGGGAACACAACGATCTTGGTCGTTGTGGATCGGTTTTCGAAGGCCTGCCGTCTCACTCCTATGCCAGGTCTCCCTACTGCCCTACAAACTGCTGACGCCCTGTTCACACACGTCTTCCAGCACTGCGGGGTGCCTGAGGATATAGTGTCTGATCGGGGTCCCCAGTTCACCTCTAGAGTCTGGAGGGCGTTTATGGAACGTCTGGGGGTCTCGATTAGCCTTACCTCAGGTTTTCACCCCGAGAGTAATGGGCAGGTCGAGAGAGTGAACCAGGATGTGGGTAGTTTCTGAGGTCCTATTGCCAGGACCGGCAGGAGGAGTGGTCGGGATATATTCCCCTGGGCAGAGATAGCCCAAAACTCACTCCGCCACTCCTCCACTAACCTTACGCCTTTTCAGTGTGTGCTAGGTTATCAGCCGGTCCTGGCACCTTGGCATAAGAGCCAGATCGAAGCCCCTGCGGTGGACGAGTGGTTTCGGCGCTGGGAAGAAACCTGGAACGCTGCGCATGTCCATCTGCAGCGGGCTATCAGGCGGCAAAAGGCGAGCGCCGATCGCCACCGCAGTGAGGCTCCGGTGTATGCACCGGGAGATCGGGTCTGGCTCTCGACCCGAAACCTGCCCCTTCGCCTGCCCTGCCGGAAGCTGGGTCGGCGGTTTGTGGGGCCATTTAAAGTCCTGAGGAGATTGAACGAGGTATGTTATAGGTTACAACTGCCCATTGATTACCGCATTAACCCCTCGTTCCATGTGTCTCTCCTCAGGCCGGTGGTGGCTGGTCCACTCCAGGAGAGTGAGGTACGAGAGTCTCCTCCGCCCACGTTGGACATCGAGGGGGCTCCGCCGTACTCAGTCCGTTCCATCTTGGATTCGAGGTGTCGGATAGGGGGCCTGCAGTATCTCGTGGAGTGGGAGGGGTACGGTCTGGAGGAACGGTGCTGGGTCCCTAGGAGGGACATCCTAGAGACCTCCATGTTGAGGGACTTCCACCGGAGTCAACCGATTCGCCCTGCTCCGTGTCCTCCTGGCCGTCCCAGAGGCCGAGGACGGTGCACGGCTGGAGCCGCGCGTTAAGGGGGGGGGGGGGGGGAGGGTACTGTCACGGAATCAGCCGAGGCTGCTCCTCCTCCTTGCTCGGGCAGGCTTCGGCGTTCGTCGTCCCCGGAGTACTAGCTGCCACTGATCTATGTTTCGGTGTTTGTCTAGTTTGTCTTGACTGTTTTCACCTGTTTCCCATTATGTTACATTGTATTCCCTTTATAACCCCCTGTCTCTCATTGGTTATTGTGTGTGATTGTTTTCCGTGAGGTCGGCAGTGTTCGGGTGTGTGCGTATTTTGTTCCTCCCTGTTTGGAGGTTTTGTTTATATTTTTGATTACTGTGCAAGTAAAATTTGTCTGCCAGTAGCTCGGTGTCCTGCGCTTGACTTCGCTCACAGCATACACGTCGCCCTGACAATATGTATTCACCCCCTTTGCCATAAAGCCCCTAAATAAGATCTGGTGCAACCAATTACCTTCAGAAGTCACATAATTAGTTAAATAAAGTCCACCTGTGTGCAATCTAAGTGTCACATGATCTCAGCATATATACACATGTTCTGAAAGGCTCCCAGAGTCTGCAACACCACTAAGCAAGGGGCACCACCAAGCAAGCAGCACCACGAAGACCAAGGAGCTCTCCAAACAGGTCAGGGACAAAGTTGTGGAGAAGTACAGATCAGTGTTCGGTTATAAAAAAATATCCGAAACTTTGAACATCCCACGGAGCACCATTAAATCCATTATTAAAACATTTTAAGAATATGGCACCACAACAAACCTGCCAAGAGAGGGCCGCCCACCAAAACTCAGGGACCAGGCAAGGAGGGCATTAATCAGAAAGGCAACAAAGAGACCAAAGATAACCCTGAAGGAGCTGCAAAGCTCCACAGCGGAGATTGGAGTATCTGTCCATAGGACTACTTTAAGCCGTACACTCCACAGAGCTGGGCTTTTATGGAAGAGTGGCCAGAATAAAGCCATTGCTTAAAGAAAAAAATAAGCAAACACGTTTGGTGTTCGCCAAAAGGCATGTGGGAGACTCCCCAAACATATGGAAGAAGGTACCAGTGTAACCGTTATGTCTGGCGCAAACCCAACACCTCTCATCACCCCGAGAACACCCCAATGTTTTTCATCGGCAGGGACTGGGAAACTGGGCAGAATTGAAGGAATGATGGATGGCGCTAAATACAGGAAAATTCTTGAGGGAAACCTGTTTCAGTCTTCCAGAGATTTGAGACTGGGATGGAGGTTCACCTTCCAGCAGGACAATGACCGTAAGCATACTGCTAAAGCAACACTTGAGTGGTTTAAGGGGAAACATTTAAATATCTTGGAATGGCCTAGTCAAAGCCCAGACCTCAATCCAATTGAGAATTTATGGTATGACTTAAAGATTGCTGTACACCAGCGGAACCCATCCAACTTGAAGGAGCTGGAGCAGTTTTGCCTTGAAGAATGGGCAAAAATCCCAGTGGCTAGATGTGCCAAGCTTATGGAGACATACCCCAAGAGACTTGCAGCTGTAATTGCTGCAAAAGGTGGCTCTACAAAGTATTGACTTTGAGGGGGGTGAATAGTTATGCTTTTTTGTCTTATTTCTTGTTTGTTTCACAATAAAAAATATTTTGCATCTTCAAAGTGGTAGGCATGTTGTGTAAATCAAATGATACAAACCCCCCAAAAATCAATTTTAATTCCAGGTTGTAAGGCAACTTAATTTTTACTATTTTCTACATTGTAGAATTCCCTGGCTAGCACTACACGACCCCACCTTTTCATGGCCGCAGAGGACTCTCACGGGGTGGTCGCGAGAGTGTCAGGGTAGGTGTCTAGATTTTTCCGTTGGTGCATTCCCTCCGAATACCTCTATTTGGCGCACGCCTTTTCCAAAACGTAGGCGACCAAATTACCACCCCATCGCTCGGGGGATTGCGCAATAAACCTCCAGTTAGACGCTGTGCTGCCCAGGAGTCATGTATATCCCCTGTCGCAGGCTGAAACGGAGGCTATGGAAACATATGTCTCCGAGTTCCTGCGTCAGGGGTTCATACATCCCTCCACTTCAACCGCCTCCTCAAGTTTATTTTTCGTGAAGAAGAAAGACGGGGGTCTGTGCCCTTGCATTGATTACCGTGCACTTAATAAAATTACAATTCGCTATAGTTATCCTCTACCGCTCATTTCCTCTATGATCGAATCAATGCATGGGGCGCACTTCTTCATGAAATTAGATCTCAGGAGTGCGTACAACCTGGTGCGTGTCCGGGAAGGGGATGAATGGAAGACAGCATTTAGCACCACCACGGGGCATTATGAATACCTGGTGATGCCGTATGGGTTGATGAATGCTCCATCAGTCTTCCAGTCCTTTGTGAATGAGGTGTTGCGGGACATGCTTGGTCGCAGTGTGGTGGTCTACATCGATGACATCCTAGTGTATTCCGCTACGCGCGCCGAGCATGTGTCCCTGGTTCGCAGAGTGCTTGGGTGACTGTTGGAGCATGACCTGTATGCCAAGGCAGAAAATTGTCTGTTCTTCCAACAATTCGTCTCCTTCCTCGGATACCACATCACCAACTCAGGTGTGGAGATGGATGGAGACCGCATTTCAGCCGTGCGTAATTGGCCGACTCCAACCACGGTTAAGGAGGTGCAACGCTTCATTGGCTTTGCCAATTACTATCGGAGGTTTATCCGGGGCTTTGGCAAGGTCGCAGCCCCCATCACCTCTCTGTTGAAGGGTGGGTCATCCCGGCTCCGCTGGTCTGCTGAGGCTGACAGGGCTTTCAGTACCCTGAGGGCTCTGTTCACCTCAGCCCCAGTACTAGTCCATCCCGTTCCCTCATTGCCGTTCGTAGTGGAGGTGGACGTGTCCGAGGTAGGGGTAGGTGCTGTCCTGTCCCAACGCTCAGGCACGCCACCCAAGCTCCACCCCTGTGCCTTCTTCTCTAAGAAGCTCAGCCCGGCGGAGCAGAACTATGAAGTTGGTGATCGGGAGCTGTTGGCTGTTGTCAGAGCTCTGGCTCGAGGGGGCTAAACAACCATTCCTCGTCTGGACTGACCACCGTAACCTGGAGTACATCTGGGCAGCGAGGAGGCTGAACCCTCGCCAGGCCAGGTGGGCCTTGTTCTTCACCCGGTTTGATTTCATGCTGTCCTATATACCAGGCACCAAGAACGTGAAGGCAGACGCACTGTCACGGCTGTACGACACAGAGGAGAGGCCCATTGATAACACCCCCATACTCCCGGCCTCCTACATTGTGACGCCGGTGGTGTGGGCGGTGGATGCAGTAATAGCGCTGGCGTTACGCATTGAGCCTTCTCCACCTCAGTGCCCAGCTGGGCTTCGGTACGTGTCGTATAGTGTCCATGATCGTCTTATCTATTGGGCACACGTCCCCCTCCTCTGGTCACCCAGGCATCGGCCGTACAGTGCGCTGCCTTACCGGGAAGTACTGGTGGATTACCTTGGTGTGCGTCCAGAGTAAGGCCCCTAGGCACTTTCCAGCGGGTAAGTTACATCCCTTACCAGTTCCACAACAGCCATGGTCCCACTTATCGATCGATTTTCTAACTGATCTTCTCTTCTCTCAGGGTAACACCCCCATCCTAGTTGTTGTGGACCGCTTTTTTAAAGCCCGGTCACCCCACGGCCCTGCAAACTGTGGAAGCCCTTTTTACTCACATCTTCCGGCACTACGGGGTGCCAGAGGACATAGTGTCTGACCGGGGTCCCCAGTTTATGTCTAGGGTCTGGAAGGCGTTCTTGGAACGTCTGGGGGTCTCGGTCAGCCTGACCTCTGGGTCTCACCCCGAATCTAATGGGCAGGTGGAAGGGGTGAATCAGGATGTGGGTAGGTTTCTGTGGTCCTACTGCAGAACTCTCTCCGCCACTCCTCCACTAACATGTCACAATTTCAATGTGTTTTAGGTTATCAGCCGGTCCTGGCACCGTGGCATCAGAGCCAGACCGAAGCTCCTGCGGTGGACGATTGGTTTGGGCGCGCGGAGGAGAAGTGGAATGCCGCCCACGTCCACCTCCAGTGCCCCGTGCGTTGCCAGAAGTCCAACGCTGACCACCACCGCAGTGAGGCCCCGGTCTTTGTACCGGGTGATCGGGTCTGGCTCTCGACCTAGAACCTGCCCCTCCTTCTGCCCTGCCGGCAGCTGGGCCCGTGGTTTGTGGTGCCGTTCAAAGTCCTGAGGAGAGTGAACGAGGTAACGTATAGGTTGCTGCTCCCTCCTGATTACCGTATTAACCCCTCGTTTCACGTGTCTCTCCTCAGGCTGGTGGTGGCTGGTCCGCTCCAGGAGTCTGAGGTGCGGGAGGTCCCTCATCGAGGGGGCCTCGGCGTACGCCGTCCGTTCCATCCTGGATTTGAGGCATCGGGCGGGGGGCTTTCAGTACCTCGTGGAGTGGGAGGGGTAGGGTCCAGAGGAGTGGTGCTGGGTCCCGGTGAAGGATGTCCTCGATCCCTCCCTGTTGCGGGACTTCCACCATCGTCATCCGGATCGCCCTTCTACGTGTCCTCCTGGCTATCCCCGGGGCCGGTGTTGGTGCGCAGCTGGGGGGGGTGTTCTCTCATGACTCCCTCCGAAACTGCCTCATCTCCTTGTTCGGGCAGGCTTCGGGGTTCGTCGTCACCGGCCTTCTAACCACTGCCGCTCCTCTTTTCATCATTCCATTTGTTTTGTCTTCTTTTTCATACACACCTGGTACATATCCCCTCATCAGTCTCTGTATAATTATTTCCTCTGCTCCCCCATGTCTTTGTGTGTTATTGTTCCATGTGGAGGTGTCGCTAGCTTGTGTTGAGCATTATGTTACTTATATCGCTGGGATATTCACCCGTGTGTTTTGTTTTCCCAGTACGCATTTAAATCGCACTGTATTTGGTTTACACATTGCTGCGGACTGCTGTATTGGTCAAATAAACCCTATTCTTTGATTTACACCTCCTGCGCCTGGCTCCGTCCTACTCACCTTGTTACCATTTTAGATTTTAGATTCTTCAAAGAGCCACCCTTAGCCTTGATGACAGCTTTGCACACTCTTGGCATATTCTCAACCAGATTCACCTGGAATGCTTTTCCAGCAGTCTTGAAGGAGTTTCCACATATGCTGAGCACTTGTTGGCTGCTTTTCCTTCACTCTACCGTCCAACTCATCCCAAACCATCTCAATTGGGTTTTCGGGTGATTATGGAGGCCAGGTCATCTGATGCCGCACTCCATCACTCTCCTTCTTGGTCAAATAGCCCTTACACAGTCTGGAGGTGTGTTTTGGGTCATTGTCCTGTTGAAAAACAAATGATAGTACCACTAAGCGCAAACCAGATGGGATGGCGTATCGCTGCGGTAGCCATGCTGGTTAAGTGTGCCTTGAATCCAAAATAAATCACTGACAGTGTCACCAGCAAAGCACCCCCACACCTCCTCCTCCATGCTTCACGGCGGGAACCACAAATGCGGAGATCATCCGTTCACCTACATTTTCATTTTAGTCATTTAGCAGACGCTCTTATCCAGAGCGACTTACAGGAGCAATTAGGGTTAAGTGCCTTGCTTAAGGGCACATCGACAGATTTTTCACCTAGTCGGCTCGGGGATTAGAACCAGCGACCTTTCAGTTACTGGCACAACGCTCTTACCCACTAAGCTACCTGCCGCCCCCACCTACTCTGCGTCTCACAAAGACACGGCGGTTTGAACCAAAAAACGCACATTTTGACTCATCAGACCAAAGGACAGATTTCCACCGGTCTAATGTCCATTGCTCGTGTTTCTTGGCCCAAGCAAGTCGCTTCATCTTATTGGTGTGCTTTAGTAGTGGTTTCTTTACAGCAACTCGACCATGAAGGCCTGATTCACGCAATCTCCTCTGAACAGTTGATGTTGAGACGTGTCTGTTACTAGAACTCTGTGAAGCATTTATTTGAGCTGCAATCTGAGGTGCAAATTAACGCTAATGAACTTATCCTCTGCAGCAGAGGTAACTCTGGGTCTTCCTTTCCTGTGGTGGTCCTCATGAGAGCCAGTTTCATCATAGCGCGTGATGGTTTTTGCGACTGCATTTGAAGAAACTTTCAAAGTTCGTGAACATTTCCATATTGACTGACCTTCATGTCTTAAAGTAATGATGGACTGTCGTTTCTCTTTGCTTATTTGAGCTGTTCTTGCCATAATATGGACTTGGTCTTTTAACAAATAGGGCTATCTTCTGTATACCACCCCTAACTTGTCACAACACAACTGATTGGCTCAAATGCATTAAGAAGGAAAGAAATTCCACAAATTAACTTTTAAGAAAGGACACCTGAAGCTGGTTGAGAGAATGCCAAGAGAATGCCAAGAGAGAATGCCAAGAGTGTGCAAAGCTGTCATCAAGGCAAAGGGTGGCTACTTTGAAGAATCTCAATTCTTGTTTAACACTTCTTTGGTTACTACATGATTCCATATGTGTTATTTCATAGTTTTGATGGCTTCACTATTATTCTTCAATGTAGAAAATATTAAAAATAAAGAAAATCCCTTGAATGAGTAGGTGTGTCCAAACTTTTGATTGTCGGAAGTTTACATACATCTTAGCCAAATTCAGTTTTTCACAATTCCTGACATTTAATCCTAGTAAAAATTTTGTTTTAGGTCAGTTAGGATCACCACTTTATTTTAAGAATGTGAAATGTCAGAATAATAGTAGAGAGAATTATTTATTTATATATCCACCTACAGTATCACGCCTACACTGACACTTGCACACGCACGCACACACACACACACACACCACACAAACACACACACACACTTACACTTACATACACACACACACCACGCAAACACACCTTACACTTATGCTGCTACCATACTGTTTACTATTATTATTCTGCTATAGCTTCCTCTCTTATTTTTCGTGTTTGTTTGTTTTATTTATTTATTAGTTATACCATTTTGGTATTGAATACTGCACTATTGGGTAGGGCTTGCAGGTTAAGCATTTCACTGTAGTTGTGCATGTGACAAATAAAACGTTAAACTATTAGACCCTTTGCCTGGGTTTGTGGCCATTTGCAAACAGATCAGATTCCAAAATCAAACACACCCGAAGGACTTTATATTAATGCACATCAGCAAGCCTATCGACTCCACCTGTTAGAATATTTTAATTGATGGGCAACACTGTATCAAACTGAATGCCACTGTCATAGCGACGTGTATGCGGTAGGCGAAGTCAAGAGCAGGACACCGAGCTATTGACAGATACTTTACTGGATACAGTGCAAATCCAAAGTACAAAGGCAACCTCATACAGAGAGGAACGATACAACCCGCACACATGGGCAACTGCCGAAAAGACCAAAACAATTACGCACAAGACACAATGAGAAACAGAGGGTTATAAAGGGAACACAATAAAACATAATGGGAAACAGGTGTAAACAATAAAGACCAAACAAGACAAACACCGAAACATAGATCGGCAGCAGCTAATACTCCGGGGACGACGAACGCCGAAGCCTGCCCGAGCAAGGAGGAGGAGCAGCCTCGGCTGAATCCGTGACAGTACCTGAGGTAAGGCTAATCGAGACCCCCAGACGTTCCATAAACGCCCTCCAGACTCTAGAGGTGAACTGGGGACCCCGATCAGACACTATATCCTCAGGTACCCCGTAGTGCCGGAAGACATGTGTAAACAGGGCGTCAGCAGTTTGTAGGGCTGTAGGGAGACCTGGCATAGGAATGAGACGGCAGGCCTTTGAAAACCGATCCACAACGACCAAGATCGTCGTGTTCCCCTGGGAGGGGGGAAGGTCCGTGACAAAATCCACCGAGAGGTGAGACCACGGTCGTTGTGGAACGGTAGGGGTTGTAATTTCCCTCTGGGTAGGTGTCTAGGCGCCTTACACTGGGCGCACACCGAGCAAGAGGAAACATAAACCCTCACGTCCTTAGCTAAAGTGGGCCACCAGTACTTTCCACTAAGGCAGTGCACTGTCCGACCAATACCAGGATGGCCAATGGAAGGTGTCATGTGAGCCCAATATATTAATCGATCACGAACCTCGAGCGGCACATACTTCCGACCCTCTGGACACTGTGGGGGAGTAGGATCGGTACGTAACGCCCGCTCGATGTCCGCATCAACCTCCCATACCACCGGTGCCACCAGACAAGACTCCGGAAGTATGGGAGTGGGCTCAATGGACCTCTCCTCTGTGTCACATAGTCGGGACAGGGCGTCTGCCTTAGCGTTCTGTGACCCTGGTCTATAGGTGAGCGTAAATACAAATCGGGTGAAAAACATAGCCCACCTAGCCTGGCGAGGGTTCAGCCTCCTCGCCGCCCGGATGTACTCCAGGTTACGATGGTCAGTCAAAATGAGAAAAGGGTGTTTAGCCCACTCAAGCCAATGCCTCCACACCTTCAGGGCTTGCACCACAGCTAACAGCTCCCTGTCCCCCACATCATAATTGCGCTCCGCTGGACTGAGCTTCTTAGAAAAGAAAGCCCAGGGGCGGAGTTTAGGTGGCGTACCCGAGCGCTGAGACAGTACAGCACCGATCCCAGCCTCGGACACATCCACCTCAACTTGGAACGCCAAAGAGGGATCCGGATGTGCCAGCACCGGAGCCCGAGGTAAACAGGTCCTTCAGATGCCCAAAAGCCCTGTCCGCCTCAGCCGACCACTGCAGACGCACCGGAACCCCCTTTAACAGGGAGGTAATGCGAGCTGCTACCTGCCCAAAGCCCCGGATAAACCTCCGGTAGTAATTGGCAAAACCCAAGAACCGCTGCACCTCCTTCACCGTGGAGGGAGTCTGCCAATTGCACACAGCTGAAACATGGTCAATCTCCATCTCCACCCCTGACGCGGACAACCGGTGTCCCAGGAAGGAGATGGACTCCTGGAAGAACAGACATTTCTCCGCCTTTGCATACAGGTCATGCTCCAACAGTCTACCAAGCACCCGACGAACCAGGGACACATGCTCTGCGTGGGTAGTGGAGTATATTAGAATGTCATCAATAAACACCACTACACCCTGTCCATGCAAGTCCAGGAAAATCTCATGCACAAACGATTAGAAGACTGAAGGAGCATTCATTAAACCGTATGGCATGACGAGGTACTCATAGTGACCCGAGGTAGTACTGAATGCTGTCTTCCACTCATCTCCCTCCCTAATGCGCACCAGGTTGTACGCGCTCCTGAGATCCAATTTTGTGAAGAATCGCGCCCCGTGTAATGACTCCGTCATACTAGCAATCAGAGGGAGTGGATGGCTGTATTTGATGGTGATCTGATTGAGACCACGGTAGTCAATACACGGGCGTAAACCCCCATCTTTCTTCTTCACAAAAAAGAAACTTGAGGACGCAGGGGAAGTGGACGGCCGTATGTATCCCTGTCTCAGCGATTCGGCGACACTTGGAGGTTTATCGCACAATCCCCCTGTCGATGGGGTGGTAATTGAGTCGCCTTCTTTTTACAGAAGGCGAGAGCCAAATCAGCATATTCAGGTGGAATGTGCATGGTGGGAACTTGGTTCGGACTTTCCACCGTCGTGGCCCCTACGGAAACACCCACACACCTTCCGACACACTGATCAGACCATCCTATCTAGGGCATGGATAGGGAAGGGCACATCCACTGGAACAATAGGAATCCCTAACTTATGGGTGAACTGGCGATTGATAAAATTCACAGCTGCGCCTGAATCGACTAGCGCCTTATGCTGGGAATGAGGAGAAACCTTGGGAAACACAACTTTAATACACATTTGCGCAACAGGGAGCTCTGGGTGAGTTGGGCGCCTACTCACCTGGAATGACTCATCAGTGCGCGGCCTACTGCCTCGATTCCGAGGAGACCCTCCCCAGCACCGACCAGCAGTGTGTCCTCTGCGGCCACTGTTGGTGCAGGGGACGGTCTCTCTCCTGGTCTCTCTCCTAGTACCAGCACCTCCGAGCTCCATAGGGGTCGGCTCGGAAGTGCTGGGGGATGGAATGGACAGCCCCGAGTCCGGACGTCCGCGGGTAGCCAACAGGGTGTCCAGGCGAATCGACATGTCCACCAGTTGATCGAAGTTTAGGTTGGTGTCCCCGACGCACGTTCTCCCTCAGGCTACATCTGTAGTGGTCAATGAGGGCCCTCTCATTCCATCCCGCATTGGCAGCCAGCATCTGGAAGTCCAGTGCGAACTCCTGCGCGCTCCTCTTCCCCTGTCGGAGGTGGAATAGACGCTCACCCGCCGCTTTACCCCCTGGTGGATGATCGAATACTCCCCTGAAGCAGCGGGTGAACTTCGCATAGTTGACAGTAGCGGCGTCTATTCCCCCCCACTCAGCGTTGGCCCACTCCAGCGCCTTGCCGGACAGACAGGAGATGAGGGCGGACACGCTCTCATATCCCGAGGGCGCCGCGTGGATGGTTGCCAGGTAGAGTTCCACCTGGAGCAGGAAACCCTGACACCCGGCAGCTGTGCCATCATAAGCCCTCGGGAGCGAGAGCCGAATCCCACTGGTCCCCGGAGGTGAAGCGATGGGTATAGCTGATGATGGTGGTATCGTCGGAGGAGGTGTAGGCAAACCTCTTCTTTCCCATCGCTCCATGGTGTTCACCACCCGTTCCATGGTGGTGCCGAGAGCCTGGATCATGGTCGCTTGTTGTTCTACGCGCTCTTCCATTGATCCAGCTGGCACCGCCGCTCCTGCTGACTCCATGTCTTATGGTGCGTAATTCTGTCAAAGCGACGTGTATGCGGTAGGCGAAGTCAAGAGCAGGACACCGAGCTACTGGCAGATACTTTACTGGATACAGTGCAAATCCAAAGTACAAAGGCAACCTCATACAGAGAGGAACGATACAACCCTCACACATGGGCAACTGCCGAAAAGACCAAAACAATTACGCACAATACACAATGAGAAACAGAGGGTTATAAAGGGAACACAATAAAACATAATGGGAAACAGGTGTAAACAATAAAGACCAAACAAGACAAACACCGAAACATAGATCGGCAGCAGCTAGTACTCCGGGGACGACGAACGCCGAAGCCTGCCCGAGCATATCACTGGAGACTGACACGTATAAAGTCTGTCATAATAAAGTGGCTTTTGACTTTAAGACAGGGTAAGAAAGGATCTGTTCAACATGTAATGACAGCCTCAAGACAAGACAACAACAACTTGTTGTCGTTCACATTGCAGGGCCATAAGAGCATAAGACCCAGCCTAAACATTCCCGGCTCCGGAGACGACCTAGGAAGCCACAACGTTTCAGCATTGTCATCCAAAACTCTCCTGGTTATTTCCTCTGGATTTTTCCCTTCATAGCTGACATTTTGAGACACTTCGTTGTTTACCGTTCATAATCTGTGCCTGGAAGTCTAGGTACAGTATACATCCCTACTTTGGTACGAAATGGAATTTGAATCTTAAGAAGATTCCCAAAGTAAGGGCTATACTGAGATATATATATATATATATATATATATATATATATATATATACTGTATACAGTTGAAGTCGGAAGTTTACATAAACCTTAGCCAAATATATTTAAACTCAATTTTTCACAATTCCTGACATTTAATCCTTGTAAAAATTCCCTGTCTTAGGTCAGTTAGGATCACCACTTTATTTTAAGAATGTGAAATGTCAAAATAATAGTAGAGATAATTATTTATTTAAGCTTTCATTTCTTTCATCACATTCCCAGTGGGGAATGCTACCAAATTAGTATTTGGTAGCATTGCCTTTAAATTGTTTAACTTGGGTCAAACGTTTCGGGTAGCCTTCCACAAGCTTCCCACAATAAGTTGGGTGAATTTTGGCCCATTCCTCCTGACAGAGCTGGTGTAACTGAGTCAGGTTTGTAGGCCTCCTTGCTTGCACACACTTTTTCAGTTCTGCCCACAAATGTTCTATAGGATTGAGGTCAGGGCTTTGTGATGGCCACTCCAATACCTTGACTTTGTTGTCCTTCAGCCATTTTGCCACAACTTTGGAAGTATGCTTGGGGTCATTGTCCATTTAGAAGACCCATTTGCGACCAAGTTTTACAGTTTTTTACGATTGCTTACACACTAAAATTCAACTTTTCCCACAATTAGCAAAACCTTACACTCAAGGAGCAAAACACAAGGCTAGATTTGCACAACTGTAAGCACATTGTCAGCTTCACACTATTTGCAAAACATTACACACAGTGATTTGCAAAACACTAAACACACTTGTATACATCAGACACAGAAGTATATCATGATGTCACTTCCTTGCAATTCCAAAGCACTGACTGTCAAATTACCACACCTATGAGCCAATCTGTTAAACACAGCCATCAGGTGCACAAACACATGATTGCTAAATTGTAGACACACCAATCAGGTTTAAGCACTATAAAAATGCAGCAGGTAGGTTCACCTGCCTTCAACCAAAATGGAAGGAGTCAGAAGAAGAGTGAGGGTGAGAGGAGGAGTACACAGAGGAGGAGAAGGAGGTAGAGGAAGAGGCAGAGGCCGAGCCAGAGGTCGAGGAAGACCTGAAGCAGGAGGAGAACGTGCACAAAGAAGAAGAGGACCAAACTTATCAAATGACATTCGTGCAACACTAGTGGACCATGTTGTGAACCACGGATTGACGCTGAGGGAGGCTGGACTGAGAGTTCAGCCAAATCTTAGCAGATATACAGTGTCATCTGTCATAAGGACTTTTCGACAGGAAAACAGGTAAAAGAAGATCTGTCTACAGTTACAGTAATCAGCCGCTTATTGTATGCACCATATCAGCACTTGTGATACCCCTTCCTGTGACATTGTACAGTAAGTTACATGTATTATTCTCTACATAGGATTGAGGGTCAGGAACGACAAGGAGGAAGGGGGCCCATATTCACGCAAGAACAAGAGAGAGAGATAATAAACATGGTTTTGGCCAATAATGCTATCATGCTCAGAGAACTACAAGCCAACATTATCGGTGACCATGCCATTTTCAATAATGTCCATCAGGTCTCTCAGTCAACACTGGCACGCATCCTGAATAAGACATCAGGTTCAAATGAAACAACTTTATCGAGTGCCTTTTGAGTGGAATTCAGAGAGGGTCAAACGGCTGCGGCATGAGTATGTGGAGGTTTGTATTGTTCACTTTAGCACTGTGATGTTGCATACTGCACACATGACTTGTTTACATTGACTGTATACTAGACCTATCCTGAACTACACAATCTTGTCTTTCACTGTATTTCAGAGAGTTTTGCAGATGGATGCTGAGGAAATCCTGCATGAATTCATATATATTGATGAGGCAGGGTTCAACCTCATAAAAGCAAGAAGGAGAGGCAGGGCTATAATCAATGTCCCAGGGCAACGTGGGGGTAACATTACCCTTTGCGCTGCCATTTCACAGCATGGGGTTCTCCTCCGTCATGCCAAAATGGGCCCTTACAACACACCTCACATTCTCGCATTTTTGGACCGATTGCACCACATCGTCACAGCAGGTAATGAAATGCACCAGATGCAATACACTGTCATCTGGGACAATGTGTGATTCCACCGCTCTGCTTTGGTCCAGAACTGGTTTCAACACCATCCACAGTTGACAGTACTATACCTTCCACCATACTCTCCGTTTCTAAACCCTATCAAATAGTTTTTCTCTGCATGGCGGTGGAAGGTTTACGATCTCCAGCCCCAGGCTCAGGTACCCCTCATTCAGGCCATGGAGGACGCCTGTGACCAAGTCGACGCCGCAGCTGTGCAAGGATGGATTCAACATTCAAGACGGTTCTTCCCGCGTTGTCTTGCTAATGAGGATATTGCTTGTGATGTTGATGAAATTCTCTGGCCAGAGCCAGCTAGGCGAAGAGATAATGTATAGTATGTTTACTGTAGTATTTTCTGTACAATATTGTCTGTTTTTTCAGATGATTTTTTATGTTTGTTGTTATTTACTGTAATTGTAACCTGTGCTGGATACAGTATTTTACGTTTGTCTGTTGTTTGCTGAGCTAACAGTGTTATGCACACTACTGTAGTAGCATGAAAACTGAGAAATGTTTTGTTGTGATTCTCCATGTTGACTGATTTGGGTATATGGAGAGAAATAAATGATATTTTCCTCAGTCTGCAGCATTGGTCTTGTGTAGTGTTTGTATAGTTGCACTTTCTCTGTGTACTTCATTTACAGTACTCTAATCACTGAGAATTAGACTTGCTAAAAGTGTTTTAGGTTAGCAACAGCAGTGTGTAACTGGTTCAAAAAGATTGAAGTCATATGAAATGTGTGTGTTTCGTATGGTAACAAAATATTGTTTTTATGAAGTCCTGTATAGTTTTGACAAAAGTGTTCCATTTTGCAAATGATCTGAAGTGTTGTGCTACTTTGGTGTAGGGTTGTGCTAATTGTGTGTAGTGTTTTGACAAACCGGGCCCTGTTTTCAAAATTGTGCTTAAACAATTGAAAAAAACTGTAACTTCTGACTGATAACTTGAGATGTTGCTTCAATATATCCACATAATTTTCCTTCCTCATGATGCCATCTATTTTGTGAAGTGCACCAGTCCCTTCTGCAGAAAAGCACCCCCACAGCATGATGCTGTCACCCCCGTTCTTCACGGTTGGGATGGTGTTCTTCGGCTTGCAAACTCGTTTTACTGTGGATATAGATACTTTTGTACCTGTATCCTCCAGCATCTTCACAAGGTCCTTTGCTGTTGTTCTGGGATTGATTTGCACCAAAGTACGTTCATCTCTAGGAGACAGAACGCGTCTCCTTCCTGAGCGGTATGACGGCTGTGTGGTCCCATGCTGTTTATACTTGCATACTATTGTTTGTACAGATGAACGTGGTACCTTCAGCCGTTTGGAAATTGTTCCCAAGGATGAACCAGACTTGTGGAGGTATACACATTTTTTTCTGAGGTCTTGGCTGATTTATGTTGATTTTCCCATGATGTCAAGCAAACAGGCACTGAGTTTGAAGGTAGGCCTTGAAATACATCCACAGGTACACCTCCAATTGACTCAAATGATGTCAATTAGCCTATCAGAAGCTTCTAAAGCCAATTTTCGAAGCAGTTTAAAGGCACTGTCAAGTTAGTGTATGTAAACTTCTGACCCACTGGAATTGTGATACAGTGAATTATAAGTGAAATAATCTGTAAACAATTGTTGGAAAAATTACTTGTGTCATGCACAAAGTAGATGTCCTAACTGACTTGCCAAAACTATAGTTTGTTAACAAGAAATGTGTGGAGTGGTTGAAAAACAAGTTTTAATGACTCCAACCTAAGTGTATGTAACTTCCGACTTCAACTGTATATATTTCTAAACTGGGTGTTTCGAGCCCTGAATGCTGATTGGCTGACAGCCGTGGTATATCAGACCGTATACCACGCGTATGACAAAACATTTATTTTTACTGCTCTAATTACATTGGTAACCAGTTAAAATAGCAATAAGGGATCTCGAGAGGTTGTGGTATATGGCCAATATACGACGGCTAAGGGCTGTGTCCAGGCACTCCGCGATGTGTTGTGCGTAAGAACATCCCTTAGCCATGGTATATTGGCCAAATACCACACCCCCTCGTGCCTTATTGCTTAAATATATATATATATATATATATAGAGAGAGAGAGAGAGAGAGAGAGAGAGAGAGAGAGAGATAGAGAGAGAGAGAGAGAGAAAGTATTTTCCTAGTCAAGTCTCCCAAGTACCAGTTGGGTCATTAATACAGTTGGCATGGAAAAAATAAACACCACTTCAGGCCAGTAAGTTGAACTTGTGTAGTGGTAAGCGTTTCTCTAAGTGAACACAAGTGTTCTATTTTGATTTATGTTTTCACCACTCATTCATCATGCCTTTCTGGACGCATTTCAAATACATCTTCAGCCCTTAATGCTCAACAGCATAAAGCACAGCATGCAAAGTGAAGCTTGACATTCCATAGGTCACTTGGAGTTAGGCAAATACATTCTTTCCCCTCTCCTATAATATTTGTGCTGATGGATGAGTTCAATCTGGCATTGTTTCAGCTGACGCTCCATTTAAATTGTAAAAACAAACAAAATAATAGAGATCTTATTGCAAAGAGTACATAGTCAATACATACCGTACCATAGAATCAAACGGAGTACTACTCCAACAATGCTGTATTCCCAGAGGTATCAATTGTTATTGGAGTAGTTTAAAACCACTTAGCTTAATGATTAAATGCAGTATTGCACTGGGAATATATGATTAAAGCATTCACTCCAACGTTAATAAATGCACATTGTGTTCACACCAGGATAGTTAACTAAATCAAACAAACAGAGACTGCTGTGATGAATGGACTTGTGAAGCCAGGGGAGAAAGCAGGGGGTTGTCTCTGGAAATAAATAAAAACAGTATCAGAGAGCAATGTTTGCACATGTTTGGCTAGGTACTACATTCCTACATATGTTCCAGACATGAGACTTGGGTGAGGTCACTTTGGGCAAAAATAAACTTGAAGCAGAAATTGTGGGGATGGGTCAGAATGTTTGGATAGTGTGCGTTTGGGAGACAATCCTAGATGTGTCCCAAGTGCTTAAAGTTCTGAAATGACTTGCCTTGTGATAAAGAACAAATGGACAAAGACCAATCCATTACAGCTCTGCAGGAGATTTAAAAAGATTCAGAGTGGACATTCATTTGGGGAAGCTTAATCAAAAAGCGAACGTACAGTATCAGTGATTTTTCCTCACTCATTTACTGAATAACTTGGCAAACCAACACGGATAGTGACTTGTTCTTTCAAAAGCTGCCAGACATTAATGAGGTGATTTGAGCCATAGCATAACACACTTGCTTTGTCCTCTATGCATGGTACAGCTTTATGTGCTGTATCAGCACTCATCACATCATATAGAAAGGATTCAACAATAGGAAGAGTAGAAAAAAGAATGTCTGGCAAAGATAATAATACCAGACATAAAGCATAGTATGGTCATGGGGGTGTCGGCATTGTGCATTGTGCAAGATGAATACACTGAATTATTCAAAACCGAAAGAACCACAGCCATCATATTGTCCCACTAAGACAAGGGACAAAAACAATATTCAAGAAATAATAATCAATCGTACACCATTTTTGGGAGGCAGCTGTCCTGTTCTTCTGGAGAAAGAAGGATTAGGAGACAGCAGAAAGGTAAGGTCACCCAAGGCCTCTCCAGCCAGGTACATACAGGGGGGATTTATGGACCATGTGGTGCGCACATTTCTACCTTAGAGAGGAGGACACTTGATTCATGATTATTCAGTACGCTTGATGAGTCTTATCTTTTTCGACAGAATTCTTCATTTTATAAAACTGAAGACAAAAACATAAAGACTGGAAGCATATGGTGGGCTGGAACACCACCAAGATGGCCTGAGCTCTCCAAGCTCTAGCACAAAGAGCATTTGTTTTAAATGTATGCTTTTCTTAATTTAGTCAGCGCAGTCATTACCATGAATGAGGTGGTGAGACGAGGCATATGAGGCTAAAAGCAAGGCGAAGGAGAGGAATTTAATATCAGCAACACCATAGGAGAAGGCTGAATGACCAGTAGATCTTTGGATGCTTACAGTACAACTTCTAAAACAGGCAAATGGAACGTTTTACTATATGAGGAGGCTTTGTTCTGCTCTGGGGCATCTGAATGTATGGTGATGCGGAGGCAGGCAGGAAACACCACTTGTGAGGTGCAGAGTACCAGGCCTGGAGGGTTTCATGAGAAGTTTAACAGGTGTGGTGACATCAGTGGCAAATAAAAACCTGTAGAAAATGACTCAAGTCCGTCCAACTGCAAACACTTAGACGTAAGTGCTTGAATGTGGTCACTCACATAGTCTGAGAGACCACACGTATTATGTCTTGGATGTCGACTCACAGGTTAGCTTGTATCATCAGGCAGAGATACAAAACACTCTTGACTAAAATCAAGATCCAGCAGGAAAAGGATGTCACCGCTTACATTTTTATCAGGTATTTGGCTTTCAACTTAAGACAGACAGTACATGCTCTTTGGAATAGCATTGTTGCCCTACACATTAGTATCAGGGCCTTATGGGATGCTAAGAGAGAAAACAGGGATCCAATGCCAATCAGATTGAGATTGAATAGTCATGTCCAGCTAGTGTTAACAGTGACAAAGACAAATGAGAACAATAGAGCGTGCTGCCTCGGAGTACAGCAAGTCCATGTCCGAGGAATTCAAGGTATAAACCACCATACTGTTGCAGGTCAGTTCAACATCAGTACATTCCAAGACAGAACCTTGCTCACATCCAAGATGTCATGATGGCTTTTCAAATAACACTCTGGCAGAGTCAGATTCTGATATAAACAACCTATTCCTGCTGATCAAGTCCAAAACGACTCCTGCACCAGCTCCAATAACAGGCCTTAGCTTGTGATGTACTTCCTTGTGGAGTTTGTGCTTCTTCTGCCAAGACTAAAGCCTGTTTAAAGGCTGTTCCATACAGCACTCAACATTATTAATACACAGAGAGAACGCTCACACATCTCTGCCCTTAACACAAGTTCTGGATCAGAAATTGCGGTCAAGAACATGTCATCCATCATGGATTAAAATTGAATCCATTACTTGGGAGGTTGTGCACTCCGCTCATATGTGCATAGTCGGTCATATTTCTTTGAGTTGCCCAAGTACATTCATTACATTCACTCCATTTATACAATTTCAAGGTCAGATGTATGTTTTGAATGCCTCCTTTCGTACTCTAGACTCTGGAGTGGTTGCTTGAGTTAAGGAATGCATCAGCAAAACTGCAGGTGAAACCACAGCGTAGAAAATCATGGCAATGCAATTGGCAACAGATGATGACTGTGATACGGTAACTCAGTTACGGTACTTAATGCACTTAATTTGCTATTGCTAACACTGGATAATTGAACCAGGAAGACGGATTGTCAAACAAATCAACCAAAGCAAATGTCATTGCTGTCACTGCTGCTGAGTGGTAGCATAACGCCATTTTGAAACAAGGTTAACGATATTCAATTCCTATGAGATTTTTAGGGCAAATGTAATCACAGTTTGATCTCTATATTTAAGACAACATCACATAAACTGTGGCCCATCCAAATCAGTGTTTTAAAAACAGACAGACATCTTGTCAATGGAAGCATATTAACATCCAGCCAGTGTAATCTTTTGTTGTTGTTGTTGTTGTTGTAGCTCTTCATGATATACACATGCTGGCAGCTTGTTTTGAAGCCAAATAAGAAGTGTTTGCTGCAATGCTCTGCAGAATGCAGGGCAGAGCATCCATATAAGGCAAACCTGCTCTGGCAAAGTCCCTGCTTTGTTTTTACTGTTGGCTGGATGGCTCCAATACATGATGTGGTTCTCTTAAAAACATATTGTGCAGAGAAAACATCTATTATGGCCTGATTGAACAAGTCCCTATGGTTTCATTAATCGGAACATTTATACATTTGTGCTGATGAATAGGTCATTGTCAGAGATGTTCACTGTTCACTGTGTGAGTGATTTCAGATGCATACTGTACAGTGGAGACTCGGCTGCATCCTAAACACTGTAATGAGTTTCAACCCAATGCATTGCATTTGAGTGTGACACTGAGAACTGAAATGTGCGTATGAAAAAATATGGAACATAATATCCTAATCTGTTTATATTGTCTTGTCGCACTTGCAACACTCATGTTTTGACCAAGAGTCACAATTATTAATTCTTGACATGCCTGGAACAGTAAAATATCTTGATGGACCAAATTTCAAACATAATATGCTAGCTGTGGCCAGGTTACAATACTGTGGCATATTCATTTTTTCATTATGGCAGTGAGACGCCTGATGTCGAGAGCTCAAATCCTTTAAGTATACATAATTGATTAGAAAATCTGATAAAGTTAGATAGGCCGAAACAACTCACAGAAGTAATATAACTCCATATAAGTGTAGCAGTACATGAATGAGCTTCCAAATGGCACGAAGGCACACACTTTTGTATTCCTAATATTCATGTCTGCCAATAACTATACTCCTCAGCCAACCAGGTCTGGACTAATCAGGTAAGTTACTGCATTTCAACACATTTTGCCATGGTGCAGAGAGAAAAATGCGTAGTTTTATAATGCTATTCTCAAAAAAATGTCATGAGGCTAAGAGTTTTTTTTTGCAGTTTTTAAGCTAATTTCCTGCAATTTACACTTTTTGCCATGGGGCCGATTTTCTCTTCTTCTATTTTATAGCTCATCTCATGCTTTTGTTCACATTTTGCCATGAGGCTGAGAGAAAATGTACCAGTTTTAAAGGTAATTTCCTGCTATTTTACACATTTTGCTATCATATACTATCTGGGGCCTCCCCGACTTCCAGGGGGGCCCCAACCCAAAATGAAACAAAAACGTTTTTTGGTGGGTTGGAGGCCCCATGGAGGTCGGGGGCCCTGGGGCACGTGCCTTGTGTGCCTGTCCTGTAATCCTGCCCTGCAGCCAACAGCAACTCCATCTAAAGCCGTTTAACAGAGTTAGTGACAGTATATTCAGAGTTTTTAACATCAAAGATATAAACACCACTAAAGGGTGTAGTCCTACCAACCAACAGTTATTTATGGGTTATAGCTACCACATTAGACTACCTGCCTTGAATACTAAAATACTAAAATAAGCCAAATAAAGTTGATATTAAAATATACAGTAATTCTTCCAGTGGAAAGACACAGAATACCACTCTGATATCACTTATTTCTAGTGCAGAGAAGCAGTTGATTGTGAGGAGTAAAAGTGTGCCACCCTCTGGCATTCCGACAGTATCACCACAATACTACTTCCAACTCAAACCACTACCGTAACCTCACAAAGGTAGCTAGGAGACTAACCAGTTTCTCATGGCCAATGATAGCATTAGAAGTGTCTCCAAGGCGCAGTAAGAACTGAGTATGATTCTGTACAATTCTCTCCTCTATAAAACTACATACCGATTTCACGAAGCTCATCCAGAAAACCTAGTGAGTTATAGCATATTGCTCGACATTTACAGTTACCGCCCGAAGCCAAAAGTTAACCTCTACAGGATCGGTGTCCCCTATACGGGACGGTTTAGCTAACGTGCGCTAATGTGATTAGCATGACTGTTGTAAGTAACAGCAAACTTTCCAGGACATAGACATGTCTTATATGGGCAGAAAGCTTCAATTATTGTTAATCTAACTGCACTGTCCAATTTACAGTAGCTATTACAGTGAAGAAATACCATGCTATTGTTTGAGGAGAGTGCACAACAACAACAAAATTATCACGGCAACTGGTTTGATAAATTCACCTTTGAAGGTAAATAATGTACTTACATTCAGTAATCTTGCTCTGATTTGTCATCCTAAGGGTCCCAGAGATAAAATGTAGTATCGTTTTGTTTGATAAAATCCATTTTTATATTCAAATGTAGGAACTGGGTTCTGCAGTTTGAACCCTTGCTGTCTCTGGCTCCATACCCACCCCGCCCGGCCATCTAGATGTGTGAAAGTTAGTGTATAAGCTAATGATCCATCATGTATGACATTCCTGGGAGTGTGTAAAGGTACATTTTGTATTACCATATCATTTTTGTTCTCTATAGTTATCTACTTGAAAATGTATCAATTGACCAATTCGGCACATTTGGGCAGACTTGATACAAAATAGTCCAGTATTGCAATGCTTCACTGGATCAATCTGAAACTTTGCGCACACACTGCTGCCATCTAGTGGCAAAAATCTAAATTGTGCCTAAACTGCAATATTATATTGTGGCCTTTTTCTTGCATTTCAAATATGATGGAACAAATAAAAAAAAAGGAAAACGCATGTTTTTGTGTTTGTATTATCTTTTACCAGATCTAATGTGTTATATGCTCCTACATTAATTTCACATTTCCACAAATTTCAAAGTGTTTCCTTTCAAATGGTATCAAGAATATGCATATCCTTGCTTCAGGTCCTGAGCTACAGGCAGTTAGATTTGCGTACGTCATTTTAGGCGAAAATTGAAAAAAAGGGTCCGATCCTTAAGGTAGGTGTGTGCCTTTGATTTAAATTATCTTCAAAGTTCTCAGTAGGACAAAGAGGCAGTAACAAATCATGACTGGCGTGAATAACAGAAAGTTCTTGGTGAAGAAAGCTTCCGCAAAGAGTGACATTACATTACATTATAGTCATTTAGATTATACATTTTTATACTGCCCCCCGTGGGAAACGAACTCACAACCCTGGCGTTGAAAGCGCCATGCTCTACCAACTGAGCTACAGGGGACCCATGACAGCATGGACTGCTGAGGTTGATAGATACTGTATATGAATCATAGTGATATCAAATCCACTTCTGAAATACGAGGCACATTTACATACGTGAATGCATGCTTAAATCTAGAAAATACTCTTTCAATGCCTTGAAATATTACAATGGCTTTATCTTCTGGTTGAGCTGCTAGGTCGTTCCACCAAATGAGTGCCTTTTGCGTCCCTTTGATATTTTAAGTAGAAATTTTGCTCCAGAATTGAATTTTAAAAGCCTGTTATATTCAATGAAGTGCCCTTTAATATACAGTGCATTCGGAAAGTATTCAGACCCCTTCCCTTTTTACAAAATGTTACGTTACAGCCTTATTCTAAAATAGATGACATAATTTTTTTTCCTCATTAATCTACACACAATACCCCGTGGTGACAAAGCAAAAACTGAAATACCTTATTTACATAAGTATTCACACCCTTTGCTATGAGACTCAAAATTGAGCTCAGGTGCATCCTGTTTCCATTGATCATCCTTGAGATGTTTCTACAACTTGATTGGACTCCACCTGTGGTAAATTCTATTGATTGAACATGATTTGGAAAGGCACACACCTGTCTATATAAGGTCCCACAGTTGACAGTGCATGCTTAGAGCAGAAACCAAGCCATGAGGTCGAAGGATTGTGTCGAGGCACAGATCTGGGGAAGGGGTACCAAAATATTTCTGCAGCCTTGAAGGTCCCCAAGAACACAGTGGCCTCCATCATTCTTAAATGGAAGAAGTTTGGAACCACGGAGGTTCACATTCCGACAGGACAACAACCCTAAGCACACAGCCAAGACAAAGCAGGATTGGCTTCGGGACAAGTCTCTGAATGTCCTTGAGGTGCCCAGCCAGAGCCCAGACTTGAACCCAATCGAACATCTCTGGAGAGACCTGAAAATAGATGTGCAGGGACGCTCCCCATCCAACCTGACAGAGCTTGAGAGGATCTGCAGAGAAGAATGGGAGAAACTCCCCAAATTCAGGTGTACCAAGCTTGTAGCGTCATACCCAAGAAGACTCGAGGCTGTAATCGCTGCCAAAGGTGCTTCAACAAAGTACTTAGTAAAGGTTCTGAATACTTATGTAAATGTAATATTTAATGTCTTTATTTTTTATAAATTTGCAAACAACTCTGGTACACAGGGTGTTGAAAATGGGTGTTGAAAATGCAAATCAATCGATAATGCCGTCCTGTACATCAACCTCCAAGCCATTTGGCCTTGGGTTAGGTCTCCTCCCATTTCATTTGGAACTGTATCACAGTGAGCGTTCTCAAGCTCCTGTCTGACTGATGTCTCGGCCTTCATGAGCCCTAACCAAACAAAACACAGTATTGGCTTGGTTGCAGTGTCTGCCTGTCTGCCTGTCTGTGAGGTCAACGATTTTGACAAGGGATGCCACCCATAGAGACAGCAATGCCCACTCAGCGTACCAGTGGGTGGTCCTCTCTACCCAGGCAGGGCACCATTGTGGTTGAGAGAGCAGTTTGGGGCTGCCCATTATGCCCACAGTAAATGTGTTGAGAGATACATTGCCTATCACTCTGTAAAATGACTTCCAAGCACTCTATTCAGGCACTCTATACAGGCCTTTACCGGTACACTCTATAAGCCATATACCAGTAACTAACAACCCCCAACATTAAATGCATTTCTGTTTTGTCCTCCAACAGACTGAAGGTCTCTGAGGCTGCTATGTGAGCAGTATTCACTGTGCAGTAAGTATACGCTATGTGAAAAAGCTGGTGTTTTGGCAGAGGTGGCGACTGTGGGCTGGAATGGAAATAATCAGTTGAAGCTGGCTGTAGAAAAGAAGCTGTAGTTCTGAACCGAAGCCCTGTGCTCCCCAGAGGGAGATATGGTTCTCACCACACTCTCATTCTGTTAGCTTTCAGCCTGATACTTAACCTATTGTGACTAAAAGGAATCCAGCTAACATTTTATATCTCCATGAGGAGAACAAGTGGGATTTACCAGTGATAGAAAATGGCATCAATAGATTGCCATGAGGAAGAAAAGGAAGAAGTTCATCAATCGTCAATGACAATACAAAAAAAATGCATATGAACTGGGGACATGCACAACTATTGTGAGTGGATTGTAACAACAACCATACAGAAAATTAACATCCTACAGCCATCTTTTTATAGAGGGTGTCTTTGACAGGCCCTCTGACTGTTATAACTTTGAAAAGATTGCTCAGCCGACAGCATACAGAACTGTATTGAACCCTACTGCCATGGAAACGAAAGCCCTTATCAAGCCAAACAGTAAACGTGTACCGTTGACCCAAAGTACCCTTTAAACTTCTGATACCCTGATATCTCTGCTATTGCTGGTCAACAAGAGGAAGATTATATTTTTTGAACTTGGATCATGGAAGTTAAAAGAGAAATCTCAGTGTGCAACTCAAGGTATGTACAGTATTTTCCACAGACCCTTCTGTTATTTACAGTCTGTTGCCTATTATTTGACAGGCCTGTGCAGTGCACAGGTGGATTACACTTTGAAACGGGCATACCATGCCATTTTGAAGTGTATACCAGGTGAATAATGAACTAAAGCATCATGACCCTTTTGATTAAGCTAACGTTAACATACCAACAAAGCAAGCAACTGTTTTTATGATATAGCCTAGCCAGAGAACAAGGCTGAGGGCAACATAGACTGCCTTCTCAAAAATGGGAACACATAGGCCTATATACCTATTTAGCATGATACCATATAATCTATGTAATTGTATACAATTCAACAGCACAAGCCATCTTCCCTGACCCTGTACTTACTCATGCATTATAGAGACATGAGACATTCAGGAGATCCCCAAACATTATTTTTCAAAACAGTCTCCATGACCTTGCATCACTTCTTTAGTGTTTCACCCTCCCCACACCCCCCATATGGCTGATGAATGAAGTTGTTATCACAATAAGATATGGCCTCTCCCAACATCATATGGTATAGGAGTTAGCTTTATAATTTCCACGATATAAAAAATCAATCATAGTCAATAGCCTACAGTAAGTGTGAGGTTGAAACTGAGAAACCACTGCCATTGAGAGAGTAAACACCTGGCGTGGAGAGAGCCTAGAAGGAGACAGGAACCCATGGAGCAAGCAGCCTGAAACCCTGTGTGGAGGATAAGTGTCGTCTGTGGCCCCTCCACCACAAGGAGCCACAGGGCTTAAAGGCTGAGTAAGTCCAGAGTTTCTAATGGTGCTTTCATAACCATTTGTGCTCTTACCCTGCATTGATTCCTTCAACAGCAGTTACTATTCCTCCATTCCATTATGAAAAGAATTGTTAGGTAAAGAAAGAGTCCAGGTCGTTATGAACAATGAAAGACTTCGAAATTGGTTAAAAAACTCTGTGTTTGAGAGTTACGGTGGTCCACAGCTACAGGAGGAAGTATTTACAGTGCCAGAAAGCAGTTTGATCTCCAGTATACTTATCCTTTGAATCTGAGGATTATGTGGCTATAACAAATAAGAACTAGTAAGCATATGAGACAGCCATTTTGAAATTGTTGTGTAGCTTTTTCCACAGTCTTCATTTGAGTGTATTGAATCAAGCTTAATTTCAAATCAGTATATGTTGTTCTGATTGGATAGTTATGTGGCCTCTCAAGCAGACCTAAGCAGACCCGAGACCTTGACACAGGATAAATCCACATACAGAATTCTACATGTGCAGTATTTCCAGCTAAACTATTTAATCAGTACTTTTGAGGCTGGAAATGTTTTACACTCACACAGGAACGCTGAAGTGAAGCTTCGCTGCTCACTCCATTCTGTTCCCAGGACATTTTAGACCGAGATCTTGGGGATCTAATAAACTATTTATTTTGGCTAAATGCTGTGGAATAAGTCATCCTTTCATTTCTTACCGTTGAATACCAAAAGATGACAAGCTTTTAAAGCTGTGTTTACCCACACCCTATTAAAGAGGGAGGTTGTCAGATCATGGTTGGTTAACCAAGTCAACTGCACTGCACATAGAGACACTGACATACTGCTGACTCCAAGGGAAAAACACAATAATTTCAAGTTGTGTAGTCCAGTAGGAGGGATACATAGCTACAGTTATTTCTCATGAATCTATCCTTGATTTCAGCATTTTCCAGTTTTTACACATTAAACATACCAATCAATGGATCATCTGGCTTCTTAGGTCTGCCATCTTGGCATACTGTATATCCTGGCAAACTGCATGTCATTGAGGGCACTTTGTGGGAGTTGGATACTCTTTGCAGACCTATTAAACTGGGCATATTCCAAATCCTAGTCAAGTCAACAAGCAGACAGTGCCAGGGTCAGCAGTATCTCAACGTTGAGGGTGAGCGATCAAACATCATAGTTGGCAATAAAAATATTTCCATGTCAAAAGTTCACAACGGTACGTCATTCACAAGTCCCCATTTTAATCATGGCCTCTGCATTCAGACAGGTCACACAATCTATAAAATGACGTTGGCTATCGTTTCTGGTGCACCTGCAAAGTTTATCTCCCAATAAATCAAAGTCATGGCTGGAATGTTAGATCATGGAAACCCCGAGAATAACAGTACATTGGTGTGAGATATCTCCAAAATTATGAGACGGAATAGTAGGTTGATATGCAAGCATTGAGACATCTGGTTCTGGTCGTTCATACAGCACCATGGGGTAACTACCAGATTAAGTGTTCAAATCTAATTTAATATATTACAATTAAATTAGATATGTTACAAGTTATAATAAAGTGAAGACATTACATGGATTGTCTGAGCGATAACAAGTGCCTTTTTCTTTAATAGATAACCTGCTGTGACAATGCCTACAGTCCAGTACATCAAATATAGAAAAGTGAAATATAGTTTTTCCCTCTCTAAACCTTTATACCTTCAGGTGGAGCTTTTGTCCTGCTTTTCAGCAGTGTTTATAGAGAAAAGCCACTTATTTGATCGTAAAATAAATCTCATGTATAACAGAGGTATAGCTATGCTCCATTGTTTTTAGTCTGACACTTTGAGCATGACAAAGGTATGCATGATATGGATCAAGAGACGAAAGTACCAAAATACTACATACAAGTCTAAATAGTTACGTTGTGAGTTTAGGCTGTGAATTTTACCTGACTATATAAGTCATTCAACCGAGTCTGATAAAAAGATGAACAAGTGCCCTCTTGTACAAATGAAAATATTACTTTTATGTGCTGGGTAAAAATGCTGACTACACTACATCGCAGAAAGAGTGGTATCTGACTTTGAGATATCTTTTGAAGTTGAAAATGCATTTAACAACGACCTGAATCCACTGACCCAGGAAGTCCTTCTAACCAGTCAAATGGGAAATATGACCCATCGGGACGAGGTAACGAGCTGAGGCAGAATATAATTAAAATAACATATAAAGTCTGTATGATCTGCGAGACGGAACAGGGACTATTTCATCTGGCTCGCTATCAGCGTCATAAATCAATCAATTATTTATGGCTGGACCTGTAAAAAATATAGTGGAGCTGGAATTTCATTTTTTACATTGGACTACATCTTGAAATGTAGCAGGGACTTAAAGGAAGTTGACTTGAACAGTTGAGGGAAAATAGAGAGTACACAGCTGCCCCATGTCTATAGTAAGTGACATCATCAGACATAGGGTCCAACGGCCGACAACCAGAGAGGAATATCTTAGCAGTGGAACTACTGTATATTGGCTTCCAGGACAGTGCTTTACATTCCCATCACTCAGTGTTATACATCCACATAACACTCATCCTTATCGTCTTCTTAGATGTGATATCATAACTGTCATTTATTCCGAAAACACATTTATTCAGAAAAACAACAACAATGACACTTCATGCTGGCTTTCCTGCCAATACATTTGACAGTTTTGCAAAAGCAACCCACTGTTTGCCTTTCACGCCAGAGACCCGGGTTAGCTTCCTGCTCCCTCCGTTTGCTGCACTAATGTCAGAAGTGGGATTGCGGCCGTGGGTCCATCGGAACGCCCAGCCCAGGACGTGTGAGGGGCTGAGGTTAGTCGGAGCATGAGGGTGTGCCTTCCTGTTCGGAGGGGGAAGTGTAGTGATCTTCGCTAAATGAGCCACGTTACAATTACCAACAAGTTAACCCTATTGGCGTAATGCGTAGAGTGTTTGCCTTTCACGCCAGAGACCTGAGTTTGCTTTCCGTTTGCTACGATATGTTGGAACCTGGTATTTAGTTTTTTTATATAAACCAACAAAAATCAGTAATTTACAGCTCACCAATTGCCACTGCACAACATAAAAGTAATGCAGCGATAATGTGGTTGATTCACACTAGATTAGATAATCAATACACGAAGCATGCAATGTGCTACTAACCTCAGGTGCTGGAATTAGTCTGTGATATAAATACAGAGAGAGAGGGAGAGCTGTGGAGGCGTATGAGACACTGGAAAGCCTGAGAGGCCAACATGCTGTACTGTATGGAGGAACTCACTAAGCAATGGGAACCATATGTTCTCAAGGGAGAGGCCTATGGGGAGATGGTTCTTACATGCAATCATGTCTAATGGCCGTAGTCCAGTTACAAGAGGCGATGGAAAACCCTAATGCTCATTCATGTACTGTAAGGGTGAACATAAATACAGGTGCCTTTCCAATCAATTAGCTGTAATTGTAGTATGCTAATCTTGATCGAATCCAGGCTAAGTGGCTGGATTGGTAACGCTCCGTAATGGGCAGCTTTGTTCCATATCACAAAGTCAACTGGCAACTTTGGCCTTCCACATCGTATCTGCAGCCAGGCTGAAAATGGGGTGTGTAATAGCTTGTCTTGCACAATAAGACTTTGTGCGATAAGAGGCGATAGCAGCAAGGAAAGCAGCCTACTCTGCATGCAGCCCTAAGCTTTAACTTGGCTAGAGTTAGGAGCCTGGTTGTCGCATGACTGCAGGCCAACCATGACCGCATCCTGGGGAAATAACACACTGGGCACAGACGTCGTAGCGTAGTTTGAGTTACATTTGGTTGAGTTGTCAACTAACGTGAATTCAATGTGAAATCAACAAATTAAAGGTTAAATGTTGGGTGAAAAAATACGAAATGCCCTTATGTTGGTGACTTTTTGCAAATCCAATCAGTTTTCCACATTGTTTCAACGTACAGTGAGGGAAAAAATAATTTGATCCCCTGCTGATTTTGTACGTTTGCCCACTGACAAAGAAATTATCAGTCTATAATTTTAATGGTAGGTTTATTTGAACAGTGAGAGACAGAATAACAACAACAAAATCCAGACAAACGCATGTAAAAAATGTTATAAATTGATTTGCATTTTAATGAGGGAAATAGGTATTTGACCCCCTCTCAATCAGAAAGATTTCTGGCTCCCAGGTGTCTTTTATACAGGTAACGAGCTGAGATTAGGAGCACACTCTTAAAGGGAGTGCTCCTAATCTCAGCTTGTTACCTGTATAAAAGACACCTGTCCACAGAAGCAATCAATCAATCAGATTCCAAACTCTCCACCATGGCCAAGACCAAAGAGCTCTCCAAGGATGTCAGGGACAAGATTGTAGACCTACACAAGGCTGGAATGGCCTACAAGACCATCGCCAAGCAGCTTGGTGAGAAGGTGACAACTGTTGGTGCGATTATTCGCAAATGGAAGAAACACAAAAGACCTGTCAATCTCCCTCGGCCTGGGGCTCCATGCAAGATCTCACCTCGTGGAGTTGAAATGATCATGAGAACGGTGAGGAATCAGCCCAGAACTACACGGGAGGATCTTGTCAATGATCTCAAGGCAGCTGGGACCATAGTCACCAAGAAAACAATTGGTAACACACTACGCCGTGAAGGACTAAAATCCTGCAGCGACCCGCAAGGTCCCCCTGCTCAAGAAAGCACACATACATGCCCGTCTGAAGTTTGCCAATGAACATCTGAATGATTCAGAGGAGAACTGGGTGAAAGTGTTGTGGTCAGATGAGACCAAAATCGAGCTCTTTGGCATCAACTCAACTCGCCGTGTTTGGAGGAGGAGGAATGCTGCCTATGACCCCAAGAACACCATCCCCACCGTCAAAAACATGGAGGTGGAAACATTATGCTTTGGGGGTGTTTTTCTGCTAAGGGGACAGGACAACTTCACCGCATCAAAGGGACGATGGACGGGGCCATGTACCGTCAAATCTTGGGTGAGAACCTCCTTCCCTCAGCCAGGGCATTGAAAATGGGTTGTGGATGGGTATTCCAGCATGACAATGACCCAAAACACATGGCCAAGGTAACAAAGGAGTGGCTCAAGAAGAAGCACATTAAGGTCCTGGAGTGGCCTAGCCATTCTCCAGACCTTAATCCCATAGAAAATCTGTGGAGAGAGCTGAAGGTTCGAGTTGCCACCAAGTACTAAGTCATGTTTTGCAGAGGGGTCAAATACTTATTTCCCTCATTAAAATGCAAATCAATTTATAACATTTTTGACATGCGTTTTTCTGGATTTTTTGTTGTTGTTATTCTGTCTCTCACTGTTCAAATAAACCTACCATTAAAATTATAGACTGATCATATGTGGTTCTCTGTAGCTCAATTGGTAGAGCATGGCGCTTGTAACGCCAGGGTAGTGGGTTCGATCCCCGGGACCACCCATACGTAAAAATGTATGCACACATGACTGTAAGTTGCTTTGGATAAAAGCGTCTGCTAAATGGCATATTATTATAATTTCTTTGTCAGTGGGCAAACATACAAAATCAGCAGGGGATCAAATACTTTTTTCCCTCACTGTGTATATATACAGTGGGGAAAAAAAGTATTTAGTCAGCCACCAATTGTGCAAGTTCTCCCACTTAAAAAGATGAGAGAGGCCTGTAATTTTCATCACAGGTACACGTCAACTATGACAGACAAATTGAGAATTTTTTTCTCCAGAAAATCACATTGTAGGATTTTTAATGAATTTATTTGCAAATTATGGTGGAAAATAAGTATTTGGTCACCTACAAACAAGCAAGATTTCTGGCTCTCACAGACCTGTAACTTCTTCTTTAAGAGGCTCCTCTGTCCTCCACTCGTTTCCTGTATTAATGGCACCTGTTTGAACTTGTTATCAGTATAAAAGACACCTGTCCACAACCTCAAACAGTCACACTCCAAACTCCACTATGGCCAAGACCAAAGAGCTGTCAAAGGACACCAGAAACAAAATTGTAGACCTGCACCAGGCTGGGAAGACTGAATCTGCAATAGGTAAGCAGCTTGGTTTGAAGAAATTAACTGTGGGAGCAATTATTAGGAAATGGAAGACATACAAGACCACTGATAATCTCCCTCGATCTGGGGCTCCACGCAAGATCTCACCCCGTGGGGTCAAAATGATCACAAGAACGGTGAGCAAAAATCCCAGAACCACACAGGGGGACCTAGTGAATGACCTGCAGAGAGCTGGGACCAAAGTAACAAAGCCTACCATCAGTAACACACTACGCCGCCAGGGACTCAAATCCTGCAGTGCCAGACGTGTCCCCCTGCTTAAGCCAGTACATTTTCAGGCCCATCTGAAGTTTGCTAGAGTGCATTTGGATGATCCAGAAGAGGATTGGGAGAATGTCATATGGTCAGATGAAACCAAAATAGAACTTTTTGGTAAAAACTCAACTCGTCGTGTTTGGAGGACAAAGAATGCTGAGTTGCATCCAAAGAACACCATACCTACTGTGAAGCATGGGGGTGGAAACGTCATGCTTTGGGGCTGTTTTCCTGCAAAGGGACCAGGACGACTGATCTGTGTAAAGGAAAGAATGAATGGGGCCATGTATCGTGAGAGTTTGAGTGAAAACCTCTTTCCATCAGCAAGGGCATTGAAGATGAAACGTGGCTGGGTCTTTCAGCATGACAATGATCCCAAACACACCGCCCGGGCAACGAAGGAGTGGCTTCGTAAGAAGCATTTCAAGGTCCTGGAGTGGCCTAGCCAGTCTCCAGATCTCAACCCCATAGAAAATCTTTGGAGGGAGTTGAAAGTCCGTGTTGCCCAGCGACAGCCCCAAAACATCACTGCTCTAGAGGAGATCTGCATGGAGGAATGGGCCAAAATACCAGCAACAGTGTGCGAAAACCTTGTGAAGACTTACAGAAAACTTTTGACCTGTGTCATTGCCAACAAAGGGTATATAACAAAGTATTGAGAAACTTTTGTTATTGACCAAATACTTATTTTCCACCATAATTTGTAAATAAATTCATTAAAAATCCTACAATGTGATTTTCTGGATTTTTTTCCCTCATTTTGTCTGTCATAGTTGACGTGTACCTATGATGAAAATTACAGGCCTCTCTCATCTTTTTAAGTGGGAGAACTTGCACAATTGGTGGCTGACTAAATACTTTTTTTCCCCACTGTAACTATCTGTCCCTTACACAGCAAGCAAATTTAACACTGGGCCAGTGTCTATATGAGTCCACAATTTTCAGTGTTAAGTTAACACTGTGCTTAATGCTGACACTGTTACACTTTGTCAGTGTCAGATAATTAACATTTTAGTGTTAATTAATAACACCTAATTTAGCATTTTTAACACTAGGAAGTGTTAAAATCATTACACAAAGAGATCCACCTCACTTTGCATTAAGGACAATACAACAATATCTGCAAGTCTTTCATGTCACATGCTCTTATATACACATTTCCTACATCTTCAGGACTGGCAGCAGACATGCTGAAATGTTAATTAACATAACCATAGACCACTTAAACTAGTACAACACTTCCACTCACGGGTGGCCAAAAACTATTAATTGAAAGCCACGCCCCCCACTAAGCCACGCCTCCAATATAACGCCTTGCCTTGCCTTTTCGATTGAATTGTAGCGTTAACACCCATGACTGTATTTGTTAGTGAGAGAGACATGGTTGTTGAATTCGGTCATTTTCAGTCCTGTGGATTTCACCAAGTAAGTTCCTACTGGAGGTGAACGTTATCATTAATATTAAACTTTAGGACAATACATGAAATATATCATAAGGCCTTACTTTGATGGCCAAGTTTTACCCCAACACAGTGGTGTTAAGAACCTCCCTGGTTTACAGGCCACATCAGGCCTGCAAGTAACATTATGCTGGTTTACAAAATGATATGTAATTCCTATTGCAATCCAGCCAGATTTCAGACATCCAACAGTTATAATTTTTATTCACCTGCATTCAGAATGACTGTCAGGATAAGAAACGTTTTGATGAGACTACCTAAACCATTTAAACTGGAACAACCATTTCAGTAACGGGTGCAATAAATCTAACTAAATTATTGGATAAGTTTAAACACATTGATGTTATTTATCTTTGTGTAGCATAAGATTAATCAATAAATGTACTGTAGGCCTACATGCAAAAACAAAGATATTAAAAACAATCCTAAAAATGTCTACCTGCAGTAGAGCATGCTGGGAAATATGATAATGATGGGCGTGGTTTTGATGGGAATGTTTTACTCTCCACAGAGTAAAACTGACATAATCACAGTTTATTAAGCCCTGAATCAACACTAGAAATGTTACACAGAAAAATCAACACTATGTAACACTGGCCAATTTGCTGTGTACCTCCACGAAGTCAAAACAGTGTAGTACTAGTATTATATTGATTCATATAATTTAATATATTAAATTATATTGATTAATATAATTTTATATATTTCAAGTCATAACATGTTGCTCAAATATAAATGGAATAACATTTAAAATGGCATACTCTTGCAAGGGAAAGTCAGAGTTTAAGTGCATTGAAGCCTTTGGCAGTGTTTGCAACAAAACAGGTGCTCAACCAAATATTCTGCTACCAACGTGATTATCACTGCTAAAGATTGCCACCTAGGGGTGGCAACAAGCAAATGATACCAATATATTCCTGCTCTCATATTTCCAATGTTTCACATGCACAGGTACCCTCTTCAATGACACATTGCATGCCCTAAAAACATCACAATGATTGATTGATATTCAGCCACCGCTCAACAATAGTTTGTCTGATTCAAATGCCTCAATATCTATTTGCTTTATTGTCTCTTCCTAGGGGGACTGAAACTCAACGATTTGCATTACACTACCTACAACTAGCCTACTTATGTTTTGTTTTAGTGCTGATAAAAGTAAATATATCAAACCCAAGAACACTCTCAAAAGTTTCTACAAAACAGCTGGCAATGACACAAAACAAAACAGTAGAGCGATGAAACAGAACCCGGGAGCGTTAGTAAGGCCCTCCATGTACATGGCTGAGGACACTCACTGCATCATAGCTGTCACACTGGGGCTAAATTTGGAAGCCTCATGACAGAAATTAAGCAATCCTTCAAAGTGTCTCTGACCTACTTGAAAGCCTTTCATTTATTTATTTGCAGTGCAGAGACTGCATTGGAACACGGAAAGAAGGCATGGGTTGCTCTTTATAAAGTGTTGATGACTCAAGTCTTTCTTTATGACAGAAAAGCCTAGGTCAGATGTGAGTTAATAAGCAAGACTGCCATAACTGTAAGCCATGTAATTTAACATACTCCTCCATTTCCCAGCACATTTATTGTGATGTAGCAGACTAAAAGAACAGTGGGCTCTTCTCCTGGAGCCTGACACAGGGATACCATGGTGGGTCCTCAGGCCATGGCCACCGCCCCTTTCATTCTCAGCAAGGTAGAGGGACACTCCAAGAGTGATGTCAGTCCTTCCACACCCTTTAAACCTGTGCTGTGTGACCATGGCCTGGCGGCGATGTCACTCTCTTCACGCGGTCTGCTTTTCCTCTCAGCTCAGTGAGATGGCTCCCAGGGGTCTAGTAGTCTTTGGTATGTTTCAGATGACATTCTGAGCTTCCTGTTACTCTCCGGGGCTCCTCCTGGGGTGTTAGGGCTGGATGAGTCAAAGCTGTAAACTTTGAGCCATTGGAAGACAGGAGAAACCAGTACTCTCCACAGCCAGAGTCAATCAATTGTGTAAGCACAATAGGAAGGAGGCCTGTAGCCTAGCTTCTAGTGCAATCACCATCACACTCTTCATCAGTGCTGTGCATCATTTACCTAATGTAAATGAACATGAAATAGATATTCCCTGTGATCTTTACATTGGAGTAACATTGTCAATCCAATCTTTTTTTAAATTCAAAACTGTGTACATGCATCTAGCTTTAGAATCTTATTTGGAATCCCACCTGTATCTGTCAGCAGCACCAGACTCACAACACAACATTTTAGAACAGGATTCCCCAACTGGTGGCCCCCAAAGTTTTGATATACAGTACCAGTCAAATGTTTGGACACAGCTACTCATTCAAGGGTTTTTCTTTATTTTTACTATTTTCTACATTGTAGAATAATAGTGAAGACATTAAAACTATGAAATAACACATATGGAATCATGTAGTAACCAAAAAAGTGTTCAACAAATCAAAATATATTTTATATTTGAGATTCTTCAAAGTAGCCACCCTTTGCCTTGATGACAGCTTTGCACACTATTGGCATTCTCTCAACCAGCTTCATGAGGAATGCTTTTCCAACAGTCTTGAAGGAGTTCCCACATATGCTGACCATGAAGGCCTGATTCACGCAGTCTCCTCTGAACAGTTGATGTGGAGATGTGTCTGTTACTTGAACTCTGTGAAGCATTTATTTGGGCTGCAATTTCTGAGGCTGGTAACTCTAATGAACTTATCCTCTGCAACAGAGGTAACTCTGGGTCTTCCTTTCCTGTGGCGGTCCTTATGAGAGACACTTTCATCATGGCGCTTGATGGTTTATGCGACTGCACTTGAAATTTTCCGGATTAACTGACCTCCTTCATGTCTTGAAGTAATGATGGATTGTCGTTTCTCTTTGCTTATTTGAGCTGTTCTTGCCATAATATAGACTTGGTCTTTTACCAAATAGGGCTATCTTCTATATACCACCCCTACCTTGTCACAACACAACTGATTCAAGAAGGAAAGAAATTCCACAAATTAACTTTTAACAAGGCACACCTGTTAACTGAACTGCTCAAGAAAAAAATCGGCCCACGGCTGAATCTAGTTGATGATTCCTGTTTTAGAAGATGTTCAAAGCTCTAGCCTTAATCATCACAAGATATGAGGAACATTCACAAGCCCTAGTATAGTCCACAACCTGGGAGACAGTGACATACATGGCTGGAGAAAGTATTTTTACACCTGCTTATCTGCCGTGAGATGGAGCAGACAAGTTTTTATAGCATCAGGCTGCTTGCCTGAAGTGGAGACACCACCAGCACAAGACTAATCCATGCACCATTTTTTGGGTTATATCTGTGAAACAGCCACGTATAAAACATCACTTTTGGCAGGTTGATGAACATGTCAATTGCTTATTCACATTCTAAAGAATGATCAAAGAATGATCAAGTATCAAGTCAAAATTTGATCACAGGTTGTTTATGGATGCATGTCAGTTTTACTGTAAATTAAATGACTTTGTTTGTCGGAGTAAATACAGTTGCTGAGCCTGGAGATGCTGCTACTGAATGCTAAGTTTGACCGATTTAGGAATTTGTATAGATATAGCTCCATAAGCCATTTGAACCATGGAACCATTCTTTGCTCTGATTTATTGGTCTTTGATTCTCTCAAATACAAATTAATTCTCAATAAAGGCTATGAAAGACTTAGTCCAGTTAACTTTAGAGGATAATTCTGTTTTGATGATAATATGTTCTTCCACATCAAAGACTAATGCAGTTTCCAGAGGCTCGGCACAAACCTCAGTTTTCCGAAAACAATGCCTTGAAGAAAAGATGCATAACATCTCAGTTTCTTATTCACAGAGGCCTTCATACGGTGGCCCTAAGGAGCAAACCAGCTTTATATATTATAAAAGGCCTGCAAAATATTTAAAAGAGCTGCAAAATATGTCAAAGACCTACAAAATATTTTAAAGGCCTGTGAAATAATTAAATGGCTTGCTTCATATTTCAAAGGCCAGCAAAATATTTCAAAAGTATTAGTAGCGATAACAAGTTAGCTATGTCATTAGCAGCACTAGCTAGTTAGCAATGTGGTTAAAAGCGCCAGCTGTCCATAGCAGAGTGTGTGTGGGGGGGAGGGGGAGGGGGAGGGGGGGGGGGTTGTCATGTCCGCAGAAGAGTGGGTGGAGGGTCATGGCCATGTCCTGTGAAGTCCCACACATGTACATACACACTCACCAAGACGTTGTAGATAAAGGGGAGGAGACAGGTTAAAGAAGGATTTTTAAGCCTTGAGACAATTGGATTGTGTATGTGTGCCATTCATAGGGTGAATGGGTGCTAGGCGCACCGGTTTGAGTGTGTCAAGAACTGCAGCACTGCTGGGTTTTTCCAACAGTTTCCCATGTGTATCAAGAATGGTCCACTACCCAAAGGACATCCAGCCAACTTGACACAACTGTTTGAAACATTGGAGTCAACATGGGCCAGCATCCCTGTGGACACCTTGTAGAGTCCATGCCCCAAATAATTGAGGCTGTTCTGAGGACAAAAGGGGGTGCAACTCAATATTAGGAAGGTGTTCCTAATGTTTTCTACACTCAGTGTATTTTGCTGGACTTTGAAATATTTTGCATGTCTTTGAAATATTTTGCTGGTGTTTGATATATTTTGCAGGTCTTTGAAATGTTTTGCGGGCATTCAATATATTTTGCTGTCCTTTGAAATATTGCACAGGTCTTTGAAATATTTTGCAACCCTTTGAAATATTTAGCACGTCTTTCAAATATTTTGAATGTCTTTTAAATATTTTGTGGGCCTTTTACCAAACTTCGCAGTCTATTATTTTGAAAGCTAGTTTGCCCCTTAGGGCCACCGTTTTACCATACTGTTCTGTACTTCATTCTTGAAAGCACCAGTGTACATACATTTTTTACAAGCTATGGTACATGCTCCTCTAATGCCCTTATCTGAATATTGCTGACACTACAACTCTCATACCTGTGATCCGATCTGATGAGTACAGTCACCATACAAATACCATTCTGTAAAAAACAACTGAGAGTGACATTAAAACCCACCTTTTTTATTACCAGTAGCCTTTTCTGTCATGGTCTCACTACTATACCAATGTCTATGCATTGATCAAGTTCCATCAAATTGATGTGTTGTTTCATTTGACACCACTTGGTGGCACCTTCATCTAAGAATCCGCATCCCATATGAAGCATCTTTGCAAGCCAAGAGGGAAGTTGACAAACGGGAAAAAGCCAGGAACCTCTTTCCAATAATTTTCTGGTTAATGACGTTTCTCCTTATTTTGAGATGGAGTAGGCCTAAATGTCTCTATTTTTCCCCACATACTTAGGTTTTTTGATAATCAACATAGAGACTATTTCATTTCTAATGCACTGTCTCAACTGCGGAGAAGAGTAAGCCAGCAGGAATGATTGCCCATGGCAATAAGCAATTCAAAGGTATCTATGGCTTTGAAGTGGAAAACTGTCAGGGTTGTCATAGCTCTCTGTGAAATTATGCTGTGAATGATATTCAGCTGCAAATGTCATGCGTCAAGATCAGAGGTCATGGTCTAATTTGGAGATACAGTGTAAAGGCCTAATTATGATTTCAAAAGACCTAGCTAGGCTAATAACAAATGTCAATTTATTTATTGTTCTCTGGTTAGTGGAGTTAATTAATTATTTGTCTCAACATTTGGCACACTGCATTATGTCTTGAGAAAGTCCAGCTGTGGCGTGGGGATTTCCGACCTGTTCCCCCAGGTTGACCCACTTAACTTCTGCATGGAAAGATTACTATAAGTACAGACGATGCGCGAGTCTTGTCAGCTTTCTTCAAAGTCCCTCCCCCGCAGGCAGTTCAGTGAAATTCCTCCACTGTTACATTGTAAACAGATGAAATACAGCTTGTTGAAATTGTGACGAAGATACACTTTTGAAGTCGTCTACGACTATCTTTAGTGCCTTCACATGGTAACGTATTACATTACTTTATCTTACTTTTTTAGGCTACTTTAGGTAGTTGGAGTGGACAGCTGTCTACAGTGGCGGGTAACGTTAACTTCAGAAAGATTTGACGGATTATCACCCTGGCTTGATATTAACTTTATGTCGGCAACTCTTTCATTGCGGCAGCGGTTTTACTTTACACATAGAAATATGTTATTCTTAGGGAGGAGGAACATTTTCTATTTTAGTAACGAAAGTCACTTACGTCGCCTATAAGTATGACGTGATCAGGAAGTGTTGGTTACATTTGTTTCAGGTGTTGTAAACTGAATGTTTCACATGCCTTGGCTTGATGATCTGTTAAAATAAGCAATTGAAGATTAGCTATCTGTCTGTCTCATAGGGTGTGTTAGGCATTGTGCCAGCCAGGATATGTTGGATTTTCTACATGAATGGTCAATGGGTCACACTTAAGTCCACTAAAAAAGTTAGCCAACATCTTTAGAAAATGCAGATCAGAACCAAATTTTTCATCCTGTCATTAGTTTTATAATATAGCCTGCAACACTGCTTTGCCATTGCATCACAAGATTGCAGTGCATACCTGTTAGACAATTGCACTACAATACTTTAGAATAGTATAATTTATCCACAATGGTTAAATTGAGAGCAGCATTGGGAAGTGGCCTCAACTAGGAAGTGAGTTTCAATTGCCAGTTGTCTGACTTGGTGTACTTGAAAAACCTCTGACCAGGTAAGATGTGCTGGAACCACGGACTGATGGCCTCAGCCTGATAGAACTAGATTGTCACACATCAAGACAGGATGCTGTTTAGTTACCACACACATTTACCTAGTTACTTACACTCCCCTACATATTTATTTGGACAGTGAAGCTAACATTTTTTATTTGGCTCTATATTCCAGCATTTTGGATTTGAGATCAAATGTTTTATGAGCTGACAGTACAGAATGTCACCTTTTATTTGAGGGTATTTTTTGCAGTTTAGAAATGAAAGCACTTTATGTATCTAGTCCCCCAATTTGAAGGTGTCATAAGTATTTGGACAAGATTGCTTATAATGTATTTACCCCTTCACGTTCCTGTACTATATTTAGTACAATATCAAAAATCAAATCAAATTGTATTGGTCATATACACATATTTAGCAGATGTTATTGTGGGTGTAGTGAAATGCTTGTGTTCCTAGCTCCAACAGTGCAGTAGTATCTAACAATTCACAACAATACACAAATCTAAAAGTAAAATAATGGAATTAAGAAATATATAAATATTAGGACGAGCAATGTCGGAATGTGGCATTGACTCAAATACTGTAGAATAGAATACAGTATATACACTACCGTTCAAAAGTTTGGGGTCACTTAGAAATGTCCTTGTTTTCGAAAGAAAAGCCATTTTTCTGTCCATTAAAATAACATCAAATTGATCAGAAATGCAGTGTAGACATTGTTAATGTTGTAAACGGCTATTGTAGCTGGAAACAACTGATTTTTAATGGAATATCTACATAGGCGTACAGAGGCCCATTATTAGCAACCATCAGTCCTGTGTTCCAATGGCACGTTGTGTTTGCTAATCCAAGTTTAACATTTTAAAAGGCTAATTGATCATTAGAAAACCCTTTTGCAATGATGTTAGCACAGCTGAAAACTGTTGTGCTGATTAAAGAAGCAACAAAAATGGCCTTCTTGAGACTAGTTGAGTATTTGGAGCATCAGCAATTGTGGGTTCGATTACAGGCTCAAAATGGGCAGAAACAAATAACTTTCTTCTGAAACTCGTCAGTCTATTCTTGTTCTGAGAAATGAAGGCTATTCCATTCGAGAAATTGCCAAGAAACTGAACTCCGGGATGCTGACCTAGGCAGAGTTGCAAAGAAAAAGCAATATCTCAGACTGCCTATCTTAATCTTTTATTTTTATTGGCCAGTCTGAGATATGGCTTTTTCTTTGCAACTCTGCCTAGAAGGTCAGCATCCCAGAGTTGCCTCTTCACTGTTGACGTTGAGACTGGTGTTTTGCGGGTATTACACTGCTCAAAAAAATAAAGGGAACACTTAAACAACACAATGTAACTCCAAGTCAATCACACTTCTGTGAAATCAAACTGTCCACTTAGGAAGCAACACTGATTGACAATACATTTCACATGCTGCTGTGCAAATGGAATAGACAACAGGTGGGAATTATAGGCAATTAGCAAGACACCCCCAATAAAGGACTGGTTTTGCAGGTGGTGACCACAGACCACTTCTCAGTTCCTATGCTTCCTGGCTGATGTTTTGGTCACTTTTGAATGCTGGCGGTGCTTTCACTCTAGTGGTAGCATGAGACGGAGTCTACAACCCACACAAGTGGCTCAGGTAGTGCAGCTCATCCAGGATGGCACATTAGTGCGAGCTGTGGCAAGAAGGTTTGCTGTGTCTGTCAGCGTAGTGTCCAGAGCATGGAGGCGCTACCAGGAGACAGGCCAGTACATCAGGAGACGTGGAGGAGGCCGTAGGAGGGCAACAACCCAGCAGCAGGACTGCTACCTCCGCCTTTGTGCAAGGAGGAGCAGGAGGAGCACTGCCAGAGCCCTGCAAAATGACCTCCAGCAGGCCACAAATGTGCATGTGTCTGCTCAAACGGTCAGAAACAGACTCCATGAGGGTGGTATGAGGGCCCGACGTCCACAGGTGGGGGTTGTGCTTACAGCCCAACACCGTGCAGGACGTTTGGCATTTGCCAGAGAACACCAAGATTGGCAAATTCGCCACTGGCGCCCTGTGCTCTTCACAGGTTGAAAGCAGGTTCACACTGAGCACATGTGACAGACGTGACAGAGTCTGGAGACGCCGTGGAGAACGTTCTGCTGCCTGCAACATCCTCCAGCATGACCGGTTTGGCGGTGGGTCAGTCATGGTGTGGGGTGGCATTTCTTTGGGGGGCCGCACAGCCCTCCATGTGCTCGCCAGAGGTAGCCTGACTGCCATTAGGTACCGAGATGAGATCCTCAGACCCCTTGTGAGACCATATGCTGGTGCGGTTGGCCCTGGGTTCCTCCTAATGCAAGACAATGCTAGACCTCATGTGGCTGGAGTGTGTCAGCAGTTCCTGCAATAGGAAGGCATTGATGCTATGGACTGGCCCGCCTGTTCTCCAGACCTGAATCCAATTGAGCACATCTGGGACATCATGTCTCGCTCCATCCACCACCGCCACGTTGCACCACAGACTGTCCAGGAGTTGGCGGATGCTTTAGTCCAGGTCTGGGAGGAGATCCCTCAGGAGACCATCTGCCACCTCATCAGGAACATGCCCAGGCGTTGTAGGGAGGTCATACAGGCACGTGGAGGCCACACACACTACTGAGCCTCATTTTGTCTTGTTTTAAGGACATTACATCAAAGTTGGATCAGCCTGTAGTGTGGTTTTCCACTTTAATTTTGAGGGTGACTCCAAATCCAGACCTCCATGGGTTGATACATTTGATTTCCATTGATCATTTTTGTGTGATTTTGTTGTCAGCACATTCAACTATGTAAAGAAAAAAGTATTTAATAAGAATATTTCATTCATTCAGATCTAGGATGTGTTATTTTAGTGTTCCCTTAATTTTTTTGAGCAGTGTATTTAATGAAGCTGCCAGTTGAGGACTTGTGAGGCGTCTGTTTCTCAAACTAAACACTCTAATGTATTTGTCCTCTTGCTCAGTTGTGCACCGGGGCCTCCCACTCCCTTTCTATTCTGGTTAGAGCCAGTTTGCGCTGTTCTGTGAAGGGAGTAGTACACAGCGTTGTACGATGTCTTCAGTTTCTTGGAAATTTCTCGCATGGAATAGCCTTCATTTCTCAGAACAGGAATAGACTGACAAGTTTCAGAAGAAAGTTCTTTGTTTCTGGCCATTTTGAGCCTGTAATCGAACCCACAATTGCTGATGCTCCAGATACTCAACTAGTCTCAAGAAGGCCAGTTTTATTGCTTCTTTAATCAGCACAACAGTTTTCAGTTGTGCTAACATAATTGCAAAAGGGAGCCATTGGAACAGAGGACTGATGGTTGCTGATAATGGGCCTCTGTACGCCTATGTAGATATTCTATTAAAAATCAGCAGTTTCCAGCTACAATAGCCATTTACAACATTTACAATGTCTACACTGTATTTCTGATCAATTTGATGTTATTTTAATGGACAAAAAAAGTGATTTTTCTTTCGAAAACAAGGACATTTCTAAGTGACCCCAAACTTTTGAATGGCAGTGTACATATGAGATGAGTAAAGAAGCATGTAAACATTATTAAAGTGACTAGTGTTCCATTATTAAAGTGGCCAGTGGTTCCATGTCTATGTATATAGGCCAGCAGCCTCTAAGGTGCAGGGTTGAGTAACCGGGTGGTAGCCGGCTAGTGATGGCTATTTAACAGTCTGATGGCCTTGAGATAGAAGCTGTTTTTCAGTCTCTCGGTCCCAGCTTTGATGCACCTGTACTGACTTTGCCTTCTGGATGATAGCGTGGTGAACAGGCCATGGCTCGGATGGTTGATGTCCTTGATTATCTTTTTGGCCTTCCTGTGACATTGGGTGCTGTAGGTGTCCTGGAGGGCATGCAGTGTGCCCCAGGAGATGCGTTGGGCAGACCGCACCACCCTCTGGAGAGCCCTGCGGTTGCGGGCAGTGCAGTTGCCGTACCAGCCGGTGATACAGCCCGACAGGATGCTCTCCAGAGGGTGGTGAGGGAGAGGTTATTTTCCTGGCATCACTCTGCCAGTGCCCTCACCTCCTCCCTGTAGACTGTCTCGTCATTGTTGGTAATCAGTCCTACTACTGTTGTGTCGTCTGCAAACTTGATGATTGAGTTGGAGCCGTGCGTGGCCTTGCAGTCATGGGTGAACAGGGAGTACAGGAGGGGGCTGAGCACGCACCCTTGTGGGGCCCCTGTGTTGAGCATCAGCGAAGTGGAGGTGTTGTTTCCTACCATCAACACCTGGGGGTGGCCCTTCAGGATGTCCAAGACCCAGTTGCACAGGGCGGGGTTCAGATCCAGGGCCCCGAGCTTAATGATGAGCTTGGAGGGTACTATAATGTTGAAGGCTGAGCTATAGTCAATGAACAGCATTGTCTCTGTACTGAAGTTTTGCCTGTTTGATTGCCTTACGGAGAGAATAACTACACTGTTTGTATTCGACCATATTCCTAGTCACCTTGCGGTGGTTCGCTCTTTCAGTTATGCGCGAACGCTGCCATCTATCCACGGTTTCTGGTTTGGGTACGTTTTAATAGTCACCGTGGGAACAATATCCCCTATACACTTCCTGATGTACTCAGTCACCGTGTGGGTATATATACGTCAATGTTATTCTCAGAGGCTACAGGGAACATATCCCAGTCCGAGTGATCAAAACAATCTTGAAACATGGATTCTGATTGGTCAGACCAGCGCTGAATAGACCTTAGCACGGGTACTTCCTGTTTGAGTTTCTGCCTATAGGAAGGGAGGAGCAAAATGGAGTCGTGATCTGATTTGCATTGTTAAAATCCCCAGCTACAATAAATGCGGCCTCAGGGTATGTGGTTTCCAGTTTGCATAAAGTCCAGTGTAGTTCCTTGAGGGCCGTCGTGGTATCGGCTTGAGGGGGAATATACACGGCTGTGACTATAACCGAAGATAATTATTTTGGGAGCTAATACGGTCAGCATTTTATTGTGAGGTATTCTAGGTCGGGTGAATAAAAGGTATTGAGTTTCTGTATGTTATCACAATCACACCATGAGTAGTTAATCATGAAACATACACCACCACCTTTGTTCTTCCCGGAGAGTTCTTTATTCCTGTCTGCGCGATGAACTGAGATCCCAGCTGGCTGTATGGACAGTATATCCCGAGAGAGCCATGATTCCGTGAAAGAGTATGTTACAGTCCCTGATGTTTCTCTGGAAGGAGATCCTCGCCCTGAGCTCGTCTACTTTATTGTCCAGAGACTGAACATTAGCGAGTAATATAATAATCTGCTGTCTCAGCCACTGCCTGTCACCAAGGGAGTACCCCAAGGCTCGATCCTAGGCCCCACGCTCTTCTCAATTTCCATCAACAACATAGCTCAGGCAGTAGGAAGCTCTCTCATCCATTTATATGCAGATGATACAGTCTTGTACTCAGCTGGCCCCTACACGGATTTTGTGTTAAACGCTCTACAACAAAGCTTTCTTAGTGTCCAACAAGCTTTCCCTGCCCTTAACCTTGTTCTGAACACCTCCAAAACAAAGGTCATGTGGTTTGGTAAGAAGAATGCCCCTCTCCCCACCGGTGTGATTACTACCTCTGAGGGTTTAGAGCTTGGGGTAGTCACCTCATACAAGTACTTGGGAGTATGGCTAGACGGTACACTGTCCTTCTCTCAGCACATATCAAAGCTGCAGGCTAAGGTTGAATCTAGACTTGGTTTCCTCTATCATAATCGCTCCTCTTTCACCCCAGCTGCCAAACTAACCCTGATTCAGATGACCATCCTACCCATGCTAGATTACGGAGATGTAATTTATAGATCGGCAGGTAAGGGTGCTCTCAAGCGGCTAGATGTTCTCTACCATTCGGCCATCAGATTTGCCACCAATGCTCCTTATAGGACACATCATTGCATTCTATATTCCTCTGTAAACTGGTCATCTCTGTATACCCGTCGCAAGACCCACTGGTTGATGCTTATATATAAAACCCTCTTAGGCCTCACTCCCCCCTATCTGAGATACCTACTGCAGCCCTCAACCTCCACATACAACACCCGGTCTGCCAGTCACATTCTGTTAAAGGTCCCCAAAGCATACACATCCCTGGGTCGCTCCTCTTTTCAGTTAGCTGCAGCTAGCGACTGGAACGAGCTGCAAAAAACACTCAAACTGGACAGTCTTATCTCCATCTCTTCATTCAAAGACTCAATCATGGACACTCTTACTGAGAGTTGTGGCTGCTTCGCGTTATGTATTGTTGTCTCTACCTTCTTGCCCTTTGTGCTGTTGTCTGTGCCCAATAATGTTTGTACCATGTTTTGTGCTGCTACCATATCGTGCTGCTGCCATGTTGTTGTCATGTTGTGTTGCTACCGTGCTGTGTTGTCATGTGTTGCTGCCATGCTATGTTGTTGTCTTAGGTCTCTCTTTATGTAGTGTTGTGGTGTCTCTCTTGTCGTGATGTGTGTTTTGTTCCGCCTTTTGTTAGGCATTGTAAATAAGAATTTGTTCTTAACTGACTTGCCTAGTTAAATAAAATAAAATATATTCTGAAGCCGTGGATGGTGTGCATGCCTATATATATATATATATATATATATATATATATAATATATACAGTACCAGTCAAACGTTTGGACACACCTACTCATTCAAGGGTTTTTCTTTATTTTTACTATTTTCTACATTGTAGAATAATAGTGAAGACATCAAAACTATTAAATAACACATATGGAATAATGTAGTATGCAGAGTTTGGTTTTCGCCAGGCATTACTGGAACCATGTCGTCCAAGAAGTTATACTTTTGAATCATCTGTCCATAGAACGTTCTTCCAAGAGTCTTGATGATCATCCAGGTGCTTTTTGGCAAACTTGAGTCAACTTTTTGGACGAGATGGGTCCCATTATGCCTGGCGAAAACCAAACACTGCATTCCACAGTAAGAACATCATACCAAAGGTCAAGCATGGTGGTGGTGGTGGTGTGATGGTTTGGGGATGCTTTGCAGCCTCAGGACCTGGACGACTTGCCTTAATAGAAGGAACCATGAATTCTGATCTGTATCAGAGAATTCTACAGAAGAATGTCAGACCATCTGTCTGTGAGCTGAAGCTGAAGCGCAGCTGGGTCATGCAGCAAGACAATGATCCAAAACACACAATCAAGTCTACATGAAAATTGCTAAAAAGCAACAAATTGGAAGTTTTGGAATGGCCTAGTCAAAGTTCAGACCTAATCCCAATTGAGATGTTGTGGCAGGACTTGAAACGAGCAGTTCATGCTTGAAAACCCACACGTCACTGAGTTAAAGCAGTTCTGCATGGAAGAGTGGGCCAAAATTCCTCCACAGCGACGTGAGAGACTGATCAACAACTACAGGAAGCATTTGGTTGGAGTCATTGCAGCTAAAGGTAGCACAACCAGTTATTGAGTGTAAGGGGGCAATTACTTTTTCACACAGGGGAATTGGGTGTTGCATAACTTTGTTTATTAAATAAATGAAATAAATATGTAATTGTTGTGTTAGTTGTTCACTTATGTTCCCTTTATCTAATATTATGTTTTGGTTGAAGATCTGATAACATTCAGTATCACAAATATGCAAAAGTAGAGAAAATTAGAAAGGGGGCAAATACTTTTTCATAGCACTGTATACACCTGTTCTGAAAGGCCCCAGAGTCTGCAACACCACTAAGCAAGGGGCACCACCAAGCAAGCAGCACCAGGAAGGAGCTCTCCAAACAGGTCAGGGACAAAGTTGTGGAGAAGTACAGATCAGGGTTGGGTTATAAAAAAAATATCAGAAACTTTGAACATCCCACGGAGCACCATTAAATCTATTATTAAAAAATGGAAAGAATATGGCACCACAACAAACCTGCCAAGAGAGGGCCGCCCACCAAAACTCACGGACCAGGCAAGGAGGGCATTAATCAGAGAGGCAACAAAGAGACCAAAGATAACCCTGAAGGAGATGCAAAGCTCCACAGCGGAGATTGGAGTATCTGTCCATAGGACCACTTTAAGCCGTACACTCCACAGAGCTGAGCTTTACGGAAGAGTGGCCAGAAAAAAGCCATTGCTTTAAGAAAAAAAATAAGCAAACACATTTGGTGTTCGCCTAAAGGCATGTAGGAGACTCCCCAAACATATGACAGAAGGTACTCTGGTCAGATGAGACTAAAATTGAGCTTTTTGGCCATCAATGAAAACGCTATGTCTGGCGCAAACCCAACACCTCTCATCACCACAAGAACACCATCCCCACAGTGAAGCATGGTGGTGGCAGCATGATGCTGTGGGGATGTTTTTCATCGGCAAGGACTGGGAAACTAGTCAGAATTGAAGGAATGCTGGATGGCGCTAAATACAGGGAAATTCTTGAGGGAAACCTGTTTCAGTCTTCCAGAGATTTGAGACTGGGACGGAGGTTCACCTTCCAGCAGGACAATGACCCTAAGCATACTGCTAAAGCAACACTTTAATGGTTTAAGGGGAAACATTGAAATGTCTTGGAATGGCCTAGTCAATGCCCAGACCTCAATCCAATTGAGAATCTGTGGTATGACTTAAAGATTGCTGTACACCAGCGGAACCCATCCAACTTGAAGGAGCTGGAGCAGTTTTGCCTTGAAGAATGGGCAAAAATCCCAGTGGCTAGATGTGCCAAGCTTATAGAGACATACCCCAAGAGACTTGCAGCTGTAATTGCTGCAAAAGGTGGCTCTACAAAGTATTGACTTTGGGGGGGTGAATTGTTATGCACGCGCAAGTTTTCTGTTTTTTTGTCTTATTTCTTGTTTGTTTCACAATAAAACATATTTTTCATCTTCAAAGTGGTAGGCATGTTGTGTAAATCAAAATGATACAACCCCCCCAAAAAATCCATTTTAATTCCAGGTTGTAAGGCAACAAAATAAGAAAAATGCCAAGGGGGGTGAATACTTTCGCAAGCCACTGTACCAGTGTCAGATATTGCAGCACAAATAAATGCTTCACAGAGTTCAAGTGACAGACTCATCTCAACATCAACTGTTCAGAGGGGACTGTGTGAATCAGGCCTTCATGGTCATTGCTGCAAAGAAACCACTACTAAAGGACACCAATAAAAAGAAGAGACCTGCTTGGGCCAAGAAACACGAGCAATGGACATTAGACTGGTGGAAATGTGTCCTTTGGTCTGGAGTCCAAATTGGAGATTTTTGGTTCCAACTGTGGTGTCTTGTGGGTCAACGGATGATCTCCGCATGTGTATTTCCCACCGTAAAGCATGGAGGAGGAGGTGCTATGCTCCTCATCCAAGATGGCGTAGTAGTGCAGTCCTGTTTTGGTCGTGTGTCTGTAAATACCCTGTTTATTTTTTTATTTTTCGTACATATTTCCCTATCAGACTTTTCATCCTTCTACAAAATATACTTTCCTGCAACCCGCCTCACTCAATGTGGAATGGATTCTATTATTGACTTACCTTTTATCTAGAATCTCCAGTTGAAACTAGCTAGCCAGCTAACTAGCTACTTGCTATTAGCCACAGTTAGCGGTATTTCACCCAGAACATTGGATTTTTCTGCCGGAATAATTTAATCACTGGACATTAATCACCGGATCGCAACTAGCTAGCCGCAACCGAATGGATGTTGCTGTTTGGCTAATCACCACTGCCCCCGATGCAAGCACCAGTTAGCCTCGAGCTAGCCTAGAGCCAGGCCCATATCCCGGCTATCTACCTCTCGGTCTACCGGACGGGAGTAGCCAGCTAACTAGCTACTTGCTATTAGCTATCGTAAGCGGTTTTTCACCATTGTCTGTGGCCTGCACCACCTACCAGCCAGCTCTAGCCTGGACTATTATTCGGCCAGTCTGCACTGTCTGCACAGCGCGTTATCGACCCAGAACATATCAGTTTTTCTGCCGGAATCACTGGACCTTTAACTCCGGATTTATCGCTACCAGCTAGCTGCAACAAAATGCACGTTGTGGTTTGGCTAATCATCCTGAGCTAGGCCCATCTCCCGGCTATCTACCTCTCTGTCAACCGGACGGGACCACCTAGTGTTGACACGGAGCCCCGCCGATCCTACACGACTGGTCTGCCGACGAAATCGTCTGATGTGGTTACAACAGGCTTCCCATTACGACGTCGACCACGAAGATTCCATCTGCTAGCCCCGGCCCGCTAGCACACGCTAGCCGTGGCCTCTTGCTCGCTAGTGCTTTAGCAGCCCCCGAACTACCTCCGAACTATCCTATTGCTGTTCACCGGACCTTATGATAACTCCGCTATACAGCTGATGCCTGCTGGACTGTTCCTTTTTACGGTACCGCATCCTGTTTGTTTAGCCTCAGCCCAAACTGTGTCGTCATTACCAGCTGTTGTCTTAGCTCTCTCAAATTACACCTGTGATTGCTTTATGCCTCTCTCCCATGTCAATATGGTTTGCTTATTGCTGTTTCGGTTATTTCTAATTGTACTATTTCACTGTAGATCCCCCAGCCCAGCTAAACCTGCCTTAGATAGCTCCTTTGTCCCACCCCCCATACACGCAGAGACCGACTCAATCGGTGCCTCCAGTGATGCTATCTCTTTCATTGTTACCCAACGCTTAGGTTTACCTCCACTTTACTCATATCCTTCCATATCCTTGTCTGTACATAATGCCCTGAATCTTTTCTACAACGCCCGGAAATCTGCCCCCTTTATTCTATGTACCCAACGCACTAGAAGACCAGTTCTTAAAGCCTTTAGCCGTATCCTTATTCTAGTCCTCCTCTGTTCCTCTGGTGATGTAGAGGCTAACCCAGGCCTGGCAGCCCTCAGTATCACTCCTACTCCCCAGGCGCTATCATTTGTTGACTTCTGTAATCGCAAAAGCCTTGGTTTCTTGCATGTTAATATCAGAAGTCTACTTCCTAAGTTTGAGTTATTCACTGCGTTAGCACACTCCGCCAACCCTGATGTTCTAGCAGTGTCTGAATCCTGGCTTAGGAAGGCCACCAAAAATTCTGAAATGTCCATCCCCAACTATAACATTTTCCGTCTAGATAGAACTGCCAAAGGCGGTGGAGTTGCAATCTACTGTAGAGAGAGCCTGCAGAGCTCTATCATACTATCCAGGTCTGTGCCCAAACAGTTTGAGCTTCTACTTCTAAAAATCCACCTTTCCAGAAATAAGTCTCTCACTGTTGCCGCTTGCTACAGACCCCCCTGAGCCCCCAGCTGTGCACTGGACACCATATGTGAATTGATTGCCCCCCATTTATCCTCAGAGTTCGTACTGCTTGGTGACCTAAATTGGGATATGCTTAATACCCCGGCCATCCTAAAATCCAAACTAGATGCCCTCAATCTCACACAAATTATCAACGAAACTACCAGGTACAACCCTAAATCCGTAAACATGGGTACCCTCATAGATATCATCCTGACTAATTTACCCTCTAAATACACCTCCGCTGTCTTCAACCAGGATCTCAGCGATCACTGCCTTATTGCCTGCGTCCGTAACGGGTCCGCGGTCAAACGACCACCCCTCATCACTGTCAAACGCTCCCTAAAACATTTTAGCGAGCAGGCCTTCCTAATTGACCTGGCCCAGGTATCCTGGATGGATATAGATCTCCTTCTGTCAGTAGAGGATACCTGGTTGTTCTTTAAAAGTAATTTCCTCTCAATCTTAAATAAACATGCCCCATTCAAAAAATACAGAACTAAGAACAGATATAGCCCCTGGTTCTCCTCAGACTTGACTGCCCTTGACCAGCACAAAAACATCCTGTGGCGTACTGCATTAGCATCAAATAGCCCCCGCGATATGCAACTTTTCAGGGAAGTTAGGAACCAATATACACAAGCAGTCAGGAAAGCAAAGGCTAACTTTTTCAAACATACATTTGCATCCTGTAGCACTAACTCCAAAAAGTTTTGGGACACTGTAAAGTCCACGGAGAATAAGAGCACTTCCTCCCAGCTGCCCACTGCACTGAGGCTAGGAAACACTATCACCACCGATAAATCTACAATAATCGAGAATTTCAACAAGCATTTTGCTACGGCTGGCCATGCTTTCCACCTGACTACCACTACCCCGGCCACCAACTCTGCACCCTCCGCTGCAACTTGCCCATGCCCCCCCGCTTCTCCTTCACACAAATTCAGACGGCTGATGTTCTGAAAGAGCTGCAAAATCTGGACCCCTACAAATCAGCTGGGCTAGACAATCTGGACCCTTTCTTTCTAAAACTAGCCGCCGTAATTGTCGCAACCCCTATTACTATCCTGTTCAACCTCTCTTTCATAACGTCTGAGATCCCCAGAGATTGGAAAGCTGCCGCGGTCATCCCCCTCTTCAAAGGGGGTGACACTAGATCCAAACTGTTACAGACCTATATCCATCCTGCCCTGCCTTTCGAAAGTATTTGAAAGCCAAGTTAACAAACAGATCACCGACCGTTTCGAATCCCACCGTACCTTCTCCGCTATGCAATCCGGTTTCCGAGCTGGTCATGGGTGCACTTCAGCCACGCTCAAGGTCCTAAATGATATTATAACCGCGATCGATAATAGACAGTACTGTGCAGCCATCTTCATCGACCTGGCCAAGGCTTTCGACTCTGTCAACCACCGCATTCTTATTGGCAGACTAAATAGCCTTGGTTTCTCAAATGACTGCCTCGCCTGGTTCACCAACTACTTCTCAGATAGAGTTCAATGTGTCAAATCGGAGGGCCTGTTGTCTGGACCTATGGCAGTCTCTATGGGGGTGCCACAGGGTTCAATTCTTGGGCCGACTCTTTTCTCTGTGTATATCAATGATGTCGCTCTTGCTGCTGGTGACTCTCAGATCCACCTCTACGCAGACGACACCATTTTGTATACATCTGGCCCTTCATTGGACACTGTGTTAACAAACCTCCAAACGAGCTTCAATGCCATACAACACTCCTTCAGTAGCCTCCAACTGCTCTTAAACACTTGTAAAACTAAATGCATGCTCTTCAATCGAAAGCTGCTGGCACCCGCCCACCCGACTAGAATCACTATTCTCGACGGGTCTGACCTAGAGTATGTGGACAACTACAAATACCTAGGTGTCTGGTTAGACTGTAAACTCTCCTTCCAGACTCACATTAAGAATCTCCAAAGTTAAATCTAGAATCGGCTTCCTATTTCGCAACAAAGCCTCCTTCATTCATGCTGCCAAACATGCCCTCGTAAAACTGACTATCCTACCGATCCTTGACTTCGGCGATGTCATTTACAAAATAGCCTCCAACACTCTACTCAGCAAATTGGATGTAGTCTATCACAGTGCCATCCGTTTTGTCTCCAAAGCCCCATACACTACCCACCACTGTGACCTGTACGCTCTTGTTGGCTGGTCCTCACTACATGTTCGTCGTCAAACCCACTGGCTCCAGGCCATCTATAAATCACTGCTAGGCAAATCCCCGCCTTATCTTAGCTCATTGGTCACCATAGCAGCACCCACCCGTAGTCTGCGCTCCAGCAGGTATATCTCACTGGTCATCCCCAAAGCCAACACCTCCTTTGGCCGCCATTCCTTCCAGTTCTCTGCTGCCAATGACTGGAACGAATTGCAAAAATCTCTGAAGCTGGAGACTCTTATCTCCCTCATTAACTTTAAGCATCAGTTGTCAGAGCACCTTACCGATCACTGCACCTGTACACAGCCCATCTGAAATTAGCCCACCCAACTACCTCATCCCTATATTGTTATTTATTTTGCTCTTTTGCACCCCAGTATCTCTATTTGCACATAATCTCTTGCACATCTAGCATTCCAGTGTTAATACTAATTGTAATTATTTTGCACTATAGCCTATTTATTATAACTTGCTACATTTGCACACACTGTATATATATTTTCTGTTGTATTTTTTGACTTTGTTTTTTTACCCCATATGTAACTCTGTGTTGTTGTTTTTATCGCACTGCTTTGCTTTATCTTGGCCAGGTCGCAGTTGTAAATGAGAACTTGTTCTCAACTGGCTTACCTGGTTAAATAAAGGTGAAATAAAATTAAAAATGGTGTGGGGGTGCTTTGCTGGTGACAATTGGTGACACTTGAGACGGTTTGGGATGAGTTGGACGGCAGAGTGAAGGAAAAGTGCTCATCATATGTGTGAACTTCTTCAAGACTGTTGGAAAAGCATTCCATGTGAAGCTTGTTGAGAGAATGCCATGAGTGTGCAAATCTGTCATCAAGGCAAAGTGTGGCTACGTTGAAGAATCTCAAATATAAAATAGATTTTGATTTAACACTTTTTTGGTGACTACATGATTCCATATTTGTTATTTCATAGTTGTGATGTCTTCACTATTATTCTACAATGTAGAAAATAGTAAAAATAAAGAAAAACCCTGGAATGAGTAGGTGTGTCCAAACTTTTGACTGGTACTGTATACAAAAACAATATCTAAAGTATTCCACTCACACACACTCCTGGTGTATGAATTGCCGTGGTAGGAGGCAGAATAATGCTCTGTTTGTTATCACATTTAGTATACATTTATCCTGTTTCCACAATCCAGTAACCCTTTGACTTTTTTTTTAAACTAGTACAGGCTGGTTGCTGTAGCTATTTTGTTGACTTGGAAGATAAGTCAGCTAACTGTATGCAAAGTAGTACAGCAGGTTATCTTCTTAAGTTGACCATTGAAACAAGCCAATAGCTTACATTGAGATGTAGCCTCTGTTTCAAATGTAATTGTTATGGAAACTGCACTAGGCCTGGGCTACTCTGTTCTACTTCTCTCATTAACTGACATTGTAGGTCATAGACTCATAGTTAAGATGTACAGGTTTCTGTTTGCATTCAACAGTGGGTGTGCCATGTGTCATTCATTGCATTATAAATAGCCTATGTGTTTGAGTTGGCGATGTGTCATCATGCCATGTGGATTGTTATCAGCCTATTACATAAGTTCTCATCACAGTGTTCAACTTCAAAGTGTAAAATATTGTCTTTGAGACTGGTCCGATCCCTGGCTCGAGATGCATCCAGGATAATGAGATTCTCGGTCAAGCTCATAAACTGATTAGGCCTATTCATGATAGCCTATTGGCCAGTGGTTCACCATTTTGTTGTAGCCCTGAACTAGCTTACCTGATTCACCTTGTCAAGGGCTTGATGATTTGTTGACAAGTTGAATCAGGTGTGCTAGCAGTGCAATAGTTAAAATGCATGGAACGGCTGGGGGTCCCAGAGGAGAGGTTTGAAAACCCCTGGCCTAGGCAACAGGGTAGTTGTGTTGTGTCAAATAAAAAGTGGTAGGATTACTGGTCCTTTGTAAAAAATAAATATAAAAAAACAGTGCAACTTCAGTGCTTTAGAGTGGAATGCACAATCAAGTGATTGGATCAAATTGGATCATTTAATAGTGTTGAGGATCTCGTCCTTGTTCAGCTTTCAGGGTTTAGCCGACAGGGTGTTCCCTTACTTTGGAGTGTGCTATTTTTTGTCAACAAAATAACCATCCCAAAATTCTGATGCGGAGCATCCGAGATTAGTTTGAGCATGAGGAAGAATAGGGAGCGTGTTTGTGTGTTTGTGTCTCTGACTGCATACATGTGTGTTCTCTGCCTGCCCTGCAGTGAGTCAGCCTGCAGCCTACGGGCTAGGGGGACAGCCCCTTGAAGGCAGTCTTCCATACCAGTGCACACAGGAGCCCATGTAGGCCTAACCACTAACCACCGTGTGGCTTTACCAGTCAATATTTCCAAGAACGGACCTTCCAGACAGGCCAAAGTACTCCTCCAACTCTGGCTCAACTTGTCGCCCATCATCAATCCCATCACTCATACTTGCTGTGGTCTTGATGTGTACCGTACCAAAAGAACAGCAGTAATGTAGTCTTGTGTGGATGCACAACACATGGATTGAGTGTTCAACAATGTCCTATGTTAATGCATTGCATGATACTGTTCTGTAAGAATTCAGTAGCATTTGAGGCTTTTGCCTCTGTGGACTGGATGCTTAATTCAGAATAATAAGTCTCTTTCCTGTTAGCCTCTTTACCCTGAGAAACCAGTAAGAATTGGCCAAGCCTAGTGCCAGCCTAATTGTTTTGTTTGATCTACTGTGAGAGAGAGAACATGATACTTCCTAAGCTAAGCTCATACTTGTAACATCGGCCATCTGCTCTGTGAATTTACTGAATGGGTTTCTATAATTAATATGTATGTACACACGTATCTCTTTGCTCCTCTTTGTCCCAGTAGGTAACCTATGTTTAAGCTGTTTGTCTTCACTGTTTATGGTGACTTCTCTTTAGAAACCATTCTTTGTTGATGTGTTCAAATTGTATTCAAGTAGGCTAACTCTCTCCTTTTGAGCTTTGCATCACTCCTTCTAGACGTGTTGTACTGTATGTTTTTTACATTGTTAGTAGGAATGGGAATTGCCAGGGACCTCACCATACGATATTATCACGCTACATAGGTGCCAATACAATATGTATTGCGATTCTAACAATTCTATATGTATTGCGATTCGATACTGTGATTTTATTCCGATTCGATGTTCCAAACATATTGCTCACCATATGTCTGCTGCAGAGAGACGAGAGAGCATGAGAAAATGAGTTTTGATCAGTCATGGAAATAAAAGTGCTGAAAACCAATTGGCTCCCTATTTAAAAAGAAGATGGAGAGCAAGCTATGAAGGAAAAATACTGGATTTTAGGTGCCGGTACAGCCAACTAGAGCAAAAATAATATTGTGATTTTGTCAAAATGATAAGATACGATATGTCGTCAAAAATAATATCCCGATATGTAACTGTATCGATTTTCTTGCCCTCATCACAAATTATTAGGCTACATGTCATTCTATTGTAATAAGACCTAGGTTATGTTATCCAGAGAAAATGAGCAACAAAAAATGCTATGTATAGAAAGACAATAGTCTGACATGCTCCTTCATTCAGAGAGGGCTATCTAAAGGGATCTATTTTACATTTGCTTCCTTCCTGTCTCTCTCTCAGACTGGGCTTCATCTACTAATTAAAGAGGCGGTTGCTAAGAGATAACAAGCAGTGACATCGCTGCTGAGAGCCTCTGATGTGCTGCAGCCTGAACCTGCATCTCTACTCTGGGTCTCTTCTCTCAATCCCCGTCTAGACCTAAGTGCACCTGACCCATGTGAAGGAGTAGGGGGAGAGAGAGAGAGCGGAGCCACACCACACACCATGGCAGCTTTCACCAGTACCCCCAAAGTGAGTTCCAGGAGCGCTCCTCGGCACGGGGTCAGGGAGGAGAGCCCAGCGGAGTGTGACTGGAAGGACTGTGAGACTGGAGGCAGCGAGAGGTATAGAGGACACCTCACCATGCTGGAGAAGACCCATGACTTCTTCCAGATCTGTGACATTGAGGACAAGGGCTTCATCACCCGCCGGGACATGCAGGTAAGATCACCTATATGGGATCACTGAGTCTGACAGAATCTTCTCATGGGAAGTTATTGAAATGTTTAGGCTACACCAGATGTGCATTATGTATGTTCCAATCCCTACTGTGTGTTTACCTAGTCATGTGTAGATGTTACTTTTATGTCATTATGTCAAGAGTACCAAATATTTAAAACCTCTGACTTTTAATATAGATTTTTACAGTGCAATAAGTAATGGTCGTTGTGTTTTGAACTGCTGAATGTTGTTTTGCCGCTCTGAAGGATCTAAATAATTCTGAGTTGTGGTCGGTTGGTTGGAGTTGTGATGGATTTCTCTAGATGTATCCTAGCCTACACACCTGGTCCCGTATCTCATTATTGTTATCATTCAGGCTTTTGTAAGGGCATCTGAATGACTGCTCGTAACAATAGCATACATTAAACAATGAGGAAATGATTAACAACTGCAACAAATCTTCCATAGACGTTTATGTTAGATTTGGAGACAAACATCTGGTCATTTCATAAGGCTGCACGTGGAGGACAGAGACTGTGTGTGCTCCTTAGAATTAGCTAGAACACTTCTATATCTCTGTGGTGTGCTCATTAGAGATGTTTCTGAGGACATAGCCTCTATCTTTCTAATTCAGGAGAGCATGTGAAAAGAGTGCCAGGAACCCACAACACCTACGGGCATCGAAGAGCCACGCAGACCCACGCTTTGTCATACATCTCCTTCAGCTGCATTATTGTGCAGATCCAGAAGCCTCTCACATTCATCCATGGCAGAGTATTATTTTGATGGAGCACTTGTGAGCCCACGCCGTGACGAGGGTCTCTCAGTAGAATGGATGGATCCCTTTGATCCATTGCTTACGGAAATATATTGAAAATGACCTTATACCCACTCCCCATGTTCATTAGGAGTTGTGGAAGAATTGAAATGTTGTAGTAATGGCAATCCATAACACAATGTATACAGGAGTGTACAGTACATTGCATCTCCCACACTGTTGTCTGTGTAAATTAGTCTAATTAACCTACAAGTAGGCAATCAGTATGAGTGTTAGGCAACTGCAATGCATTTTTGCTGGTCTATACCTATACAACCTGAGCAGGTGGGACAGGAAATTAATTTATTTGCCGTAAGCAAGATGGTTTTTGATTTAGTCAGCTATTACTATGCCTGATAAGACCTTCTTTATCCATAAGGGATCTGAGGGATCTCCATGAGAATCTGGTTAAGTGGCACAAGTTCTGAACCCTTTTTTTATTTACTTTCATAACGTATTCTAGCAACTGCCAGCATTGCCATAGATGTGCACATGTATCATTTTCTGCTGATGCACATACTGTACAGCCTTACAATGTTTTTCACACCATGACCTAAAGCGTGGCAGTGGTGTGTCTCCGGCTGTGAACTCTGTTGTTTTCTGACATAAGGGATGTGTTCAGTCCAGATAAGAGTGTGCAAGGAGTGGACAGCTGACTAGGTCTCATAGAGTTCCTACTATGAATTTCACAAGTGGTTTCAGTGTAAACATTGACATGCACAGCTCACAGAGGTTTTTCAGGATCATTGTGGTCTTTAATATTTATTTTCAGGGTTTCCGTAGGTTTTAAGTCTCTTGTTTGCTTGTCTATATTCCAAACCGTTTTTCCACTCTGCTTGGCCTTGGCGTGGAAACGGTGGTTTGGTTTGTATTAACACAGATTAAGATCAACGTTTATGTTGTTTACCTTTTTTTGCTGGTTTTGTTTACTGGGCAGAAATGTTCATTTCTAAAATGTTTGGGTTCAATCCAAATAAAGATGTCGCAGGTTCATTAATATAAACATTTTATAAAACAAATAGCGTAGTTACTCACAATTCCTTCATCATGAACACGTTTACATCCATTAGATCAGTTGTGTGACCGCAAATAATACACTATCCTACTCCTTATGAACATGAAGTCCTTACAAAGACTTGTCCTGTACTTGGGTACACATCTCTTCTGATGCTAATCATAGTGTTGAGTGTTTTCCCAGCGGTTTGTGCCTGCCTGGCAGCTGTTGTACCATGTACTGTATTGTTAATGAAAATACTCCAGAGTTCTTCAGTTCCCCAGTCGTGTCAATGGCACCTGACTGTGTTGTTGTGTGTCCTGCTCCACAGAGGCTCCATGGAGAGCTGCCCCTCAGTGCAGAGGAGCTGGAGAACGTCTTCGACACACTGGACTCTGACGGCAATGGATACCTCACCCTGGAGGAATTCTCCTCTGGCTTCAGTACGTTGACTATGTTCCCTTCTCACTTTCTACTATCCAATGTATGTATATGTGCTGTGATTTTTCAGTTTTGATATCAATCTTACTATCTTCCATTTCCACATAATTACATCAACAGTGCTAGTGCACTGTGCAAGCAGAGTATGGTAGCTCAGCGTACGTAGAGCGGAAGAGTGGAGTGAGAGTAAAGGATATTATAAATCATCTCCTGGACTCTTGTTTCTCCAGGTGAGTTCCTGTTTGGCCGGAGGATCTCTATAACAGAGGGGATGGAGGAGGCCAGCCCCATTGCCAAGGAACCCACCCAGGGCCCCACGCAGGGCCCTCCAGACTCCCTGTACCAGACCCAGTGGGAGGAGAGGCTGGCGAGCAGCGACGAGGAGGAGGAGAAGCACTTCTGCATGCTAATGGAGAGCTTGGGAGCCAGCAACGTCTTTGAGGAGTGAGTGTTTGTTTTTGTCTGTGACGTCCATATTATGCGATCCTTTGTCCATCCCTCAACAATGCCCTCAAATGACCTAAGTCTATTCCTTTAGATTGGTCAGCTGTGCAAAACAAAAAACACTAAGTTGCCACTCCTTAGTAGTTCTAGCCACTCTGTGTTTCAATCTACTTGTTTTGATATTTCTCTGGAAATTCTGAGCTTAACAACCAAGCATAAAGTGCAAGACATGTATGAGTAGAAAATAGGTTAAATCCTGGAGTCACTGTCTTCTTCATCAAAAACATCAGACATGGGAAGAGTTCATCAAAATTAATTTGGGTTGCTTAACCTTCGACAAATCATTATAGTCGACGACATTCCTGTCTGTGGAAGTATTCCAGACATTGGTGACTGGGTGCTGGTACCATTTTGCTTTTGGCTTTTTGAACTCCAGGCATTCGGAGGAGGGAAAAAATAGAGCCAGGCCTCGTATAACGCATGATTAGACTCACCTTGAGCAAACAAGTACGGCTCAATAAAGTTAAACAGTAGTAGTGGAGGATGTACATTTGATAAGAACATCCTATTGACTGTCTGCAAACCTGGGTTAGAACCAGAAAGGAATGCTGACAATTTAGATCAGATCGGTTTGTGCACTAACTTCTGGTGTGTCTTCCTGAAGTTGACATGGCGTAGGGGTCTACTGTAAGGAGACTTCCAGAGGCCTGCTAGTCAAGTCAACAAGTCCACATTTCAATGAACAGATCTATCAAACATATGCATTGCATGGCGGAATAACTTTCCACATATTGCCCTGCCTTTTTAGAATACAATGTTCGATAGCAGTGGTTATCTGAACACTGACATGAATACCTGGGCACAGACAAAGATGGGGTTTAAACTGTCAAAATAGCTGTTTTCTGCTAACAGGAAATGGGATTTTCAAGGCCAAGACCATCTTGACCAAATGTCAGTTTTGCACAAATATGTAAGTATGGTTGCAGGCAGCCCACAGCCACCCACCGCCTGCCTGCCTACATTGTCCTAATTGTTCACATTGACCTTGTCTTAAAATAACATATATTTATGCCTCTATGTCCCCGTCTCCATACAATTCTACTTCAAGCATAATTCAATTTATTTCCTCCAAGAAGAACCTCAGTACAGTTGTTCTTCTACAGAAATCTAACTACAGTATACAGACTGTATTCCAGGTCTTGTCATTCAGGCTAATCTTTGTTCTGACCCGCTTCCCATCAGCCCTGGTGAGGTGCGTAGTCTGTGGGCCCAGCTGACGAGGGACGAGCCGCACCTCCTGTCCAACTTTGAGGAGTTCCTGGCCAGGGTCATTTTACAGATCAAAGGGGTCAACCAGGAGAGGATGGAGATGGAGAGTGCCCTTAAAAAGTTAGTAGCCTACCACTTCATTCAAATCAAATCAAATTGTATTTGCCACATGCGCCGAATACAACAAATGTAGACATTACCGTGAAATGCTTACTTACAGCCCTTAACCAACAATGCATTTATTTTTTAATAAAAAAGTACAATAAAACAACAACAAAAAAGTGTTGAGGAAAAAAAGAGCAGAAGTAAATTAAAATAACAGTAGGGAGGCTATATACAGGGGGGTACCGGTGCAGAGTCAATGTGCGGGGGCACCGGCTAGTTGAGGTAATATGTACATGTGGGTAGAGTTAAAGTGACTATGCATAAATAATTAACAGAGTAGCAGCAGCGTAAAAAGATGGGGTGGTGGTGCAAATAGTCCAGGTAGCCATGATTAGCTGTTCAGGAGTCTTATGGCTTGGGGGTAGAAGCTGTTGAGAAGCCATTTGGACCTAGACTTGGCGCTCCGGTACCGCTTGCTGTGCGGTAGCAGAGAGAACAGTCTATGACTAGGGTGGCTGGAGTCTTTGACAATTTTGAGGGCCTTCCTTTGACACTGTCTGGTATAGAGGTCCTGGATGGCAGGAAGCTTGGCCCCAGTGATGTACTGGGCCATATGCACTACCCTCTGTAGTGCCTTGCGGTCGGAGGCCGAGCAGTTGCGATACCAGGCGGTGATGAAACCAGTCAGGATGCTCTCGATGGTACAGCTGTATAACTTTTTGAGGATCTGAGGACCCATGCCAAATCTTTTCAGTCTCCTGAGGGGGAATAGGCTTTGTCGTGCCCTCTTCACGACTGTCTTGGTGTGTTTGGACCATGATAGTTTGTTGGTGATGTGGACACCAAGGAACTTGAAGCTCTTAACCTGTTCCACTACAGCCCCGTCGATGAGAATGGGGGCGTGCTCAGTCCTCTTTTTTTCCCTGTAGTCCACAATCATCTCCTTTGTCTTGGTCACGTTGAGTGAGAGGTTGTTATCCTGGCACCACACGGCCAGGTCTCTGACCTCCTCCCTATAGGCTGTCTCATCGTTGTCGGTGATCAGGCCTACCACTGTTGTGTCGTTGGCAAACTTAATGATGGTGTTGGAGTCGTGCCTGGCCATGCAGCCATGGGTGAACAGGGAGTACAGGAGGGGACTGAGCACGCACCCCTGAGGGGCCCCCGTGTTGAGGATCAGCGTGGCAGATGTGTTGTTACCTACCCTTACCACCTGGGGGCGGCCCATCAGGAAGTCCAGGATCCAGTTGCAGAGGGAGGTGTTTAGTTCCAGGATCCTTAGCTTAGTGATGAGCTTTGAGGGCACTATGGTGTTGAACTCTGACCTGTAGTCAATGAATAGCATTCTCATGTAGGTGTTCCTCTTGTCCAGGTAGGAAAGGGCAGTGTGGAGTGCAATAGAGATTGCATCATCTGTGGATCTGTTGGGGCGGTATGCAAATTGGAGTGGGTCTAGGGTTTCTGGGATAATGGTGTTGATGTGAGCCATGACCAGCCTTTCAAAGCACTTCATGGCTACAGACGTGAGTGCTACGGGTCGGTTGTCATTTAGGCAGGTTATCTTAGTGTCCTTGGGCACGGGGACTATGGTGGTCTGCTTGAAACATGTTGGTATTACAGACTCAGTCAGGAACATGTTGAAAATGTTGGTGAAGACACTTGCCAGTTGGTCAGCACATGCTCAGAGTACACGTCCTGGTAATCCGTATGGCCCTGCAGCCTTGTGAATGTTGACCTGCTTAAAAGTCTTACTCACATCGGCTACGGAGAGCGTGATCACATAGTCATCCGGAACAGCTGGTGCTGTTGTATACATCTCTGTGTGTGGAGTAAAGGTGGTCTAGAGTTTTTCTTTCCTCTGGTTGCACATTTAACATGCTGGTAGAATGGATTTAAGTTTCCCTGCATTAAAGTCCCCGGCCACTAGGAGCGCTGCCTCTGGTTGAGCGTTTTCCTGTTTAGTTATGGCCTTATACAGCTCATTGAGTGCAATCTTAAAGCCAGCATTGGTTTTTGGTGGTAAATAGACAGCTATGAAAAATATAGATGAAAACTCTCTTGGTAAATAGTGTGGTCTACAGCTTATCATAAGGTACTCTACCTCAGGCGAGCAAAACCTCGAGACTTCCTTAGTATTTGATTTTGTGCACCAGCTGTTGTTTACAAATATACACAGACCGCCACCCCTTGTCTTACCGGAGTCAGCCGTTCTTTCCTGCCGATGTAGCGTATAGCCCGCTAGCTGTATGTTGTCCATGTCGTCGTTCAGCCATGACTCGGTGAAACATAAGATATTACCGTTTTTAATGTCCCGTTGGTAGAATAAGCGTAATCGTAGGTCATCTCATTTATTTTCCAATGATTGAAGATTGGCTAATAGGATTGATGGGAACGGCAGTTTACTAGCTCGCCATCGGATCCTTACGAAGCACCCCGACCTACGTCCACGATATCTCCGTCTCTTTCTCCTGCGAATGACGGGGATTTGGGCCTTGTCGGGTGTCTGTAGGATATCCTTTGCGGCCGCCTCGTTGAAGAAAAAATCTTCGTCCAATACGAGGTGAGTAATCGCTGTCCTGATATCCAGAAGCTCTTTTTGGTTACAAGAGACAATGGCAGAAACATTATGTATAGAATAAATTACAAAAACGCGAAAAAACACACATAATAGTACAATTGGTTAGAGGGCTGTAAAACGGCAGCCATCTTCTCCGGCGCCATCAGGTCAGATATTGTAGGATTTAGTCAATTAGCAGCCCACTGTAGCCTGTTCCCAGATCTACTTGGGCTGTCTTGCCAACTCCTATGGTCATTGGCAAGACAGCACCAACAGATCTGGGACCAGGCTAGCTCAAAATGTTCCTTTACAGATAACCTCATTGCCTGAGTAATGAAGGACAAAGTAGCCAAGAGACGCATTTACTTAACCTTCCAGTTCCAAAGCTGTATTAAGTGTTTGTGAATGTTCTCCCAAAACGCCCACTTTCTTTAAATCATGTCGGGCAATATTCATGGCAATTTTACACAAGGAATACTACACGACAATCTCTACCTACAGTACTTGTTTATTATGTCACATTTCAACTGAGCACAGCTTTTGTACCACAGTGGTGCATTATCACACAGTTTCTGTGGGCTGTTTCTGAGAGAAAGGAATGCAAATGTTGCATAAGGCTGCTATGTGGCTCACACTTTGCAGCTGTTACAAAACGTATTGTCAATGTCTTTCTTGCTGTATTCAGAGATGTAGACACACAGGGGTGTTTGATTAAAGTTGACCAGAGTAGTCAGGCCTTGAATGGTTCAGTAATTATAGTTATCCCTTTTATCTTCAGATGTGAACTACAGTACATGTAATGCTAGACTGATAATAAGTGTTCTTTTTTCATGGTACTCCTCTGAAAATCTATTTGCTGCTGTGCCTGTTTGGAATGCATCACAATAGGTTACAAATACCTACTGTATGATTGAATGCCAGACTGAAAGCTCGTGTAAGGTCTCAAGTACAGCATTTATGTGCTGCCTCTTCATGTGATTCTATGCCTATGCATGTGATTCTATGCCTATGCATGTGATTCTATACTTATGGATGTGATTCTATGCCTATGCATGTGTATTAGCATTAACAAGATTAAAATATTTCTAAATCCGAACAGAAAATCAGCAACACATGACGATGAGATCCATCGCTTATATGAAGAAATGGAGCAGCAAATCAAAAATGAGAAGGACAGGATCCTACTGCAGGTAAAGAGATCTCCCACTGAATACACAAGACTTGTTAGTAACTTTTCTGACAGATCTCTCTCTTATCTCTCTCGCACACTCTCTCTCTCTCACACACACACACTCTTTCTCTCAATCTCTCACACTCTCACTCTCCACTGCAGGACACTGAGCGCTTCCTGTCTAGGAGTCAGGATCTGGAGCATCAGCTGTCCAGTAAGGAGAGAGAGCTGGATCAGATCTTCCAGAAACAGAGGAGGGTGAGTAGGGACACCAATGATGAGACATTGATCATCACAGGCATCACAATAAAGGATAGATTTGTACTGTACAGAATGTATTATTTTTTTTTTATTAAATCACATTTTCCTGAAAGTGTTTTGAACAATGTGAAATATAAACTCTGATTGATCTGGAATGAATTGTGACCAGCCTTATTAGTAGACTTGAAGATCTAAGAGCTGTCCCTGAGTGTCTGCAGCTTACTCTCTAATGGAAATTCAATGATAATAATACGCAACCATAACACTATCAAAAACAGAACTCCACTGAAGTTAAGACTAATTAATCAAATGGAAATGAGTCTTACCAGTGCGTCAGAATTTGCTTTACAAATGGGAACAAGGCCTTAATTCGTACTGTGCCCAAGTCACCAAGGCCTTCTCTCAGATCTCCCTGGCACCATCCACATTCCTCTCTGCCAACCAGAAATAAAATGTCAGAACATTGACTTGATTGAGAATGTCCGTTGTAGATATTCTATTTCTATACTGCCAACACAGTCTCTGTAGAGCAGGCATCCAGGCGCTATGCTGGCTAGCCTAATCACAGTGTCGCTAGATAAAACGTCTCTTATGTTGTTGTGTTGGATCCATTGTAGCACTTGGGCTTATATATTTAGAACAGTGATAGTAGTGTTTGAGGCTGCATTCAGACAATAGCCGTATCTGTGTGTCCTCACACAATCCCTGGCTTCAATAGATGTGTGTGTCAGACCAGACCAGACCAGTATGTGTTTAGAAGATATCACTTGTTTCATCCTTTGATTCATCAATGCTTGGTGTATCATAGCAATCGCACATAGATCATACTGTACCAATCATAGACTCCAGACCATGATTGTTACTGCAGAGTAGCATCTGGGAAATGGTGACCCCAGATCAACTGGCCTTGCCATTCTTCAACCCAGATATGATCAAATGAAGTGAAAGTGCAGGTTATTGTAGTGCGTCTGCTTTAGGCTGTAGTGTTGTTTTGTGTGTTGTCCCCTCTGCCTGTCTCCTCTGTGTGACCGTGTCCCCTCCCCCTGTGTCCCCTACCCAGTTGGAGCGTCAGTGCCGGGAGCTGCACAGCGAGCAGCATGTGACCAAGGTGGAGAACGTGAAGCTGAAGCAGACCAATGAAGAGCTGGCCCAGGAGCTGGAATACACCAGTCAGGAGCTGAGCCTGGCACAGGAGCAGCTGGTCCTCCTGCAGGAGCAGTCCTCACACCTAAACCAGGAGAGGGAGATGTAAGTCTGTCTGGCTGGCTGTCTGTGTCTGGGATCCTGTTTGGGTGTTTGTTTCTCCATGTGAGTCCACATCTTAGACCAGTGGTTCCCAACTCCGGTCCTCGAGTACCCCCAACAGCCCTGGACAAGCATACCTCATTCAACTCATTGAGGGCCTGATAATTAGTTGACAAGCTGAATCAGGTGTGCTTGTCCAGGGCTACAATACAAATGTGTACTGTTGGGTGTACTCGAGGACCGGAGTTGGGAACATCTGTCATAGACGCTACTTGCATTCAGTAGCGTCTATGAATCACCTGATTATGAAGGCATAAATGTATGAAAGCCGCTATACCTAATTTACATTGATGTAGTTCTGTCCTTGTGATGTACTTGTCTGTTAATGTTCTGAATCATGTCATGTTTTATGTTCTGTGTGGAACCCAGGAAGAGTAGCTTCTGCTTTAGCACTAGCTAATGGGGATCCTAATGAAATATTAAAACTATCACATGAATATGTGGATTTGTTGTCCAACATAGGGAGATGTACTGGATCACAGAGGGATTGCAGAGGGAGCGAGCGAGCCTGCTGAAACAACTTGACCTCCTGAGGTAAGAGTGGAGATGTAACAGATACACACACACACACACACACACTAGGAGCGAGGCAGTGGGTTACTGTATCAGCTCAGAGCCACTGCTCTCCAAATCAAGGAGCAATGAGGATACTGTACAATACTGAAGGTTATGTTATATTCACTACAAACCATGGCCACACATCCATCCAGCAGATAGCATTGACTTCAGGCAAACTCCTCAAAGCTGTTTTATACTAAAGCAATAAATAATATAATAATAATAATATGCCATTTAGCAGACGCTTTTATCCAAAGCGACTTACAGTCATGCGTGCATACATTTTTTTTGTGTATGGGTGGTCCCGGGGATCGAACCCACTACCTTGGCGTTACAAGCGCCGTGCTCTACCAGCTGAGCTACAGAGGATCACAATAAGGCATGAGGGGTGTGGTATATGGCCAATATAGCAAAGCTAAGGGTTGTTCTTACACACGACGCAACACTGAGTGCCTGGATACAGCCCTTAGCCGTGGTATATTAACCATACACCACAAACCCCTGAGGTGCCTATTGCTATTATAAACTGGTTACAAATCTAATTAGAACAGTAAAAATAAATGTTTTGTCATACCCGTGGTATACGGTCTCATATACCACAGCTTTCAGCCAATCAGCATTCAGTGCTCAAACCACCCAGTTTATAATAGTGCTTAGAAAGTATGTATTTCTGTTGCAATGAACCCATTCCTTGTTATATTGTCTCCAGGGAAATGAACAAGCACTTACGAGATGAGCGAGACATGTGCTCTTATCAAGTAAGTATACACATGCGCAATGTATTTATTCATCATTCTCCATTTGTGAAATCCCCTTCTATCTGTCTGTCTATCAAGTTTGATAGATACTAACCTAAAAACATGATTCCTTGAAAAGCATGGAACCTAGAAAACATTTTAAATCAAATCCAATTGCAATCAATTTGCAGATGAATTAGTTTTTGTTTTGTTGTTTTGCAGAAACCGAGGAATACTGTTAAAAATCCTGCTTGCAACCCGAGACCTGGATCAAATACTCTCAATCCCTTTGACAGAAAGGCCTTTAGGTATACTATTTGCTTAGAAATGCTTTTAATACAAATTGAATTAAAACTGCCTGGTGCAGTCATGGAGGCCTTAATTGATATAAACGTTCATTTCACCTACAATACACTCTTGTTCAGTATCAATATGACTGTAGTTGGAATAGTTATTAATAGTGAATGATTCATATTTTCTAAGTAGTTGGCAATGCAAAAAGTTGAACAAAGTACATGAAACAGAATTCACATGTTGGACAGAAAGCTGTTCAATAGGGCTGCAGTTGTAGCTCTGTGCAGAACGTGTCTGTACAGTATTTACATTGTTCTGAATATACACTACCAGTCAAAAGTTTGGACACACCTACTCATTCAAGGGTTTTTCTTTATTTTTTACATTGTAGAATAAAAGTGAAGACATCAAAACTATGAAATAACATATATGGAATCATGTAGTAAACAAAAAAGGGTTAAACAAATCAAAATATATTTTACATTTGAGAATCTTTAAATAGCCACCCTTTGCCTTGATGACAGCTTTGCACACTCTTGCAAATATATTTTAATTTGTTTAACACTTTTTTGGTTACTACATGATTCCATGTGTTATTTCATAGTTTTGATGTCTACACTATTATTCTACAATGTATAAAATAGTAAAAATAAAGAAAAACCCTTGAATGAGTAGGTGAGTCCAAACTTTTGACTGGTACTGTATGCAAATGCCTGTAAGTCAATTCACATTCTACATCCATACTGTTGTACTCCAAAAAAAGCATTTGTGAACCAAATTCCATGTGTCCCTTCAATTTCCATCTCATCCCTTTCTCTCCAGTGAGGATGAGGAGGTAGTACTCCCCCACTCTAAGAGGAAGAGTACGGAGGGAGTGAATGACTCCAAACCCCCCCACAGACCCCTCCAGAGGATCATCTCCATAGAGGAGGACCACCTACCCCAGCTCCTACAGGACGACTACCAGGCTCAGCTCTGGGAGTGGCGTGAGGAGGCCGAGGACGACAAGCACATAGAGCTACAGATGAACTCTATAAATCCTCCCAGTTCTCCTCCATCGAGGGAGCAGCAGCCAGTTGACACCAGAGAGACAGAGACGCCTACATCTCCCAGGGGCCAGCCAGCCGGAAAGGAGACAATGGTGAATGTAAGCATGTCGGACCAGGGCTCAGATAGAGACGCAACATCAGAGTTGGTATGAAATTATGTGGAGAGACATTGTGGTCCGTCTCTACTGAATAGAATAGGAGAAGGATTCAGTTGGCTTGGCATAATTACTTCCCATTTGAAATTAATGAGATTGTACAGCATTTTCACATTATGTCCCCTCCTCTTCCCTTCAGGGTCGTTTCTCGGTCAGCGTGTTTTTGTTTGTTCTCTTGACCCCGTAAAGAGAGGGGTGGGGGAGGAGTGTAGGTGGATGTACAGTACAGTGTGTTCACAAAGCCCTGTTTTTCCACCGGACCAGACCTGAGATAGGAAAAAAAGAGTCACAGGTGTTGGGTTTCTCACTTTGAGTGAGTTGACCCCGCAGTTAACCTCACAAACAGGATTAGCTACTTGTATTAGTGTTTGTTGAAAGAGTGTTTCCATGATTTACTGTCGATTTTAGAAAATGACTATGTATTTCAAGAACTTTGTGCAACTTGATGGTTTTACTATAATAGTTATTTTGTGAAGTTTCTTGAAATTAGGGGGCTAATTATGCTGTGTTCATAATATGTTCAAATATTTGTTGCCATGTCATTGTTTGTAGTGTACCCTCTCCCAGTATATATCGAATCTGAAATATCCTGGTAATTACTTGAGGAAATGTAGACTTGAGCACATAAAGTGAGTTTGGAAGAGTTGGATGAAGCATATAATATGAACTCTTACTTAACACACATATCCCTCTTTCTCTCTGTGTTGTGTTTCCAGGAGGAGGGTGCAGCGTCAGCCCCAGACCGCCTGTTTAAGATCATCCTGGTGGGGAATTCCAGTGTGGGGAAGACCTCCCTCCTCAGGAGGTTCTGTGATGACTGCTTTTACCCAGGCACCTCTGCCACCGTCGGTGAGTAGTGAGTGGCCTCTCCAGGCTTCCTTTTCTACAGCAGAGCAGGGTTGTGTTCATTAGGCACCAACGGAACAAAACCGACTGAAACAGGAACTACCTGGAATTGTTCTATAAGAATCTCTCTGGGTTTTTTTTTACATTGAAAAATGTTTTGCTACGGCGTGCCCTAATGAACACGACCCAGAGCCGAGCCCCAGTCCTGTGGCTGGTTGACCTCACCATCCCTCATACTGGCTTTACTCACTAAGCACTTTAAGATGCTGATTGTTTAACACTGTGGAAAGCTGATTATGTTGTGTTGATCTTGCACTTATAGGCAACAGCCTAATAAGCAGAGAAACCATATTGTGTTGCTGTATATTGACTGACTTGACTCACACAGACCATGACTTGGATACTTCCGATTGGCCTTTCTGTTGTACAGTAGGTTAATATTGCACTCCCAAAACGAGTTTGTTCTGTGTGTGACTGAGTGCATACTCAATTACATCAAGACCCAACTGACTCACCTTACCATTTTATATTGGTTTAATTTAACACTGCTGTGCAGTGTATACGTCATCGTAAGTCAGTGCACCATGCTGTATACATTAATCAAGGGCACTGTAAGTGTATTGGGGACCTTGTAGTTTTAAACCAGTGAAGCTGGGCAGACCAAACAACATCACGAGACAGCTTGTGAAGTCACAGTGTTCCTCTCCTGTCATTCTGCAGCCTGGTACAAACAGCTCCACATCTCTAATATCCTCTCTATTTAGGCCCTGTTTGGAAGTACACAAAACATTTTTGATTCTCAAAATAGTCATATGATTCAGAGATGTTTTTGGGGGGAGCAAATCAGATGGATTTTGAATTGTGTGTTCCCTTTAGAACAATATGCAATATACGATCAACTCTTGTTGACGCAATTGTGACACAAGCATTGACAAAAAGCATGATGTTCCTCCGTTTCTATTTGAGCACTTGGGTCAAATGTAGTCAATTGGAATCATCAATGGATAAGTAACATTTCAGAAACTCAGAGAAGGACATTGCCATATAAAGTTCCCAAATGTATCCTTTGAAGTTCCTTGTTTTATCCAGATTTAGCCCGGAAATCAATTGTTGGTTCCTTTCATCATTTTTGTATCTTATTACGTGCCCATCACTTCTGGAAATTGGTTTGCTTTTGACAATGAATATAGATAGAAAATTACAGGATAAAAATATTATTGTAAGGCAAAAGATAGTAAATGACTATAAGTGACAATATGTGACTTAAATCAGATGAATGATATCTTCTCTGTCCTGCATCATCAACAGGCATTGACTACAGTGTGAAGACGATACTGGTGGACAACAGCCAGGTGGCGCTGCAGATGTGGGATACAGCAGGACAGGAGAGGTGGGAACTCTACTAACCTTTTTGCCTCAGCAGCTTTTGTTTTGCTTCATGCAGTTAGGCTGTATGGCAGTGAAGTGACATAACTACTATGGTTACATTTCAGTATTTTTACATATTTTAATGAGACCATGTTGCACATGATGCTAGAAAATAGTATATTATGAGACAAAAGTATTAAAAGATCAAATGGGGGAATTCTCAGTCTTAAGATTACTCCCTTCACCACCATTTCATGAGAGGACTATCAGAATGGCGCTGCAATGGATAGCAGCCGTTTTACAGGCTCCTGAACAATGTTTCTGCCATCGTTTCCTATGACCGAAAAGGTATTCTGGACACCAGAACAGCGATTAATAACCTCAATTTGGATGAAGATTTCTACTTCAACAAGTCAGAGGCGCAGGACGTACTGCTTACCCCGGACCAGACCCTAATCCTAGAGAAAAGAGAGGCTGACATGCGGGCACCCTGACGAAACTACGTCGGCGAGTACATAAACTGCCTCTACCCTCCGTTCTATTGGCGAACGTACAATCAATAGAGATCAAACTGGACGAGCTTTGTTCAAGACTATCCTATCAACGGGACCTGAAGAACAGTAATATCCTATGTTTCTCAGAGTTGTGGCTGAACAAGGACATGGATAATTGAGTGTACAAAACATTAGGAACACCACCTTTGCCCTCAGAACAGCCTCAATTCGTTGGGGCATGGACTCGACAAGGTGTCAAAAGCGTTCCACAGGGATGCTGGCCCTTGTTGGCTCCAATGCTTCCCACAGTTGGCTGGATGTCCTTTGGGTGGGGGACCATTCTTGATACACACGGGAAACTGTTGAGCGTGAAAAACCCAGCGGCGTTGCAGTTCTTGACACACTCAAACCGGTGTGCCTGGCACCTACTACCATACCCAGTTCAAAGGCACTTAAATATTTTGTCTTGCCATTCACCCTCTGAATGGCACACATACACAATCCATATTTCAAAGCTTAACAATCCTTATTTAACCTGTCTCCTCCCCTTCATCTACACTGATTTGAAGTGGATTTAAAAGGTGACATCAGTAAGGGATCGTAGCTTTCACCTGGTCAGTATATGTCACGGAAAGAGTTCCTAATGTTTTGTACACTCAGTGTACATCTAGCTGGTTTTTCCATGCATCGGCAGGACAGAACGCCAGGGTCAGGTAATCTCAAGGGGGGAGGTGTGTGTCTCTGTTAACAACAGCTGGTGTGCAATCTCTAATATTAAGGAAGTCTCAAGGTTCTGCTCGCCTGAGTTATAATACCTCATTATAAGCTGTAGACCATACTAAACTCAGAAGAAAGAAACGTTCTCTCACTGTCAACTGCGTTTATTTTCAGCACACTTAACATGAGTAGATATTTGTATGAACATAACAAGATTCAACAACTGAGACATAAACTGAACAAGTTCCACAGAAATTGAATAATGTGTCCCTGAACAAAGGGGGGGGGGGGGGTCAAAATCAAAAGTAACAGTCAGTATCTGGTGTGGCCAGCAGCTGCATTAAGTACTGCAGTGCATCTCCTCCTCATGGACTGCACCAGATCTGCCAGTTCTTGCTGTGAGATGTTACCCCACTCTTCCACTAAGGCACCTGCAAGTTCCCGGACATTTCTGGGGGGAATGGCCCTAGCCCTCACCCTCCGATCCAACAGGTACCAGACGTGCTCAATGGGATTGAGATCCGGGCTCTTCGTTGGCCATGGCAGATCACTGACATTCCTGTCTTGCAGGAAATCACGCACAGAATGAGCAGTATGGCTGGTGGCATTGTCATGCTGGAGGGTCATGTCAGGATGAGCCTGCAGGAAGGATACCACATGAGGGAGGAGGATGTCTTCCCTGTAACGCACAGCGTTGCGATTGCTTGCAGTGACAACAAGCTCAGTCCGATGATGCTGTGACACACCGCCCCGTCCTTCGACGATTAACGCGAATCCGAACATCACCCCTGGTGAGACAAAACCTTGACTCGTCAGTGAAGAGCACTTTTTGCCAGTCCTGTCTGGTCCAGCGACGGTGGGTTTGTGCCCATAGGCGACGTTGTTGCCGGTGATGTCTGGTGAGGACCTGTCTTACAACAGGCCTACAAGCCCTCAGTCCAGCCTCTATCAGCCTATTGCGGACAGTCTGAGCACTGATGGAGAGAGTGTGCGTTCCTGGTGTAATTCGGGCAGTTGTTGATGCCATCCTGTACCTGTCCCGCAGGTGTGATGTTCAGATGTACCGATCCTGTGCAGGTGTTGTTACACGTGGTCTGCCACTGCGAGGACGATCAGCTGTCCGTCCTGTCTCCCTGTAGCGCTGTCTTAGACGTCTCACAGTACGGACATTGCAATTTATTGCCCTGGCCACATCTGCAGTCCTCATGCCTCCTTGCAGCATGCCTAAGGTACGTTCATGCAGATGAGCAGGAACCCTGGGCATCTTTCTTTTGGTGTTTTTCAGAGTCAGTAGAAAGGCCTATTTAGTGTCCTAAGTTTTCATAACTGTGACCTTAATTGCCTACCGTCTGTAAGCTGTTAGTGTCTTAACGACCGTTCCACAGGTGCATGCTCATTAATTGTTTATGGTTCATTGAACAAGCATGGGAAACAGTGTTTAAACCCTTTACAATTAAGATCTGTTTAGTTATTTGGATTTTTACGAATTATCTTTGAAAGACAGGGTCCTGAAAAAGGGACGTTTCTTTTTTTACCAAGATAGTTTTAATCTATATTTTTCGTAGCTGTCTTTTTAGAATCACAAACCAATGCTGGCACTAAGACTGCACTCAACGAGCTCTATAGGGGCCATAAGCAAACAAGGAAATGCTCATCCAGAAGCAAATGCTCATACTACATCGGCTCTGACGCTCGTCGGATGTGGCAGGGCTTGCAAACTATCACGGATTATAAAGGGAAACCCAGCCACGAGCTGCCCAGTGACGCGAGCCTACCAGATGAGCTGAATGCCTTCTATGCTGACTTCGAGGCAAGCAAAACTGATCCATGCATGAGAGAACCAGCTGTTCTGGACGACCGTGTGATCATGCTCTCCGTAGCCGATGTGAATAAGACCTTTAAACAGGTTAATATTCACATGGCCGCAGGGCCAGACGGATTACCAGGACGCATACTCAGAGCATGTGCTGAGCAGCTGGCAAGAGTGTTCACTGACATTTTCAACCTCTCCCTTACCCAGTCTGTGATACCTACATGTTTCAAGCAGACCACCATAGTCCCTGTGCCCAAGAACGCCAAGGTAACCTGTCTAAATGACTAGTGCACCGTAGCACTCACATCTGTAGCCATCAAATGCTTTGAAAGGCTGGTCATGGCTCACATCAACACCCTCATCCTAGACACCCTGGACCCGTCCAATTCGCATACCGCCCCAACAAATCCATAGATGACGCAGTCTTGATTGCACTCCACACTGCCCTATCCCATCTGGACAAGAGGAATACCTATGTAAGAATGCAGTTCATTGACTACAGCTCAGCCTTCAACACCATAGTGCCCTCCAAACTCATCACTAAGCTCGGGGCCTTAGGTCTAAACCCTGCCCTGTGCACTGGGTCCTGGACTTCCTGACTGCCCGACCCTAGGTGGTGAAAGTAGGCAACAACACATTCGCCATGCTGACCCTCAACACATACTTAGTCCCCTCCTGTACTCCCTGTTCACCCACGACTGCGTGGCCGCGCACGACTTCAAAACCATCATTAAAGTTCGCAGACGACACAACGGTGGTAGGCCTGATCACCGACAACGATGAGACAGCCTATAGGGAGGAGGTCAGAGACCTGGCAGTGTGGTGCCAGGACAACAGCCTCTCTCTCAACGTCAGCAAGACAAAAGAGCTGATCGTGGACTACAGGAAACGGAGGGCCGAGCACGCCCCCATTCACATCGACTGGGCTGTAGTGGACTGGGTTGAAAGCTTCACGTTCCTTGGTGTCCACTAAGGATCTATCAAGGTCCACACACACCAACACAGTCGTTAAAAGGTCACGACAACGCCTCTTCCCCCTCAGGAGGCTGAAAAGATTTGGCATGGGCCCTCAGATCCTCAAAAAGTTATACAGCTGCACCATTGAGAGCATCTTGACTGGCTGCATCACTGTTTGGAATGGCAACTGTTTGACATCCGACCGTGCCATCCAGGACCTCTATACCAGGCTGTGTCAGAGGATGGCCCTAAAAATGGTCAATGACTCCAGCCACGCAAGTCATAGACTGTTCTCTCTGCTACCGCACTGCAAGCGGTACCGATGCACCAATCTGGAACCAACAGGACCCTGAACAGCTTCTACCCTAAACCATAAGACTGCTAAATAGTTATTTAAATAGTTGACCAGATAGCTACCTGGACTACCTGTATTTACCTTTTTTGCACTAACTAGTTATATGTAAATATCTACCTCAATTACCTCTTACCCCTGCACATCGACTCGGTACTGGTACTGGGGCAGCAGGTGGCCTAGTGGTTAAGAACATTGGGCCAGTAACCAAAAGGTCACTGGTTCGAATCCCCGAGCCGACTAGGGGAAAAATCTGTCTGTGCCCTTAAGCAAGGCACTTAACCCTAATTGCTCCTGTAAATTGCTCTGGATAAGAGCGTCTGCTAAATGACAATAATATACTGGTACCTCTTGTATATAGCCAAGTTATTGTTACTCTTTGTGTATTTACTTTTATTATTATGTGTTTTCTTTCTCTATTTTCTTTCTCTCTGCATTGTTGGGAAGGGCCCGTTAGTAAGCATTTCACTCTTAGTCTACACCTGTTGTTTACGAAGCATGTGACGAATACAATTTTATTTGATTTAAGGTATCGCAGCATCACCAAGCAGTTCTTCCGCAAGGCTGACGGTGTGGTAGTCATGTATGACATCACTGCTGAGCAGAGCTTTATTGCAGTGAGGCAGTGGCTGACCAGTGTACAGGTAGGATGAGCCCAAACACGTCACTGCTCACCTCTGACATAGTACACATAGCTCAGAGAAATGTAGATAGCACTGAGGGTTTCCTCCTGCTCAATAGCACATTCACTGTAGGCCTACATAACATTTGATGTACAATATCAGATCACATGCGCTACTTATTGTAATTCATACAGGATATCTGTAGAGGCACGATACAAGATACCATTACGCATTTGGTGACACAGTTCAGAGTACATCATGTCCACTACACTGATAAAGCCATGGAATGACTCAGTGTCCATCATCTCTGTCTCTCTTCACAGGAGGGGGCTGGTGAGGACATTCCCATCATGTTGCTGGGGAATAAAATGGACAAGTGGAGCGAGCGGAAGGTTCAGACAAGAGTGGGCGAGAAATTAGCCAAGGTCTGTCTATCAGCCATTCCTGGGCATTGTGTTAATGGCCCAGTCTTCAACCCACAGGCTTCACAGTACCCACACATATTCTCACTGAATAAGTAAAAGCAACAAAATGAGGCTTTTTAACGAGACGTGTGTGGGTCTCATTAATAGGGCCCAGGATATTTTTTCTTCTTCCTACGTCCTTCTATGTTTTCTTTTTCCTTTCTTTTCTTTGGGTCTGTAGTTTCTATGGTGATAGATAATTGCTGTGCCTCAGATCAGTCAAGAGCTGCTCTTCTTTTTCATTTTGCTCCTATGGCCATTAGTCCAGACAATGTTTACCTTAATGCTACTAAGGAGGCCTGAGTACCAGTAGATAGCGGTGTGGGAGAGGAGAGACTGATAGCCGCTTCCAATCACAGCACTGTACGTCCCATTGAATTCCTGTTTGCCATCTGGTAAAGACTTATCAAATCTCCTTTGCAGGACTGCCAGTTGATTTTCTACGAGTGCAGTGCTTGCTCCGGACAAAACGTGGTAGAATCAATGGTAAATTTGGCAAGGTGAGTTGAGTAAAGTGCTGTGAGGGATTTTTAACAGGACATAAGTCCTACTTCTTCCACATTACTATTGTCTTAAAACTATTATTTGTCATTTTGATTTTGGCCATTAATTAACAAGGCTACAGTGCATTCTGAAAGTATTCAGACCCCTTGACTTTTTCCACATTTTGTTACAGCCTTATTCTAAAATGGATTAAATAGTTTTTTCCCCCCTTATCAATCTACTCACAATACCCCATAATGACAAAGCAAAAACAGGTTTTTAGAAATGTTTGCAAATGTATTAAATAGAAAACTGAAATATTACATTTACATTACATTTACATCATTTAGCAGACGCTCTTATCCAGAGCGACTTACAAATTGGTGCATTCACCTTATAGCCAGAGGGATAAGCACTTTACAAGGTGTATTTTGTCTTTAATTTTTTTTTCTGTTATTATTATTATTTTTTGTATTTTTTTTTTAAATTTAAATTTTTAAATCTTTTTATTATTTTTTTTTTTTTTTTGGGGGGGCGGGTGGGTTGGGGTAAGGGAGGGGTAGAAGGATTACTTTATCCTATCCCAGGTATTCCTAAAGAGGTGGGGTTTCAAATGTCTCCAGAAGGTGGTGAGTGACTCCGCTGTCCTGGCGTCGTGAGGGAGCTTGTTCCACCATTGGGGTGCCAGAGCAGCGAACAGTTTTGACTGCGCTGAGCGGGAACTATGCTTCCGCAGAGGAAGGGGAGCCAGCAGGCCAGAGGTGGATGAACGCAATGCCCTCGTTTGGGTGTAGGGACTGATCAGAGCCTGAAGGTACGGAGGTGCCGTTCCCCTCACAGCTCCATAGGCAAGCACCATGGTCTTGTAACAGATGCGAGCTTCAACTGGAAGCCAGTGGAGTGTGCGGAGGAGGGGGGTGACGTGAGAGAACTTGGGAAGGTTGAACACCAGACGGGCTGCGGCATTCTGGATGAGTTGTAGGGGTTTAATGGCACAGGCAGGGAGCCCAGCCAACAGCGAGTTGCAGTAATCCAGACAGGAGATGACAAGTGCCTGGATTAGGACCTGTGCCGCTTCCTGTGTAAGGCAGGGTCGTACTCTCCGAATGTTGTAGAGCATGAACCTACAGGATCGGGTCACCGCCTTGATGTTAGCGGAGAACGACAGGGTGTTGTCCAGGGTCACGCCAAGGCTCTTCGCACTCTGGGAGGAGGACACAACGGAGTTGTCAACCGTGATGGCGAGATCATGGAACAGGCAGTCCTTCCCCGGGAGGAAGAGCAGCTCCGTCTTGCCAAGGTTCAGCTTGAGGTGGTGATCCGTCATCCATACTGATATGTCTGCCAGACATGCAGAGATGCGATTCGCCACCTGGTTATCAGAAGGGGGAAAGGAGAAGATTAGTTGTGTGTCGTCAGCGTAGCAATGATAGGAGAGGCCATGTGAGGATATGACAGAGCCAAGTGACTTGGTGTATAGCGAGAATAGGAGAGGGCCTAGAACTGAGCCCTGGGGGACACCAGTGGTGAGAGCACGTGGTGCGGAGACAGCTTCTCGCCACGCCACTTGGTAGGAGCGACCGGTCAGGTAGGACGCAATCCAAGAGTGAGCCGCGCCGGAGATGCCCAGCTCGGAGAGGGTGGAGAGGAGGATCTGATGGTTCACAGTATCAAAGGCAGCAGACAGGTCTAGAAGGACAATAGCAGAGGAGAGAGAGTTAGCTTTAGCAGTGCGGAGAGCCTCCGTGACACAGAGAAGAGCAGTCTCAGTTGAATGACCAGTCTTGATACCTGACTGGTTTGGATCAAGAAGGTCATTCTGAGAGAGATAGCAAGAGAGTTGGCTAAAGACGGCACGCTCAATAGTTTTGGAGAGAAAAGAAAGAAGAGATACTGGTCTGTAGTTGTTGACATCAGAGGGATCGAGTGTTGGTTTTTTGAGAAGGGGTGCAACTCTCGCTCTCTTGAAGACGGAAGGGACATAGCCAGCGGTCAAGGATGAGTTGATCAGCGAGGTGAGGTAGGGGAGAAGGTCAACGGAGATGGTCTGGAGAAGAGAGGAGGGGATAGGGTCAAGCGGGCAGGTTGTTGGGCGGCCTGCAGTCACAAGTCGCAAGATTTTATCTGGAGAGAGAGGGGAGAAAGAAGTCAAAGCATAGGGTAGGGCAGTGTGAGCAGGACCAGCAGTGTCATTTGACTTAACAAACGAGGATCGGTTGACGAAGTCATCCACGAGGAGGAGGAGGAGGGGGGGTGGGGGGGGATTCAGCAGGGAGGAGAATGTGGCAAAGAGCTTCCTAGGGTTAGAGGCAGATGCTTGGAATTTAGCGTGGTAGAAAGTGGCCTTAGCAGCAGAAACAGATGAAGAAAATGTAGAGAGGAGGGAGTGAAAAGATGCCAGGTCCGCAGGGAGTCTAGTTTTCTTCCATTTCCGCTCAGCTGCCCGGAGCTCTGTTCTGTGAGCTCGCAATGAGTCATCAAGCCACGGAGCTGGGGGGGAGGACCGAGCCGGCCGGGAGGATATGGGACATAGAGAGTCAAAGGATGCAGAAAGGGAGGAGAGGAGGGTTGAGGAGGCAGAATCAGGAGATTGGAGGGAGAAGGATTGAGCAGAGGGAAGAGATGATAGGATGGAAGAGGAGAGAGTAGCGGGAGAGAGAGAGCGAAGGTTGCGACGGCGCATTACCATCTGTGTAGGGGCAGAGTGAGTAGTGTTGGAGGAGAGAGAGAGAGAAAAGGATACAAAGTAGTGGTCGGAGACATGGAGGGGAGTTGCAGTGAGATTAGTAGAAGAACAGCATCTAGTAAAGATGAGGTCAAGCGTATTGCCTGCCTTGTGAGTAGGGGGGGACGGTGAGAGGGTGAGGTCAAAAGAGGAGAGGAGTGGAAAGAAGGAGGCAGAGAGAAATGAGTCAAATGTAGACGTAGGGAGGTTGAAATCCCCCAGAACTGTGAGGGGTGAGCCATCCTCAGGAAAGGAACTTGTCAAACTCATTGATGAACTATCCAAGGGAACCTGGAGGGCGATAGATGACAAGGATATTAAGCTTAAATGGGCTAGTGACTGTGACAGCATGCAATTCAAATTAGGAGATAGACAGATGGGTTAGGGGAAAATTGAGAATGTCCACTTGGGAGAGATGAGGATTCCTGTGCCACCACCCCGCTGACCAGATGCTCTCGGGGTATGCGAGAACACATGGTCAGACGAGGAGAGAGCAGTAGGAGTAGCAGTGTTTTCAGTGGAAATCCATGTTTCCGTCAGCGCCAAGAAGTCGAGGGACTGGAGGGTAGCATAGGCTGGGATGAAGTCTGCCTTGTTGGCTGCCTGAGACCTGGAACTCCAGGTGGGTGGTGCGTGCAGGGACCACCAGGTTAGAGAGGCAGCAGCCACGCGGTGTGAGGCGTTTGTGTAGCCTGTGCGGAGATGAGAGAACCGGGATAGGCAGAGGCATAGTTGACAGGCTGCAGCAAATGGCTACAATAATGAAGAGGAGATCGGAATGAAATTAACTAAACATCTGGGAAAGGAGAGAGCGGGGCCTCCCTCAGCACAACTCCCAAATATAACTCTCCCAACTTCCACCTCAGAAACTATAATTGTTGTAAACTACAACGGTTCAATGTTTCTAGGAATAGACTAACTCAGTTTATTCAGCTAGCTAACTAGGTGCAGTATTATTCCGTGAAAATCGTCCGGGCATCAAGTCATATGACGCCACAGCCAGCTAGCATGCCGGACTCCAGCAACACGGTTTAGCGCCAATACTCTGCCACAACAAACCACCAGTGTATCAACACGCACGCAGATCGTTCGTGTCCGTGTCTAACGTTGTGGGTTAGTCGCGACAGCTTGAGCGAGTCCGTCGTCAACTTATTCAGCCAGTTAGTTAGCTAGAATAGTTAGCAAACTAGCTAGCCATTGCTTTCAGACAAAGAAGAACCCCTCCTTTCACGGCACGAACACACAGAGAGAGCCAAACTAACGTTAGCTAGTTTGGCTCTATTATTTGGCAGCGATTACAGCCTTGAGTCTTCTTGGGTATGACGCTACAAGCTTGGCACCCCTGTATTTGGAGAGTGTCGTGGTAATTATAATAATCAAAGGAGAATCAAATCAAATCAAATTTTATTGGTCACATGCGCCGAATACAACAGGTTTAGACATTACAGTGAAATGCTTACTTACAGCCCTTAACCAACAGTGCATTTATTTTTAACAAAAAAAGTAAAAATAAAACAACAACAAAAAAAGTGTTTAGAAAAAAAAGAGCAGAAGTAAAATAAAGTAACAGTAGGGAGGCTATATATACAGGGGGGTACCGTTGCAGAGTCAATGTGCGGGGGCACCGGCTAGTTGAGGTAGTTGAGGTAATATGTACATGTGGGTAGAGTTAAAGTGACTATGCATAAATAATTAACAGAGTAGCAGCAGTGTAAAAAGGATGGGGTGGGGGGGCAGTGCAAATAGTCCGGGTAGCCATGATTAGCTGTTCAGGAGTCTTATGGCTTGGGGGTAGAAGCTGTTGAGAAGTCTTTTGGACCTAGACTTGGCACTCCGGTACCGCTTGCCGTGCGGTAGCAGAGAGAACAGTCTATGACTAGGGTGGCTGGAGTCTTTGACAATTTTGAGGGCCTTCCTCTGACACCGCCTGGTATAGAGGTCCTGGATGGCAGGAAGCTTGGCCCCAGTGATGTACTGGGCAGTACGCACTACCCTCTGTAGTGCCTTGCGGTCGGAGGCCAAGCAGTTGCCATACCAGGCGGTGATGCAACCAGTCAGGATGCTCTCGATGGTGCAGCTGTAGAATTTTTTGAGGATCTGAGGACCCATGCCAAATACTTTCAGTCTCCTGAGGGGGAATAGGCTTTGTCGTGCCCTCTTCACGACTGTCTTGGTGTGTTTGGACCATGATAGTTCGTTGGTGATGTGGCACCAAGGAACTTGAAGCTCTCAACCTGTTCCACTACAGCCCCGTCGATGAGAATGGGGGCGTGCTCAGTCCTCTTTTTTTTCCTGTAGTCCACAATCATCTCCTTTGTCTTGGTCACGTTGAGGGAGAGGTTGTTGTCCTGGCACCACACGGCCAGGTCTCTGACCTCCTCCCTATAGGCTGTCTCATCGTTGTCGGTGATCAGGCCTACCACTGTTGTGTCGTCGGCAAACTTAATGATGGTGTTGGAGTCGTGCCTGGCCATGCAGTCATGGGTGAACAGAGAGTACAGGAGGGGACTGAGCACGCACCCCTGAGGGGGCCCCCGTGTTGAGGATCAGTGTGGCAGATGTGTTGTTACCTACCCTTACCACCTGGGGGCGGCCCGTCAGAAAGTCCAGGATCCAGTTGCAGAGGGAGGTGTTTAGTCCCAGGATCCTTAGCTTAGTGATGAGCTTAGAGGGCACTATGGTGTTGAATGCTGATTTGTAGTCAATGAATAGCATTCTCACGTAGGTGTTCCTCTTGTCCAGGTGGGAAAGGGCAGTGTGGAGTGCAATAGAGATTGCATCATCTGTGGATCTGTTGGGGCGGTATGCAAATTGGAGTGGGTCTAGGGTTTCTGGGATAATGCTGTTGATGTGAGCCATGACCAGCCTTTCAAAGCACTTCATGGCTACAGACGTCAGTGCTACGGGTCGGTAGTCATTTAGGAGAGACTTGTAGATTTCTTCAAAACCATCAAACTGTATTATTTAATTACTGCAGTAATGGAACGTTAATGGTCATCCAGTGGTGTAGAGTTAAGGCCCAAATAATAAGGGTTAGGTTACAACTTTTTATAGTATTTGAGTCCTCGTGACGAGGAACAGAAATGTGACTTCATACAAAAAGGTACATTGTGCTCTCATGCAACAGACAGCAAGATGTACATGGCGCCAAATATCTGTCTAGTTCATTTACTACTTGTTTATATAGAAATACTAATGCAACATAGGATACTAAGTCCTTCCCTTAATTTATGAAGTCCAGTGCTCATTAATAATTTGGAGGGAGTGTTTTCTTCACCCTGGCAGACAGACCAGCATTTAACATAGACACTACTAATGGAATGGAGTGTTTTCTTATCACCAGGCCATCGTAAATCAACTGTCAGCATTAAGCCTCAGAGGCTCCTCTCGGAAGAACAGACATTGTGAAAGTACTAATATAGGAACACATTCTAATATAAAAGTAATGTGATTAACAATGTTGTAATTCTACAACATTCCCCTATTCTGAGACTCATCTCAATTTAAAGATAATTACTACTTTAAAAAAAACATTAATACACATGTAGAAAACCAAATGAGGCATCAAACATAAAAAAACGTCCTTGCACTATTATACTACCATTGTAAATGACCATCCGTTAGTTCATTGAGCTTTTAAACTTAACATAAAAGGATCCTTTATTGGGAATGATATAAACATTAAAATATAATTAAGAAATTATCAGAAATCGGAATACATTTTATCAGTATGAAACACAATCATCATGTTGATACTGAGCATACTCCCATAGTGGAAATAACTATTCCCATAACACCATCTGTAGAAACTAAAATTAGCATATGTTGTTGGACAAATCCAGGTAGTGACTCCCGGTTTAAGTAAAATGTATTCTGTTTAGTGCCTAATGAACATGACCCAGGACAAGCATCATGATCCCGCTATTTATAAGGCAACGCCTATGGACTCTGTTACATTAGCATAGTTCCTGAGTATTATCATTATCATCAAAAATGTAATTTGGTATTGGATATAGGTCAAAATAGATTAGGATCAGTTTCACTCTCAGGATCAGAGTTCACCCCCTTCATTCACCAGGGCATGCTGAGAATAGTTGAAAAATAAAAGGAGAGCTGCACACTCTAGGAGCTCTGATGCAATCATTTAATAACCTAATAACCAACGTTTCGACAGACAAGCTGTCTTCATCAGAGAATAGTGTCAATATCTTTAGTACATAACTTCTTTACCCATGTCACAATTAGCATAACAATCAAACCCTAACATTAATTGCTTCACTCATATAATCATTACCATACTATAAACATACTAAAATCAATTAGTCCGTTTTCTAAAAATCATTCAGTTTCCCAATCATAATCAAAACTATTAATTATCCAACCCAAATGTAGAATGACAATGCTTCAGTGATTCACATTAGTTATATCACTCAAAGTTAAAACCCTCAACTTAGCACACATAGACACTGGCAGAATGTACATTTATATTAACATACAGTATATTCATCAATTTTAGTATTAACTTTCTCATCACGATGTATAATTACAGATCAGTATCTTAATGCATTCTTAATCTAAATTACTATAAATTTAGCAGTGTATAGACCTCCACAAATCAACCTCATACCCCAAAATAAACAATTTTAGACAAGCCTAAATCAATTAAGGCACAGTTGACCATCCCCGGCGCTAAATCTTCTGGTGTCTCTTCATTTTCTTCTTCAGATAGCTTTATAGTTCAAAGTGGATGGCCCATGATAATGTCCCAATTTCAATGTCTCACATGGGCCTGCCACCTTTACCACCCATTATGTCTTGTCCATTTGCCAACCAGTATACTAGCAACATGAGAAGTTTTGGAACGGATCTCTCTTCATGCTCACTCCACGTGGACTCCTGTCACACTCTTGAGAGAAAAGGCATGAGAGAAAAAGCAGTTGATAGCTTCGATTGGATGCTGTGTACAGGTTGCTAGCTCGGACTCAGGTCTCTTGGTAGAAGTGGTGCAGGACCATACTGAACGCCATTTTCTTCAAACGGTTAGAGGGGGTTTTGAGGTTCCCACCGTTCTCGGCCGAATTATCCCTTTCATGCATATAGATACCATCTGTAGTCACCTTCACCATAACGTCGAGAGAGGACAGATCAGAACAACAGTTCAGTTCAGTTCATTTCTGATTCAGGAAATCCAGACTTTAAGCAGAACGAACACCTTCTAAAGGAAACAAACCCAGAACCCCTTTCCGGTAATCTTATCATTGTAACCTGTTGCATTGATTCAGTAAAAATATAAACCTGTTGAAGGTTCTAGATTTGCTAATCAACAAGTTGGTGCTGTCTCATCAGAGTAATAGTCAAAACTAACTGCAATCCACTGTTCCACGTAATGTAAACATATTATCAGTTTAGAATACATTAACTGTTTTTTTAAATCACCAGTGTTACCCGAACTATAGAATTGAGTGATAATAATTAGAAAATATAAAAAACATCTCTGCATTTAACTTAGTCAAAACTCTACACCAAACTATCCACTACGTCCCTTACAGCCTGCTCGATTTCAACAAGCACCAGTTGCTTACACCCGCAGACTCTTCTATTCGTTCCGTGTAGCTCAGTTGGTAGAGCATGGTGCTCGCAACGCCAGGGTTGTGGGTTCGAATCCCACGGGGGGCCAGTATGAAAAATGTATGCACTCACTAAACTGTAAGTCGCTCTGGATAAGAGCGTCTGCTAAATGACTAAAATGTAAATGTAAACAAAATTAAAAAATTAAAAACCCATTCTCAAACAACGTTCTGCGTTTACCTCTATCGTAAGGTAAAAAAAGAAAACATTTACAACTTTCTCTTCTCTTCCTGCTTCACACTCATGAAATGTCCATTACTTTAAAATTAACATGTAATGCGCCGAATTTATCAAATACGTCAGTCAATCCATAAGGAAAAAGATACATTCCGATGGGAGCTAAAATAGTTCACAACACTAGAGCCTCTGTCTGCCCACAACTTCAATTCATTGCTGTTGTAGCCTTGTATTATCATGCAATAATGAATACCCATGTTTAGTTATCAACCATGATCATGGTCACAGCTCTATCACAATTACCTATCCGCTATTAATAGAATGCATTAGATATAGGTAACAGTCCCTTCTGATTAGACTACAGGTAATAAAACACTTGTTGACAATCATATATTCAATTAATATCCATAGTATTAATATTCAATGTAGTGATTTAAATTACGACCCCATTCTCAGTAGTTTCCACCAGCAAACCATTAGGCAACACAAAACATTATTACATTTACATTTCAGTCATTTAGCAGATGCTCTTATCCAGAGCGACTTACAGTTAGTGAGTGCATACTTTTTTTTTTTCATACTGGCCACCCCGTGGGAATCGAACACACATCCCTGGCGTTGCAAGCGCCATGCTCTACCAACTGAGCTACAAGGGAAATCGTCCCGCTATTCATGTTGAATAAATTAGCCTTTCAATTTGAACTAAGCAAGCTGCTAAATCATTCAGTATATATCTTAAAATAAACACTGGCTGCTATATCTATCGAAGCAAACCATACCAATAGTTTGAATTACAATCAGAAACCCAGATTTTAGTCAGTAACATAGAACCTATGCCTATTGAAATGACAAGTAAATCCCGCAAATAACCCAAAGCAGATTATCTTTTCCCTTGCGACAGAATGAAATTCCTTTATTACATCACATTTGCACAGCAATGAGTATTATCTTGATATAAATAACGTTGAGATTCCACCTTAATTCGCTCTAACTGTACGAAATAAACTAATTTCAGGCCTTATGGGCAGTTTTGGTTTTAATGTATTACCGGGGCGGAGAAAATCCCATAAGCGTTTTATAGTTGCATCATTAGGGTAAGTCAATTCCCCATACTTCCCAAAAGTGGACATATGCCAATCAGTTTCTGAGACTATTTCCCAGTTAATGCTCTAACTTTATCTTTATCAAATTATCCATAAATGGGACTAACTCAGAAAATATTTTATTTTTTCCCACCCCTTACGTTTGGGTGCGCAAATTGGTATATGAATATTATACATTCCATTATTAATTCATCAAATCTGTAGTAATAGATTATACACACATACAATTTGTCACATTTTCATACATTCACAGAATCTATATATAACGTTAGAAATCTTAGGTACTCACATCCACCACTCCATGTGCGTTGTCATACTCCCAACGAAAAATACAAAATAAAGTTTCCCGGACGCTGCCCTGCGGGTCATGGGAATAATGCTCCACACGTATCCTCAGTTCTCTAGACTTCCAGAAGTTAGACTTGCCGCTACTGTCTAAAATAACATCCCACACTCAATACCACCCTGTGATATTCAATGATGGGCAGTGATGGACGCAACCCCAAGATAACGTTACATATCGAAACGTATTATCCACATTTAAATCAGATTATTATACACATTTCTATATTTTATTATCCAAACCACAGATTAAGACTTATTTCCACATTCACACAACTCTCATTTCACATTCACACAATACTATTCCCAAACACACTGAATCAACATTGTTATAACCTGCAGGAATATTTTATTCTATAACGGGCCCAAATTTGGAATGTCAAATCTATTACATTAACATTTTACCATAACCAATTTTCCCATAATCATAAATCTCTAAGGTTTCCAAATTTGGGAAACCTGCAGGGATCGGTCCCCCCGAGATACAATGGCCGGACCACACCCTAAAAGACTGGCCGAAATACAATGTCTAGACGTCAGATACACCGTACACGCAACCTGTTCTCCAAACAGGATTTCTTATACTTCAATTGTAGATCGCCGACATTCCTAGGGTTCATAATGAGATCCAGTATCTCACAAAAGTGAGTACACCCCTCACATTTCTGTAAATATTTTAAATATTTGAGTATATATTTTCATGTGACAACACTGAAGAAATGACACTTTGCTACAATGTAAAGTAGTGAGTGTACAGCTTGTATAACAGTGTAAATGTGCTGACCCCTCAAAATAACACAACACACAGCCATTAATGTCTAAACCGCTGACAACAAAAGTGAGTACACCCCTAAGTGAAAATGTCCAAATTGGGCCCAAAGTGTCAATATTTTGTGTGGCCACCATCATTTTCCAGCACTGCCTTAACCCTCTTGGGCATAGAGTTCACCAGAGCTTCACAGGTTGCCACTGGAGTCCTCTTCCACTCCTCCATGACGACATCACGGAGCTGGTGGATGTTAGAGACCTTGCACTCCTCCACCTTCCGTTTGAGGATGCCCCACAGATGCTCAATAGGGTTTAGGTCTGGAGACATGCTTGGCCAGTCCATCACCTTTACCCTCAGCTTCTTTAGCAAGGCAGTGGTCGTCTTGGAGGTGTGTTTGGGGTCATTATCATGTTGGAATACTGCCCTGCGGCCCAGTCTCCGAAGGGAGGGGATCATGCTCTGCTTCAGTATGTCACAGTACATGTTGGCATTCATGGTTCCCTCAATGAACTGTAGCTCCCCAGTGCTGGCAGCACTCATGCAGCCCCAGACCATGACACTCCCACCACCATGCTTGACTGTAGGCAAGACACACTTGTCTTTGTACTCCTCACCTGGTTGCCGCCACAAACGCTTGACACCATCTGAACCAAATACGTTTATCTTGGTCTCGTCAGACCACAGGACATGGTTCCAGTAATCCATGTCCTTAGTCTGCTTGTCTTCAGCAAACTGTTTGCGGGCTTTCTTGTGCATCATCTTTAGAAGAGGCTTCCTTCTGGGACGACAGCCATGCAGACCAATTTGATGCAGTGTGCGGCGTATGGTCTGAGCACTGACAGGCTGACCCCCCACCCCTTCAACCTCTGCAGCAATGCTGGCAGCACTCATACGTCTATTTCCCAAAGACAACCTCTGGATATGACGCTGAGCACGTGCACTCAACTTCTTTGGTCGACCATGGCGAGGCCTGTTCTGAGTGGAACCTGTCCTGTTAAACCGCTGTATGGTCTTGGCCACCGTACACTGTACACTCACTACTTATACTAGTTATACAAGCTGTACACTCACTACTTTACATTGCAGCAAAGTGTCATTTCTTCAGTGTTGTCACATGAAAAGATATACTCAAATATTTACAAAAATGTGAGGGGTGTACTCACCTTTGTGAGATACTGTACCTATTTATCTTTTCCAAACCTACTCCACGTCCCTCAGGAATAGTTTCAATAATGAACACCCTTTTTGCCTAACTGCCCACTTCTTACCTAGGTAAATAAGAGACTATACTCGCTTTTCCAACCTACCCCACAACCTAGGATAAGGGTAACATGTCTTTCAAGAAAAATATATCATTAGCTACGTGAAATTTATTTTTTCTTCCCCACTCAACATTTTCGCCTAAACTGCCCACTCAACAATGTTCAATAAATGTTCAACATCTACGACTAAATTGCCCACTCAACATTAACAATGTTCAATTAATGTTCAACTAGTACTATTAATTCTGTGCACTTTCAAGTTTAATTATTGAAAGAAATCAGTCTCACCCTTAATCTAATTCTGTTCGAAATGATGTATCCATTCAGCTGACTCTCCCAGCCAGGTGGGGATCCGATTTGCGCCGTCTAGTGGAGTGTGGCTTTCCCAGCTGCATCTAATGCAACTCCTCGCACGGTTAACCTGAATTACCCTGGGAACAATCAGCAAAATGAAGATTATCATCCCATCCTCGTCGCCAATATTGTCGTGGTCATTATTCTAATCAAAGGAGAGACTTGTAGATTTCTTCAAAACCATCAAACCTTATTATTTAACTACTCCAGTAATGGAACGTTAATGGTCATCCAGTGGTGTAGAGTTAAGGCCCAAATAATAAGGGTTAGGTTACAACTTTTTATAGTCTTTGAGTCCTCGTGACGAGGAAAAGATGACTTTATACAAAAGGTACATTGTGCTCTCATGCAACAGACAGCAAGATGTGCATGGCGCCAAATATGTCTCTAGTTCATTTAATACTTGTTTATACAGAAATACTAATGCAACATAGGATACTAAGTCCTTCCCTTAATTTATGAAGTCCAGTGCTCATTAATAATCTGGAGGGAAGGTTCTCCTCACCCTGGCAGACAGACCAGCATTCAACAAAGACACTAATAATGGAATGGAGTGTTTTCTCACCAGGCCATCGTAAATCAACTGTCAGCATTAAGCCTCAGAGGCTCCTCTCGGAAAAACTGACTGTGAAAGTACTATTATAGGAACACATTCTTAATATAAAAGTAATGTGATTAACATAATGTTGTAATTCTACGACAAGAGTTTCTCCCATTCTTCTCTGCAGATCCTCTCAAGCTCTGTCAGGTTGGATGGGGAGCATCGCTGCACAGCCATTTTCAGGTCTCTCCAGAGATGTTCGATCGGGTTCAAGTCCGGGCTCTGGCTGGGCCACTCAAGGACATTCAGAGACTTGTCCCGAAGCCACTCCTGCGTTGTCTTGGCTGTGTGCTTAGGGTCGTTGTCCTGTTGGAAGGTGAACCTTCACCCCAGTCTGAGGTCCTGAGCGCTCTGGAGCAGGTTTTCAATCAAGGATCTCTCTGTACTTTGCTCCGTTCATCTTTCCCTCGATCCTGACTAGTTTCCCAGTCCCTGCCGCTGAAAAACATCTCCACAGCATGATGCTGCCACCACCATGCTTCACTGTAGGGATGGTGGCAGGTTTCCTCCAGACGTGACGCTTGGCATTCAGGCCAAAGAGTTCAATCTTGGTTTCATCAGACTAGAGAATCTTGTTTCTCATGGTCTGAGAGTCCTTTAGGTGCCTTTTGGCAAACTCCAAGTGGGCTGTCATGTGCCTTTTACTGAAGAGTGGCTTCCGTCTGGCCACTCTACCATAAAAGCCTGATTGGTGGAGTGCTGCAGAGATGGTTGTCCTTCTGGAAGGTTCTCCCATCTCCGCAGAGGAACTCTGGAGCTCTGTCAGAGTGACCATTGGGTTCTTGGTCACCTCCCTGACCAAGGTCCTTCTCCCCCGATTGCTCAGTTTGGCCGGGCGGCCAGCTCTAGGAAGAGACTTGGTGGTTCCAAACTTCTTCCATTTAAGAATGATGAAGGCCATTGTGTTCTTGGGGACCTTCAGACAGTTTTTGGTAGCCTCGACACAATCCTGTCTCGGAGCTCTACGGGCAATTCCTTCAACCTCATGGCTTGGTTTTTGCTCTGACATGCACTGTCAACTGTGGGACCTTATATAGACAGGTGTGTGCCTTTCCAAATCATGTCCAATCAATTTAATTTACCACAGGTGGACTCCAATCAAGTTGTAGAAACATCTGAAGGATGATCAATGGAAACAGGATGCACCTGAGCTCAATTTCGAGATAGCAAAGGGTCTGAATACTTATGTAAATAAGGTATTTCTGTGTTTTATATTGAATACATTTGCAAAAATGTCTAAACCTGTTTTCACTTAGTCATTATTGGGTATTGTGTGTAGATTTGATGAGGGAAAAAAACAAATTTAATCAATTTTCGAATAAGGCTGTAACGTAACAAAATGTGGAAAAAGGGAAGGGGTCTGAATACTTTGAATGCACTGTATATGACGGGAAAACAAACGTAATACTGTCAGGCCAAAATGTAATAACTGTCTTCTTAACTTAGTCCAAGCTGGGCTTTATGCGGTCTGCAGTGAAATCTAACAACTCACATTAAGCCAAATGTGTCAGTGTGTCGGGAGTTACAATAGTCCCTTTCTCTGTGTTGATATTAACAAGTACAGGGCAAGATAAGGAAAACAATGGCCAATCTTATCATTTCTAAATAGACACTTTAGACACGTATACATAACTTTATCCTAGAACTTGAAATGCTCCCAACTTCAATAATAGGATCAGAATCTTGCACTGTAATAGAGGTTGAGGATGGGTTCTTACTCTCAATAATAAACAATGAACCTACAGTATACTGTGTGTGTGACTGGCGCATTTCTTAGGGAAATCTCTTTTCCTGTGTCTTCTAGAATTCTGAAAGAGCAGGAGGACAGAGAGAAAGAGAAGACGATCCAACTGGTGAACAGCCCTTCACAGAAGAAGAGGTCCTGCTGCTAGCAACAAAAAGGCTATTACCTGTTCACTGTACTTTCTGAACTCCGGTCCTTAGGAACTCAAGGATCTACAGCACAATACCTCTCTCGATCTCTCTGTCTCGGTTTCACTCTAACTCTCTCTCTACACATGCAGCACTTCACACCATGAAAGGGCCAGGCTACGGGCTGATACTACCATAGGTGAATAGAATTAAATAAAAAAAAGACAGTATTGCACTATTATAATAGCACATAGATGTATTTTCCTAATAACTACAATGTATTTTTTATGAAAATGTATTTTCAACCAGCTAAGCCAAAACCAACAGTGTGTCAAACAAATATACTGTATAAAAATGAAAAAGTAATCTTTTAAGAAAGTAAACTTTGTTTATGCTGGGTTAGGTTTTGGCCAATTTGTGAAATCGGGATTTTGTTCAGAACCTATTGAACATTTCCAGCAGTAAAGAAGAGTTAATATTATGTCAGATTTTGACTATCTCAGATCAATTTGGTTAATAGATGAGCCTATCCCTCAAACGTAATAAGGTTTACTGTTGTACATTGGGACGATTGTCCAGAAGTCAACTATGTGTATAGAAATGCCTTTGCAATGACTGGACGGTAATAGAGCTCTGCCATACTGGACCTCTATCAAAGCGTTTGCATGCAAACTGTCACCACTATTTGGCTTTTTTATGTAATTGGCGCAGTGTTATTTCTATGAAGGAGTTGTCTGTTGTTGTACTGTAGTTGTTTGCTCAATCTTGCCAAGGGATATGCCTTTTCAACAACCAGATCTCTTAGAAGTATTTGTTTGTGGACGTGCTAAAACATTTATTCTAATAATTCCATAAAAGTTGGTATAGCACCAAGTATTCTTGAACAAATTATCTTGAGCTCCAGCTGGGAATTTGTTGTAATATAACATATTGTAATGTACACGGTCACTGCACCCGTACAGTATAGCAACTTAGCTTCCCATAGATACATATGAGACAATGGAGGTGTCATTAGTATGTGTATGTTCTGGGATGTTGAGGAACACTGACAAATCATCATTTGGGGCTCTCCAGTGTAGAGTATCTCTTGTGTATTTGACAATGTGCAATAGATTCATGACCACTCTAAACGAACCAACCCGGTTGCATTTGTGCCACGCTACTGTGCCTGTGTTCTTGCACAATAATGTATGTGAAAATGTAAATATGAAAAATGTTGTATGGTTTCTCTGAATAATAAATGGATATTGTATATTTATTTCAGCGATCTTGTGAATGAAATAATCAGATGGTTGTAAAAACTTGAATTACAGATGCCACCTAGTGGACAATGTTAGCCTTTAGCTTAACTTTAATTTAACTCTTACATGACAGCAGGTACAATTAACAATACAACGCTTAAATAGCACTATTTTTAAACTCAATAGAAAATGTAATTGTCATACGAAATTAACATATAGCACAATTTCAGTAGCTGAGTTGAATGAAAGTGGCAACCATGTTGTTTTAGTACTTCAGTAGGCTACTGGGTGTAAACAGTTGTATGCATGCAACTGTACATAATCTACTTAGTGGATACTATTTCAGTTAGATTTTCTTCATGGTTTATAGTATTTTATTGCTTTTTTATTCTATTTTACACACTATGCTACACATACAGTATATAAATAATAAACCAACCTGCACATCAAAACACACAGGCAGATACTGGATCAAAAGCAAAAAAGGTAAGGAGGACATACTATATGCTCACAAGAGACAGCTCTCAACATGAAACCTGCCCTCCTAGATCAATACTCAGACCCTTTACGGAACAGATTGTACATGAGTCAAATGTCACTCACTCATTACTAGCCACTAGTCTACTCATACATGGCATGTCACACTGTATGTCTTCTGAATGGTCATAAGTGTTGTGCTGATGATCTTCATTGAGAGACATGGAAGAGCGAGGGGACTGGAAGTGAGTCTGTATCTTGGCTGCAGATAGAATGTATTTCGTAAGGAAGGATGGTGTAACAGTACTACACAACTGTGAGGGGAGGTCACACAGTTGGACTGGAGGACACTTCCAGTTGTTGCCTTGGCGATGACCTTAGAGTTAGTAAGAGCACAGGTGAAGGGAAGGAGCTGCCGCCTGAGAGTCCATCAACTCCAGCGCTGAGCAGAGAGGCTGGAATGAACTCTCTCTATGCTACTGATCTAACGACAGAACTAACCGCTGACAGTTGCTAGGCCAGGCTCTGAGGACAGGCCAGTTACTGACTCGAGATCAGCAGAGCCAGAGCAAACATGGTAACTACAAGGCCCTCAAATTGAGAGGAGTTCAGTGAGCAGCAGCTACCGATGTGAGGCCCCACCCACTGAATGCTGCAGCACACTCACCACTTCTTGGTGTGGCTTCAGTGTGTCCACTTCAACCATCTTACAGAATTCAAGAGACAGTGGTTATTATTGAATATCATTATTACCTAATGAACTATCTATGGTATGGGCAAAAAACAGCACTATAGAATGTCGCTATGGGGGTGGGAGAAATATCCCACTGGGCACAGACGTCAATTCAAAGTATATTCCACGTTGGTTCAACGTCATTTCCTTGAAATGACGTGGAAACAACATTGATTCAACTAGTGTCTGCCCAGTGGGTCAGGAGCTTTTGCAGGCATCTAGACAAGAGCCGCAGACTATGCTGATTACAACGTTGACATCACAGCTCTAATAGAAACCACAGACCACACTTTGGAGTGCAAGCTGCACAAATGTATGAGCTCTCACACTGTTATATTGCACGCTCCCAAAAAGCTACAGTACATCACCTGATTGCAAACACACACTATCATTCACATCATTACACATACAGTATGCAGCACTGAATTATTCTTGGCCAATACATTTAATTACTGCACTACCAGATACGGTGAAGATTATTAAGAAATATGCAGAATTGGGTAATTTAAAAGTCTATTTGAAGAAAAATCATAACTACTGGCCTAGGCTGTAGAATATTAAAAATTATTGTTATATGCTATATAAAAGCGAAGTACAGTAACTGCAGTAATTGATCATATGGGCTCCAAACACTGAAGCTCACTTACAAAATATTTTCTTCTAACTAATCCTGTGGCCTGATTATTTTGGATGAACAATTAACAAAATCAAGATAACGTTGGTTGCCACCTCTCACATACAGTATAGATCAATATTCAATAACATTCATAATGACTAGAACATTATTGAATTCACAAGGTGTTACATTCAAAGTTGTCCTCTGAACAGTTGGCCTAACAGTTAAGAGCCGGTGAGAGGTGTCGATGTGGGCATGTTGATATTGCTTGGAGTGCCACCCCTGCACTTATGCTCTTCTCTCATCATAACCTGATTCTTCTGATCTGGCATATCCCTCCATCCATCCTCTCTCATCCCTCTATCTCCTCTCTGATTCCTGCATACCACCATCTCCTCCCTCCATCCCAACCTCTCTCATTCCTACATCCCACTCTCTCTTCTCCCTCCACCCCATCCTCTCTCCTCAGTGTCTGTTGTCAAGGGGAGTGCCTCTGCCTGTTTGTTTTGCTGCAGGCAGCACTGCACACCGGCACTCCCTATTGGACACTTAGCTAACGCATCTTGTAGTCGTGGGAGATGGCTGCCTCACATAACTGTCCTTTGAAATCCAGCTCAAAGGTAAAGTCCAAGTCACGCTGCGAGAAAGAGAAAGAGAAAGAGAGATCAAAGTGAGTGTTCAATCAGACTTTTCTTATTTCAGGCCTGTCACCTGAAAGCTCTCACACAGGCAATTTGTACAGATGAGGAAAGAGGGTGGGGTGGATTCCAGGACTCGGTATCATCATCTCCTGTTTGGTCTGGGGTCTGGAAATGATCAGAGTGTTCTCTCTCCTTTGACCTTTATCACAAAGATTATGATTAAAACAAGCAGTCTATTGTGGAGAGGTAGTAGTGGAATTTAGTTTCTTTCTAGCTATATAATGTTAGAATAAATGCTTTATCTGCCTGAAATGACTTTATTTGACCTTCTGACTTCATTTTGATAGACAAGTACAGATGTTATATGTATGACCTGTACCTATCCCTGTGGGGCCAGGATCTCTAGCTATCATGCAGTAGGTAGGGGCTAGGGCCTTTTTTCTCTCAACATTTGACCAGACCAAAACTCTGGTACCTAGATGGGGCGGTTTCCCGGACACAGATTAGGTCTAGTACTGGACTACAAAGCACTTTCAATGGAGATTCTCCATTGATCTTGCTTTTTAGTCCAAGACTAGACTGTGTCCCAGAAACCGCACCTATAAGTATAACTTCTATGTTAAAGTTGATTACTTTTTACTGGTCATAGATTCCAGACACTCACTATGTTCTTGTCGTTGGGCTTCATGTTGATGCTGCCGATGATCTCTTCCCCTCTTCTCACAGTCAGGTAGTCCTCCAGGTAGAACACTGTCTGTTTCCAGTGTGTGTACGGAGCATCGGGGGCTGTAGGAAGACAGACAGGCAGTTAGGGCCAAATCCTAACTTCAGGTCTGTGTGCTTAAAGGTCCAATGCAAACGTTTTTATCTTAATATCTGAGAGGATTTCTATCTGTAATAAAGGCCTTGTATGGGAAATAACTCATTCTGATTGGCTGGGCCTGGATCCCCAGTGGGTGGGCATGCTCCCAAGTGGGTAGGCCTATGCCCTCCCAGGCCCACTCATGGCTGCGCTCCTGCCCAGTCATGTGAAATCCATAGATTAGGGCCTAATTTATTTATTTCAATTGACTGATCTCCTTATATGAACTCTAACTCAGTAAAATCTTTGAAATAGTTGCATGTTGTGTTTATATTTTTATTCAGTATACATACTATGTAGTGTTCTGATCAGTATACACCAGTGGAGGCTCCTCAAAGGAGGAAGGGAAAGACCATCCTCCTCAGTGAATTCCATAAAAATGGTAAAACATTAAAAAAGTTATCCTTTTTAGATAAAACTATACTAAATATATGTCACCAAATAATTTATTAAAACACACTGTTTTGCAATGAAGGTCTACAGTAGCCTCAACAGCACTCTGTAGGGTATCACCATGGTGTAGCCTGAGGACAGCTAGCTTCCGTCCTCCTCTTTGTACATTGACGTCAATACAAAACCTAGGAGGCTCTTGGTTCTCACCCCCTTCCATAGACTTACACAGTAATTATGGCAACTTCCAGAGGACATCCTCCAATCTGTCAGAGCTCTTGCAGCATGAACTGACATGTTGTCCACCCAATCAAAGGATCAGAGAATTAATCTAGTACTGAAAGCATAAGCTATAGCTAGCTAGCACTGCATTGCATAAATTGTGGTGAGTAGTTGACTCAAAGAGAGAGAAAGACAATAGTTGAACAGTTTTCTACAAATTAATTTCTTCAAAAATGAAGGAGAAGCAAGAGAGAGAGAGAGTGTCATTTTCTTTCACTTTCAGTTTCACTTATTTAGCTAGCAAATGCAGCTGGCTAGTTTAGTTACTAAAACACCCGGCTCAAACAGAGGGATGCTATGTTAGCTAGCTGGCTATGACTATCCAACACAACACTGGAACTCTGGTTTTATTAATTTATTGCCACCGGGGACCACCGGTGTAACTGCTTACTGACTATACACTGTAACATTACTGCATGATTGTAGCGGGTTTAATAACGCATTAGTTCTATTAGCTATGTTTACTTTACTTTATCTAATATGGGGACAACGATGTAGGCTGTGTGTAGCGGTTATGACATGATTTGGCTTGGAAAGGTTTTTTCACCACATACAGCTGATGTGTTGTTCATTGAAGTCCACAAACGAAGGGAAAATGTGAGAGGGAATACAACGTGGCTGCTATGAAAGTGAACTGTGTTTATGCGTGATCAGGGGTGTATTCATTCCGCTGATTCTGTTGAAAATGTTTCTTAAACGGAAGCAAACTGAAACGGGGATAAAAATACCTGAATTTGTCCAATAGAAACTCTAATTTGCAACTGTTGGACTAATGATTACACCCTAGATAAGCTAGATGCAGGCAAGAGTGTGCAAGGCGGTATTGAATGTGTCACTGTCTGTCCATGTGTCACTGTCTGTCATCTCAAATTTATCCCGACCTTTGTTGCACCTACGTTGTAACCTTTCATTCATAGGCTAGGATGTTGCAACCTCATGATGGGTATAAGGAAAATTATAGTATCATGTAGTAGCCTAAACCTATCGATGTTACATTGAGCTGAATGGAATATGAATGACAGTCATCCAACATGCTGTAATAGAAAGAAGGCCATGCTCATGAAAAAAAAAATCATCCTCCCTCATCATAAACAGCACTGACCGCCATTGGTATACACGTGAATCACTATCAGGGTTGGGGTAATTTCCAATTTAAAATTCTTGAATTAACTAATTTACATTGAATTCAATTCGAATTTCAACAATCTTCAAGTTATGGAATTGGAATGGAATTGGACTGTTTGAATTGGAATTTAAATGGAATTGTAAAATATATATATATATATATATATATATATATATATATATATATATATATATATATATATATATATATATATATATATATATATATATATATACACACACACACACACACACACACACAGTGGGGAGAACAAGTATTTGATACACTGCCGATTTTGCAGGTTTTCCTACTTACAAAGCATGTAGAGGTCTGTAATTTTTATCATATGTACACTTCAACTGTGAGAGACGGAATCTAAAACAAAAATCCAGAAAATCACATTGTATGATTTTTAAGTAATTAATTTGCATTTTATTGCATGGCATAAGTATTTGATCACCTACCAACCAGTAAGAATTCCGGCTCTCACAGACCTGTTAGTTTTTCTTTAAGAAGCCCTCCTGTTCTCCACTCATTACCTGTATTAACTGCACCTGTTTGAACTCGTTACCTGTATAAAAGACACCTGTCCACACACTCAATCAAACAGACTCCAACCTCTCCACAATGGCCAAGACCAGAGAGCTGTGTAAGGACATCAGGGATAAAACTGTAGACCTGCACAAGGCTGGGATGGGCTACAGGACAATAGGCAAGCAGCTTGGTGAGAAGGCAACAACTGTTGGCGCAATTATTAGAAAATGGAAGAAGTTCAAGATGACGGTCAATCACCCTCGGTCTGGGGCTCCATGCAAGATCTCACCTTGTGGGGCATCAATGATCATGAGGAAGGTGAGGGATCAGCCCAGAACTACACGGCAGGACCTGGTCAATGACCTGAAGAGAGCTGGGACCACAGTCTCAAAGAAAACCATTAGTAACACACTACGCCGTCATGGATTAAAATCCTGCAGCGCACGCAAGGTCCCCCTGCTCATGCCAGCGCATGTCCAGGCCCGTCTGAAGTTTGCCAATGACCATCTGGATGATCCAGAGGAGGAATGGGAGAAGGTCATGTGGTCTGATGAGACAAAAATAGAGCTTTTTGGTCTAAACTCCACTCGCCGTGTTTAGAAGAAGAAGAAGGATGAGTACAACCCCAAGAACACCATCCCAACCGTGAAGCATGGAGGTCGAAACATCATTCTTTGGGGATGCTTTTCTGCAAAGGGGACAGGACGACTGCACCGTATGGAGGGGAGGATGGATGGGGCCATGTATCGCGAGATCTTGGCCAACAACCTCTTTCCCTCAGTAAAAGCATTGAAGATGGGTCGTGGCTGGGTCTTCCAGCATGACAAAGACTCGAAACACACAGCCAGGGCAACTAAGGAGTGGCTCCGTAAGAAGCATCTCAAGGTCCTGGAGTGGCCTAGCCAGTCTCCAGACCTGAACCCAATAGAACATCTTTGGAGGGAGCAGAAAAATTGAGGTCAGGGCTTTGTGATGGCCACTCCAATACCTTGACTTTGTTGTCCTTAAGCCATTTTGGCACAACTTTGGAAGTATGCTCGGGGTCATTGTCCATTTGGAAGACCCATTTGCAACCAAGCCTTAACTTCCTGACTGATGTCTTGAGATGTTGCTTCAATATATCCACATAATTTTCCTTCTTCTATTTTGTGAAGTGCACCAGTCCCTCCTGCAGCAAAGCACCCCCACAGCATGATGCTGCCACCCCTGTGCCTCACGGTTGGGATGGTGTTCTTGGGCTTGCAAGCACCCCCCTTTTTCCTCCAAACATAACGATGGTCATTATGGCCAAACAGTTCTATTTTTGTTTCATCAGACCAGAGGACATTTCTCCAAAAAGTATGATCTTTGTCCCCATGTGCAGTTGCAAACCGTAGTCTGGCTTTTTTATGGTGGTTTTGGAGCAGTGGCTTCTTCCTTGCTGATCGGCCTTTCAGGTTATGTCGATATAGGACTCGTTTTACTGTGGATATAGATACTTTTGTACCTGTTTCCTCCAGCATTTTCACAAGGTCCTTTGCTGTTGTTCTGGGATTGATTTGCACTTTTCGCACCAAAGTACGTTCATCTCTAGGAGACAGAACATGTCTCCTTCCTGAGCGGTATGACGGCTGCGTAATCCCATGGTGTTTATACTTGCGTACTATTGTTTGTACAGATGAACGTGGTACCTTCAGGCGTTTGGAAATTGCTCCCAAGGATGAACCAGACTTGTGGAGGTCTACAATTGTTTTTCTGAGGTCTTGGCTGATTTCTTTTGATTTTCCCATGATGTCAAGCAAAGAGGCACTGAGTTTGAAGGTAGGTCTTGAAATACATCCACAGGTACACCTCCAATTGACTCAAATGATGTCAGTTAGCCTATCAGAAGCTTTTAAAGCCATGACATCATTTTCTGGAATTTTCCAAGCTGTTTAAAAGGCACAGTCAACTTAGTGTATGTAAACTTCTGACCCACTGGAATTGTGATATAGTGAATTATAAGTGAAATAATCTGTCTGTAAACGATGGTTGGAAAAATTACTTGTGTCATGCACAAGGTAGATGTCCTAACCGACTTGCCAAAACTATAGTTTGTTACAAGACATTTGTGGAGTGGTTGAAAAATGAGTTTTAAATGACTCCAACCTAAGTGTATGTAAACTTCCGACTTCAACTGTACCTGTCCTCCAGGAGAATATAGGAAATCAAAGGCCGTAAAGACTTAGGCCTCCATGTGTGCATTTAGATGTGTATCAGGGGTGCAGTGAGGCTAGCAGGATTTAGTGTTGGCTAAGGGGATTTGGTCTGATGGACTTGCTCAAATCAATACAAGAAGAGGTGGAAGAGTTGTATGATTGGAGGTCAAAATTAAGACATAGTCCACTTTTTAGAGTGACAACACATGGTCATATTGCCGCTGCCTCTGCAAAATGCATGCCACGGAAAGTCACAGTTCAAAGTCTCCTATTTGCATCACAAATTAAAATGAAAGCAAACTAATGTAGATATGAGGTATCACATCAGAGGATGTATAACATCACACCACCACTAGAGGTCGCTCACTGACTGATCCAAACACAATGCTTGCCAAATTAACTCAGCTCATCGCTCTACGTTTTGAGGAACATGCAAATCAACTGGGGCCTCAAAGCTCTTCTAATTTTAGCGTTGATACACTACATTACCAAAAGTATGTGGACATCTGCTCGTCAAACATTTCATTCCAAAATCATGGCCATTAATATGGAGTTGGTCCCTCCTTTGCTGCTAAACCAGCCTCCACTCTTCTGGGAAGGCTTTCCACTATATGTTGGAACATTGCTGCGGGGACTTGCTTCCATTCAGCCCCAAGAGCATTAGTGAGGTCGGGCACTGATGTTGGGCGATTAGGCCTGGCTCGCAGTCGGCGTTCCAATTCATCCCAAAGGTGTTCGATGGAGTTGAGGTCAGGGCTCTGTGCAGGCCAGTCATGTTCTTCTACACCGATCTCGACAAACCATTTCTGTATGGACCTCGCTTTGTGCATGGGGGTATTGTCATGCTGAAACAGGAAAGGGCCTTCCCCAAACTGTTGCCACAATGTTGGAAGCACAGAATCGTCTAGAATGTCATTGTATGCTGTAGCATTAAGATTTCCCTTCACTGGAACTAAGGGGCCTAGCCCGAACCATGAAAAACAGCCCCAGACCATTATTCCTCCTCCACCAAACTTTACAGTTGGCACTATGCATTGGGGCAGGTAGCGTTCTCCTGGCATCCGGCAAACCCAGATTCATCAGTCGGACTGCAAGATGGTGAAGCGTAATTCATCACTCCAGAGAACACATTTCCGCTGCTTCAGAGTTAAATGGTGGCGAGCTTTACACCACTCCAGCCGACGCTTGGCATTGCCCATGGTGATCTTAGGCTTGTGTGCGGCTGCTCGGCCATGGAAACCCATTTCACAAAGCTCCCGACTAACAGTTATTGTGCTGACGTTGCTTCCAGATGCAGTTTGGAACTCAGTAGTGAGTGTTGCAACCGAGGACAGACGATTTTTACGTGCTACGCACTTCAGCACTTGGCGGTTCCGTTCTGTGAGCTTGTGTGGCCTACCACTTCGCAGCTAAGCCATTGTTGCTCCTAGTTTCTCACAATAACAGCACTTACAGTTGACTGGGGCAACCCTAGCAGGGCAGAAATTTTACGAACTGACTTGTTGGAAAGGTGATATCCTCTGACGGTGCCATGTTGAAAGTCACTGAGCTCTTCAGTAAGGCCATTCTACTGCCAATGTCTGTCTATGGAGATTGCATGGCAGTGTTCAAAATTTTATACCCGTCAGCAACGGGTGTGGCTGAAATAGCCGAATCCACTAATTTGAAGGGGTGTCCACTTACCTTTATATACAGTGGGGGGGAAAAGTATTTAGTCAGCCACCAATTGTGCAAGTTCTCCCACTTAAAAAGATGAGAGAGGCCTGTAATTTTCATCATACTATGACAGACAAAATGAGAAAAAAAAATCCAGAAAATCATATTGTAGGATTTTTTATGAATTTATTTGCAGATTATGGTGGAAAATAAGTATTTGGTCAATAACAAAAGTTTCTCAATACTTTGTTATATACCCTTTGTTGGCAATGACACAGGTCAAACGTTTTCTGTAAGTCTTCACAAGGTTTTCACACACTGTTGCTGGTATTTTGGCCCATTCCTCCATGCAGATCTCCTCTAGAGCAGTGATGTTTTGGGGCTGTCGCTGGGCAACACAGACTTTCAACTACCTCCAAAGATTTTCTATGGGGTTGAGATCTGGAGACTGGCTAGGCCACTCCAGGACCTTGAAATGCTTCTTACGAAGCCACTCCTTCGTTGCCCGGGCGGTGTGTTTGGGATCATTGTCATGCTGAAAGACCCAGCCACGTTTCATCTTCAATGCCCTTGCTGATGGAAGGAGGTTTTCACTCAAAATCTCACGATACATGGCCCGATTCATTCTTTCCTTTACACGGATCAGTCGTCCTGGTCCCTTTGCAGAAAAACAGCCCCAAAGCATGATTTTCCCACCCCCATGCTTCACAGTAGGTATGGTGTTCTTTGGATGCAACTCAGCATTCTTTGTCCTCCAAACACGACGAGTTGAGTTTTTACCAATAAGTTATATTTTGGTTTCATCTGACCATATGACATTCTCCGAATCCTCTTATGGATCATCCAAATGCACTCTAGCAAACTTCAGATGGGCCTGGACATGTACTGGCTTAAGCAGGGGGACACGTCTGGCACTGCAGGATTTGAGTCCCTGGCGGCGTAGTGTGTTACTGATGGTAGGCTTTGTTACTTTGGTCCCAGCTCTCTGCAGGTCATTCACTAGGTCCCCCCATGTGGTTCTGGGATTTTTGCTCACCGTTCTTGTGATCATTTTGACCCCACGGGGGGAGATCTTGCGTGGAGCCCCAAATCGAGGGAGATTATCAGTGGTCTTGTATGTCTTCCATTTCCTAATAATTGCTCCCACAGTTGATTTCTTCAAACCAAGCTGCTTACCTATTGCAGATTCAGTCTTCCCAGCCTGGTGCAGGTCTACACTTTTGTTTCTGGTGTTCTTTGACAGCTCTTTGGTCTTGGCCATAGTGGAGTTTGGAGTGTGACTGTTTGAGGTTGTGGACAGGTGTCTTTTATACTGATAACAAGTTCAAACAGGTGCCATTAATACAGGTAACGAGTTGAGGACAGAGGAGCCTCTTAAAGAAGAAGTTACAGGTCTGTGAGAGCCAGAAATCTTGCTTGTTTGTAGGTGACCAAATACTTATTTTCCACCATAATTTGCAAATAAATTCATTAAAAATCCTACAATGTGATTTTCTGGATTTTATTTTCTCAATTTGTCTGTCATAGTTGACGTGTACCTATGATGAAAATTACAGGCCTCTCTCATCTTTTTAAGTGGGAGAACTTGCACAATTGGTGGCTGACTAAATACTTTTTTCCCCCACTGTATATAGTGTATCAGTGTTTGCTGTTGTGGGGGGGGGGGGGGGGGGGGTGTCTTTGTCTGTGAATGCGGATCGGGATGGAACCCACAGGGAGGATGGGAGGATGGATGGTAGGCAGGGAGCTGGAACTCTAGCTGACCTGTCAGGGAGCAGCAGGACTCTCCTAGCCTATAATCTGCTGCTGCTGCCGCCAGTTAAAAGGATAAAACCCTGGGTCTGTCAGGAGTTGGTCTGATAACAACACTGTGAACTGGAGAGCTGCTAGTACTACGGTACAAAGAGTGCTAATGAGCCTTCCACACTGAGACTTTCTTATCATCCAGTTTATTGCCCCCCCCCCCCCCCCCCCAACCCCAACATTTGCCCTTTGCCGACCTACACATTCCTCTTTTAATCACATGTCAATCTTACCTCTACAATTAGGTTATACCTGTGTAAGCCTGTGTGAAAATCAATAACAGAGAGAGAGACCGAGAACGAGAACGAGAACGAAAATAGGAAGAGAGAGAGTTGAGGACATACCGGTGGAGAAGCCAGTCTTCTTGTGACACTTGGTGAACTCGATGTTGAAGTAGGTGACCAGGGCATGGATGTAGTCGTTCCTCTGGATCTGAAGGCAGAAGGCTGAGGTGAAGGACAAGTCCTCAGTCTTCACTGTGTAGATGTCCACCTCCTGTTGAAGAGAGAACAACCACACTTCCCTGTTACAACTACAGCTAGCAGTGTTAATGATAATCACATACATAATCCATAGTGATTGGGGTTCTATTCACACCATTCACTGCCAGCACAGTGGTTTCTCCATTGTATATGTACATGTAGGCCTAACTCTTCCTCTGTTGGTGGCCATGAAGCAGCCTGTCATGTGAAGCTGACCAAGTCTTAAGTATTGTAAGGAGCAGGTCCAGGTCTTATATGTGAGTCATATGATCTATGTGGCGGTGCCCCTGGGCATTGTGTCCTGTATTATCCCTGAGCCTCTTGTTCTCTCTGTCAGGGCTGAAGCCTCTGCTCTCTGCTACTCTGCTCCAACCTCTCACTTTGGGTTCAAGGGCCACGGAGCTGAAACCAAACCCCACTAACTCCCCCTCCCCCCAAGAGGGACCAGCCCATAAACCCCCTCCCCCCAAGAGGGACCAGCCCAGAAACCCCCACTAAAGGTGGATGAACAAGGAGAAGATGGGGTCATTTGGCTGGAGAACCAAGGCAGTAACTATTGCCAGGATTGTATTGTGCTGACGTCCTGCTCCTTTATAGACATCCCCTGATTCATATCCCATATTTTAAAAGGGTATCTAATGCCTTGTGATTCTGCAGTGGGAGAGGAGAGATAGAGAGGTGAGCATATGGTGGTGAAACACAGCGTTCTGCTCCGGTGAGGCCCACATTTAATCTTTCACGCTCAAATGTCAGCACAACAGCGGTTCCCAAATCACGTTAGCGTTTAATTACAGAGCAATCAGGAGCATCCTCCCATTCGAATCCATTGCTGCTAGGTAGACAGACAGATGGTTTAGAGCTCAGATAATGTGTTGTTATGCAGTCCCCTATAATGCATTCACCACGGGGGGCCACTGGCTCTGTTTCCAAAGTGCCACATTTGCAGTGGAAAAATATGATTTTTATGCATCGGGCGATCAGCAGTTAAACCAGCATAATTCAAAAGTCAACCTCCCCTGCTATCTTTCTCAAACAACTCCCAGGTTTCGTAAGAGTAACAACTGTTTATTTTGGTTATGTGCTACAAACTCCTTAAAGTCATATTTCATAGTGCAGGACAACAATTCATCTTCGGCTCTCGCTCACTCACAGTAAAGGAAACGTTTTGAACATGAGGAACTTCTTTGATCCCTTTAACAGCCTAAGCTCTTTTGCGCACTGTCTGTGTAAAATATTAATTATATGATTCATTCTGTAATCCATTCAGAGACATGCAACAAGCTTGTCAGTGGCTTGTCATTTTCCGGGTTGTCAGGTTTTATCTTACCAGGCGTGAGTGCAACAAGGCGCCAGTATCAAAATCTTCAAGATAAAACACTGACTTTTCAAAGATTATTTCCCTGCTTGTTATTATTACAGACAAAAGGCTTTAGAAAGAAACAATGGAAAGACATGCTAGTTATCTAACACCTGCACTTAGTAACGGCCAGAACAATCCAAATCAATAATCTAGATAAACAAGACAATCAGACAATCAGCAGTCTAGACATGTGAATTGACATGCATGGCACAATCTGTAGCTAGTAGTGAAGGACAGAGACAGCATGGCCAGAAGGCTGGAATTGGAGGATCACATTAGGGTGACATATTGTCCATTTCCAGCTGAGGACATACGCCACTAGATTGTGATTGGTATGTGGATGATTTACAGTCCCTTTACTGTCACGTATGGCCTCTTTCCTGATTTTGAATTAGGTTAAATAGTTTAAAAAGTCTTGATTCCTAGTGTTTTCCACAATGCCAAGTTACGTTGAGGCGTGTGGATGAGAAGTACACACCTCAGCAGTCCAAAACCTGTAGCTTAGCAGCTATGTTCCCCATTTGAATTAACATATCAAGATAATATAATCTGGTGACTCATTATAATAATAACAGTAACACCGGTTATGTAAATCCCACACTGCATGAGCGTAGAGTTTATTATTTTTTAACTTTATTAATTTGATCATTTAAGAAAACAAGCACACATAAAACTTGAAAAAGACATACATGCACATGAGTAAAATCATGGAGGATAACACACAATAAAGGGACTTATTTCCATTGTGGTCCTCTTGAGACATGGTTTACATTTACATTTACGTCATTTAGCAGACGCTCTTATCCAGAGCGACTTACAGGAGCAATTAGGGTTAAGTGCCTTGCTTAAGGGCACATCGACAGATTTTTCACCTAGTCGGCTCGGGGATTAGAACCAGCGACCTTTCGGTTACTGGCACAACGCTCTTACCCACTAAGCTACCTGCCGCAGTATGACAACTAGATAATAAAACATAAAAACAAAGAAGAAGAACATCTATCTCATCATTGCAGTTACATCGTAGGGTACATTCATATGGGCACTGAATACATCCGTTTTTTACTTTATTTTTAAAGCTGCCCAGAGAGGACGTCGGTTTTTGGGGCAGAGACAATGCTGAGTCAATGGTTTGGGATTCAACTGTGGGCTTTCACACTGCTTGTTCTCCACAAATACTCAATAACTACCCACATATACAGTCATACACAGAGACATGCAATAGTCCTACACATGCATGCACACACAAAGACGCACGCACGCATGCACGCACGCACGCACGCACACACACACACGTGAAGTGAAGACAAAGCAGACCTTGATCAGGAAGGAGTTGGTGACCATCTGTTTGGAGTCAACTATGTCCACCAGGGGCTCCTTCATTGCCACGTTACGGATACAGGTCATGTCAAAGCCATACACGTTCTCCCACCCTGTGGACGCACAGTGCATTATGGAACACCTTTGTGGAAGAAGGGCAATTAAATAAATCAGCCTTAGAGAAGGAGGAATTCATTGTGTTTGTCCAAAATGGCACCCTACTCCCTATGTAGTTGACCAGGGCCCAAGATATCTGGTCAAAAGTAGTGGCCTAAATAGGGAATTGGGGGCCATTTCAGACGCAGTGTCGGCTAACCATCACTGTTAGTCGAGTAAACAGAGAGAGTGCCTAATCTCTTCTCTCCTCAGGCTAACTGATCATGTATTATGCATGGCTACAGTCCTTAATATCGTGTGTTTAAGATCCAGTCCATTTAAAAGACTGGAGGCCTCTTACACTTCAATGTTGTGACGCAAAAATCCTGGCAAAATGCATAGCACATAGAATAAAAAAGATTTTACCAGATTGTTCATCCTGATCAGACAGGTTTTTTACAAGGATGATATATTGGAGATAATATACAACAATTACTTGAAACAGTTGAACACTATGAAACGTCAAAGACACCAGGCCTGGTCTTCATAGCAGATTTTGAAAAGGCGTTTGATAAAGTACGACTAGAATTTATATATAAATGCCTGGACTACTTTAATTTCAGTGAATCTCTTATACAATGGGTTAAAAGTTATGTAAAGCAACCCCAGGTGTAAAATAGTAAATAATGGTTACTTCTCAGAAAGTATTGAGCTGTTAAGAAGAGTAAAACAAGTCTGTCTGTTGTCTCCATATCTATTTATTATGGCCATCGAAATGCTAGCTATTAAAATCAGATCCAACAAGAACATCAAGGGGTTAGAAATCCAGGGGTTAAAAACAAAAGTGTCAATGTATTGCGATGACTCAGTCTGCAATCTGGATCCCAGCACAGTCTCATTGAAGATCTTGATCACTGTTCTAGCCTCTCTAAAACCTAATTATGATAACGAGGTATATAGCCTGGTTATTGTTATTTCATTGTGTTACTTTTTATTATTTTTTACCTTAGTTTATTTAGTAAATATTTTCTTAACTCTTTCTTGAATTGCATTGTTGGTTAAGGGCTTGTAAGTAAGCATTTCACGGTAAGGTCTACAGCGGTTGTATTCGGCGAATGTGACTAATAACATTTGATTTGTACCATATTACGTGTTGGATCGTTAAAAGACAATGTTTACACTACCTTGTAGTTTACCAATAAAATGGGTGGATGGTGAAGTAGACATACTTGGTATTCATATCTCAAAAAATATAAATTAACTTACCACAATCAATTTTAATAGAAAGTTTGCAAAAATAGATAAGATTAAATCATCATTGGTCCAATCACAGCTTACTTACTTACTAATGGCGCTGCCTACTCCAGATGACTCGTTTTGTAAATCATAAGAGCAAAAACATATTTTACTTTATTTGAAATGCTAAGCCAGACAAAATTAAACGTGCCTATTTATATAATGAATAGGAGTTTGGGAGGCTAAAATTATTAAATATTAAAGCATTAAACCTCTCACTAAAAGCTTCACTCATACATAAGTTATACTTAAACCCGAACTGGTTCTCCAATAGATTATTAAGAAAGGCTCATCATTTGTTCAAAGATTGCCTTTTTGCCTTTATACAGTGCATTCGGAAAGTATTCAGACCCCTTGACTTTTTCCACATTTTGTTACATTACAGCCTTATTCCAAAATGGATTAAATAAAACAATTTCCTCATCAATCTACACACCCATAATGTCAAAGCGAAAACAGGTTATAATGTTTTACTAATTTATTCAAAATAAAAACAGAAATACCTTATTTACATAAGTATTCAGACCCTTTGTTATGAGACTCGAAATTGAGCTCAGGTGCATCCTGTTTCCATTGATAATTCTTGAGATGTTTCTACAGCGTCATTGGAGTCCATATGTGGTCAATTCAATTGATTGGACATGATTTGGAAAGGCACACACCTGTCTATATAAGGTCCCACTGTTGACAGTGCATGTCAGAGTTAAAACCAAGCCATGAGGTCGAAGGAATTGTCCGTACAGCTCAGAGACAGGATTGTGTCGAGACATAGATCTGGGGAAGGGTACCAAAACATTTCTGCAGCATTGAAGGTCCCCAAGAACACAGTGGCCTCCGTTATTTTTCAACAGAAAACGTTTGGAACCACCAAGACTCTTCCTAGAGCTGCCGCCCGGCCAAACTGAGCAATGGGGGGAGAAGGGTTCCTCTGTGGAGATGGGAGAACCTTCCAGAAGGACAACCATCTCTGCAGCACTCCACCAATCAGGCCTTCATGGTAGAGTGGCCAGACGGAAGCCACTCTTCAGTAAAAGGCACATGACAGCCCACTTGGAGTTTGCCAAAAGGCACCTAAAGGACTCTCAGACCATGACAAACAAGAGTCTCTGGTCTGATGAAACCAAGATTGAACTCTTTGGCCTGAATGCCAAGCGTCACGTCTGGAGGAAACCTGGCACCATCCCTACGGTGAAGCATTGTGGTGGCAGCATCATGCTGTGGGTATGTTTTTCATCCGCAGGGACTGGGAGACTAGTCAGGATCGAGGGAAAGATGAACGGAGCAAAGTACAGAGAGATCCTTGATGAAAACCTGCTCCAGAGCACTCAGGACCTCAGACTGAGGCGAAGGTTCACCTTCCAACAGGACAACCCCCCTAAGCACACAGCCAAGACAATGGAGAAGTGGCTTCGGGACAAGTCTCTGAATGTCCTTGAGTGGCCCAGCCAGAGCCCGGACTTGAACCCGATCGAACATCTCTGGAGAGAACTGAAAATAGCTGTGCACCCCATCCAACCTGACAGAGCTTGAGAGGATCTGCAGAGAAGAATGGGAGAAACTCCTCATATACAGGTGTGCCAAGCTTGTAGCATCATACCCAAGAAGACTCGAGACTGTAATCGCTGCCAAAGGTGCTTCAACAAAGTACTGAGTAAAGGGTTTGAATACTTATGTAAATGTTATATTTCAGTTTTCTTTTTGTTATACATTTGCAAACATTTCAAAAAACCAGTTTTTGCTTAGTCATTATGGGGTATTGATGAGGGTAAACTGTAACGTAAAAAGTCAAGGGGTCTGAATACTTTCCGAATGCCCTGTACATACATTTTACATATCACACTTTACATATACATTTTATACATACATTTTACATACATGGTACTTATACACACAGCAATCACATAACAATAATACATTACTGAACAAAAGCTCTTAATCTCACCCCTCAGCCACTCTCAGCCCATCCCACCTATCACCGTTGACCACCCTCGCTTGGTTTCCATGCGCCATGTATTTTTCAATTGTGCTGTTTTACATTATTTTTGAACCTTTATAATCGCATAGTATCCACAGATCGTGAGTTAATGATGAAAACCTTATCTACAAGTATTATTATATTATTGGTTGATTAACTATGGCTTTCCAAATCGCCTAACACTGCTATCTGTAAGGTTAATTTTAAGTCAATGTTGTGATTTTTTTACCGTTACTGAACCTGTGACCAGAAACAAACTACATAGGAGCAATACCAAAATAAATGATCTAGTGATTCTGTCTCTTCACAGCAAAATCTACAGAGCTGAGATTGTTGTATGCCCCATATATATAGCATTCTGTTGATGGCAACAATTTTGTATAATAATTAAAATTGAAAAACTCAAGTGTTGAATCAAGTGTTGTTTTTCGTATCAGTTCATATACCATATGCTATGGAATCAGTATATCGAAAATCTCTTCCCATTTCTTTTGCAACCTGTATGGCGCAGCTGTAAAAAAAAAAAAAAAAAAATCCTCAAATGAAACTGGTATGTTTTTCTATTTATGCCAATCCTTTTCAGCAAAGTCGTATCTTTAATATATGGCAGACAAACAAGTTCTCTACCTTCTCCCCCTTCCACGTGCCTCCTTCATTTTTGCAGTAATGCTGCAATCAGTTGGTTGTAACTTTGGATTGAGCATTCCCATATATTTTCGATAGCTGCATATGTGACATAACTCCACCATTTCTATTCAAAATAGAATTAATAAATATAATACTTAAACATTTTTTCCCATGAATAACATTTTTTTTATCAATATATTTTAGTTTAACCATAATATTTCTTATAATATTTGTTCTATCTTTTCTGGAGGATAAAATGGAAATTGTAACCAGCTTTGTATGGCTTGTTTAAGAAAGGGTGATACTTTAAACTAAGTTTCATTTTCAATTTGTTAGAAATTGTAATATGTACAGTGCATTCGGAAAGTATTCAGACCCCTTAACTTTTTCCACTTTGTTACGTTATAGCCTCATTCTAAAATTGATTTAAACAATTCCCCCCTCATCAATCTACACACAATACCCTATAATGACAAAGCAAAATCAGGTTTTTAAACATTTTTGCAAATCTATTCAAAATAAAAAACGGAAATATTACATTTACATAAGTATTCAGACCTTTTACTCAGTACTTTGTTGAAGCACCTTTGGCAGCGATTACAGCCTTGAGTCTTCTTGGGTATGACGCTACAAGCTTGGTACACCTGTATTTGGGGAGTTTCTCCCATTCTTCTCTTTAGATCCTCTCAAGCTCTGTCAGGTTAGATAGGGAGCATCGCTGCACAGCTTTTTCAGTTCTCTCCAGAGATGTTCGATCGGGTTCAAGTCCGGGCTCTGGCTGGGCCACTCAAGGACATTCAGAGACTTGTCCCGAAGCCACTCCTCCATTGTCTTGGCTGTGGGCTTAGGGGGGTTGTCCTGTTGGAAGGTGAACCGTCGCCCCTGTCTGAGGTCCTGAGAGCTCTGGAGCAGATTTTCATCAAGGATCTCTCTGTACTTCGCTCCGTTCATCTTTCCCTCGATCCTGACTAGTCTCCCAGTCCCTGCCGCTGAAAAACATTCCCAAAGCATGATGCTGCCACCACCATGCTTTACCATAGGGATGGTATTGGCCAGGTGATGAGCGGTGCCTGGTTTCCTTCAGAAGAGACGCTTGGCATTCAGGCCAAAGAGTTCAATCTTGATTTCATCAGACCAGAGAATCTTGGTCTGAGAGTCCTTTAGGTGCCTTTTGGCAAACTCCAAGCACGCTGTCATGTGCCTTTTACTGAGGAGTGGCTTCTGTCTGGCCACTCTACCATAAAGGCCTGATTGGTGGAGTGCTGCAGAGATGGTTGTCCTTCTGGAAGGTTCTCCCATCTCCACAGAGGAACTCAGTCAGACTGGCCATCGGGTTCTTGGGGACCTTCAGTGGTGCAGACTTTTTTTAGTACCCTTCCCCAGATCTGTGCCTCGACACAATCCTGTCTCGGAGCTCTACGGACAATTCCATCGACCTCATGGCTTGGTTTTTGCTCTGACATGCACTGTCAACTGTGAGATCTTATATCGGACAGGTGTGTGCCTTTCCAAATCATGCCCAATCAATTACATTTACCACAAGTGGACTCCAAGTTGTAGAAACATCACAAGGATGATCAATGTTAACAGGATGCACCTGAGCTCAATTTCAAATCTCATTGTAAAGGGTCTGAATCCTTACGTAAATAAGGTATCTGTTGTTGTTTTATAAAATAAATTTTGCAAAGTTTTCTAAAAACCTGTTCTCGCTTTGTCATTATGGGGTATTGTGTGTAGATTGA